>NC_140590.1:292430380-293030380 GCF_964204655.1 Triturus cristatus | reverse complement strand
AAAAAATTGCAAGAGTCTACCACATAGACAGGAGGATTAGCTCTGGGATCAATTTTAATTCCTAATTGGCATTGGTGGGGCCATCCTAAGAGTGACAATCCTGATCTTGCTACATATATCTTCCCAAAGATATGACGACCAGAAAATATTAAATTTGTGCAGAAAGAACCAACAAGGTCAATTTTGTGTCCTGTATACCCACCAGGAGAGACATCAGGTGGAAACAAAGTCTTCGTGGGCCAATTGTTACGAAAAATGTTTAACGAAATAATAGTGTACCAAGCATAAGAATCTACGAAAAATTCTAAGTCGACATCACCTACAGTGATGAAACATGACGGAAATTTAGTACCTTCACCCCCGTCAAACATGTTAATAACAGTATTGACTTCATAGTCATTGTCATCACATGGATTATCGTTATCATTACAACAGTAGAATCCTTGATCAAATAGCATAAACAAGTAAGAATATTCTTTAACGACTTCCTTTTACAGTTCCCTGGTCCCTTATAAGAAGAAGTAAAGATCCTTTTCCAACGTAGATCGTGGCTTCCACGAAGAAAAAAAAAATGAAATAATTGAAAAAATAAGATCCGGATTAAATTTAGTTATGGTTCTGCATCCCGCTCGTCGCCAGTGTTGGAAGTGCAGGGATCCATAGGAAAGAAAACACGGACCAAGTAGATGAAGTAGGACGTGAAGTTTAATACACGTCTGTATGCAATGAGTTCAAGTCAGGAATAACGTTACAACTCCCAAGAGCTCATTCCCAACCTTCCACCATGTTTTGAAGCTAAACATTCTTCCCCCCGACACGAGTCAGTCACGAGCTGGAACACAGAACTGCGCTCGTGACTGCTCATGACAACAACCACGTTCCCAACACAACTCAGCAAAGATCTGTATCCCATCCTTCTTTAGTTTCTACCGTTATGCAGTGCAGGACTACAAGTACCAAAATGCAAAGGCAAAATCAAGCCTGGACGAAGTACCCACAGCGCAGTGGTGGCCGCCACATAGAAAAAGTGGGGCAGGGGTGCAGGGGGGTTGTGCGGGACAGAGAGCGCAGGAAAGACCACTGTAGGGGTTGCGGGGGGGGGACCATAATAATAATATATATTTTTTTTAAAGTTAAACTAACCTGCTGCCAGCCCCCTCCTGCATCATGCCTTGGTACTGGGACTTCCTTGGCCCAGCAGACACTGTGATTACGTCACAGCGTGGGGACTGGCCTGAACGGGTTAGAAAGACACTCCGCTCAGGTCAGGGAGGCTGTAGGGAACCTGATCGTCAGGTACTAAACTAAAAAAACTGTCACCACACCAGTGAAACCAGTCCGACCCTGCCCAGTACTGCTCTCCCTGCCTTCTAAATAAAAACAAATCAATGAGGAACAAATCACTCCTAGTCAGAAATTATGGATATTAACTTATACACTCATACACTCTCAAAAGGAAAAGATAGCTAAACCCCAAGGTACTCACCGACTGCTATAAGATTAGATCACAAATTGTAATTTTGGTATTACACATAACAATATACCCCAATCACGCAGGGATGTAACACAGGCCCTTGCAGTGCAGAGGGGTAACCCAACCTTTACGAGGGCATCGAGCTCTGTAGTCCAATGCCAATACATATTTGTTTACAGATATGGACGACTCCAGGGCCCTTCATTACATTCTGCAGGGGCATCATCTTGCGCTATTCCTCTGCCATCACGTTACATTTTAAGGATATTACAAGTAGTCATATAGGAGTTATGTGCATGCAGCATTGGTTTCACACAACATAGAGCCTCTCATAGTTCATCGAACTCTGCTATCCCCTATCTAGTTATGACCTCCCTACTCAACTCTAGATAAAACGTTGCATCACTACACTAATGCGATTACTCATTACAGTTGAGTTGTGACATCATAGTGCCCTATCTTATAATCAAAAAAAGGGGAGCTAGAAGGAGCAGTCATCCATTCTTCTTCCTAATTGTATATCTTGAATCATAAGGGAATGGATCACTTGTAACTGGAAATAGGGGTCTTATGGTCGTTATCTGAACCACTTAATACCTAAATAGGTATTATGAGAACCCTCAATCACGTATTTTTGGTGGTATTGGCGGTGTATCTTGGTTCTCCGCCTTATGAATACGTGTAAGCATTATCATCGGGTCTCTTGTGTGTTATGCTTCCTCCACCTGGAGGCAACCGCTAATTCGCAGTAGTGATCAGAGACATTGGTGCAAAAAAGGTGCAAAATAATGTGAAAAGTTGACGTTAAAAATGTCTTACCGGTACTACCTTCAAAAAGCAAAATTTATTCTGTCAGGTGTATTGGTAGACTTCTAAAAAATGGTGGTGCAGTGGGTCAAATTATGTAACCCCAGCACTATAAGGTGTCCAAATCAAAAAAAAAATCCAATGTCTCTGTTCACTACTGCTAACCAAGATACACCGCCAATACCACCAAAAATACGTGATTGAGGGTTCTCATAATACCTATTTAGGTATTAAGTGGTTCAGATAACGACCATAAGACCCCTATTTCCAGTTACAAGTGATCCATTCCCTTATGATTCAAGATCATAGTGCCCTAGCCATAGACAGCAGACAGCACGAAAAAAGACTTCTGAGCAGAACATCAACTGCAATGATATACCTTTGCTCTACTATGATATACAGTTGCACTACTACGGTTAAGTATACAAGGGCATGAATATATCTGCATATTACACCTGCGAAACAGTTGATAGTGAATTAGAATTCAATGCACAAAATACGTCTGCAGCAAATTAAAAGTTGTGTATTGCTGTATTGTTACAGTACAGATTCTATAACTTTATGGCAAGGCACAGAGGACAATATTATGCATAACTTCTTTATTGCACCTCATACACAACAGCAACGATAGAACTCTTTCAGAAAAAGAAGCATAAGGCCAATGATTAAATAGGAGATTGGGAGAAGGCCGATGACACCGACTACATCACAACTTAGTAAATAGTCCACTCCCCCTCTCAGAACGCAGCACCCCTTCAACCTCTGTGTATCACTGCTTTTCATCCAGTGCTTTGCTGCCTTGCAGCGATCTTCACATAATAAATACCACATACATATATACACACATACATATCCCAAGGCATAAAATACCATTTAAAATACATTGAACGGATATTATAAGGCCTTTCAAAGTTTGAAGGCCTGACAGAGTAAGTCATGCTCTGATTCCGTTTCATTCTTTAGTCAAAGACCTCCTCCCTGGAGACTTACTATAAACTGTGCTGTGACATCTTACTGAGTCATCAAAAATCTGCACAAAATAAAATGTCCGCCACTGTTTGCTGCAGTGTGTATTACTGGGAGAACACAGATGTGAATGACACAGCATGCAGGATATTTACTCCCACAGTGTATATCTATCAGGACTACCAAGGATATATGTTAGGGATGACAGAGGGAACGTTTAATATGTGCTCTAAGATCGCACTGGAGGTGAGCATGAAACCCTGCAGAAGACCATGGAATTCTGGCTAGATACAATGGGGATTGCCTCTCCTGGAGACAGACCCCACACAATCTCAGGAACACAAAATAGAAGAAGAAACACATTAGCTAGTAAGGCTAGTATGAGTCCTCACTGACCCTGTGCTCTTAGCGGCTTCAGGTGAGCTATATGCCCTCGCCTCAAGCCATGTAGGCTAACCCACCACCCTTGCACTTTGATCCAGTGAGAAACGACACAAAAGGGCAATATATCATAGCACGCTTGATAGAAACATTTATGATGTAGCACAAGGAATAGGGAGTTCACACGACAACTGTTATATATCAGGGGTAGTGTTACCTCCTCAATAATTGTCCCCTAGAAATGATGGTTTAAACTGGAAATGGTGCAAGTAAAATGTCTCGCTGCTTGAATAGACAGGCTAGTTGCCTTTAAGCGCTATTTTAAAAAGTTAGGGCCAGATGTATGTAAATAGCATTTTGAGATTCCCTAATTGAGAATCACAAGGATTCGCAATTAGGAAATCGCAAAATGCAATGTATGAAGGTGTGTAGTCCACCTTTTGCGATTCCTAGGAGGCCGCAAATAACCTACCTCATGAATATTAATGAGGTAGGTCGCAATTTGCGACCCCCTAGGAATCGCAAAAATCACGGTGATGGTGGCCTGTTGAGATCAACAGACCATCATGTCTGTGATTGCTTTTCAATAAAGCAATCTCTATTTTTTTGTAAAGCAGCCCGTTTTCTTTAAAGGAAAATAAGATGCATTACAAAACTAAAAGTGAAAAGTTTTCTTTTCATTTCTTAAGAGCAGTCAGTGCTCCGTGGGATCACTGCCTGCTCTTAAAAATTGTTTTACAAACATTCACGAAAGGGTCCCTTGGGGACCCCTTCCTATTGAGGAATGGGTTACCACCTACTTGAAGTAGGTGGTAAAATGCAAATGTTTTGCAACCGCAATTGGGGTCACAAAACATTCCTACATACCGATGCCATTCAATATTAAGAAGGTACGCCCTAAATATGCCCCTTCCTAATACCGAATTTCAAACCCATTTTGCGATTCGGTAACAGGTTACCGAATCGCAAAATTAGGTTTACTGCATCGGAAAAGCAATTTTTGCGTTCCCAAACGGAAATCTGCCCTAATGCGAACGCAAAAATGCTTGATACATCTGCCCCAATGTTATTACCAATGTTATCATCATTACCATTATGGTTATTTTCGTTTTGTTGTTATTATTATTGTTGTTGTTATGTTATTGATTGGCGTCATCGTTCCAGATATGCCCATCTTCCCCTCTGGCCACTGTTGATGTGCACATGGTGCCTGGGATTTCCTTTCCATAAGGCCACTATTCTGAGATTTTACCCCTCCCCACTCCCCCCCTCCAACACACACAGACACACCCTTTCAGAACGCATCCCCTCTGGGACCCCAGGCCCGACGCGGTCGATATTTCCAATTCAGTGCGTTGTGGCGGGCGTTTCACAGAAGGTGGGAAGTGCATTCACACCTGGGAAGTGCTGAGCGCCAACTCAGCAACGGAGGCGACGGCAAAGAGGCTTCTTAGCAGGCGAGCTGCGCCAGCCTCCACACGGCGCCTGCTTTCATTGCATCCACGCTGCTGCTGTTAATGAGGCCATGCATAACTTCAGAACCTAGTCTCCAGGCGGCTTTAATTAGCAAACTGAAGTTAGGTGGCCGGGAGGGGCGGGGGGTGTCTATAATCTTCTAGTTCTGGCCCCAGACATTCGCCTCAGGCCTCTGAAAGCCACCCTTCCATTACCAGTATGGAAGCTCCATCGCTCCAGTGTTTAATCCGTATAAATGTGAGCGCAGAGCCCGAGGTATTTCTCAGGAGGTCTCAGTTGTGGGCACAATCAACTGTCCCTGCTGGGATATGCCGAATATTAACCATCACACAATGGAAGTGTGATATACAGATTAATCCAGGTCACCTAACGGTGTGAGTATGGCCTGGAACCATTTTATGTTTTTTAAGTATATTGAATTCGTTGTTCATCAACTCTGCTAAAAAATATATAGACAGCGCCACCCTGTGGTATACTGTTATAAATAAGTGCTGGTTTTACAAATAAGTGCTGGTGCTGAGCACCAGAAACAGCAGCACAAATTAAGCACTGCACAGCCCCATTCTAGTTGCAACTCCTGCAGTGCGAGGCTGGTTTGAATATTTTTGCCAGGGCTGACTTTGGTTTCCAGTACAGCCTGAGGCCTGGCATATAGTATATCACGTAATGCTATGTCTGATACGTGGCTGACTCTGCACCCACATCCTTGTCAGACACACCAGCCTGCCAAGAAAGTCTCCACACTCATACACTCTCTGTAATTACTGAGCTGAAGACAGGTCAGTGGATGAGTTCTTTTGAGCTGATGTGAGGAGGGAGGGTCGGGGGCACTCTTTTGCTGGACATGATAGTAGGAAGTTATGTCGCCAAATCTGCCAACTGGTTCCATTTTGTGAGGGCCATCATCAACTAGTTACGCTTTTAACTAAAAGCCCTGTTGATTCAGCAGTGGCGTCTTTACATGTTATTTTTAGGGAAGCACTCATGAGGCCACATATAGCGGGGCCACCTACAACGGCCAAACATGAACGTTGTACGCATGTGTGAAATATATGAAATATATATGTGGGTGAGTGTGGGGGGGTGTAGGAGGCTGGCTTAGTATATGCTGCTCACTTATGTAAGTGTAGCACCCTGCACTAATCCAGACAACCCTTGTGGTTATTTTAGTGGTCTTAGACAACCTTAGAAAGCTCTCTAAGTGGTAGCTTAGGCTTAGTCCAGAAGGAGTGTAAAGCAGCTTGTTCTACCAGTACGTAATCTTATAGTGTAGGTTAAGTGAAACACATAGTGTAGTTATGAAAATATGTATTTATTATAAACACTCACCAACACATTGCAATATCTCCTACCCGGAGATATAACCACAATACACACAATACTGTGATAATAGAACAAGTAAGTAGCACGAATGCACAGTGGTCTCCAGAGGGAGACCAAACCATATACTAAAATAGTGGAATGCGAATCACGACTTAAGTCGAGACTGGACCCAGAAGACGTAGCAGAGCCAGGGACCCAAGTAACCACCCAAGGTAAGTACCCAGGAACCCCATGGAGACTGTGATCAGAGTGGGAACATGACGCATGCTCAATACAAGCCAATGGGTAAGTCGCGGTTGCAGTTTTTAAGAAGGACCCTTCCCAGAGGACCCTGAAAAAACCCTGTGGAAGATGGAAGGTTGGAGAGTCACTCTACCCATGGATACCACGGGAACCAGGTTACCACACACCGGGAAGCCGGGTGCATTCGTGCAAAGTGACATCAGAAACCGCCATTGACCACAATGGAGGATTTCAGTGAAGATGCCGCTGGGGAAGAAGGTGAAAGAGTCCGGTGGAATCCAAAGGTGGATTCAAGATGAGAGGTACCTGTAATCAGAGGGGATAGAGTCTATGCTACTCAGGAGTGACCAGGAGTCACGGAAGACAAATGCCTACCGATCTCGGAGATGCAGGAGAGTTGAGGGTGCCCTTGAAGTTGCAACTGTGCGGACCAGGCAAGGCTGTGGAAGACTAGGAGCCATTTACGAGTTGCCCCCCTTCGGATGTCAAGGGCCAGGGGGTCCATATCCGTCGTAAGCACGAACAAGCCTTGGCAATGGCAACCAACATAGTATGCGAAAAAGGTGCGGCGTTGGGACCAGGAAGGTCCAAGTGACTCACCATGAGCAGGTAAGTCAGAGCAGGCTAGAGCAAGCAGGGAAGGCCACTTGAGCCAAAGAAGACCCTCGAGACCACCCACGGGCCAAATTTACAGGAGTCGCAAGAGGACCTCGAGCAGCTCACCAAATGATGAAGGCCCACGGTGCACAGAATGCAGTGCAGGTGAAAATCTTGGTTGCAGGAGATGCTTGAGGCTGGAGCTTCTTGGAGCCCGAAGATCTCTGGTGAAAAGAATCAACAAGCCTTGGCAACAGCAAGTCAATGCTTTGCACACGGATACTGCTCCAGCGGTTCCAACGAGGGATACTAGCTTCAAACTTGCTGTGAAGACAGTGCAGGCCTCTAGGAACTTGCAGAACCACCACCTGTGTTGCTAAACCTTTCAGAGTCTGTAGGAGCTCAGGAACAGCAGACAAGTCAGCTTCATTACGGTGCCTGTGGATGCAGGGAAGTGACTCCTTCACTTCAAGGGAGATTGCTTCAGGTGTCTTTGATGTCCACAGGCCTGTAGAAGAACCTGTATGGAGAATAGGCACAGACAATGCAGAAGACTGGCAGGACGACGAGACCAGGAGCAGCAGGAGTCTTCCCAGTTGTAGTCTCGGTTCCCAAAGCGAAGTCCAGCGCAGTCCAAAGTGCCCAGACGGTTGAAGATAAAGTGGTTTCAGGTCTGAATCTTGCCCCACGACAAATCTAAGGAACCACCTACAGGTAAGCTCTTAAGTATCCTAAGGAGAGGGGTGGGACGAATCAGGGGTCCCCCCCACAGGAGACCCCTGAGCAGTAGGGAGGATACTCACATGTCCTTTGTCCAGTTTCGTGCCTGAGTGGGAGCCAGTGGCTCCCTGAACTGGTTCTAACTGGAGTATGCAAGGAGGATACTAAATGTGCCATTCAAAGCAGTCTAGTGGTGCTGGTAAGCGCCCCCACCCTGTCCCAATACGCTAAGTCCTGTCTAGGAGGTGGTCTCACCTACCTGTGACAGGAAATCTATTGTCCTGTCTTCCCCTGCTCAAGCTTGGCTCAGCAGCCGGAGGGCAAAATCGTGTTTCTGGTTGGCAGCAGCCATAGTTTGCTGTCCGGATTTGGAAGAATGGTACCAGGAGCACTGACGGGGCACAGATGTCGGGGACCGCGATGGGCACCTGCTTCGCCCCCAGCTATGCAAACTTGTTCGTTGGCTGGTGGGAGGAGCGGGTAGCCTGGGCGGGGCCCAATCAAATTTGGAACATGAGGATAAAGGCGTGGCACCGTTATATTGACTATTTGTTCATTGTGTTTGATGGTTCACCAGATTTGGCAAAGTCATATATTGATGTTTTGAACTGCAATGATGTTAACCTGAGATTCTCAGGTGAAGTCAACTATTTAGATCTGACAGTGTATGTAATAGATGGCCAGTTGCATACTAGATTCTATCGAAAACTACTGCAGGGAATTCAACTCTCTTTGCAACTAGTAGTCATCCAAAGAAACTTATTGACAGCATCCCATATGGGGAGTTATTGAGGCTTAAAATGAATAACACCAGTGACATGGAATTTCAGAAGGCAGCAGAAATGAGCATGCAACGTTTTAGAGTGAGAGGCTATAGCGAAGCTGTCCTGTCACAAGCCTTAGTCAGAGTCAATAATATCTTTAGGAGAGATTTACTAATAGAGAAGGTTACAAAAAAGTCTGGTAATGGGACTTTTCGTATGATCACTACCTTTTCGGAAAATGCTAATCAACTCAAGAGAATATTGCGAAAAAATAGGCATATTCTCCTTACTGACCATACCATAAGAGAGGATTTACCATCGAATCCTTTGGTCACTTTCAGGAAAGCAAGGTCATTGAGAGACCATTTGGTCCACAGCTATCATAATGCAGAATCTGGCAGGGCATCTTTCAAAGCACTTAATGGATTTTATCCATGTGGTAAGTGAAAAGTCTGTAAAAAAAGTAAACGTACTTTGTCGTACGACGTCCCTGGCCTCAGTACACCTAGAAAGATTACTACGTTTCTCACGTGCACCACGCCTTATGCTATCTATTGTTTGGTTTGTCCATGTGGGCTTCGTTACATTGGAAGCACAATCCACCCGGTTAAGATACGGATTCTCTTACACATGAGGGCGATCAACAATGTTGATGAATCATACCCGGTAGCGAGGCATTATAATAAGACACATTGCCGGAATAGGGATCTCTTAACGTACTTTTGTTTAGATCATGTACCGCCCAACCCTAGGGGTGGAGACAGGATACAGAAATTAAGGCGCTTAGAATCACGCTACACTATAGATCTGCAAAGTAAGAGTCCACTGGGTCTGAATAGTAGTGAGGAGCTTGCTGTACATTTAGGATGAATATGTTATTATTACTGAATATGTAATCAGAAGATGTTGTATTCCAAATTTTGAATCTCCTTCTTAATTCTTTTTGCTTTATTTATGATCATCTTGTAATATATGTGAAATGTTTATTTGTTGTTGATTGATCATATCTCATTAAGATGTGGTGTTATGGGATTTCTGGTACAATGCAGAATCATAGGCCCATCTGTGGGTGAGATTTTGGTAGTTATAACGACAACAGTAGCAATGAATTTTTCATGATTAATTGGTTTTGCCCATCTAGGGCTTGTATGAATTGTTATTAACGATCAATTTACGTTATAATGTTGAAGAAATGCTATATTTATTGCATTCAGTTCCGCTTTGAGGCATTCAAAGATGGCGGAACGATAAGATCTGTTGCCGTTTCATGAATGGTCCTTTTTCTGTTACAATACCGGATACCACTAATGAATGTGTATTCATAAACAAAATATGGCCACGGTGTTTTCGTGCAGAAATTGACAAAGGCTAAGTGCCGAAACGCGTCTTGTTTGCCCGGAGTTCCTCAAATAAACTCTCTGAACTCTCCCCCGTGAGTGCTGTCTTCTGTTACGGGTACGAATACCCGATGGAATTGTGAGCTGAATATATATATATATATACATATATATATATATATATATATATATATACCGAGCACGATCCAGCATTAATCCGTTGAACGAAAAGAGCAGGAAAGGACCACCACACAGCCAAGTCTTTTTTCAAATTCAAGTGCTTTATTCCATACTTTCAGCCAGCATGACGCGTTTCGACCGGGGAACCCGGTCTTGATCACTATATATATATATATATATTTTTCCCCTGGACTTCGCCCAAGATTTCTCACGCTTCTTAAACAGACGAATGCAGACCCAATTCAGTGCAATGTTATTTTATTTTCAGATAACGCCATGCACCTCCGCCATTACGCGTTTCGGCCTCCATGAGGCCTTGATCTATATATATGTATAAACAAAAGTTATACGGACGTTATAGTTAGACTCAGATTTAACTCGTACAAAGCCAGTGAAATTCAGCAGTTTACTTACCTGAGCTAAGTATAACTTACGCCCCTGCAATGCACTGCTTATGACCTCACATATTACATCACTCATGACATGGTCAGTGACATCACTGATGACATCTCAAATGACATCACTGATGATATCACTGATTACATCATCCAGTAAGTGTATGTATTTTCTAAGAGTTTATGTTTGTTAAACATATATACTAAGCTAAATCAAAGGTTAAAATAGTATACTAGATGTACTACTATGACTAATACTAGTTCTAACATATAGTATGTGAGTGGCTGTGTGACTGTGTGTATCTGTGTGTGAGCGGGAGTCTGAGCGGCTGTATGGGTTTGTGAGTGGGTGTGTAAATGGCTGTATGGGTGTATAAGTAGTTGTGTAAGTAGCTGTGTGAGTGAGTGAGTGGTTCTGTGAGTGGCTGTATTGGTGAGTGAGTGGGTTCCTCAGTGTAGGGCTATAGGCACTCTTGTGGTCTGACACCCTGTGATGACCTTTGACTACCATTATTTTAATTGACTGGTGCGTTATTGTACCCTGGCCTGAAAGTACGATGTCCTGCATATGCCTTGCATCTCTTAAAGGTTTCTTTCTTGCAATCTTGTAGTCTTTCAGTGGGAGATGTCACGGAGTAGGACAGCCTTGCCAAGAACAGAGGGCCCGATTCACAGAACAAACTTAAGACAAAATCCTAAACTTACTACCATTTTGGTATTCACAGAATGCACTTACTGCTTTTGGTATTCACAGAATGCACTTACTACTTTTGGTATTCACAGAATGGATTACGACTACTAACTTTACGTCCGCACTCGGGCCGGAAATTCTGGCCCGGAGGCGGAGCTTAAGGTCCGGAGGTGGGGCTTCCGGGCCGGAGGCAGAGCTTCCGGCACAGAGGTGGAGATTTTGGCCATGGCTAAATCTCTGCAACTGGCCGGAATCTCCACCTCCGGGCCGGAAGCTCTGCCTCCTGCCCGAAAGCCCCGCCTCCGGCCCGGAAGCTCCGCCTCCGGGCCGGAATTTCCGTCCCGAGTGCGGACGTAAAGTTAGTAGTCGTAAATCCATTCTGTGAATAACAAAAGTAGTAAGTGCATTCTGTGAATACCAAAAGTAGTAAGTGCATTCTGTGAATACAAAAAGTAGTAAGTTTAGGATTTTGTCTTAAGTTAATTCTGTGAATCGGGCCCAGAATGTGTGGGATGAGCATTTGAAAGCATGAGAGAGAGAGGTGTGTGGAATGTACTTTTTGGTCTTGAAGCGCAGTGTTATGAGCAGTGGTGCACAAATGTGCTCAGTGTTGTACATTGAGAGGTGAAGTATGTGATGCTATAAGCAGTGGTGCACAAATGTGCATTGTGTTGTACATTGATAAGTATTATGAAGGTCTTACTTTTGGCTTTGACATGGCCTCATGTCATCCTGGATTCTGACTCTGCCTGGCTTGAGCTTTATCTGCATGCACAGCCACACTTGCAAGTTGTTTCGGTTAATCACGTTCAAGGATTGTTTTTGTGAAGAGATTGTTTAATGTACCCTGGAAGGCTTTCGTGAGCTTCGACAAGTTAAAGGCTGGAAGATGCGAGACTGTAGAGGGAACGTGGGAACTCCTTCCTGACATGGAATGCTTGCTTGGAAGCTGGCCAGTCCTGGTAAGAATCCTTTGGCGTAGGGGGAAGGTTTCTCAAACCTTCTAGTGTGAGTTTTGAGACTATAAAGACAAACGGAACTTGAGTCCCGGTCGAGAGTCCAAGCCAGCTGTGAACCGGCCCCCCCAGCGAGAATTGGCAAGGATGTCAAGTGAACGATCGGGTGAGGTGATTTGTTTCTGACTAGTGCCATTGTGATGCGTGGTTCTAGTGGCTGTGTTCATTTGAGGTGTTTGAGTTTTGATTATTGCCATTGTGATGTTTGGCCAGTGGCTTTGATCATTTGAGGGGTTTTCTTTGTGATTCAGTGTATATATCTTTCTGATCTCTTGCAGCACATCCAGCCTATTATATTTGCTTGAGTCTTAGCTCATATTATTTGCTGCTTGTTTATTCATGGTATTATTCATGCATTTAACTGTTGCATTTACCAAGTGTATTATTATTGCTTGCATAGAAACATATATATATATATATATCTTTGTGTATTTGAATTCTGTGCATGTGGCATCTGGGAAAGCCTTTTTGTTAGAGGGCATTGTGTAAAATAAAACCCCAAGCCTTATTCTAAAAAGAGAGTATTTGCATTGTGTAAAAAAAAACCTTTTCTAAAGGTGTTAGTTGCGTTTCATGTCTCCTGCTTTCCTGAGTGTTGAGCCACTGTGTGGGAGATTCTGTATTATCAGGAAGGCGAAGCAAGACACTCAGTGGCTGTATGGGTGAGTGAGTGGCTGCATAGGTAGGTGAGTGACTGTATGGGTGAGTGAGTGGGAGGTCTGAATGGTTGTATGAGTAAGTGACTGGGTGTGTAAGTGGATGTATGGGTGAGTGAGTGGCTGCATGGGTAGGTGAGTGACTGTATGGGTGAATGAGTGGGAGGTCTGAATGGTTGTATGAAGTGACTGGGTGTGTAAGCGGCTGTATGGGTGAGTGAGTGGCTGTTTGAGCGGGTGTTTGGTTAAGTCAGGTCTGGTGGCTTAGTAGACTAATGTGTCCACTGTAGGGGCCTCACAGGTTCAAATCCCAGTGGGTCCACTCAGCCTTTCATCCTTCTGAGGTTGATAAAAAGAGTACTGTTGGGTAACAATAAACATCTGTTATTCAGCACCATCATGCCCACGGGTGAAAGTTTGCTTTACAAATAAACATGTTATGTTCAGGGAGTTGGTGTGTGAGTTGCTGTATTGGAGAGTGAGTGTGTGAATGGCTGTATGGATAAGTGAGCAGATGTGGGAGTGCTTGTATGGATGTGTTAATGGGTATGTAAATGGGTGTGTGGGTGTTTGAGTGCTTGTATGGGCGAGTGGCTGTGTTGAGAGGCTGTATGGGTGAGTGAGTGGGTGTGTGATTGGCTGTATTGTGAATAAGTGGGTGAGTGAGTAGCTGTATGGGTAAGTGAGTGGTTGTGTGGGTGGCTGTATGAGTGAGTGAGTGGTTCTGTAGATTAATGAGTGGATGTGTGAGTACTTGTTTGGGTATGTGAGTAGTTGTGTGAGTGGGTGTATGAGAGGTTGTATAGGGATGTGGGGGGGTGTGAGTGGTTCTGTGGATGATGTCCTCAGTGATGTAATTTGAGATGTCATGAGTGATGCCACTGACCATGCCATGGCTGATGTAATATGCGAGGTCATAAGCAGTGCACTGCGGGGGCGTAAGTTATAGTTAGCTCAGGTAACTAGACTGCTTAATTTCATTGTTTTTTTATGAGTGAAATGCGAGCCTAAATATAAAGTCCCTATAATATTTAGTTTTTTCAGTGAATATATACATTCACTGAAAAAAACAAAGGTTAAAGTAACATTAGTTATGTGAATTTGTCAGTGACAACATTAACATTTCGAACTTAAAAAAAACACAGCAATTCACCAGTTATAGTTAGCAGTACTAACTATAACTTGCGCCGCCACCATGCACTGCTTATGACCTCACATATTACATTGCTCATGACATGTTCTATGACATCATCAATGACATCACATCATCTCAAATGACATCATTGATCACATCATCCCATGAGTGTATTAGTTTGTTTTATAGTTTACAAAGTGGCAGGTAAATACCATATTACTTCTCTACCATATTTTGCACAGCTTGGGTCCAGCTAATGGGCGTAACTGTTTATAAAACACATGTGCTCCTATTGCAACATAGGTGTGCAGAGGTATTAAACACATTATAAATCTTTGTATTCAGGTGCAACTCTGTGTGCAGGCGACATTTGACTTGTATTCATATTGTTCAAGTCTTTTGATTCTGCAAAAAAGGTTTCCAACAGGAGAAAGATTCTATGCAGTAGATACTAACTTTTATAAGCAGCCTTGATTTAACTGCGGGAATTGTGTCAGCATGAAAATTTCTACTTAACATAGAAGACTGTGTACACCAGGTACTAACCTATGTACATGTACTTGTATTGCACCAGAAGATGGGCTATCTGTATAGTTTTCACCACAGTATGAAGGGTGTAGGTAGTATGAGCTTTAGCACCTTAAGATCTTGATTATTATTTAGCAAAGTTTGAGAACTGTTGCATGAAGTGTAAACTGTTATTAGTAGATTCTTTCTAATACTCTGTGGTGCATTTCTAATGAGAGTTTCACTGTTTGCAAACAGTGTGGTATTGAATGAACTCTCTTCATAGAGTAAACACTGTTTACAATACCCAGTTAACTTCATTTCTTAATGTAAGTTCAGTAAGTGTCAGAGGTTTTATGCAGATAAAGGCTGTCCGTAGGAGAGCGTTTGTTTTGGAACGGACATTCACTAAAATTAGGAACTTGGCTTTCTGTGAACAGTTGTATACAGATTGAATTCCATACTCCATGAGGGGTTCCCATATTTCTGTGGTTGATTGTTAATGTGAACTATGCTACCTGTTACGTGTATGATACAGGATCAATGTTGCACATAATGCTTGCGTTCTACACATAAGGGAGTTGCATCTGTGACAGCACTAATGATGCCTGATATTCTCCTGAGCTATTTTGGAGTTACTATCAGGCTTCTAATGCCATAGTGATGTATAGAGTAATATGCAGGAAAACAAGGCTTGGATGATGTCATCAGTGATTTCATCAATGATGTCATAGAACATGTCATGAGTGATGGCATATATGAGGTCATAAGCAGTGCACGGCAGGGCGACAGTTATAGGTAGTGATTCTAACTATAACTGGTGAATTTCTGTGTTTTTTTTGTTCAAAACATTAATGTTCTCACTGACAAATTATCCTAAATACAACGTTACTTTAACCTTTGTTTTTTTTCAGTGAATTTCTCAGTATATTTAATTAAACGAAAACAGATTTTTATCTCACACCTAACTATAACGTTACTTTAATCTTTGTTTGTTTCAGTACATTTCTAGGGTTTTTAATGTAAAGTAATACTTAATTACCATACATAAATGCAACCCCCACAGCACATCCCTTCGGCCATGCACAGTGGTGGAGTTGGCTACAGGGCCAGCAGCTAACCCCCCGTCCATACTGCCAACCCAACACTGCGCATGGCTTTCGGTGTGCGCAGTGCAGGATTGGCCCTACGACCTATCCCTGGGGACCCCATCCTCAAGGCCATTTAAAAAACAAATTAAAGTGAAGGGGCCATACTGTCCTACTCTCCGGGCCAATTTCAGCCCAAGGGACCCCATCACCAGGGCTCTTAAACTTAAGGTACTAATGCTGTTCCCTGTGGGAGGGAGCAATATTTTGATTTGTTTTCCTGCCCACATCACTGCGGGCAGGAAAACAGATAAAGAACCCATTGGCAGGAACATTTTCAAAGCTCCTGCCAGCTGGGAGTGGACTTGGTGCTTGCTCCCGCTTGGACGGAGTTTGGAAAATGCTCCCACCAAGCGAGAGCAAACACAAGTCTCCCTGCCCTCGCCGGTGCAGGCAGGAAAACCACTATGGTGGGCTCCTTGGGGCCTTAAAGGCTCAGGTAGGGAGGCCGCGCCATACTTCCCCATTTTCAATAATTTCTGTACAAGGGTTAGTCTCCCCTGTGCCTCCGATGGCTCAGGTTGGGGACTGCACGTCCCCGTGCCCCTACATTATATGTTCGGTCTTAGGGTGGGCTCCCTGGGGCTTCTAATGTCTCGTCCCTCCTCCCCATTCATATGTTCAGCCTCGGGGGTGGGCGCCCCGGAGCCTCCGATGGCTCAGGAAGAGGGGTCTGCGCATCCCCTTTCCCCATAAACATTTTTAGGGGCCCCGGTGTTGGGCATGTGGCCCCTGGAGTCTCAGGGTTAGGTGCCAGATCCCCATGGTGGGCTTCCGAGGGTTTATAGTAGATGTGGCCAGCCACCATTTTATTTTTCCGATCCCACAAGAGTTTGGCGTGATCGATGCATTTTCTGCTGTTATTTTTATACTTTTTAGCCCTATAGGTCCCTCTAGTTCCCCCCATGTGGCATTGGGGATCAGAGTAAGCCTGCTCTGCCCCATATATCTTTATTTTGTCATAAATTCAGGACAGGAGACTAAGTCTTCAGTCCTGTAATAGCTGCCAGCAACATTTGTCCCATGTTGTTGGCAGCCAATCAGAGTGCTCGCTCTCGCTGGGGTCTGACTCCCTTGGGAGGGAGATGGCCCAAGGGAAGTAAAGCTCCCTGGGCCAATCACTCTATTTTTAAAATGGCGCTCTCACAAGAGTCTCTCAAGACTCTCACAGACCCATTTCCCTAAATATACAATTATCTTTTACCCTAAATTCCTCAAAATCTACTGAATGTATTTTCATGAAATCAAATAAAGCACAATCTGTGGACCATGATCTAGCTTCCTGTTGAATTTGGTGTAATTCCATTCAGCAGTTTTTGCTGTAGCCTTGTCTGAAGAAGTCTATGGAAAATGCATGGATTTGTGTGTTTTGGCACCCCTTTTTTTTTGCCCCGCCCCACTTAATGGATCACATAAAAACTTTCCAGGAAGGAGCGGAGGTGGATGAACTTTTGTTCTGGAAACTTTTGTGAAGATTCGTTAAACGGGGCTAAAGTTATTAGTAAACCCAAAAACGCTCTTTCAATGGAAAAGCAGACATAACTATAACTACTTAATGGCAACCGCCACTAGGTAATATTACCTACTGGCAGTCGCCAGTAGGTAGTAATAGTTAGAGCCAGGTTTCCATAGGAAAAGCGTTTTTGTTTTGCCAGTAACTTAGGCGGCGTTTGACGAATCTTCACAAGATTTTCAAAATTATTACGACGCTTAGTTCAGCTGCTGTGTTGAAAGTTTTGGGGTGATTCCTCAAGGGCTGAGAAAAAAAGGGGGTCTCAAAACTCTTTTCCCCCATGCAATTCCCCATAGAGATTTTGAACATGACTACAGCCCGAACTGCTGGACGGAAAAACACAAATTTGGCAGAAAGTCCCTTGGTCCAGTAAGAACCCTTTTTGTCATTTGGTGTAAATCCGCTCAGTAGTTTTGGAGATATAAAAGGAAAACCAAATTTGTACATCTAGAGGCACAGACCCTCTGTGGATCTTACAGATCTTGTGCAGAGATTTGATTGCCTGCCAAAACTTCAACCAGGAAGTGTTAGCAGCCATCCTGAGACTCAGACTCAGCCGAGTCCCAACCAAAAACGTGAAAGAAAGTAAAGAGGGCAGGGTAGGAATACCCTAACCCCTTAGGCCTGGTGGTGGGATCCCCCAGGGACCCCGCCAGAGCCAAAAAGCATTAACATTAAGCATTTTTATTTTTTATTTTCATGGGGAAAATCGCGAAGATTCACGAATCCCCATGAAAATCTTTTAAAAAACACAAGCACCGTTCCCCGCGTTGTTTAAACATCGGCACCTGGGTGGGCCAGGCCCAGGGGGGCTTATTTTTATCCATAATAGGGGGACAACCCCCACCTTGCCAGGGCTAGGGCAAATGTCAAATGAAAAGGGGGGAGGGGACGCGTAGACTGCCTCCGTAGACTGAGCATGGCCCTGGGGACCACCACCTTCCAAAGGCCATGCCGAATAATAAGAAAGGAGGAAGGGGGCCTCTTGGCCTCCCTCCTGGAGTCATTAATGACTCTGAAGACCACCATCCCCCAGGGCCAGCACCCCATGTCCCAGCGTGCCCACCCCAGGGACATCTCTGTTTGCTCTCACTTGGACAGTTCCCACCAAGAAAGAGCAGACTGTAAGTCTGCTCCTAGCGGGCGAGAACAAGTAAACTGCTCCCGCCCACTGGGAGCGAACTTTCATCTGTTTTCCTGCCCACTGTCAAGCGGGCAGGGAAACAGATGAAAAAATGTATCCCACACACAGATAATAGCATTTTTGGCTGCTCCATGCGTGCCGGAACAATGTCGCTCCCGCTGGAGGCGGGGAGCTGGCAGGTACTGCGGGTGCATTGAGGCTACCCCTGCAGTCCCCAATGCTGCAGACTGGGTGCCCTGGGTGGACTCCCTGGGGGATGGGGTCCCCAGGGACGAAATCGGCCGGGGGAGGGGAGCACGTGGCCTCCCTCCTCTTGTGTAATCGTGAGCAATGTTCATTGTTTTCCCTTTTAATTACCCTGAGTATGCAAATGCCCAAAATCATCTGCAAGCTCCGCTTGTTTGGCCCTGTCCCTTTTTCCGTAGTAGTATGCAAAGTTCTTCCCACTTTTTCCCACGTCGATGGATTGCTTACCAAAAGGTCTCCGAGCACCTTCCTCACCGATTTTGGTGACACGTTCTTGATGCAGAGGAATCTTGAGGGCATCTCCGCCAAACAAATTAGCACTTATTTCATATAGGAGGAAGTACACTTGTTCGGTGGCGATTCCCCTCTTTGTAGTCTCGCCTCTTCTCTAGATGAGGATTCATGTTATCACAAATTTGTGGATCAAGATGTTCAAGGAACAATCGCATTGCTGAAATTACATGCACACAAGGTCACTGGTCCACTACACAGCTGAAGAGTAGAATATGTACTAGTTATTACCCAGTTAGGTAGCACTTACTAATTAACCAGTAGAAAATACTACAAATATGTAGACATTTTGTGGAAAACTGGGGACTCTTGTTGGATAAAGGGGCAGGCGAGGTTCCGTTCTGGCCCAGTCTCTCACACAGCTACTGACACACCCACACAGACACTCAGATACCCACTCACACACCCATTCAGCCACACTCACATACACTTACAGACCCACACAGCCACTCACAAACCCATACAGCCACTCACACTGATTCACATACACACAAAACCACTAACACACCTACTCACTGACCCATAAAGCCAATCACTCACATACCCACATAACCACTCACACACCCTCTCACAGACCCATACAGCCACTCACTCACACATCCAGAAAACTACTCACACACCCATTCACCCACCCATTAAGCCACTCACACACCCACTTACAATTCCATACAGCCACTCACACACCCATTCACAGACCCATACAGCCAATCACACACCAACTCACAGACCGTTACAGCCACTCACAAAACCGGTCACACACCCACATAGTTACACATGCACCCCCTCACAGGCCCATACAACCACTCACACACCCAGTCACCGACCCATACAGCTACTCACGCACCCACTGAGAGACCCATACAGCCACTCACACACCACTCACCAACCCAATACGGCCATTCACACACTCACTCTCAAAGGTTATAGGTTACAGTTAGGCAATAACATTTTAAACCTTAGAAATTCACTAAAAAAACAAAGTTCACAGGGACGTTACAGTTTGGAAATAACATACAAAAATGTAGAAATTCACTAAATAAAAAACAAAGGTTACAGGAATATTATAGTTAGGAAACAACATTAAAAAAATGTAGAAATTCACTGAAAAAACTAAAAGTTACAGGGACGTTATTGTTAGGAAAGAACATTTTAAAAAGCTTTACGTTATAGTTAGGCTCAGATTTCACAAAACCAGTGAAATTCAGCAGTTATAGTTACCTGAGCTATCTAACTATAACTTACACTCCCCACAATGCACTGCTTATTACCTTACATATTACATCACTCATGACATGGTCAGTAACATCACTCATGACATCACTGATGACATCGCAAATGACCTAACTATAACATCCCTGTAACCTTTGTTTTTATCAGTGAATATATATATATATATATATATATATATATATATATATATATATATATATATATATATATATATATATATATATTCCGCCAGTAGGTAGTTATAGTTAGGACCTTGTTTCCATAGGAAATCTCAAAATTCTATTTTGAATAACTTTGGCGCTGGTTGACGAATCCTCGCGAAATTTTCAAAACTAATGGGGCGCTCCGCTCAGCTCCTACCCTGAAAGTTTCGGGGGGATTTGTCAAGCGGGGGCTGAGAAAAAAGGGGGGTCCCAAAACGCGTTTTCCCCATGCATTTTTCCATAGGGACTTTAGTCGCAGCTACAGCCCGAACGGCTGAACAGAATTATGTGAAATTTGTCAGAGAGGAAGCCATAAGGTCCATGAAGTGCCTTTTGCAGGTTTGGTGTAAATCTGTTCAGTATTTGCTGAGAAATTAGCATTTAAATCAATATATATATCTGTACGCGTGTACCGTGCGCGCACTGAGCAAGTCCTGTGCGCGCACCTTGCCGATCGCGAGCGCACTTCTGATTGGTTGTTAGATGTCAGTAAACATTTGAATCGGTGGAAATCAGGAAGCGGCGGCCGCCATTTTGTCTCTCGCATAAAGAGGGGTGATAAACAAAGGGGGAGAACTTGAAAAGGGGGCAGAGTGGGGAGATATTGACCCACTAGGCATTGTAAGGGGGTCACAGTAGGACCTTGTAGGGCAAAAAAAAAGATTTATATTTTGAAAAAAAATATCGCCGAGTGTGCGCACCCAGCGCGCACCCGAAAAAAAACTTTAAAAAAAAAAATAATAAAAAATCGCATTTAAGTGTTTAGATATAAGGTGGCTCTAGAAAGAGCCCTTGTGTTTATTGTTTGTTTTTTGGTAAGTAAGTACCGATGCAGAGTCTAAAGTTCAAGAGGAAGACTCTGTTGCCTTCATCAGTGAAGTGTACACCATCTCCTCTATAAATGTCTTGCATGTTGTAACGCAAGTTGTTGTGGTATATAGAACCCATATCATAGTCTCAAGGAAAGCAGAAATAGATTTGTTGACGTGTTTCCTTGCTTTGTCAATCTGCGGACAAAATTGGTTGGACCAGTTCCACTTTTGCCTTTGGCATATGTTAGAATATACGAAGGCAGTTTGTGGAAAAAGCGACATCAATTGCACAAAGGTGTCCTTAATAAGCATTTCCAGACCTACCCCAGTTAAAGTGCCTAGGTCATTTCCACCACAGTGCACAATAATAAGGTTAGGCTGTGGGAGATGTAGAAAGGTTTTCACCAAAGGCATTAATTGGTGCCACTTTAACCCTCTCTGACCAATCCATTTAATGTCTACATTTGGCAAAGCAAGGTCTCTCACCATACCTCTTTTTTCTGCAAATTTTTCACACCAGAAGACATAGCTGTGACCTACAATCCACACTGTGAACATCTTCAAAGGAGATCTGGATGCACTCAGGAGGTGTCTTTCAGTAGAAAGGCAAAAAGAAATGAAAGACAGTTGAAAAATGGGGGCACACATACTTTTTTTTATAAAAAGAACTCATTGGCTGTTTCAAACCATTCTACACTAAAAACTAGGCTGTATGTTTAAATTTTAAAAAGCATGTTTTGTATTGGTTCAGAAAAATGTGTGAACAAAGAACATTAGTTTGGATTTGCTGTTAGGTTTGAAAAGTCAAGCACTCTTGCTCTTTGGAAATGAAACATTGTCTGCTGAACTTCTGACCTCTCTGCTCACCCCTGTGTTCCATGACCTGTTGCTATGGTAGCAGGCAGAAGTCAAGTTGGGGGAAGGGTACATTTGGAAAGGGGTTGAAGTTTTCAACCAATAGAAATGTGTGATTTCATTTGAAAAAATGTGGGAAGCACTGAGATTTGAAATTAACATGTATATGTGTGAAAAAAGAGAGGGAAACTGTGCCATTAACTGGTTCTGCTGAGAGGAGAGAGGTGTTCAGCTCAGAGATTCTGGTCTGATAAACTGCTGTGTGACTGCCACATTTCTTTCACAACTAACTAATTTTAAAGGTGAGTTATGAGTTTGAGAGGGGTGTTTGTGGTTAATTTAGATATAAAAAAAAGAATTGTGATTATTTGTTTAAAGTTGTGATTTACATTTTCTGTTTTGGGAGATATTTAACTGTTTTGAATATGTAAAATATTATGGAGTATGTTTTCACCATAAGTTAATGTGTACTAGTAACAATGAGGAATACTGTTTTGTGCCTACCATCAAACCATGAGTCTGTGTGCAGAGAAGAATTGTTGACAGAGATTTAATTTGTGTTGCTGTTGAAAAGTAAGACTTGCAGTTGAAAGAAAGGGACAGCTTCTTTTTAATTGTGATGGTTAGCATTTAGCAGAAATCACTTTGAAAGAAAAGAGAGGAAAATGGCAGCACATTTGAAAAAAGCATTAGTTCTGTAAGAATTGATAACCCAGGAAAGGGGCAGCCTGTGTTTTGTGCCTACCAACACAGCATGAGTCTGTGTGTATATAGGAATTGTTGTCTGAGATTTAATTTGTGAAGTTGTTGTTCAGTAAGAAATGCAGTCCCAGGAAAGGGGCAGCCTGTGTTATGTGCTTAAAATGACGGCATGAGTCTGTGTGCACACAGGAATTGTGGGCAGAGATTTAATTTGTGAAGATGTTGTTCAGTAAGTAATGCAGTCCCAGGAAAGGGGCAGCCTGTGTTATGTGCCTAAAATGATGGCATGACTCTGTGTGCACACATGAAATGTGGGCAGAGATTTAATTTATGAAGTTGTTGTTCAGTAAGAAATGCAGTCCCAGGAAAGGGGCAGCCTGTGTTATGTGCGTAAAATGATGGCATGAGTCTGTGTGCGCACAGGAATTGTGGGCAGAGATTTAATTTGTGAAGATGTTGTTCAGTAAGAAATGCAGTCCCAGGAAAGGGGCAGCCTGTGTTATGTGCCTAAAATGATGGCATGACTCTGTGTGCACACAGGAATTGTGGGCAGAGATTTAATTTGTGAAGATGTTGTTCAGTAAGAAATGCAGTCCCAGGAAAGGGGCAGCCTGTGTTATGTGCGTAAAATGATGGCATGAGTCTGTGTGCACACAGGAATTGTGGGCAGAGATTTAATTTATGAATTTGTTGTTCAGTAAGAAATGCAGTCCTAGGAAAGGGGCAGCCTGTGTTATGTGCTTAAAATGATGGCATGAGTCTGTGTGCGCACAGGAATTGTGGGCAGAGATTTAATTTGTGAAGATGTTGTTCAGTAAGAAATGCAGTCCCAGGAAAGGGGCAGCCTGTGTTATGTGCCTAAAATGATGGCATGACTCTGTGTGCACACAGGAATTGTGGCCAGAGATTTAATTTATGAAGTTGTTGTTCAGGAAGAAATGCAGTCCCAGGAAAGGGGCAGCCTGTGTTATGTGCGTAAAATGATGGCATGAGTCTGTGTGCGCACAGGAATTGTGGGCAGAGATTTAATTTGTGAAGATGTTGTTCAGTAAGAAATGCAGTCCCAGGAAAGGGGCAGCCTGTTGTGTTTACACAAATTATCCCTTAGCACACATGCACTGTTACATACATCCCTGCAGTCTTCATGCAGTTCTGGAAGTCTCTTTGCTCATCTGTCTTGCACCAGACAATACACAGTCTTCAGAAACACACTCTTGGCACACACGCAGCAGCTTCTCCAACACTCTCATGTGTAGTACTCAGCTCTGTGTGCTGTTTCAGATAGCAATGTGTAATGCAAACACATTGAACGTCACCAAGGCCTCATTTAAATTGATCTAGTCTAATCACTCACCCTGTAACACATGGTCATGGTGTTAAGGAGCTGTTAGGACATGTGCCGTTTTCTGCTTCTGTAAATGATATGGGAAATGTGTCAGGCAGTAATAGTAATTTGGTACTATTCAGGGACACTGTTTTGTTCCAAAAAACATAGTATGAGTCTGTGTGCGCACAGGAATTGTGGGCAGAGATTTAATTTGTGAAGATGTTGTTCAGTAAGAAATGCAGTCCCAGGAAAGGGGCAGTCTGTTGTGTTTACACAAATTATCCCTTAGCACACATGCACTGTTACATACATCCCTGCAGTCTTCATGCAGCTCTGGAAGTCTCTTTGCTCATCTGTCTTGCACCAGACAATACACAGTCTTCAGAAACACAGTCTTGGCACGCACGCAGCAGCTTCTCCAACACTCATGTGTAGTACTCATCTCTGTGTGCTGTTTCAGATAGCAATGTGTAATGCAAACACATTGAACGTCACCAAGGCCTCATTTAAATTGATCTAGTCTAATCACTCACCCTGTAACACATGGTCATGGTGTTAAGGAGCTGTTAGGACATGTGCTGTTTTCTGCTTCTGTAAATGATATGGGAAATGTGTCAGGCAGTAACAGTAATTTGGTACTATTCAGGGACACTGTTTTGTTCCAAAAAACATAGCATGAGTCTGTGTGCGCACAGGAATTGTGGGCAGAGATTTAATTTGTGAAGATGTTGTTCAGTAAGAAATGCAGTCCCAGGAAAGGGGCAGCCTGTGTTATGTGCCTAAAATGATGGCATGACTCTGTGTGCACACAGGAATTGTGGGCAGAGATTTAATTTGTGAAGATGTTGATCAGTAAGAAATGCAGTCCCAGGAAAGGGGCAGCCTGTGTTATGTGCGTAAAATGATGGCATGAGTCTGTGTGCACACAGGAATTGTGGGCAGAGATTTAATTTATGAATTTGTTGTTCAGTAAGAAATGCAGTCCCAGGAAAGGGGCAGCCTGTGTTATGTGTGTAAAATGATGGCATGAGTCTGTGTGCGCACAGGAATTGTGGGCAGAGATTTAATTTGTGAAGATGTTGTTCAGTAAGAAATGCAGTCCCAGGAAAGGGGCAGCCTGTTGTGTTTACACAAATTATCCCTTAGCAAACATGCACTGTTACATATATCCCTGCAGTCTTCATGCAGTTCTGGAAGTCTCTTTGCTCATCTGTCTTGCACCAGACAATACACAGTCTTCAGAAACACACTCTTGGCACACACGCAGCAGCTTCTCCAACACTCTCATGTGTAGTACTCAGCTCTGTGTGCTGTTTCAGATAGCACTGTGTAATGCAAACACATTCAACGTCACCAAGGCCTCATTTAAATTGATCTAGTCTAATCACTCACCCTGTAACACATGGTCATGGTCTTAAGGAGCTGTTAGGACATGTGCTGTTTTTTGCTTCTGTAAATGATAAGGGAAATGTGTCAGGCTGTAACAGTAATTTGGTACTATTCAGGGACACTGTTTTGTTCTAAAAAACATAGCATGAGTCTGTGTGCGCACAGGAATTGTGGGCAGAGATTTAGTTTGTGAAGTTGTTGTTCAGTAAGAATTGCAGTCCCAGGAAAGGGGCAGCCTGTTGTGTTTACACAAATTATCCCTTAGCACACATGCACTGTTACGTACATCCCTGCAGTCTTCATGCAGTTCTGGAAATCTCCTTGCTCATGTCTCTTGCAGCTGACAATACATACTCTGCAGAAACACACTCTTGGGACACACGCAGCAGCTTCTCCAACACTCCCATGCGTACTACTCAGGACTGTGTGTAATGCAAACACATTCAACGTCACCAAGGCCTCATTTTCTTTGCTCTACTCTAAACACTCACCCAGGTTGCAGATACTTATGGTATGAAGTAGCTGTTAGGAAATGTGCTCTTTTCTGCCTCTGTGATCTACAAGGAAAATGTGTAAGGCTGTAACAGCAATTATCACTTGATCTACCAGAGTAGTAAATGTGCTTTGAATTTGCAAATCAAATTCTGTTTTCTGCTTAGAAGCACACCATGAGGCTGTGTGCGCACAGGAATTGTGGCCACAGATATAATTTGTGTTGCAGTTGTTCTGTTAAAAATTGCACTTGCAGGAAAGGGGCAGCTTGTTTTTTTTCAACTGTGGTGGTTAGCACTCTGCACAAATTAGTAAATCACAAATGAGAGACAAATGGAAAAACATTTGAAATAAATGAAAAGTAAAAAAAATATATTTTAATGAATTATAATTACAAAAAGGAATTTTTTTTAGTTCCTTGCAGGTATTGCTGAGCAACAGTGAAAAAAAAATGCCTTTAAGGACAAGAAAGAGGAAAGAAAAGCAACAACAAGTATATCTGGACAAAACTGGGGAAAAAAAAATAGCAGGAGAAGCTGGTGATGGCAAAAAGAAAAAGTCTACTGGTAAGCAGAGCAGAGATTTCTTAAAAAAGATTTTCAAAAAACAAAAAAATGGCAAAAATAACTGTAAAACAAACAGAGTTTTATGTACAAAGCAACAACACAGTCAACAGCAAAAAAAAAAAAAGCTAATGTACAATCAGAAGTATGTCAAACTGATTTAACACGAAAATTAGATTTTAAAAACATTCGTCGAAAAATGTTTCATAGAAGAGTGATGTTAAATTTGCTAAAGGATGTGAAAAAATATAAGAAAAAAACAAAATTTATTAAGAAAAAAAAATGTATAGAAAATATTGTAAGTAAGGCTTTGGAAATAAAAAGAAAACTTTTTATTCTAATTTTGAATAGGATGCGTAGATTAGATAAATTAGTGAATGCAATGAAGTCACAAAGCAAAAGGAAAAGAGAAGTGAAAAAAAGTAACTTTTGTAAAGTGTTCTTGGGAGAATGGAAACACAGTTCAAGTACTGAACCATTTTTTAATGAAGAGAGTTATCTTCAAAGTAATAGTTTGTTGCATGCAGTTGACACCAATGGTAGAGCATATGAAGTTAAGGATGGTTGTGTGATGCAAAAAGAGAAAATGGTCCCAAGAAATGAGGAAGAAGTAATGGCTGCTGAGGCTATGGGGAGACGTCCAAAAGCCCCAGTGTACACTTGGAACTGTAGTAGTATTTGTACTGTGCGTCAGGAATCTATTGATAAATTACGTGACTTTCTAAGAGAATATAGTAAAAAGAGTGTAAAACAGAAGATGAAGGTGCTTCAAACACTAGATCCATGCAGAGTGAGAGAAAATACTGGTTTGCAGGGACATTCTCTGGCTTGTCTATCTAGAAAAGTGTGTAAAAGTGTTTTTCATCATTTTAGGATGCTGGCTGTTCATCATACTGAAATGAGAAAGTTTGTGATAACATTGTATTTTGCTAAAAGTCCAGCAGTAAAGTTGAATGAGTTGAATAATGCTCTGTTCCGTGGATCTGTATCAGATGTAGTGAAGGTTACTGATGAGATTCAGTTTTGTTACTTTGGTCCAGAACAAGAAAGTGCAGAAAAGGACACAGTAAATGAGGAAAATGAGGAACAGAATGTAGAACTCATTATTACTAAAAATTTTGAGATGAAATGACAAAATTTACTATCACCTCTAATGAAAGACCAAATATTACTTGTATTTGTTGCCGCAGAAGTCATTATAAAATTCAAACAAGGAATGTTGATCTGTATAAAAAAAGTGAAAATGAAGATAATTATAAGTGGAAGGATTTTGCAACATATATATTTCTTGAAAAATTGTTTTGAATTGGGTGAAGATCAGCGTATTTGTAAATACTGTTATAATAAGTTAGAAGAAAATAGAATGCCGACCAGAGCTGTACATAATAATTTAGAATTGGATGCTATTCCTGCCGAACTTTCTGAATTAAATACATATGAGTCTATACTCATTCAATGTGTTCATCCGTTCCAGACCATAGTACGTATGGAGCCCAAAACTGGCAAATTACCTCCTTCTGATTTACTGAGAGGTTTAAAAGGAAGAGTGGTGTATTTGCCCTTGGATTTGAAAAAAAATATGGAAACTATTGATGCAGATACTTTGGAAACTGAACCATTAGTAATTCTGGTTAATGGTGTACCTACAAAGAATAAGAAGATTTGGCAGGAGCTGGTGGATGTACGAAAAGTACAAAGAGCAAATTTGTATTTGAAAAAAAATAATAAATGGTATGAATCAATTTATATAGAAGAAGAAGAAGAAGATTTACAAGAAGACACAGAAACACCAACTGGTCAAATTGAAAAAGTGGACAAGTCAAAGGAAGAAGAAATTTATGAACATTTTAGCATACATCCTCTTCATTCAAAAGAAGTTATGGGAGACACTATTGATCTGTTTCAGATGAAGAAAGCAAAAGGAACTCCCGTGAGTGTATGGGAGGAGAGCTTGGAAGCTCGATGTTTTCCCCAGCTGTTTCCTACAGGAAAAGGAGGACGATACGATGAACGTCCAGAACAGATTCCAGCTTCTGAGTATCGGACTACAAGACTATATGCAGAAGATCCAAGATTTCGTCAAAGTATTCCTTATTTGTTCCATCTTTTATTTGAAAGCGACTTGTCTGCATTATCTTATGCAGTAAATCACATTTTAAAAAGTGGAGTACATTTACAAAATGTGTCTGCTAAGGATTTTATGGAGAAAGTGCAGCACCGAGATGATCATTTGGAAACACAACTGATCAATCTGATGGCTTGTCAGCGTGGGACAAATGAATATTGGTACCGACGCCATGGTGAAATACAATGCATGTTACGGAATTTAGGAACTCCTACATGGTTTGTAACCCTAAGCTGTGCCGAGTACGCTTGGGATGATTTACTGGATTTTCTAAGAGAGGCAAATTCAAACATTAAAAACATTGAATACAAGACAGCTGGAGAACTGTGCTCATTGGATCCAGTTAATGTTTGCAGATATTTCAATCATAGATTTGAGGCTATGATGTCCTTCATCTGCAATAAAAAAAATCCACCTCTTGGAGAAGTAGTGGATTTCTTTTGGAGAAAAGAGTACCAGGCAAGAGGTGCTCCTCATATTCATATGTTGTTGTGGATCAAGGATGCCCCAAAGTTTGGAACAGATACTGATGAAGCAGTGTTATCTTTCATTGAAGAATATGCAACATGTGCTATACCTAAAAGCACAGAAGAGAAAAAGTTAAAAGAGCAAGTTTTACGTTTCCAAAGTCATCGGTGTGGAAAATACTGTCGACGGAAGTACAAGACGAAAGATAAATTCTACACAAAGAGTCGATTTGGATTTCCTAGACCTGTTCTTTCAAAAGGAAGAGTCAACAGTTTTATGTCAGCTGTGCGACATACTATAACCAGAAAATCTCCCAAAAATACTTACAACCTAAAAAGAAATGAAGAGTCAAAATTTATAAATGACTTCAACCCAGTCATTTTATCCATGTGGAATGCTAACATGGATATTCAGTATGTGGCAGACAATTCTATTGCTGTTGCTCGGTATGTGACATCTTACATCACTAAATCTGAGAAAACAGAATTGAAGGAAATGTGGGAAGAGATTTCTCACGAGAAGACTGTCAGTAAGAAGCTGTACAGTTTCAGTTTAAAGATGTTATCGCATCGAGAAATTGGATCCTACGAATGCTCAGATAGGTTATCATCTGCAAGTCTTTACTCGAAATCCAGAAGAATAATTTGGGTAAGCTTAGGCCTTGCAGGAATGAGAAATCGGGTACTGAAATCTGTTGGAGAAATTGAATATTTGGCCAAGAATGACCCAGAAAGTACAGATATTTTGAAATCAAACATGTTGGACACATATTACCCAAAGAGAAGTCATCATCTTGAGAACATGTGTCTCTATGAAGTGCTGCAGAACTACATTTATTATTCACGGAAAGCCACAGAAGACATCAACAATGGAAAATATAAAGTCATTGGTGAGGAAGGATGTTTGGTGAAGCAAACAAAAGGAAGTTTGATAAATCACAGGAAGCTCAGTTGCGAAACTACTGCCAAAAGGAATTTTACTACTTGGCTCTTTTACAGCTGTTTAAACCATGGCATTCAGAGGACGAACTACTGGGAGAATTTCAAAGCTATGAAGATTCTTTTAATGCTAGCAAAGACAGTATAGAATGCAGTACTTTCACAACTTATGTCCAAATGTTAAATGAAGAAAATGAACAGGAAGCAAAAATTGCAGCTGAAGTAGCTAGAGACAGTTCTCAAGACAGCCAAAGTTCAGGAACACTTAGTCAAGATCCCCTAGGACAACCAATCATAGAAAATGAAGCTGCAGTAGCCATGACTGAAGTAGAAACGGCTATGAATCAAGCACAGGAAGATTCAATCGACTTACTAAATCTGGAACAACAACTGAATGAAGAACAAAAAGAAATTTATGAAGAAGTCATCAAAAAAATTGATCATGGATTACTACATGAAAAGAAAGAGTGCTCATGCACATCATTTGAACCAATCAGGATGTATGTGAGTGGACAAGCTGGAACTGGTAAAAGTTTCTTAATAAAAGTCATCAGAAGCTACCTACAGCAAAAAACAGCTTCAAATTTGTCGTGTGTGGTAACTGCTCCAACTGGGTTAGCAGCCTATAACATAAAAGGAATTACCTTACATCGCTTGCTAATGTTACCAGTGGAGCATGAGAACAAAATAGAATACCACAAGCTAACTGGAGAAGCATGCCTCGAAGTTTCAAGAGTGTTGAAGAAGATGCAAGTTCTCATTATTGATGAGGTGAGCATGGTTTCAAATTTAATGCTTGCCTTTGTGCATTTATGAATGCAACAAATTCTTAAGAGAGACTATGACATGTTATTTGGAGGAAAACACGTCATAGTTTTTGGGGATCTTCTGCAGCTCACTCCAGTTAAAGGACAACCAGTGTTTAATACTGTGACACATGAAGACACGAAGAAGTCATTAGGAAGCATTGGTAATGCGAATATTTGGTCTTTCTTTGAGTACAAAGAACTCACTACCAATATGAGACAAGCAAACGACGAAGATTATGCAAGTATTCTGAAAGATATCAGAATTGGACTACTCACAGAAGTTGGCAAAAAAGCATTACAGAGTCGGTTGCTACATAACTTATTTCCAAATGAAGAAATAGTTGCAGAGAAAATATACCAGAACATTGCAGAAAACAATACTGTAATCTGCTTAATGCCAACACTACGTGAGTGCTCAATATTCAATGAGGAACTTTTGAAATTGGAAAAGGAAGAGATTAAGAAAATGGAAGCAGAGGACAAAATTCAGCATGAAAGAATTACTTTTACATTAACAGGCAAACTGAAAAATAAATTGGATTCACTAGAGAAGAATATTTCCAAAACAGCTGGATTAGAAAAAAATCTATATGTTTGCATGAATTGTCGAGTGATTTTAAGGAGAAATTTGGATGTAGAAAAAGGTTTAGTGAATGGAGCTATGGGAAGAGTTGTGGGTTTTATTAATTATCAGAAAAAAGAAGGAATTGAATGTTTAAAAATAAAATTTGATCAGATAGAAGAAGTTAAAGACATTTGTCGTTGTTCAGTTCGTTTCATGCTTGTGAAAGACTTATATGTACGTAGGAAGCAGTTTCCGTTTTCTCTAGCATATGCTGTAACTATTCACAAGTCTCAAGGATTGACTGTAGATAGTGCTTTTGTAAACATTGGTTCTACTGTGTTCAAAGAAGGTATGGCATATGTTGCTTTGTCACGAGTGAAAACATTATCTGGTTTATTTATGATAGACTTTGATGACTCAAAAGTTAGTGCTGATACAAACTGTGTAAAGGAGTATAACAGATTAAGAAGAACCTATGCTCCTCATTTAGGTCAGTATCCTGTGATTTAAAAACATGTTGTTTGTCGGAAAAGGAGATTTGAGAATATCTGTAATGTGGATGAACAGAACAAAAAAAAAAAGGACAGTGATGTGATAGCAAGGAAAAAGAAAAAGGACAGTGTTGAAGAGGTTGTTGGTTGCCATTTTGAAAATAGCTCTGGTGTCAACTGCTATGCAAATGTAGTGCTGAATGTTGTATTTTATCTTGAAAAGTTGCTAGAACAGATAATAGTAAATCATGGAAAAAGATTGTGTTCTCTGCTGAGTCTCCTTTATGAGAAGCTGAGTAATGATAAAACTGAAATAGAAAGTGCTACTGATGTTAGAAATCTTTTAGATGTATGTTGTGGTTCTACACAGTTTAAAGAAAATGTCCAGCAAGATGCTCAGGAATTCTTAATATATATTTTGAGTGTACTAGAAGATGAAGGAATAGAAGTAGAAAACTTATTTGGTGTCTCTTACAAATGGGAACATTGCTGTGAAAACTGTATGAACACATGTAGTAGTAATGTTGATTCAGAAAGGTTCATATTTTTACCATTATCACAAAGTAAATCAGTGACTTTTAGTAAATTAGTTAAAGATGCCAATCACAACATGGAATGTTCTGAATGTAAATCAGACATGTTTTCCACATTATTTTTACAGAAATATGGTCAGTATGTAATTTTAATGATGCAACGTTGTAGAGCTGATGGTTCAAAATTGGACACTTTAATAAAGAAGTTTACAGGACAGCAATTATCAATTTCTGGAAAAACTTTTGTTACAGTTGCAATAATTTTTCATGAAGGACCTACTGTAACTTCTGGGCATTACACAGTTTATCTTAAATGTGAAAAAGGCTGGACACTGTGTAATGATTCCCAATTGATTTTCAAGCAACGTTTGCCTTATGATTTACCCAATTCTTACTTAATTTTTCTGAAACCTAAATTTTGAAAACTAAAAACTGCATCTGAAGAAAGCATTTTTTGTAATTTTAAAGGATTATAATTGAAGATATCACTTAAAAAGGATTTTGAAATTACTATTTGGCCTAAAGGAAAAGTAATAAAAACAATTGTGGACTCCTTTGACAGAAATTATTTTGGCATGTGTGCTTTTGCGACAAGGTTTAAAGACGGTTTGTCTAGAAATTTTTTATTCATCTAGAGAAGTACTTGTAATATATATGTAATATTTCTAACAAGGTATATTTTAGTGAGGAAAGTATAAAGGGCTTTTTTTAAGCAATCTTTCAGATTGTTTTTTTGTTTGCCCGCTGTTAAATGATGAATACAATTGTTTTCACTATTTTAAGTGAAAAATAAAAAATTCTGAAAACAGCAAAAAAAGGGCAAAAAATTGCTTTGTAAAATATGTAAAAACATGTAATGCTTTTTGTAATGTATGATTGAATATTAATACTTTTTTTCTTTTTTTGCAGAACTGGAAAGAAAAAATAAAAAAAATTAGTGAAAAATATTAGTATTACTCAATCCTCCCTTTTCATGCTTCCATTTCTTCACCTCTTTTTGTACAAAAATGTGTTTAAAAAAACCTTGGGTGCGCGCACCTCAAAAAAATTTTAAAAAAAAATCCCTCCCAAAAAATTTTTGGGGGTTTAGTTTATAAGTGACTCTTAAAAGAGCCCTTGAGTTAATGGAGGGAAACAGGAAGAGAAAAACGAAAAAAAAGAAAAAACGTCTATGGCCTACTGCACTCATGGGCATCAAATTTTCTCTGAATGAGATCAAGACTGGTCTCACACACAGAAATAAGTTTATCGCAATCAGTGCAGCGTGTGGACAACCTAGCAAAACAAGGTGGTCCAAAACGAGGTGTGGAAGAAGGCAAAGGCACCACTGCAGAAGAAGTGCTCGGCTGAGCTGCCGAAGATGTGCTCGGCTGAGCTGCTGCAGATGTCGTCGGTAGAGCAGGTGGAGGGTTTGCTCCAGAAGCTCGACGAAAAGTCACTGGATGCATTTTGTCAACATGCCTCAACATAGTGTGAATGCTAAAAGAATATTTCTTGTTAGGATTCCCACGTGACAAGACTTTTTGACAAAGTACACATGTAACTTTAGGTGCATTTACCTTTTTTTGTCCCTCTGGAAAAGTGAAAAACTGCCATATAAAGCTGTCTTTCTGCTTCCTGCTCCTCTGCCTCTCAAGAGTGTCCTGGTCACTGTCTGAAGATGGTTGCTGTTCAGCCATTGTCTCTCAACAACAGAATAGCTCCTTCTCCAAAGGAATCAGAACTAATAATGAGGGGAGTAGGTGTGGTTTGGGAAGAATCTGGAACTGAAAGTACTTCAAACCAATCAAAAGTGATGATTCTTGATCACATGACTTGCCATGAGGGGATTGGGTGTGGTGTTGAAACAATCAGAAACTGAAAGTAATGATAACCAATAAGAAGTGCTGTTTTATTATGCATATACCCGAGGTGCGCGCACTGCGCAAGCTCCGAGCGCGCACCTCGTGATTACGTATGCGCGAACGCGTAGGCGCGCATGTGCATACGTCATATGCGTGTACGTAGCGCGCATACGTTGAACACGCGTATACGCGACCGTTATTGCGCGTAATTTTAGCGTATGCGGAAGTAAACCGCGTGGAGCGCGTAGGACGCTCTATAACGTATATTTGCGTACGTAAATAACGTACGGCGGTATTCATAAAAAACTTACGAAATTGTACTAGGAGCGCGCTCAGAGCGCGCACTCCAAGAATTTATATTAAAAAAAAAAAACGTTTACAGATAATATATAAATGAATACATAGGAATTTTATTTTTAATATAAAATTTTTTTTTTAAATTAAATAATACAAAAATTAGCATTTAAAAAACCGTACAAATTCACTGAAAAAACCAAAGGTTTCACACACGTTATAGTTAGGAATTAGCATTTAAAAAACCATGCAAATTCACTGAAAAAACCATAGGTTTCACACATGTTATAGTTAGCTGGACATTTCACTCGTGAAAAACCAATGAAATTCCCCTGTTATAGTTAATTCAGCTAACTATAACTCGCGCCCCCGCAATGCACTGCTGATGACGTCACATATTACATCACTCATTACATGGTCAGTGACATCATTCATGACATCACTGATGACATCTCAAATGACATCATCCTTGTGACAGAGTGGCAGACCTCCTCTCACCCTAATATAACCTTTGATACACACATTCAAAAATAGAGACTAAAATTTTTTTAAAAATGGACATACCAATACCAGTTACAACAACCTCTTGAGTAATTCTAAGATCCACATACACATCCACTCATTCACCAACAGTCCTGTACAGTCACTCATACATGTACTCACTCATCATATGTACTCATACACCTATACATCCTGTTACACAATGCCACTCATCCACAGAGTTACTGACACACATAGTCACTCATGAAAATAAAGAAAGAAACATACATTTACTTGCATATACATTTATACACACACCACCACACTTACTTCTACGGGAACTTACACATACTTAGTCTTTTAAACAATCACTTATAGAAACACATACTTATTCATACAGGAACTCTTTCAATCTCTCACTCTCACATATACTCAGTTATATACACCAATAGTCACATATACTAGTTTAAAACATATGTAGTTACTCATAGAGACACTATTGAGGCAGTCATTCACTCACTAACACACCCATGCACACACTCATCCACCCATACAGTCCTGCAGACATGCTGTCTTCAACACATACAAACAGTGAGTCACTCATTCATGTACCTATGCAGTACGTAATACCCCCCACCAAACCATACACACACTCACACTGATACTAAAAAAACCAACTAATAACCTATATAAACACCCATGTAGCTACTCACCAACCCATGCAGCCACTTATACACAAAGTGAGAGACTGATAAAGATATTTACATATTTAAACATTACTCAGTAAGCCATGTATTCACTAAGATACACTTAATCAGTCAGTTATGCAATCAATTTTTCAAAAACAAATCATCCATTTAGACACTTATATACCCATTTATTCTTCCATCGTCCGTGAGATATACATATATAAAACATATTTAATTTTCAGAAAAATACACATTCACTGGATGATGTCATCAGTGATGTCATTTGAGATGTCATGAGTGATGTCATGAGTGATGTCACTGACCATGTCATGAGTGATGTAATATGTGACGTCATCAGCAGTGCATTGCAGGGGCGCGAGTTATAGTTAGCTGAACTAACTATAACGGGGGAATTTCATTGGTTTTTCACGAGTGAAATGTCCAGCTAACTATAACATGTGTGAAACCTATGGTTTTTCAGTGAATATATATATATATATATAGATAGAGAGAAAGAGAGAGAGAGAGCGAGTAAGAGAGAGAGAGAGAGAGAGATTTACACCGAAGTACAAATAATTAAACATTAATTTGCCTTTAGAGTGTTCAGCGGTCTTCATGAGTGTCTCCATCATTCTCATCGCTCTCTTCTTCTCCACTACAGTCTCTCGGTCAGACCCTTATGCTCACACAACTACATGGAGGTGATCTTTTGCCACTTCCACTATGAGTGCTTAATATATGGCTTGAATTAAAACTTAAGTAAAACATGAAATGTAAACTCGTTTGCTCTTTCCAGGCTGATAGGTCAGTGTTTGTTTTTGCTGACTGTAACCAGTGGTGGGGCACAAGGCAGGGGGTGGCAGGATATTTACAGATGGGGCACAGGCCTCACCTGATGCCTACCCGCCCCCATTCCTCACACAGCAACACCACTATGATGCGGGCATCTGTGTTTTAACTTTTCTAATCATAAGTGGAAGCGTAATAGCCAAAAAACAGATTGGGCGTGGCCTTAGTGACGTGAGACTTGGCTGGGTTTAATTCCAGGGCCTGCCCTTTCCAGGGAGCAGTTAACAAGGCCAAAAATAAAACTACCTATCTCTAGAATAGCTTTGGATATTGGTTAATAGGTAAACAGGCATCCTCTGGTCAAAGTAAACAGATATCAGGGTTTCCAAAACACAGCACCTTGACTCTCGTAGGCTAACACTGAACAGTCAAGGTTTTCATGTACCTATACAAGGTGCTGTCACAATTAATAAATGTAAATATCCAGTCAAATGGTTTGCTTTAAAAAATATTTTGTCTTTTATTTGCACTCGAAGTAATATTTAAAATGGTGAACAGGGGGAACAACCTTTACAACGCAACTTTTACAACGCACTACCTTTACAACGCATTTTTCACAACGCATAATCCATTACAACGCATGACATTACAACGCATGACACTACAACGCATTTTTAAAAACTACCTTTACAACGCATTCCATTACAACGCATACTACCATTACAACGCATACCATTACAACGCATAATATTACACTACACTATCCAACACTTACCCTACTGTTGCACCCCCTGGAGTTAGAATAGTAATTTTTACCCCTATACTATCCAACACTTACCCTACTGTTGCACCCCCTGGAGTTAGAATAGTAATTTTTACCCCTATTCTATCCAACACTTACCCTACTGTTGCACCCCCTGGAGTTAGAATAGTAATTTTTACCCCTATACTATCCAACACTTACCCTACTGTTGCACCCCCTGGAGTTAGAATAGTAATTTTTACCCCTATACTATCCAACACTTACCCTACTGTTGCACCCCCTGGAGTTAGAATAGTAATTTTTACCCCTATACTATCCAACACTTACCCTACTGTTGCACCCCCTGGAGTTAGAATAGTAATTTTTACCCCTATACTATCCAACACTTACCCTACTGTTGCACCCCCTGGAGTTAGAATAGTAATTTTTACCCCTATACTATCCAACACTTACCCTACTGTTGCACCCCCTGGAGTTAGAATAGTAATTTTTACCCCTATACTATCCAACACTTACCCTACTGTTGCACCCCCTGGAGTTAGAATAGTAATTTTTACCCCTATACTATCCAACACTTACCCTACTGATGCACCCCCTGGAGTTAGAAAAGTAACTTTTACCCCTATACTATCTAATACTTACCTTAAATGCAATTTAATATTATGCGTTGTAATGGTATGCGTTGTAAAGGTAGTATGCGTTGTAATGGAAATGCGTTGTAAAGGTAGTTTTTAAAAATGCGTTGTAGTGTCATGCGTTGTAATGTCATGCGTTGTAATGGATTATGCGTTGTAAAAAATGCGTTGTAAATGCATGCGTTGTAAAAGTGTGCGTTGTAACGTCATACATCCGGTGAACAGTGGCAATAACTAGAAGTCTCATTCTCCCCGGGCTTCCATGCTATGATTACCCGAAGCAGAGACTATACATATCAGAACATCACATAAGATGACATACCAAGATGGTGCAGAGCCCCTGGTCAAATAATGCAACTACATGAACCTATTGGAATTGGAATGCACTGAAAGTACTCAATAACAAATGTCAGTGAAGTTCACAGACTTCCGGTCTGTGCTTGGGTCACTACCACTGTTTTCTATCTAGGAGACAGTGTTATTATGAAGACCAGCAACAAGTGGTGTCAGACAGCCTTGTGCAATGTAACACTGACTGGACTACAGTGCCTGTAAGAACCTGCATATCCCAGCACCTCTGGTTTGGGTGCACCAGTCACATTCACAAGCCTGTATAACTTGGAATCCACCAGTTGTGGCAAGGATTTTCGGGTGACACAAGCATAACTTGGGTCCTGACACCTCTTGTTTAGGGGTAAGACCATCAGGAACACTTTAAAGGTCAACATCTCAAAATCTACCAGTTGTGATAGAGATTCTTTTTGGTGGAGGTCAGCTGCCTTCTGCTGATACTGACTCTACTTAGGGCTCCAGGGTGAGGTGGGTTAGAATTTTATAATAGACGAGGCAAGGTGGCATGGCTTGGACAGCACGGTGAATGGCGGATTGAGTCTGTTGCTCCTGCAGTTACAGACTAAATATCAGTGCCACAGCGGTCCCTAAGGTACCACATACATTTCAAACCACAGAACTAACCTTGGGAATACCAGAGGCATCCGAATATAGTGCCCAACATTGAGGGAAACATCGCCTACCTCCAAAATCTATCTCACTGTCTGCTCACCCAGTACAGCTGACCTCCAAGATATAAAATGGCCACCGTTACTGGCTGAGTTCAGGCTACAAAGCCCTGAAGAAGCACAGCACCCGACATTAAGTAAGCTCCTTTTCTTAACACTACTGCACCATGCACAAGTCCCCCAGAGCCTGTCTATCAGCCACACCATGCTCAACTCTGCCAGCACTTAGGAACTGATATCGGACAACTTGGAAATTGTAACTTAACCTGCCTGACCTTAAAATGGTGGCGCACCATGTGGCACTGAAATATCTTTTGAGTCTCTTCTAACGCGGATTTCTACATAATATCTGCAATATCATTTGACATACTCTGCAACTCCTGGCACACTTTGGCAGCTTTGAACTTTGTAGATCACTGATACAGCTAAAACTCACACGGCACCCCCGCCTTCTGCAGCAATCTATCAATAATATCAACTGTCTGTGCTGCTTCCACTATAACAAGGCACAATGCCTGAGGTCCTCCAAAGATTGAGGACTCTGGTCCCCTTAAAAATTTAATATTTTTACTAATATAAGATGGCGCACCAACCATCTTGTCTTTCTGTTCCTACCTAACAAGATCTTGCTCATCAACCCCAGTGGTGAGGATAATCATACCTAGAGACGTTGCCCACAATATGGCTGCCCCTTTATCTTAAAGTATCAATACACTGTATGGGCTGTGACCTGTTCCACCTACAGGAATCTTGGCTCCCAACACACTACGCATGTTCCTTTTCATATTTACTACACCTGATCTGTTCACCATACGAAAAAGAACTACGGAGCAGAAACTAAAACCTAATCTCTTAACCACATATAATCAAACGAGAATCCCTGAATGTTCTGACTGTGGTAAGACCATGGATGAAAAAGAAACCAAGACAGGCCTTAAGCGTTCGAAAGCGGAACCCCTAATCACAGATTCTTCAAATAAGGGGCAAACGAACATAGCCGACACTGTGGACATGATCCAAAAAAAAAAACTCGCTAAATCTGCCAAGACCAACACAGATATGATGCAACTAGAAGTTTGTACAATAAGAACAGACATCAACACCATTAACACCAAAGTGGCCAAAGCAGAATCATGGATCAGTACAAAGGAAGATATGGCTGCTATCTCGAATAAAGACATCCAGATGACAAGCTTCAACTAAGTTCTTACAAAGAGAAATGGCAGAATTGGAAGATAGAAGTTATAGAGGTAACCTTTGGAATTCCATGAAGGTACAGAGGATTCATGAGACTCTTTCATTACCTTTTTGGAAAGATGGATCCCACAAATGATGGGCCAAGTCTCCAACAAAGACTTTGAGCTAGAAAAGGCACCATATCCCCTCAACAAAACCACTACAGTCAGATTTTCTGCAGACCACTGCGCTACCAGCACACTGAGTTAATTCTGAGCTATATGAGTAATAAAAACAACCATATCATATGGAACGGTCACAGAATATAAATATCACAGGATTACTCCAAGTCGACAGTGGAAGTTAGAAAAGGTTGTCTAGCTCTCAGAACCAGGCTCAAGAACTTGAACCTCCAGTTCTCCTTCACTGGACAGGTAAAATTTAGGGTTTTTGCCAACAGTAAAAACACCACATCTTTGTCGACCATAAAGACCTGCAAGCTTTCTTGGACGAAAGGGGTGGCATCTTGATGGATACCAAACACACACCTTCCACCACGAAGAAAACTTGAGACTAAGCCACAGAAACTCTAGATTACTAGAACTATGTTCTATACCGATTCATATATATTGAGCTTCTTCTGACGCCACGAGAGATAAGTGTTCCTACATGCCTTACTAAATAGTTTTTTCCCATGATAATGTTGTTTAAAACATTTTTGCTCCTGAACATTAAACTCTTGGTATGCAATGTAGAACTATTATTAGATAAAAATACCCTTGACCTTATTGCCTTCATAAATTTACCTAATAGCTTTATGCTGGGACCTGTGATCTCATGCCTCAATGTAATGTCTTATACACATATTGCAGATAATTATTGAATGCACACCAATCACTCTATGCAGCCCGCCAGGGATGTCCCTAGGACCTCTATTGACTACTCGGGCGCATTGGCCTTAAAAGATTACACTAGTACTCCAAGCAGTATCCAGTATCACGAAATATTTATGATTATTTTCTCACAACCTCCTGTATTATGATGTACAGACTTGTAACGCTGGGTGCCCCTGAACTCTAATTGATCAGATCATTAATCCTACATGCACACATACTGAGTAACGTTAGAAATTAGTCTCTTACACAGGACCCATATAACCAAGATATCTACTCATCCTAGACTGTAGACTTAGGCCCCTAACTATAAAGTCTGGTCCTGTTACTAAAAGATGAAAATATGTAGATGACTTAACTTAAAAGATCCGACTCCTACTCTATAAGTTGTCCTCCCTTGAACAGAATTTGAGATCCTCTCTAAGACTCCATATGTGCACCAATTATAGCTCAAGTTTTCGGTTTATAACTATATTGACAATGTTTTGTATTTAACACTGTTCCTTGTTACAGGACTGCTGTCACATTTGTTCTGATTTGTTTCCATATTTCCATGATGGCCGGGCTGTTACCCCGCTGTCGTCTACCCCACATTCAGGTGCCGATTACGATCCGGCAAAAAAATTCCCCGTACGACTAGTATCCGGTCTTTTTACCGTACGAATCGTACAAGTGCCGTACAAACTGCCAATCACGATTCGCATGGTAAAAAGTCCATACGAACCGCATTGGGAATTATTCCCCACACGTCCTCGGGTCGGAAAATGTGTCCGACACGTCCTCGGACGATTTACCGTACAAATGTGAAAAGTGAAGTCCGACCGCGGAATCACGATCCATCCCGTGCGTCCGATGTTACAACCGTATGGAAAAAACACCATCCGCACCGAACACCCATAGCAACCATGGAGACATGTGCCCGCATACGCGCCGACCCCCCCAGCCCCCGTATGTACGCGCCGACCCCCCCCAGCCCCCGTATGTACGCGCCGACCCCCCCCAGCCCCCGTACGTACGCGCCGACCCCCCCAGCCCCCGTACGTACGTGTCGACCCCCCCGTGTATGTACACCCGTGTACGTGTCGTACACCCCATGTATGTACACCCGTGTACGTGTTGTACCCCCGTGTATGTACACCCGTACGTACGTGTCGTACCCCCCGTGTATGTACACCCGTGTACATGTCGTACCCCCGTGTATGTACACCCGTGTACGTTCGAGTCGTACCCCCACCCGTGTATGTACGGTGCGTACCCCCAGCGCTACGCGCTACGCGCTGGGGGTACACACCGTACATACACGGGTGGGGGTACGACTCGAACGTACACGGGTGTACATACACGGGGGGTACGACACGTACACGGGTGTACATACACGGGGGTACGACACGTACACGGGTGTACATACACGGGGGGGTACGACACGTACATGGGTGTACATACACGGGGGGGTACGACACGTACATGGGTGTACATACACGGGGGGTATGACACGTACACGGGTGTACATACACGAGGGGTACGACACGTACACGGGTGTACATACACGGGGGGGTACGACACATACACGGGTGTACATACACGGGGGTTACGACACTTACGTACGGGTGTACATACACGGGGGTACGACACGTACACGGGGGTACGACACGTACACGGGTGTACATACACGGGGGGTACGACACGTACACGGGTGTACATACACGGGGGGGTCGACACATACGTACGGGGGCTGGTGGGGGTCGGCGCGTACGTACGGGGGCTGGGGGGGGTCGGCGCGGTCGTACGGGGGCTGGGGGGGGGTCGGCGCGTACATACGGGGGCTGGGGGGGGGGTCGGCGCGTACGTACGGGGGCTGGGGGGGGGGTACGGCGCGTACCGGGCCACCTACTCTGGTCGTTTCGCGCCGTACTTCGCTTTTCCGGCACTTTTTGGGTGCCGTGAAAATATCGCCGTCCGGACTGCTGTCGGTTCGAATCGTACTTCCTGGGTCGTGAAACGCTGCCTGAAAGCGTCCCGACGTCACGTCGCAGCATTCCCGGATCACATTCGTACGTATATTTTCGTCGGTCGGTGTTTTTTACAATTCGTACGGAAATGGTGTTTCCGTGCGAATCGTAATTCCATGTTTGTAAAGTTTTCCGACCGGGTACAAGTCGGACGGAGAAAACTCTCCGACTGACGGTTCGTACCCGGTTTTTACCGGATCGTAATCGGCACCTCAGTGTTTAGAGTGGGATGGGTGGGGGTGATTTTATAGGATGGGTTTCATTTAATCTTTGTGTTTTGTTATATTTTAGTGTATTTCTTTCCGTTGTACTGCTCAAGTATGCTGGCAGGGCAAATCATCTCTCTGCCTTTCTGCTACCTACTTACTGGCAACAAAACACCTTCATGCAGATCTTCATATTGGTAACAGTAATACAGCTACCTCTGAGAAAGTCGTCTTTACAGGTACTGATTCTGTTTGTCTTGACCCGACCACAACTCATCCAGATACATTATAAGTCCAAGTTGTTCTCTCCGCTCATGTACTTCATGAACGTACATATACTCCTACAACATGACTAATAACCCCGCAACGAGAACCTAAAGGTGATCTCACTAAATGTCAAATGGCTCTATCACCCAGTAAAATGCAAAAATATTGAGAACAATACATATAAAATCAAAGCAGATAGATGACTTAATTTGGGAATAAGTGGATTAGTGCAGCTCTGTGATCTCCCACCAAAAATAAGAAAAAAGGGGTGATAACTATGGTTGCTAAAAATCAGGCTTATCTCAATTCAATTCAATTCAATAATCTTCGGATACAGATATCCATAAGAGCACAGTCCAAACACCACCAACAGAAATACAATTCTTGTTAAAAAACACGGTGCATAAAGGCTTTGGTTAGAAGGAACTTCCAGTAAAAAAGATTACAGTTGTGTACAATATTAAAAGGCATAATATACGACAACAAGATCATGATTAAGATTTACAAATTGATAAACAAATAGCAACGTAAAAAAATTAGTACATTAAAAGGGTTGGACAGACATATAGCAGCAACATCATATTAAGATAAAGTGCAATTGGTTGTAAACAGTTTTAGCAGCATAATATAAGTGCAATTGAATTTTAAGCTTTTCACATTTTCCAGCCTACAAATAGCGCTTTAATTGATGTTCAGCTTAGAGGATAGAAGAAACTCTATACGGAAGAACAATATTATATGTTCGACTGCCCTTAACACATTAAAAATTGCTCATAGAGGTACGTGAGCGGACTGCCGCTTTCAGAAACGAGCTGACACGAAAAATCAAATCGTCGCTTTCGAGTCTAAGAATCTCAAGATGTGCTGTTCTATAATCAATGTTAACAAATGCCTTAAAATATGGAATCAAGTATTGTTTTGTGTACTTTCCGTAAAAATTACAAAAGAATACGAAGTGTACTACCGTTTGGTTGCTGCCGGTGCCACACAGACAGGGCATTTGCTCAAGATTAATGTTAAATCCCAAGGGGAAGCAAAGTGAGTATTTTAAGGTGCCGTCCCTAAGGCGAAAAAGCAGGCTCCTCTCCCAGCGACCAATGCTCTTCAAAAGGTATTTAGATGGCATATGCGTTTGAGGGCTATTTAACTCCAGTAGGGGCATGTACCTAGCGACTGAAGGCTTTAGATGCTCTGTGGCATGTCTTTCTTTGTTGTAAGATTCATACAATACACCCATGAGGGCTCTTTTATTCATACCCTCTAATGCTAATGGGTTTAAGAAGATACGTTCAAGGTTCAACATGGTTAGGCTTTTTCTAACAGCGAAAAGCCAAGGTATGGATCCTCCCTTGTCGCAGTTAAGGCAGTCTACAATGATCTCTCTTGTTAGGGTTGCTGCTGGGTTTAGCCATATTTTTGCCAAAATATAGCTGGGCGTGACCTAATAAAATCTTCTATTTAATGCAAATTTAGTTCCTTATGACATACATAGTTCAGGGAGGAAATTTGGGTCCCTAGAAGTTTCGTGCAAAATCTATTTTCCTCTCTTTGGATCCCACTGCAATTTGTAAAACCCCAGACTTCAGCGCCATATGTGGCGGTGGGGATACACTGTGATTTATAAATCTTCATTAAGGGTAAAACTACCTCTGCCTGTTTAGATTGAGGAAGACTCAAAATAGAGTTAGTTGCTTTTAAAAACTTACTTCTGCTGTGGGCTGCCCAAGATCCAGTGTCAGCAAATACTAAGCCCAAATAGGGAAAAGTGCGAGTGCGTAGTAGGTGTTCATGGCCTGAGGTTATTGAATTAATACAGTGTTTTTTTGGGCCACAAGTCATTATAAAAGATTTATTAAAATTGGTGAAGAGGGCCTAGGTCTGCCATAAAAGATACGAAGCCCCCAACTAAAGTGCGCAGTGCGTTCGGAGTGTGGCCCATAAGGACCGCATCATCCGCGTATAAAAGCACGGGAAGTACATTTCGATTAATTTTTGGTACATCATTGGTGAGTTCTGATAGGGCATTATGTAATTTGTTTATATAAAGAATAAATAGCAGAGGGGCCAGTACACATCCCTGTCTGACCCCTCTACCAATAACGATGTCCCCTGAGACCTCCCCATCATTACTAATCCTTACCCGTGCCTTCAATTCCCTGTGCAAATATGCCAAAAAGTGAACCAGAGCCTCGTCCAACCCATAGTTTAAAAGGACCGACCACAAGCGTGACCTGTTGACAAAATCGAACGCTGAGCTGAGGTCCATAAAGGCCAAATAAATAGGTGACTTCTGTGCTGTCGAGTACTTGCCAATAATAAGATTTAGGTTAAGACACTGTTCGATTGTTCCCAGTTTGCTTCTAAAGCCCAGCTGGCACCGATTTAAAATGTGTTCCTTTTCGGCCCACGTCCTAATTTTGTTAAACACAACCCTTCCTATGATTTTTAGGGTATTATCAATTAGAGAGATCGGTCTGAAGCAGCTAGGATTAGATCGATCTCCTTTTTTTAAAAATGGGCACGATAATGCTGGTGGACCAAGTACTTGGGATAAAGGTGTTTGTTAAGTTGTTAAAAACATTACATAAAAGGGGTGCCCAGAAATCCGGTTTGTGTTTAATAAGATCGATAGATAGCCCATCCGGCCCTGGGGCTTTGTTGCCTACACTTTGGTGTATTACATCCTCAACTTCTGACACCGATATAAGTACCCTAGTGACAGGAGGACTGATTGACGCGTTCGCAGTCTCGGGCGGGGCTGTATAAATCCTAGCAAAATGTGCTTCCCATGATTCACTGGTTATGTTGCAGCTAAGGGTGAGGCCCAAGGATCTCATAGTTTTGACTGCTGCCCAGAAGCCGTTTCCGTCATTAAGTGTAGCGGCACAGGCAAGACTAACCCAACGTTCTTTTAAGAGCTCATCTTTTCGTAGCCTGGCTGCTTATTTATAACGAGATCGTAATGATCTAACAAGAGTTACATCCCTGGGTGTAGCCGCTAATGCTACACGCAGTTCTCTATTTGCTTGCAAGCAGATACTATTGAACCATCTAGGTTTCTTGCTGGTGTTTAACGCTGACCTAGAAATCATTTGTTTGATACCAGCGCATAGGCTACTAAATGCTTCAATAATCTCTGGGTTAGGATCACTAATTGTCAAACAGGTTTCAATGAGAAGTGGGTGTAATTTTATCATATTGGCAAATAGAGCTTTATTGTCAATGCCCTTCCAAATTACTCTTAGTTTATCAGTTGAGACCGCTAAATAATTTGCCCCGGGCTCTTTAACGAGACTGGGTCTAGGGGAGAATCTGATAGTTGTTGAAATTGGGTTATGGTCGCCCTGCGTGGTACACAAAACCTCTGTCTTTACTAGAAGGTCCTCCAATGAGGCCGATATAAAAACATAATTGATTGTGGAAAAACAGCCACGACCCCTATAAGTGGGTATTAGGCAATTTTTATTTTGGAGCACGTCAGCTATTTGCATCACGTTAATTAAATTGCAAATAGATAAGTAATCTAATAGTTCCATCCCTCTTTTACACGGAGGCTCAGAGGCCAAAGAGATAGGAGTTGGGCGGTTATCCTTAGGAAGTCTAGCATTAAAATCACCGCCCAAACAAAATCCAGCCAATTTGTCGTACACATTCTGATTTTGTAAATTAACAATAAACTCAAACAAGTTAATAAAATTCATATTTGGTAATGTTATAAAATCATTATTATAAACGTTGATCAAACAAATTGACACCCCTCGTGTGTACATCATTGCTTGGAAGTTGTTGTTATTTGTCACAAGAGACTTTATGCTCCCACCTGCTGAGATATTGATCCAGATTGAAAGTCCACCTAATGGACGGCCTGCTTTAGGGCGAGGTACAATACTATTAAGACATACAAAGCCTTCTGAGAATAGTTCCTTTGTACACCATGTTTATTGGAACATTAGGATGTCGTATTTTTGGACTATGTTGACCCACTCTATAGAATGTAGCATAGAAGCTAGACCTGCAACATTCCAACAAAGCATGTGTAGGTTTGAGTCGTCCAGATCAGGGATAGCAACAACAAAAGGATCTGGGGAGAGTCCGGCGATGACAGATGCAGCAGGTGATGGGCAGAATGACAGTCAATCCAGGCTTTCTAAGCTAGACAGAACAGAGAATAAATGGTGTGTGGGGGTGACAACATTTTGTAGGTCCAGGGTTGGTTTGTAGAAAAAACCTAAGGGCAACGATCAAATGAGGGTTGGGAAATTGTTATTGAATTCCTGTACTGACAGTAACCATTTTACCAGTGAGGGTCTTCTAAAGTTAATGACAATGCAGTCCCCTTTGATGTTCTTTTGTGAGGGTCCAACCCAGCCTACCCTGCGCACCATTAATATCTCACTGACATTTGCCACCCTTAGACCTTTATGTTTAACTAACCAGTCGGCGCTTTTATTCCAGAGTTGGTCCCAGGTCTCGGTTTGGTTTTTCCTTAAAGGGGGAACCCCTGCTAAGACCAGGACATAAGGGCGTGCTGCAGGTGGTAAATTAAGAACATCACTCCTGGTCTCTAGGGACGGCCCCGTATCATGGTTATCTGAAATAAAGGTGGCACTCGGGGTGTTAAATTGAGAGAGGGCCAGAGTTGTGGAATTGTTGGTGACGGAAGGGTTAACCGAAGAGATGTTACAATGCAAACTATTGCTGTTATTGGTAAGCACTGTGCATGTTAAGGGATTCTCACTGGGGATGTGTTTGCCCACATTACCCTAACATTATTGGAAAGAGAGGGTATGGGATTCACAGTTTGCTGTTGCATATTTGTGTTCACTGCGCTAGAGGGCTTTGTGATCAGAACCCCCCCAGTTTTGCTTGTGGCTTTGGGTATACTTATAAGTGTATTTGATTTATTTATCAAAGCCACCACGCGATCTAAACGTTTCAAAAGAGCATTAAAATTCTTGTCTACCAAGTTTCTCATACGTTCATAAACTGAGTCCACTATAATATCAATTGAAATGTCACCAGGTCAAATGCGAGTCGTCGGGGCTATTGTATGCTCAGTTTGTGTGTGAATAGAGTGGGTTACGGCTTCTGATGGAGTCAAATTGATTGGTATGAACAGCCGTTCACCTGACGGCGGCAGCGGAGGCTGCATGAAAATGCCCCCGGTCAGGAAAGCGTCCCCTAAAATCAGGCTTATCTATAGAATCACACATGACGGACAATGAGGGGAAATGGATCTTAACAAAACTCTCTAAAAATGCCAATTCCTTCCATGTCCTCAATGTATATGGTCTGAATTCTGCCACCCCAGATTTCTGGGACTCCCTATCTACCCCACTAAGCTGTACTCCAGATGATGGATTACTCATCATGGGTTCTGACTTTAATCTCCCCCTTCATGTTATTCTAGAGAAGCAATCCAAAGCCTTATTTCAGCCCGCAAAGTCCCATTAGTCACTCCTTAAACCATGCTCAAGATTCAAACTTCATGACTCTTGAAGACTGCAACACCCTGCCAAAAGGGGCTATGCTTTTTTCTCCAACCCACACAAATCATACTCTATAATTGACTACCTCCTGATCTCCAACACTCACTTACACCTCATCGATCAAACAGACATTCTTCCTAGATTGATCTCAGATCCCTCAGCCATCTCCTTATCCCTCATGGGTGTCAGTGAGAGACCATCTTGTAAAACCTGGCGGTTCAATGACGAGTCTATTAAAAACGCTGCATCCAGAGATATCATTGAAACCACCATACGAAACTACAGTAAAGACAATACTGAGATATATGTCTCGCCCATCACTTACTGGGATGCTCTTAAAGCAACCATTAGAAGCTCTTTAATTGAAATTCAATCTAAACTGAACAAAACACACAATACCAAACTGTCAGAGCTAGAGCAAGAGATCAAGAATCTAGAGGCTAATCATATCTCCAATTTAGACGCCCACACACTCTCCCTTCTAACAAACAAAAAGTACAAATATAATAGAATTTCGAGCAAGAAAGCTGGGGTCTGGATTAAATATAAAAGTATAAAACTATGCGAAGCTAAGAGGGTCAGTAAAGTGTTGGCATCATATCTGAAGCTTACACAAAAGCATACAGGCATTGAGAATGATAAAAAAAAACATACAACTACCCTCTATCACCGAGGCAGAGAAGAACACCCTTAACTCACCGATGACCTCAGCTGAGATCGCAAAGGCTATTGAATCCCTTAAACCAGACAAAGCCCCAGGACCAGATGGCTTCACTGCCACCTTTTATAAGACATTTGCTTTCATTCTCAAACGCACACTATAAGACCTCCTTCACCACTTTATAAAGGCACCGCAAATGAAGCCACAATTGTGGTGATCCAAAAAGAAGGTAAAGATCCAACCCTTGTGAAAAATTATAGTCACATTTCTTTAATTAACCTCAGATGCAAATATCGATGCCAAAATCCTATATATATTACTTTAACCCCTTTACCACGTCTCCTGTGCCATACCTCTGAGAAAAACAAGTCACCCACCTCTGATAATGCTAGATGCTGAAAAGGCATTTGATAGAGTTTCATAGTGATTCCTCCATGAAACCCTTTAAAAATTAAACTTAGGTGAGGTTTTTACAAGGATAGTCATGGCTCTCTATAGTGGTCCTTTGCTCGGGTACGAGCCTGTGGGCTTCTGTCCCCTTCCTTCAGTTTAGAGAGAGGAACTAGGCAGGGCTGTCCACTATGCCCTTCCCCATTCATTTTAACCCTCGAACCTCTACTCCATAATATCCAAATAAACAATTTGATCTCCAGTATCACCTTCAAAAATACCACCGTGAAGGTAGCAGCTTCTGCAGAATATATTTTGACTGGAACTGAAAATACACATCACTCCTTTACTGCATTACTACAATCGATTGATGATTATGCACAAGTCGCAGGATACAACCTTAACAAGGATACATCGGAAGTTAAAGCGTTAAATAATCTTTGTACTAGCGACCCTTTACATAACTCTGGTCTTGCCTGGCAACCTCTGTTCTTAAAATATCTACGCCTAGAATTGGTTTAGTACTACGCAAACAAATGATGGACGGAATGCTGAATAAATCATACATTCACCCCCAGTCAAGAGATCTGGGTTAAATCCATCATTCTTTTGCTCACCATGCCACCCCAGTTTAGACCCAGCCATATGCAAATCAGTCTTGACCCTGTGCCTCATGGGAACAGTCCAGACCGAACTGCCAGGCCAGCTCTTCTCTGGACCGGAAAAAAGCATCCTGGGACCGGTTTCTGGGTATTAGCCTTCCTCAACCAGGCTAGCTTGAATCCAGTGGCACAGTGAGCAAGGGACCCACATCTGGGCATACCCATCCCACTTAGGGTGAAAAGTGCTACGCAAACAAATAATGGACGAAATGCTGAGTAAATCATACATTCACCCCCAGTCAAGAGATTTGGGTTAAATCCATCGTTCTTTTGCTCACCATGCCACCCCAGCTTAGACCCAACCATATGCAAATCAGTCTTGACCCTGTGCCTCATGGGAACAGTCCAGACCGAACTCCCAGGCCAGGTCCTCCCTGGACCGGAAACAAGCATCCTGGGACCGGTTTCTGGGTATTACCCTTCCTCAGCCAGGCTAGCTTGAATCCAGTGGCACAGTGAGGAAGAGACCCACGTCTGGGCATACCCATCCCACTAAGGGTGAAAAGTGCTACGCAAACAAATGATGGACGGAATGCTGAATAAATCATACATTCACCTCAAGTTAAGAGATCTGAGTGAAAACCATCGTTCTTTTGCTCACCATGCCACCCCAGTTTAGACCCAGCCATATGCAAATCAGTCCTGACCCTGTGCCTCATGGGAACAGTCCAGACCGAACTGCCAGGCCAGATCCTCCCTGGACCGGAAACAAGCATCTTGGGACCGGTTTCTGGGTATTACCCTTCATCAGCCAGGCTAGCTTGAATCCAGTGGCACAGTGAGCAAGGGACCCACGTCTGGGCATACCCATCCCACTTAGGGTGAAAAGTGCTACGCAAACAAATGATGGACGGAATGCTGAAGAAATCATACATTCATCCCCAGTCAAGAGATCTGGATTAAATCCATCGTCCTTTTGCTCACCATGCCACCCCAGTTTAGACCCAGCCATATGCAAATCAGTCTTGACCCTGTGCCTCATGGGAACAGTCCAGACTGAACTGCCAGGCTAGGTCCTCCCTGGACCAGAAACAAGCATCCTGGGACCGGTTTCTGGGTATTACCCTTCATCAGCCAGGCTAGCTTGAATCCAGTGGCACAGTGAGCAAGGGACCCACGTCTGGGCATACCCATCCCACTTAGGGTGAAAAGTGCTACGCAAACAATGATGGACTGAATGCTGAATAAATCATACGTTCACCCCCAGTCAAGAGATCTGTGTTAAATCCGAAACCGGTCCTAGGATGCTTGTTTCCAGTCCAGGGAGGACCTGGCCTGGCAGTTCGGGCTGGACTGTTCCCATTGAGCGCAGGGTCAAGACTGATTTGCATATGGCATGGTCCAAACTGGAATGGCATGGGGAGCAAAAAAACAAGGATGAGGATTGGGGTCTGATTTGGAAATTGGTGGTTTCCCATAAAATTACACCCTCCTTATCCCAAACTAAATACTGGCTCTTTCATAAGACATTTTGGACTCCCTCGTAACAACCCAACGTGTTGGAACTGTATTAAAACCACCGGTGACCTACCACACCTACTCTTCTACTGCTGTGCTGTGTCTCATTTTTAGGACCGGGTATTTGACTTTATCTGGTCCCTATTTGGGATCCAGTTGAAGCGCAACTTTATCTCACTCATCCAAGGCTTTCTAGACCCACGGATCAGGACATCTAATGATAGCCTACTGATAGACATCTTGCTGAATGCGGCCTGTAAGTCCTGTAACCACTGGAACTGTGTGCAATTAATCTAGAGGTGGTTCGTCTCCGGAATGGGTTAGTTTCCCGCCATTCTTACGCTTTTCAGTCACGTCGTTACCGGCTCACCTTAGTCCTTACGTCCATCTGACTGCTCACTTAACTCGATCATGCACTAGTTCACCTTAGAACGATACCTTGGCACGGTTGACCACACGCCCCATTACGGACCATTGCTAGTCCCTCACGCACACTTTTGCAACTTACAGTCTGAACACGCGGTCTTGCCTCGATCATTCGGTTAATTCACCAGTTATTTTCACAAATACAACTTCCTTCGCTTCAACAACCAACCACTTGTTGTGTTCCTCACGTATGGCATGCCGTGCATGGTAACTGGCACTATTGATTCTTCTCAGTAATGTTAGGTTTTTAATTTACCTCTCCTTTCTCCTTTTTTCCTTTTCCATTCTCACAGGAATTGTAAAATCAGGCTTTTATTCCTTCTAGTCCTGATGATGATCTATGTATTGTTTGAATAGATCGAAACGTCGTCGACCCCATGTACAAACATGCATTTTAAACGCATTTGTTAAAAATTGTGCATGACATTGTACCTTTAAGAAAGCTTGCCCTTGTATCTCGAACTGGCTAAAAGCTTCATTCTTCAGCCTGATGTATGTTTCTTTTGTTTGACTGTCTGTACCTTTTGTTCAGATGTTAAGGACACAGGACTGTGTCCCACTCTACAATCTATTGTATGTCAGAAAATAATTCTATTGATTATTAAAACTTCAATGCCCGGCTGGGCATTGTACAAGTAATATAGAGCCGATTCTGGTCTATATTTATCGCATGCTTTATTGTTTTTGAAGGACCTCCTGTTTTTCAAATTAGTATCTACAAAACACGGCACATTCTCGTCCTTCTCCCCTGCGCCGACGCACAAACAGTAACTGTGCGCCAACACAGACACCCTTGTGGTTTGCAAGGGTGCCGGCGTAGCGGGGATGATTGTTTCCTCTTCCTATGTGTGCTGCAGAATGCAGCTTGCATAGAAAGAGGAAAAAACTAGAAGAAAAAAGTATTTCTCCTCGTTACAGCACTCCTACGCCTCCCCTGGGGAGGCATAGGATTTTGACGCATTCCCATCTTTACAAAATGTTGTAAATATGGGAATGTGTCAGGTTCCATGGATGTTGCATGGGAACACCCACAGCAACATCCACGGAATGGCCCTTTCATGCAAAGTAATGCATGAAAGGAGCCCATATTTACAAGGCCATGAAAAGTCACGCAGGGTGACTTTCAGTGGCCTTGTAAATATAGACAAACCCATTGCGCTGCCGGTGCGTCAAAAAAAGTGACGCACCGGTAGCGCAATGGGCTTGTAAATTAGGCCCTGGATCTCTCACTTGAGAGTTGCCGATAACAATGCTCCTCAACACTCCTCCTGGAGACCACAGCTCAGATCCATATGAAATACGCTAGACAACTATTTTGCCATCACCAAACCTCCTTGAACACCTCTCTATATTACTCAATACCTGAATAATTGGTAAGAAGGTGCCTGTACCGATTTCTGCATATTAATTCCTATACAGAAATGACAAACACTGGTGACGTGGCTTAGATGTTGTTAGATACCTACACTATACATTGTTACCCCGTCTAACACCAAGTACTCCCTCAATAGTCCTTTAATGTATCACACAGCAAATTGGTCGTCAATACTTGCCTTCTGTACCCTCCAATGATCTGGTCACCATACTGTCTTCTTTCCAAAGGTGTATATATATATACAAACTTACCTGAAAAATTATCAAGCTTCCTATCGTAATGCCACTTATTTCTTTTCATTCCCATGTTTTATGTTGAACTCTATGATTTATTTTATGACTTGTTTTGCAATTTGTTGTGTATTCTTTTATCAGAGAATGGTATACCATACCTACTTCTAACAATACGTGATGTGTACTGCTCTATCATGGCTGTTTTTCTTTTTGTTTCTTTGCTCAAATAACAATAAAGAACTTGAAATAAAAAACAAAAATGGACGAGGCAAGTATCGCAATCACCAGATTCAGTATACGGTTTATCAATTGCATGAATTCAAAGCCACTCTGGGTGGAGCTCAGAGTGCCGCCATGTTTGTCCATGTTTTACGAGAGCATCTCCTAGTGCAACTGTGGACGAGGGGATGAACACCAACCAAACCATACCAGGTAGGGGTAGTGTAATGGGTTAAATAGTGATTTTGAACACAGAGTGTCAATGTTTTTGAGGCAGAATAAGTAGGAGCACCAGGCAGGTTCACTACTCAAAACCCCTCACTTGCACTTGCATTCTCCTGGTCAGTTTGGCTGCTTCCTCGCCATGAGACACCTGGTCCCCCCATGGGCAACGCCATGGCCTCTGGACCCACAGGCTGGCCAAGGTCTGGAGTGATGGCCACCTATGGCTGGGGAATGCGAATGGTCCACAGCCAAGCACAGTCAGGCCGGACATTCCGGGCCGAGTGAGGTACACCTCCAAGCTTGGTCCAAATGGAGAGGAATGTGAACACAGATCAAAAATGTACTCGCTTTGAAGGCCAAGTAGATATAAAGTCTAAGAGACATTGAAAAAAGCCCAAATTCCAATATCAAGGAACTTTAATTTAAATGTTGAGCAACCAGCCATTGAGAAAAATCTGTATCTTGGCTGCCTTCCATCCTAAGTAAAATGAGAAACCTGGCTTTTTCTTCCAGGATGTGTATTCCATTTCTAAGCCACACCATGTTAACAAATCCTTACAAGCTCATACAAACTGCTGGCAAAGGCGCAGAGGATTATGGCCACTGGTCATTTAGTTTGGTGCCTCAATACTACAAACATGCACCACTCAACAAGTTGGAATATCATTCATACATGAACTGAATCTTCCCGTAGACTCAGGGTAGGAGGAAGGTCCTGATATGGTGGACTGCATGAAATGTACCAATAAGGAGAGGTTAAAGTAATAAGAATGTGTTATAAGAGACTACTCACAAGCAGTCAAGGGTGATTTACTCCTTTGAAACTTCAAAAGAGGGGGATTTTGAGTATCCCCTCAGCCAGTCTACAGCTCCATAAGCAAGCAAGTTGAGATGGGTAGTAACTAGGGTTCGAACCCAACAGGAGAAACATCACAGAGTGAACCTGTAGGTTAAACAATAAAAATCTGCATCAAACAGCTCTGGACCTAGCCTTGTAGGACCAGTTGACAGCTCTGTGGCCCTTACCCGAGTGGAGGTTTTCAGAGTGGTAGCTCAGGGGGCTGGTTTCTCTGTTAGGTTCCACCAGGGAAGAAGCAAAGTCATTGCTCTAAACACTAGGATCGTGAGGTCACTGGCATTCTCGGATTCTCCTTAAAATAAACTTTCTGTTCTAGGGAATCACAAAGTCATCAGGACTTGCTGCCAAGTATTGAAAACTAAGGTTATTGCCGTGAATGCTTGCTCAGCTTCTGGAAGAAAATGAAGACGAACAGCGAAGCCAAGAGAAAATAAAGCAAATGAGAGAGGGCAAAGGGACAGAGAACAAGCATGTGTGAGAGAAGGGAGTAAGGAAAGAGGATATGTGAGAGTGAGAGAAGATCTGGCATAAAAAAGGCAAACACAGAAGGACGTCTGCTGCTTCCCAGATAGAAAGATCCCAGGCTTGAAATATTCCACCAACCCTTGGAAGTGTGTACTTTTGCCTTTGCCAGATAGAGAAAAAGAAGAGGGATGGGCTGGCCTGAAGGAAATCAGGGGGATAATCTGAGATGTGAGAGCCTCTGAAGGCCGGTAGGACAGAGATAGAGTCAGTCTTGACCGCTCTGCTCAATAACATATTCCTCTATATAATGCTGATTGTTGCAGACGTACAGTTTCATAGCACTGTAAAGAACAAATGTTACCATTAACCAGCTCCATGTTAGTCATATCCTCAATTATAAAAAACATTGGCAAAGTCAATAGGTCTGGCCTTGACAAGCTGGAGATATAGTATTTATTTTCATTTTTAGCCTATGATGTAAAAGTAAAAAGGAGAAAAAAAGTATACATAACCCCAACTAAATGTGGCAGCCACGTGCTTTGAATAAAAAGTGCATTTTAAACAAAACAGCATGCATGTTTCCTAACAAGCAGCTGTAATTAAAACAGATGTTAAAAAAATATTTTTGGTTTCAAGCGCATCACAGGATTCTTAATGGCACAAAGAAAATGTGCTAGTGGCTTTCAATTACTGGAACCGAAAGATGTAATTTAATACACAAGGATGACTAAAAAAACTCAAAGACAAATGATAAAGAATGGAAAGAAAAATATTGGCAAAGGAAAGTATTGGACTACTAACCCTGACACGGAAGTACACTTCTTTTTAGGCGGTTGTGCACGTCATCAGACAAAACATGTATCCCACAGTGCAAGAGAGAAATAATGGCTGAAGTGGGCTGATCCATTGCTCCAAATTATACGCTGTGGCAAAATATGAATTTTAGTTGAGCTGACCACTGGATGAAGAGGGCTAACCCAAATATATTCTGTGCGAAGCTGCGGAGACTCATGGCATTAAAGATTTGATTCAGATATTACCTACATCGAGTGCGTGCCCTTCTTCTTGTTTTCGACATGAGGTTGGATGGATATATATATATATCTTCAAGACAACTTCGGCGTAGTTACCACCAACGTATCCACAGCACAGAGAGCCCACAGCGATTTCTTAAAGGCATATTTATTTATTTATTTATTCTCCACACCAAGTGCAAAAGTAAAAAGGACGGTCGACGCGTTTCGGCTGATGCCTTCGACTGGACCATAGAGTCCCAGCGTCTAGACTGTTTATTTAAAGTGGCTATGTGCATAAATCCCTTGTTAGTGTTTCTTTTGATAAAAAAATAGACTAGACTGCTAACCCATATAAACGGCTGGTTACATTTGGCTTATAGCAGTCGCCATTGTTCTTTTAGCATGTTTTGCATTTTTATACATTTGTTATCAGTAATAATTACACATGTAACATCACACTGTCGTAGATTTCCTAAATTGTTCACATTATTAATTTTGTTGGTAAAGTACCCAAATAAAATCATCGATTCAGTGTAGGAACAAGTGTAATGAGGTCAAAAAAGATGATAAGAACACAAAAAAAATGCAATATATATATATCTTCTCCTTGTTGCTCCGAGGACGGACTCAGACAGCAGGTGATTTTTCAAAAGTCCTTATTTACTGGAAAACTGGCAAATGCATTCCGATGTCTATTTCAGCTTCATTCCGATGTCTATTACAGCCTGATGCGTTTCGGAGCTTCAGTGCTCCTTATTCATAGGCTCAACTCAATGGGCTACCCAGGTGAGTGAATCCCTGTTGCATCTTCGGACTTGTGGTGCGCATTACCATAGATCTTTCCTTCATGCTTGCTGTGTTCTTGAGTCATATTTCCAGCCCTCCAATGGGCTTCGGAGTGCACAGCAGTTTTCAAATCCTGCAATTGTTGTCCCACTTCAGAAGTCTGCATAATTCCAATCCCCGTGGCCTCACATACAATCACAGGGGCGGTGCTATATATATATATATATATATATATATATATATATATATATATATATATTATCTACTGGCGGTCGCCAGTAGATAGTTATAGTTAGGACCGTGTTTCCATAGGAAATCCGCAACATTCTATTTGGAATAACTTTTGCGCCGGTCGACGAATCCTCGCGAAATTTTCAAAACTAATGGGGCGCTACGCTCCGCTCCTACCCTGAAAGTCTCGGGGGGATTCGTCAAGCGGGGGCTGAGAAAAAAGGGGGGTCCCAAAACGCGTTTTCCCCATGCATTTTTCCATAGGACCTTTAGACACAGCTACAGCCCGAACGGCTGAACAGAATTACTTGAAATTTGGCAGAGAGGTAGTCCTCAGGTCAAGGATGTGCCTTTTGTAGGTCTGGTGTAAATCTGTTCAGTAGGTCCTGAGAAAATAGCATTTAAATCAATATATATCTGTAAGCGCGCTCCATTTAAAATTTAATAATTTAAAAAAAAAATCGTGGGGTACGCGCACGGTAAGCTTACCGTACGCGCACGGCAAAAAAAATAATTAAAAAAAAATAAAGAAGTAACAATCACATTTATTAAATAAATTAAAGGACCCACAAGGGAGAAAAAAACAAATGTTACTGCGTAAAAAAAGGCCGAGGCGCGCACGGCATGGACTGCGCAACGTGGACGCTCGGTGCGCGAAGCGCACCGAGCGCCCACAGCGCGCGCACGGTGCGCGATGCTCACCGTGATCGCAGGGTGTGCGCATAGTGAAAAACCAGAAAAAAAAATAAAAAATAAATACATAACTTAGCATTTAAAAAACCGTACAAATTCACTGAAAAAACCATAGGTTTCACACACGTTATAGTTAGCTGTACATTTCACTCGTACAAAACCAATGAAATTCCACGTTATAGTTAGATCAGGTAACTATAACTTGCGCGCCCACAATAAACTGCTGATGACGTCACATAGTACATCACTCATGACATGGTCAGTGACATCACTCATGACATCAATGATGACATCTGAAATTACACATTGTGGATTGCGGTCGCGCAAGTTATAGTTACCTGATCTAACTATAACGTGGAATTTCATTGGTTTTTTACGAGTGAAATGTACAGCTAACTATAACGTGTGTGAAACCTATGGTTTTTTCAGTGAATATTTATATATATATTCACTGAAAAAACAATAGGTTTCAGGCACGTTATAGTTAGAAATTAGCATTTAAAAAAACCTTTGTAATTCACTGAATAAACCATAGGTTTCAGGGATGTTATAGTTAGTTGGACATTTCACTCATAGAAAACCATAGAAATTCCCCTGTTATAGTCAGTTGAGCTAACTATAACTCGCTCCCCCGCAATGCACTGCTGATGACGTCACATATTACATCATTCATGACATGGTCAGTGACATCACTGATGACATCACTGATGATATCTCAAATGACACCACTGATGACATCACTAATGACATCATCCAGTGAATGTGTGTTTCTATAAAATATAAATATGTTTTATATATATATATGCCAAGGTGTATTGAAGAATGAATGGGTGTATAAATGTCAGGATGGATGATTAAGTAGGTGTGTGACTGACTGTATAAGTGAGTGATTAATTGTGTCTTGCTTAATTCATGTATTAGCGACTGATACAGACATTCACACAGTTTAGGTTGTCAGTTGGTGTGTAAGCAGTTCCATGGTTTGGTTAGCAACTAAATGAGGATCTATATGAGCTATTAATTGCTTGTCTGAGTACCTGTATGGGTGCCTGAGTGTCTGTGTAGGTGGGTGTGGGGTATGACTCTGTGCATAGATGAGTGAGTGGATAATTCACTGGGTATATGTGTTCAAGTCTGTATCTGTGAAGGGCTGTATGGCTTGGTGAGTGTGTGTATGAGTGTCTTGGTGAGTAAATGGATGCCTCAGTGGTACATGTGTGAGTAACTCCATATGTGAAAGGCAGTATATATGAGTGTTGGACTGTATAAATGACTATATGTGAGAGTGGGTGATTGTGAGAGAACCTGTATGGATCAGTGTGTGCTTGTATTAGTTATTGTATTAGAGTGTAAGTATGTGTTAGTATATGTTTAAATAAGTGATGTGGTATGTGCATAACTGTACAGGTGAGTAAATGAAAGTGTGATTGATTATTTCCATTACTGTCTAGGTTTGTGAATAACTCTATGAATGAGAGGCGGTGTGTGAGTGTCTGTATAGATATGTGACTGAACATGATTATGCTGTATTGATGGCTGACTGTATGTATGAGTGACTGTATGGGTGAATGAATGGATGTGTGTGTAGACCTAGGAATTAGTGAGTGGATATGTACTAACTGGTATTGGTGGTTTCGAATATTATAGTCTGTATTTTAGAGTGGGTGTATCAAGTGTTATATTAGGGTCTGATAAGGTGCATCTGATTTTGACTTGGATGATGTCATCAGTGATGTCATTTGAGATGTCATCAGTGATGTCACTGACCATGTCATGAATGATGTAATATGTGACGTCATCAGCAGTGCATTGCGGGGGCGCGAGTTATAGTTAGCTCAACTAACTATAACAGGGGAATTTCTATGGTTTTCTATGAGTGAAATGTCCAACTAACTATAACATCCCTGAAACCTATGGTTTTTTCAGTGAATTTCTAAGGTTTTTTAAATACTAATTTCTAACTATAACGTGTCTGAAACCTATGGTTTTTTCTGTGAATATATATATATATATATATATATATATATATATATATAAAAACTTTAAAAAAAGAAATAAATAATTAAATAAATACATAAATTAGCATTTAAAAAACCTTGCAAATTCACTTAAAAAACCATAGGTTTCACACATGTTATAGTTAGCTGGGCATTTCACTCGTGAAAAACCATTGAAATTTCCACGTTATAGTTAGTGCAGGCAACTATAACTCACGCGACCGCAATCCTCTGCTGATGACGTCAGATATTACAACACTGATGACATATGTGTTTTTCTGAAAAAAAAATATTTGTAATATATGTATAGCTAAAAATTAATGGAAGAAGACATGGGTAAATAAGTGTCTAAATACAGTATTAGCATCAACAGAGGATTGCGGTCGCGTGAGTTATAGTTGCCTGCACTAACTATAACGTGGAAATTTCAATGGTTTTTCACGAGTGAAATGCCCAGCTAACTATAACATGTGTGAAACCTATGGTTTTTTAAGTGAATTTGCAAGGTTTTTTAAATGCTAATTCCTCACTATAACGTGTGTGAAACCTATGGTTTTTTCAGTGAATTTGTACGTTTTTTTAAATGCTAATTTATGTATTTATTTATTTATTTTTTTAAAGTTTTTTTACCGTGCGCGCACGGTGTGCTTCACGCACCGTGCGCGCACTGTGGGCGCGCGGTGCTCTTCGCGCACCGCACGCCCACGTTACGTAGTTTGCGGAATTTTCCCGTTTCTACCGTGCGCGTACGCTACGCGCACTCCGCGATTTTTCGTAAAAAAATTAAAATACATTTTTGCCCTTGGGGGTCCTTCTGGGACCCCCTGACCAAGGCTAGGGGGTCAGGAACTGTCCAGCCTGCCCCCTTTTCACGTTATCCACCTTTGTTTTTCACCCCCTCAGACTGCGAGAGACAAAATGGCGGCCGACACTTCCTGGTTTCGACCGATTCGAATGTTTACTAAGATCTAACAACCAATCAGAATTGCGCTCGCGCACGGCAACGTGCGCATACGGTAAGCTTACGGTACGCGCTCGGAGCGCGCCTATAGATATATATATTGATTTAAATGCTATTTTCTCAGGAAATACTGAACAGATTTACACCAGACCTGCAAAAGGCACATCCCTGACCTGAGGACTACCTCTCTGCCAAATTTCAAGTAATTCTGTTCAGCCGTTCGGGCTGCAGCTTGGACTAAAGGTCCTATGGAAAAATGCATGGGGACCGCCCCTTTTTCTCAGCCCCCGCTTGACGAATCCCCCCGAGACTTTCAGGGAAGGAGCGGAGCGGAGCGCCCCACCTATTTTGCGAGGATTCGTCAATTGGCGCCAAAGTTATTCAAAATAGAATGTTGCGGATTTCCTATGGAAACACGTCCTAACTATAACTATCTACTGGCGACCGCCAGTAGATAATATATATATATATATATTCACTGAAAAAAACATAGGTTTCACACCAGTTATAGTTAGCTGTACATTTCACTCGTAAAAAACCAATGAAATTCCCCCGTTATAGTTAGTGCAGGCAACTATAACTCACGCGACCGCAATCCTCTGCTGATGCTAATACTGTATTTAGACACTTATTTGCCCATGTCTTCTTCCATTAAATTTTAGCTATACATATATTACAAATATTTTTTTTTCATAAAGACACATATGTCATCAGCAGAGGATTGCGGTCGCGTGAGTTATAGTTGCCTGCACTAACTATAACGGGGGAATTTCATTGGTTTTTTACGAGTGAAATGTACAGCTAACTATAACTTGTGTGAAACCTATGGTTTTTTCAGTCAATTTGCAAGGTTTTTTAAATGCTAATTCCTAACTATAACGTGTGTGAAACCTATGGTTTTTTCAGTGAATTTGTACGTTTTTTTAAATGCTAAGTTACTTTACGCCATTCGTGGCGTGCGCGCCCAGTTAACGCAGTTCGTTCCGTGCGCGCACGGTGCGCTTCGCGCACCGCGCGCCCACTTTACGCAGTTAGTGCACGCACGGTGGTCACGCGGTGCGCTGTGCGCACCGCGTGCCCACGTTACGCGGGATGGGCCATGTACGCACGATGCGCTTCGCGCACCGTGCGCACATGGGGGACATATTATGCGCTTCGTTGTGAAAGGTATTCATTTGTACTTTCAAATTACTTATATGCCCTGCACAAATGGTGCCCTTCGGGCACCATTTGCACACGGGGTGGGGATAGTGTGGATACTTTTTTTTTTTTTATAATTTTAAGCGTAATCGGCGATTTTTCGAAAATAAATAAAATTGTTTTTTTGGGCTTGGGGGTTGTTTGGGGACACCTATATCGATGCTGGCTGGTTAAGAACTGAATATACTGCCCCTTTAGATGTTTTTTGTCTTTGTTTTTGCTGCCCCCCTCAGAGTGCGAGAGAGAAAATGGCGGCCGCCGCTTCCTGGTTTCGACCGATTCGAATGTTTACTTAGATCGAACAGCCAATCAGAATCGCGCTCGCGCACGTCACCGTACGCGTACGGTAAGCGCACCGTAAGCGCACCGTAAGCTGGCTCAGATATATATATTGATTTAAAGGCTATTTTCTCAGAATCTACTGAACAGATTTACACCAAACCTACAAAAGGCACTTCCTTGACCTGTAGACTACCTCTCTGCCAAATTTCAAGGAACTCTGTTCAGCCGTTCGGGCTGTAGCTGTGTCTAAAGGTCCTATGGAAAAATGCATGGGAAAAACGCGTTTTGGGACCCCCCTTTTATCTCCGCCCCCGCTTGACGAATCACCCCGAGACTTTCAGGGTAGGAGCGGAGCGTAGCGCCCCACCTATTTTGAAAATTTCGCGAGGATTCGTCGACCGGCGCCAAAGTTATTCAAAATAGAATGTTGCGGTTTTCCTATGGAAACAGGGTCTTAACTATAACTACCTACTGGCGACCGCCAGTAGGTAATATATATATATATATAGCACCAAACCAAACTCCTCAGGAACACCCAAGAAGCTGAAGCACTCGTGGATCACTGGAGAAAATGCTCTTTATTCGGCCATGGCATGACGCGTTTCGTCAATTGCTGACTTTTTCAAATGCCGCCAAACAGTGCAAGTGCGATTCACAACCACATTTAAACACCTCATGTCCCGCTACGATTGGTTGAGGCATCGGTGCAGTCTAGCAAGGGGTGTGTCAGGACTCAGACCTCCGAGTCCAAACAGAGCAGGCCCTCTAACGTAAGTACTTCCCCAGTGGGTTGGGCCCTGCTGACTCCCCACGCCTCCTTGTTCTTTAATGTGGCTGGCGAGCGATTCTCCGTGATCCTCACCCCTCCGCATACACTCACGTACAAGCCCCTGGAGCCAACTTTAGTAAGTCATCACCACCTGTGCAGTGACAGTCCAAATCAATGTTCGGTAGGGCACTGTTACGGGGATGCGGCGTTTCGGCTTATTTCAAAAAGTTTTTAAAGTATATATATATATATATATATATACACACACACACACACGCACACAAAAAAACAAAGGTTAAGGCTTAGTTATAGCTAGGGAAACGTAATTTATTATTTCTACACATAACCAACTTATACTACACAAACCTTAGAAATTCTAAAGTTATAGTTATAATTTTATAGTTATAACTTAAAGTTATAATTTACGCCTACCTTAAAATTGCTATCACTCGCAGACGTCTGTATAGAGTCTTGTCAACGTACTAGCCACATTACATTAACCATCACTCAGGCCTTACCACTGCTAATACACTATCATATTACATAAGTTTTAGCATGTTTAATCAGACCATTCATAAGAACACTCATGCCATCTGAAATGACATAATTTATTGGAAGAATGCAATGTTCATGGTAGAGTGACAAGTTATAGTTAATGTAGTGTGGCTAGCGATTTGACAAGACTCATCAATCTGTTCAGCCATTTTGCCCCCTATGTCTGTTTAAAAAGTCTATCGAAAATGCATTGGTGGAAAAACTTGTTATAGGACCCCTCTTTTTTCTTTGTATCCCCTTAATCAATCAACATGAAACTTTGTAACATCAGCCAGAGAAGAAAAACAAATAGGTCTGTATCCCGTGAGCAAGGCTGAGACACAGTCAAAACGCGTTAGGTTGTTTTGCTGAACAAACTTTTATGCATAGCAACTACGGAGTGCATGTTTGCTTCTAAAAATGGTGGGTGCTGTTTCTTTTGGGATATACCGGACTCTTCACACCACCGACCTGCACTGGCAGCACAAGTCCTGGAAGAGTATATATGTATTTCTCACCAGATTTATTAGTAAATTAATTACAGACAATACCATGTTGTCTGTTGTGTGTGCGTGTATCTTTTAATAGCTTTTTGTAAAGTGCTAGTTTACTGGGCTGACTTCCTGCCACTAAGGGGGAGCTCTAGCTAAACATTCCAACAGAATTACAGGTTACCAACTATGTGAGTTGTGAGAGACGGAAACACCGTTAATCAAGGAAAAAAACCATAGAGAAAAGGCAATTGAGTTCCAAATAGTAGGAGCTTGAATAAAATAAGCAGCAGCTGTCACTGCTTAATTGGGTATATCTGGGATTTGTCAGAAGGGCCGCAGAAGCGGAGTGATGATCTGGTCTGTGCTGAAGAGAAATATCCTTCCTATTTAAAAAACTAGACAACCAAAAAAAAGAGATGGAAGTGGTGAACCGAGGGGTGGGTGATGAGCAGTGTTGATCGAGCACTGATGGCTAGTTGAAATGTAGGCAAGCCAAAATAATTAAATGGAATCAAGTCTGGATACGAGTAGTGACACCATAAATAGTCTTATGTCATCAGTGCCCAAATACTGTTAGATTGTCCTTACGCAACAGAGAAGATAAGTATCACCATCGGGATGTGTGATATAAAGCTAAGATTTGAGTAAGAAATGAAGGTCTAGATTATGAATACAAACCACAGAAGTAGGGACCGGGAGCGAAAAAAAGAGGTTCAGTACCCATGCTCCCTAGTACACGTATGTACAGCATTCAAGGATAGGTGTTCCTGAAGGGGATTCTGGCCAAATAGGCACAGGAAAAAGTAAAGATCGTGGGGAAAAGGGATTTTTTTTGTCTCAGGGTGGATGTGTAGGTCGGGGAAATTTCCTTATTTGGAAAATATTCACTAGATTATGAATAGCGATCAGTTGTGCCTTACTAATCCACATCGAGCTACCAAAAATCTTCAAATTAAAATGGAGTTGCATGTTTCTCCACAAGGATTTATGACTTCTCCAAAGGTTGGAAAGAGTCTTAGCAATACCTCAGCTTGATCCAGCGCTTATTGAAGTTAGTATCATCGGCCTACATGTAGAAACAGAGTCTATAGTCATGAATGGGTTTAGCTAGTGAATTAGAATAGATGCTGAAAAGGGAAAAGACCAGATGACAGGCAAGTGTATGTAGAAAGAACAGGACACTCCAAGTAGTGGTGGGGATCAGAGAATTTTTCAAAGCTGTGTAAAAAGGTTAGGGGAGTGAGAAGTCCCTTCACCAAGTATCCTTGGGACAGCAGAAGAAGCCAGGTGTTTTCAGTAGCAAATGAGGTTCTCCAAGAAGAGATGAGTTTTGGGGTCTTGTGCAAAAGTGTCTGGCAGTGCCATAGTGTTGTGTGTTTTATTGAGCTCCTGAGATGCAAAGCTTTTATGCCAGGTAAAGTGGTGTGCTGGATGTTAACGTGTTGTGAGTGACGTAGCAGATTTTTACTATGAAGCGGGCCAGCAAGGGCAGCTAGTGTAGTTACATTAGGGAGAGAGTGATATCATAGTACTTCAGCAGCATGAAGGACACTTTTCACTGGAGCTATGAAAGAGTAAAGAACGGCAGTGAATAAATGTTGCCACCATCAAGGTGCCTAAAGACCAGGGCTTGGATGGTGGTTGTGAATTCCGGTGCGACTGGTACCATATTATTTGTGTTCTACTGGTGATGCAAATTCTGAGGCAGAGGTTGATAAATCAAATAACTTTGCACTTGCAATAACATGGGGTGCTTCATGTTGGGAAAATATCCTTGATCTGAGCTTGCTTTGTTCTGTAGGTTGTGAAGATGAATCTGGTCTCACGAGAAGCACGAGGAACCCGAGGGGCAGCAAAATCCCCCGCTAAAGAATACGGACCAGAGGCGATTGCGGCAACAGTTGGAGAACCTGCACCTTCGGGTATGACAGCTTCACAAGTGGGAAGTCCTATCCTGAAGCTGCTAAGAACCCGTCCAGCTTAAGATCTTGTGGAAGCTGTATCAAAGGAATTGGTACCAGGGAAAGAATCCAAGTTAGCAGAAGCTTTAATGACGGGGACGGGACCAGCTACAACTACAGTGCTAACTACATCTCCTCCCTCACCGCTACGGATGCAGGACCAGTGTCAGGTAAAGGTAAGATAAAGGACTAGTGTCAGGGCCACGATCAAGCCCCCTGCACTACTGTGTGACGCTGGAGGTCTTACCACTTTGCCAACTGGCTACACCAATCCCAACCCCGACTCAAGCTGGTGATTTACCTGGGGATAGCACTGCACCAACTATTCAAGGCGCTTTATCAGAGGTCGTGCAGGACACTCCAGAGCCTACAAATGTAAGTACTGTCCTTGATATGTTACATCTGTCTGGGAGGAGTAGTGATGATGCTGGTTTGCCATGTTATGCTCCCAGAGAGGTGTTAGACGAAGATTCGTCAGATGAAAGCAACTTGGGAGCGGTGAGTGGCGATTCCAAGACAGGGGTGATCTTAAAGAATTTGGCAGCAAGAGACCACTTATATACTCACAGGAGTTCTGAGCTCACAACTGCGCAACCTGCACAGCCTGTGGATAGTGTTACGCCTATCGTACAAGGAGAGGCGACTTCGGCTCAAGGGGAGCTGCTGCTTATAGATCAGGATAAATTAAGGCAATCTAGGAAGAAAAAATCTACACATCAGGTCACTGCCACGGTACACCAACTATTTAAGCCTGCGAGACAGCGTCAGCATGGCAAGCCAGGTGATCAGGTTGCCAAGAGCAGCCCGCTGAGAAAATGGATAACCTCCAAGGGAGAAGTTAAATCTATTATATCTCGACTATCTGCTACACTCCAAGGGTCAGAAGGGAAAAAAAGTGCCCACAGCAACAAACACAACAGGCTCAACACTCTAAGCATATATGCTCCACTCCGAATCCTGGCTCTCCCTCAGACATATCTTCAGAGAATCTATCCGATCAATCTCTTCTACTCATGACCAAGGGGGGGCAAATGAGAGAGGGTCTACAAGAGCCATCTTTAAGATCAATTATGTCGGATCAACAGACCCAACGGGCTGAGGCACAAGTCTATTACATCCAGGCAAGAGCAGATAATTTACATATGCAAAAATCACTGAAAGAGGTCTCCGGGCAGATCAGTAACCATGCAACCGATGGGGCAGACCTGCAGGAAACGGTTGCCCATAATGAGGAACAAGCAACAACAACAGCTAAGTCTATATAGAATCATGAGGGCCTACTTAAATCTCTCCAAGCTAAGATTGAGGACATTGAAAATTGACACAGGAGGAACAATTTGAGGATTTTTGGGATACCGGAAGGCAAAGAAGCTTCTGGGTCCCGGCAATACGTGCTTCAACTGTGCAGGGTGGCTTTCCTTGATTTAAGCGACTGGGCCTCGTAAATACAACATGCTCATTAGCTTCCTTTCAATCGTAATGCCTCTGGTATTAAGGCAACGCAACCCCGATCTATATTGATATATAACGGGAACTTCCTCCTTAGACAAGCAGTGTCTCTTAAAGCCCGACCAATAACCCCAGTCTTAGTTGACAATTGTTCGATTGTTGCACGTTCAGATTTATGTAGACCCACTATGGACCGGAGATGGAAGCTTCGGCAGCTTTTCTGCAGGAACCTGCCTGTCTCAAAATTATGGAGGATGGTCGTTCTCGGATGTGCTTCTCTGAAGAAGATGCAGGCCAGGCCTTAGCTTGAGTCAGAGGGGCAAACAATCAATCATACTCTACAGTCAAATGATAAATGATATATGATATAATGGCACTATAACTTTGCTTTTTCTTCTCCCTTTTCTCTTTTCCTCTTACCCATCCTTTTTTTTTACCTTACCTACTTTATTTTTGTTTCTGCCGTTCTGTTATTTTTCTCTTCACATTTCTATATTCTTATTACTCGGTGGGTGGGGGTTCTGGGGTGGACGGGTTGGGGGCTCTCCGACTGTTTTTCATCAACGGCTCCGGAGCGGGTGATTCCTTCCCTAGGGCACTGGGGGTGGGTGGTTGTGTGTGGGGTGGTGGTTGCAGTGGGCACTAGCTTTAAAATCAAAGTTATTGATGGCCTCACTCAGGCTACTCAGGTTAATCCGCCCACATGCACGGGGGGGGGGAAGGTCACAATAGAGTGAATTCAAACAGGATTTATACAATGTCTTTTAATGCATATGTAAAGTTTATATTAGAATATCCAAACATGGGAATTCAGATTTTTTCGTTTTGCTTGGATGGCTAAAATGGCTAAGATTAAATGTATGTTTTGGAATGTGCCAGGGATTAATGCATGGTCCAAGCGGCAACTGGTACTGGAAGAGATCGGATATTATAAACCCCATTTGGTAGACTTGACAGAGACTCACTTGGCATACAAAGACAGGGTCCTACTTAAGCATCTAGGGTACAATATAGTTGCCTGTACAACACAGACTACAGCAATTCGGGGTGGGCTGGAGGTGCTCTTATATTCCGTTAAATGTGTATTTTGTGTTGCCTACGAACAAAATACTGATAACCCCGAAATATTTGATACACTTTCCCTGGAATTATTGAGCTGGCGGGGGGATTGATTTTAATGGGGGACTTAAACTATGTAATGAATTACGGTATTGACTCCACTAACCGTAGGGCCACTGTTTGCAAACCTAGAACTAGGACTTCCCTGAGTGATTTAATCAAATTATATGGCATTTGCAATGCCTGGCAGACTTTATATCCAACGAAGCCTGGCTATAGATATTATTACCACCCTCATAAGCATTACTCAAGTATAGGCATGGTCTTTATTAAGCGTATGTGGCTTGAAACTATGGAAATGTCAGTATGTCCAAGGGTAGTCTAAGATCATAATCCGATCTACTTCCAATTCTCCTTGGATTTAAATTGTGATGGGCCCAATATTCCTAGACTTACTTTCCCTCGCCATTTATTGACTAATAGCGAATACATTAATCTTTTCTGCGGCTCTCTTAGGGAATTGTTTACTACTAATAGAGGGTCGGCCTCGCCTTCAATAATACGGGACACTGTGAAGGCATATGTCCGTGGTATCATGCTTCAAAACGTAGTCAAACAAAATAGGGCCACTACCAAAGAAGTTAATTCTCTACATCAAACAATTCGCTACTTAAAATTACAAAAGGTGCTAGTGATGCATGTCAAGAATTTACTCAACTTTTAGAGATGCGGGCCCGTGTTGACGCTGACTGAGGGAGCAGATAGCGGCTAGATTTGTAAAATATAAAAGTCGTCAGTATGAATATGGGGAAAGGGTTGGCAGAGTATTAGCGTATCAAATTACAGAAAAACAAAATAAGGGTAAAATTCAGGCCATCAAGGTGAGAAGCTCTATACAAATACTACACTCATCCTGGAACAATTCTCTCTGGTTTATGAAAAACTATACAGCCAGCCACAACTAATATTGTGGTCTTTTTAAAAAAAGGCGAAACCGTCCGAGGATTTGGGCTCATATAGGCCCATTTCACTCATTAACACTGATGCTAAATGGTTCGCTAAAATCTTGGCGTCTCGCCTCACTTCAGTAATCCCAGCTTTAGTATCCCCCAGCAACACGGATTTGTTCCAGGAAGAGATACCATTGCTCATATCAATACAGCAACTGCTGCATTTGACATCGCTGAGAAGTGCAATATGAACATTGGCATGATATTACTCGATGCAGAGAAGGCATTTGACCGTGATGCATGGGAATGCTTATGGGTCACGCTGTCTGCTTTTGGTATAGGGGAAGATTTTATTAAAAAGATTCAGGCACTTTATAAGACTCCACGGGCCGATTCACAGAACTAACTTAAGACAAAATCCTAAACTTACTACTTTTGGTATTCACAGAAGTTAGGATTTTGTCTTAAGTTTGTCTTAAGACAAACTTAAGACAGACTGAAGACAGACTGAAGACAGACTTAATACAAACTTAAGACAGACTTAAGACAGACTTAATACAAACTTAAGACGGACTTAAGACGGACTTAAGACGGACTTAAGACGGACTTAAGACGGACTTAAGACAAAATCCTAACTTAAGTCTGTCTTAATTCTGTCTCAAGACAAACTTAAGACAAAATCCTAACTTCTGTGAATACCCAAAGTAGTAAGTTTAGGATTTTGTCTTAAGTTAGTTCTGTGAATCGGGCCCTATGGGCTTAAGTGGCACACGCTGGGAGCTATTCTAGGTTTTTGGGGATTTATCGTGGGACAAGGCAGGGGTGTCCACTCTCATCCCTTCTTTTTGCTTTGTATATGGAGCTCTATCTACAATGCCTCTTTAGGAATACAGATATCCAACAATGGGCTCTCAAGGGCCAACAATGTAAATTAAATGCATTTGCCGATGATGTGGCAATTTTCTCTTCTAACCCAGCAGTAGCAATTACTCAGATAGCTCTTGAAGCACGTTTATTTCGCAACTTTTCTGGGTTTAAGTTGAATCTATCTAAAACTCATATTTTTCTGAATTTTAACCTGATGCTCCATTTCCAGGGACCACTAACGAAGCGGTTTATCTAGGCGTTAGGCTCTGCTCTGTGGTTTCTAATATAGTTAAATTAAACTACAAAACTTTGTTAGCTGCAACTATTGCTAAATTTAAATCATGGAGTAAGCAACCACTTACTATATTAGGACAAATAAATATTATTGAAATGAATATTCTTCCCAAATGTATTTCTTTTTTAGGGCAATTCTGCTGAGGGTTTCAGATTCTTTTTTCAAGAGACTGGAAAGTGCGATTGGTAGCTTTATTTGGGGATACAGGCGGGCAAGACGTGCTATCCGAAATTTGAAACCTTCCTATAAAAGAGGAGGGCTCTCACTTTCACTTTCAAACAAATGAGGCGAACCAAATCTAAACCCTGGTTCAACGTGGATCTTAATAACGAAAGGCTTCAACTCAGAGAAACGGAAAGGTCTTGGAGACTAAACCCCTCGAACTTGCACCTAGAGCAACTTAGATCTGCTTGGCTGGCATACAAAAAAACACATTTTTAGTGAAAATGCGTCTTTCTTCCGCAGCCAACTAGATCTGGCGAAAAACAGACCGACAAAACTCTTCAACATTGTCAAAAGCCAAACAAACTGCACCTCCTCTTACGAAATCAAAGCCACCAAAGAGCGATGTGAAGAAATTGCCACCTTCTTCACTAATAAAGTCTCAAAAATTGATTAATCCTTTCATCCAAACCGCAAACCCTCCTTCCCTCTTAACCTGCCCCTCTTTAACCACCCTTGACCAATCAGAAAGAGTTCTTACCAAGGATAATCAGGTCTGCCTCCAGCTAAAAAACAATGCGCATTGGTCAGACTTCGAGCTAATGTCGGAAAACGAGGTCTTCAGTATAATTTCTAACCTAAAACCTTCTTCCCACACTATGGACCCCCTCCCATCCACAATTATAAAAGAACTCAACCACACCATTTCCCCTTTCTGGACAAAAATCATCAACGCCACTCTCATGTCAGGCTGTGTCCCAGACTCCCTTCAACTAGGAAAAATCACACCCATTCTCAAGAAACCAGGGGCCGACCCTAATGATCTTAACAACCTAAGACCTATCTTCAACCTCCCGTTCCTTGCAAAAACATTGGAGAAATGCGTTATCCACCAACTCAACAAACACATTGATGAGTTCAACCTCCTCGACACCTTTCAATCAGGATTCAGGAAAGGCTGTAGCACTGAAGCAGCTATGCTCAACATCTCTGACGATATTCACAAGGCTTTAGATGAAGGTGATGCCTGCCTACTCATCCTTATTGACCTATCTGCGGAATTTGACACAGTAAATCATCCAGCTCTTCTGAAGACCTTGTCGAAGCGCTCCGGCATGAATGGCACAGAACTAAAATGGTTCACCTCCTTCCTTCAACACCGCTCGCAACAAATTAAAATCAACTCCTGTCTCTCAAAGCCAACAAAAGTCACACTTGGGGTCCCGCAAGGCTCGATCCTCTCCCCGTCTCTCTTCAATCTCTTCATGGAGCCCCTCACAATCATCTTGAAAAAAGCTGGAGTGAATTACCACCTTTACGATGATGACACCCAAATCTATTTCAAAATCAAGTCTCCCAGCGACATCCGACACCTCAATGTCACACTAACCGAGATCCAAACTTGGTTCAACGCTAACCACTTAAAGCTCAGCACAGATAAAACGGAACTAATCCTATTTTCTCCAAAAAGCAACCACCGACCAATCCAAGAGTGGCTCAAGAATCTGGTTGCCCTAAACTGCCCCCTTGTCCTATCCGACTCAGTTAAGTCTCTAGGCATCACCCTTGACAAGAACTTATCAATGGAGGCCCACATCAAAAACTCTGCAAAAGATGCTCTTTTCTCACTAAAACACCTCAAGAAATTAAAACCTTTTCTTCCCCATGATGACCTCGAGACAGAGTTCAATCCATAGTTCTCTCTAAAATCGACTACGGGAACGCATCCTAACAGGGACTCCAAAAGCTCACCTAGCTCCACTAAGGGCAGTGCTGAACATGGCCGCTCGACTCATATCTGGAGTAAAAAGATTTGAACATATCACTCCAGCTCTCAACTCCCTGGAAGGGAGGTGTATTTACAAGCTGGCCTGCATCACACACAAAACCCTTCACTCTCCGGCCCCCAACTACCTGAACAACAAACTGGTAAGAGAAGGGAAATCCAGAACTCTGTGAAGCTCCAACTCACTCCTTCTTATCCCTCGGAAAAAGAAAAAGAAAACCATCTTCATTTGTTTTCTCTCCCTCCCCTGCACTGTTTACTTATTTTTCATGTTGTATTTATTTTATCTCTGTTTTGCTTCCTTACTGCCTTCCTACTATGAAATGCAAATTCCGACCACATGATCTCATAACATGCCCCAACATCAGTTATGCTATCGCAATTCCAGGTCGACCCCCAATAGGATAGGCACTCATGAGTCACAGAGGTGCCTTACCCATACGACGCTACAAACCCTCGCCGATGTAATTGGATATGTCTGTTCATGTCTCCCCCCCTAGTTTATGCCTGAGTTATACCCCAGTTTCTGTGCCATACCTGGAACCTGAGACAACAGGGTATACACCTCACAATAAGTCTGTACGTTGTTTATGTTCCCCGGTGACGTGTCACCGAGATATACGGTTGATGTGTACCACTATTGGATGTACAATCTGACATAACTATTTGAAAGATCTGTATGATGTACAATGTGTCAAATGTAAAAATGGCAATAAAAATAAGTTTAAAAAAAAAAAAATTGTTTTTTTTCCTACTATGAAATGCAATTTCCCTCTGTTTTTACAGTGTGTATGTAAAGCGCTCTGATACCTACGTGTCAAGCTGGCGCTATATAAAACGTTTAAAATAAATAAATAAATAAAGATTTTAAGCTTTATTTTTGGACAACTTTTACTGGATGATTGCACGGTTTATTGATTTATGGGGAACCAGACTCAACACCATTCTGCTAACAGATTGCTCTTGGTGCAGATGGGAGTCTAATATTTTATCAATTGGAAGATCCTAACTACTATAAAAGGGTGCGCTTCAAGATACTTAAAGATATTATTTCCAATTGGAAGGGAATCGGTGAGAAATACTCTGTTGGCTTTATTAACAAAGGCACTCCCATATGGGACAACCCTGCTTTTCCCCTTCTTTCCAGGAATCAACTTGTAGAGTCTGGGCGGATTGTGGAATTACAACAATGGGTCAATTATTTAATCCAGATGGCTTTAGAGCCTTTTCCAATTTACAAGATTTTACATCGATAGGTCCGATCTTTCTTCATACTATTTTAAGCCTGGTTTCAGACCTACTACAAGCATGATGTATCAATAATTTCTGCAGTTTGCTGTGGAAGATACTCCATTATTAGCATAAAAATGGAGCAGACTTTTATCGTCTGAAGTATCACCTGAAGAAATTCAGATGGCCTTAGATTTGCTAGATCGTTCGGTACACTCTGTTAACCTTAAGTTACATCATTGGCGCACGGTGTGCCTTTTATACTATACCCCAGATGTCGTTGTTAAATGGGGAGTAACTGCTCCGACAGGTAGAAATGATAGATCAAGATGCCCTAAGTGCAATCTCTGTGTGGCTGATGTCCTACACATGTTTGCACTCTGCCCCTGTTTGCAAAAATTCTGGGAAGAGGTGATGAATTATATGTCTCTAATCTTGGGCTTTCCCGTAAATTTGTTGGTTAAGGAGAAAATGATGGGTATTAAGTATGAATTTGTGGGGGCTCTCAGAAATGTATTACAATTATGCTGGCATCCACCCGAAAGGGAGTGCTCCTAATGACTCTGAGTGGCGTACCCTTATTTATCAAATATTTGAATTAGAGCTTGCTTCGCTCCAAAAATTTGAAAAGATCTGAAAAGATTTTAGATGGGATTTTTTTGTGTCGATAATGATTGATTGGAAGATGTAATGTTTATATCTCTGTAATGTAATATAATATAATCTTGGTCGATCTTTTTATTATTTTTGTAATTTTTGCGAATCAATGTATGAATTTGTTAACTATAATTGTGACTATTTGGACTGTTTTTTTCCGATAAGTTTTTCCTGTATGAATTGCTATTAATTGCTAATTCTATAAATACAAAAACAAAAAAGAATCTGGTCTTGGATTAGTTACATTTTGATGTAGGCACTCCACATCTAGCTCTGGTTAAGAGTGATGCAGTCAGTCAGCTGTTCAAAGCTCTTTACTGCAAAAGCTATTAGATAGAGTTGTGTGTGTGGGCACGCTAGTGGATTTTAAAGTGACCATCAAGTGTAAATAAAACCATGTTCTCTTTATCCATTCGTGTATCACTAACAATAGCTTTTCCAGACTGGTATGGTTATTATGTTTTTTCTATTCTAGATGCTCCCTTTATAGATTACACATACTATTATTTTAAATGTGAATGCAAGTGATTAATATGGAATGCACATTTTAGTTATTTGTCTCATCAATATCATAACGTTTCTCTAATATATTCACAGTATTTAATCTGGTTTGACTGTTCTGTTCTACATAATTGTTATGGAGTTGTGAGCAAAATCTTATGCAAAGCTGATAACGTTTATTGTTATTGTTCAGAGAACACAGTCTTACAGAATGCAAATAAGTAAAAGAGCATCAGGCAGCTTTCTGCTAATTGTTTACCCTGAAAGATTCAACAATGATTATATAATGTTGTATAAGCTCTAAGCACAGAGTGTGATGGGTTAGAAAGGAACTACATGCCAGGTGACTCAGAACAAACAGGCCATGCATAATCGCATCACCTACTTTTGCTAACGAGAGGCATTCAGCCTTCACTTACTGAGCTTATCAGTCCAGCAGCCAGCACAGATGAGAATACTAGATTCTGTAGTTATATTGAACATAAAGTCTTATTGTTCAAACAGGGATGAAAGAGTGAACCATCTCCGAAACTCGAATTAGGCTTTCTGTTTTTGTGCTAAGATTAGCTAAGTAAATAGAAGAATAAGAGTGAGATTATTATATAAGGGATAAAGTTCCCCCTGCCATACATTGTAAAAATATTGAAAGTCATCAAGTAGTTCCATAACCATATAGAAGAACGAGGCTAAAGGCCGATTTCCTTCATAAGGTTATGGAACACCAAGGTGACTTGCAATATACTTAATATTTATGGCAGGAGGTACTTTATCCCATATAATACATGGTCAAACCATCACCTTTCCCACAAACCACTTAAAACCTTGGTTCAAATGAAAAAGCGAGCATGTTTGCAAACCTAAAAATAAAAATAGACTCTCTAGTGCAAAACTAAACACAACAACTTAGATATTTGTTGCAAAATTATATTAGACACAGTTCAATACAAGTCAGATTTTTTTTAAATAAAGCTGCAGTAGCTTAAAATTTGTACAAACATGCAGAAAGATTCTAACTTGTTTATAATTATAGGAGTGAAAAATAAACTTTCCTACTACTTGTCACTGAAAGCTAGAAAAATAGAAGAAAGAAAAGCAACATTTCATTTACTTTTCCTTTAAACAGCTGCTTTCTGACCTCCCCTGCCTTTCACCTCGGCTGCTGGTTCTGGCAGCAGGCATTGCCACGCCAGAACTCGACTGTAATAACTTATTACAGTTGAGCTCTGATGTCTTTTCTTCATAACTGACAATTGGGTATGACGCAAGTCACTGAAAATTTAAAGAAATTAGAGATGGGCATTGTGAGAGGCTGGCTTAGAATATGATACTCACGTATGTAAGTGTAGCACCCTGCACTAATCCAGACAACCCTCATGGTGATTTTAGTGGTCTTAGACAACCTTAGAAAGCTCTCTAAGTGGTAGCTGTAGAGAGCAGCCTTCAAGCTTAGTCCAGAAGGAGTGTAAAGCAACTTTTACTGTATCAGTACTTAATCTTATGGTATAGGTTAAGTGAAAAAAAATCACACACTGTAGTTACAAAAATATGTATTTTATTACAAACACTCACTAACACATTGCACTATCTCCTACTCAGAGATATACCCACAATACTTAGGAAATAGAACACGTAAGTATAACAAATACAGAGTGCTTCCAGGGGGAGACCAAACCATATACTAAAATAGTGTAATGTGAACCACGAGTTAAGTCAAAAATAGACCCAGAAGGAGCTGAGCGCTGCCCTGGTCGACCTGCGTTCCGGGAATGCATCAGGCCCCAACGGCTTCCCGTGTGAGTTTTATAAATCATTCCAATCTCAATTACTCACTCATTATCTAGAGGTGGTTCATGTGGCTCTCGAGGAGGGGAGACTTCCGTCAGACTGGCGGCATGCTGAAATTGCGGTATTTCCTAAACCCGACCGACCTCCAGATCAGCATTCATCGTATCATCCTATTTCATTACTGAATTTGGAGGCCAAATTGCTGGCCAAATGTATCCTCCCCAATATGTCGGATTTGGTTCACCCAGATCAGGCTGGCTTTATGCCCCATCGAGTGACCTGTCACAATATTCGACGGGCTCATAATGCAGTACCGGCAATTGATTCAATTGAATGGCCCGGCAGCCTTATTGCTAGCAGATATAGATAAAGCAATTGACTCACTGGGATGGACCTATTTGTTTGCCCTCCTACAGCGACTCAACTTAGGACCACGGCTCATGTCCTATATTAGATTATTATATACTGACCTCTCGGCCTCGGTGAGAGTGGCCGGTGCGATATGGATCCCTTCCCGATAGGACGTGGCACTCGACAGGGTGCCCCCTCTCCCCATATTTATTTGCATTAGCCATGGAACCGCTGGCCTCATGGGTTAGAATTGATGCATAAGTGAAGGGTTTTGAATGGCAGGGGTGGTTTCAGATCAGATCACCCTACATGAGGACGATGTCCTTTTTCTTCTTCATGGGTCCACATCGAACGGGATCCCGAATTCTTCACATTATGCAGATATTCAGTCAACATTCGGACCTGTATATGAATGCTAGGAAATCGATCCTGTGGCCTATCGGGTGGCTCAGAAATGGGCACCTGGACAGCGGAAGTAACACTGGCTACAACCGGGTTGAAATACCTCAGGGTCTACATCTCGGCCACACAGTCGGTGTCATGGAATAGAAACATTGCCCCCATCTGGACGCGTATACAGACGGAGATGGAGTCTTGGGCGCTTTTGCCCCTCTCCATACTGGGCAGATCAGGGATATTTAAAATGGTATCCCTCCCTCGTCTTCTCTATCAACTGCAGATATCTATCTCTTGGTTCCGGCAACTCAACTCCAGATTAGGCCGTGTCCTATGGCACCATCAGGCCGCTAGGGTAGCACTTAGCACGTGCTTTCAATCAACTTATTGTGGAGGTATAGCGACCCCTGATCTCCAATCATATCATGCAGCTTCCCACCTCTTGGTCCTGAACGACTGGTGGTATGGCTTAGCAACGACACTGCAAACCGAGTAGAGAGGTGGCTTATGGGAGATGTCTTGCCCCGCAAACTACTGTACACGCCTGCAGACCTGCGGAAATTGCCGCCGGCCACGCACGTGGTCTTCGGAGTGTGGAAGGAATCAATGCATAAAATGGGGTGGTGAAAACGATTTACAAGAGAGACCCCCCTTTAAAAAAGCGGCCTTGTGCCACAAGTGTCCACATTAGTGGGGTTTAAGCAATGGGACGCCATAGCATTTCCATTTGGGGAATGTCATACACGGTACCACTATGAAACGAGTTTGCCATGCCACATACACAATTTTATAAATACCTGCAACTGAGACATGCACTATCCCCATACATTGCGCACTTAGACTCTCTCCCGCAGTTCAACCCAATTGAGGCAAAGGTATTTATGGGAGATTTAGGGGATCATAAAACTGCAAAGATATATCACACTTTAGTGACAAACCTATCCACGACTTTAGATTCACTAAGGGAAAAATGGCAGACTGACTCGGGTCCCCTTGATAGTGACGATAGGACAGAGGCCCTGGAATCCCCGAGAGGTGCAGCAATAGCATCTCACCTCAGACTTATCCAGTTTAAATATTTGCACCGTGCCTATTTCACTAGATACCGGCATTGGAGGGCAGGGCTGATAGCTTTCCCTATGTGCTTGCGATGTGGCAGTGAGGAAGGCACACTTCTGCATACGATTTGGGGGTGTACCACGCTGGGCAGGTTTAGAAGGGGAGTTACTCGTTATTTATCAGAAGTGCTGGGTTGGGACATACCTCTCTCTCCTAAGCTTGCACTGTTGCATATTACGGACGAAATTGGGGGAAATATCTATAAAAGACATCTGTTATTCTTGGGCTTTACTTAAACAATGTGGACGGACCCACTATGTTTGTGTAAATTGATCACTGTATGTAGTATGAACATGGACCCATTAGGTGTTCTTAAAAGACCCCTCACACACCAACCAGGGTCCCAACCGTGCGACTGAGTGCCCCCCGGTTGTGCTACGACGCCTGATTACAGCGGAGCTGGTGTTGGTGCGAAAGTGTGATGTGCAGTGATATTTTACAGTTAAAAAAATCTCTGAGAATCCTTGCCTTTAATTTTAATGTTGGCGGTTCAGGATATGTTAAAAACCAATATGTGTAATGCAACTAATCTGGGGTTATTAACGTTTAGTTGGCTATGTGTGGCGGTCTACATATTTCAGCCCGTGAAGGGTATTAAAAGGGCTTTCTTCTGGACCAGGTGAGTGCAAAGTGAGTGGCAAAGGTGGGGGATGCCACGTGAAACCTGTGCTGTACCTACAGACGCGCTAAGGTGTGTGGTAAAAATGTCAGCGTACTCACTGACACTTGAAAAATGGAAATATTCAATGGTTTTAGATAATAGGCAGATATCGCGGCTCGATAACAAATCCGAATTGGAATAGAAGAGTCGTCCGCTGCAAACCTGAATAGGTCCCCCGTGGTCCCGGCTGGAGGGCTTTACCCTGGCAAAAAGGGCTAGGAAGGATCAGGCTCCGCCCAGAATAGTGTCCTGAAAGGCGAGCCTTGACTGGTGTATGGGCCTGGAACAGCCTATATTCAAAGCGCGGGGTTGCCCGCAAAAGCACTTTAAAATATGTAAACGATGGGCAGATTACAGGGGTCATCTACTAGAACCACCCCGTTTGCCTATATCCTTGTTTTGTAAATGCTATATAGAAGTCACCTGCTCTGAAAACATTACACTGTATAATCTGTACATTTGCTTCTTTGTAACATATGTGATTACTTTATCTGATGACTAAATGAAAAGGAGTTTTGAAAAAAAAAGAAAAAAGAATAGACCCAGATGATGTAGAAGAGCCCAAGGAACCACGCTAGGTGAGTATCTAGGAACTCCGCGGAGGATGTGTGCAGAGTGGGAACATGACTGCGTGCTCAATGTTAGTCAATAGGTAAGTCGCGGTTGCAATTTTCAAGAAGGACCCTTCCCAACAGACCCCGAAGAACCCTATGGAAGATGGAAGGTTGGAGAGTCACCCCACTCGTGGATACACTCGGAACCAGGATACCTACACCAGGGAAGCAGGGTGCATAGGTGTGAAATGACGTCGGAAACCGCCATAGACGACTTCAGGAAAGAGAGAGATGAAGGAGTCTGGTGGAGCCCAAAGGTGGATTCAGGATGAAAGGTACCTACAAGCAGAGGAGAAAGCGTCTATGCCACTAAGAAGTGATCAGGAGGCACGGAAGACGAATGCCCACCGATGTCAGAGATGCAGGAGAGGCTGACAGTGCCCTTAAAGTTGCAGCTGTGTGGACCAGGCGACGCTGTAGAAGACCAAGAACCGTTCATGAGCTGTCCCACGTCGGATGTCGAGGGCCAAGGGGTCTGTATCCAGCAGGGGCACCAACAAGTCTTGGCAGCAGCAAACAGCGTGGTAGGCGAAAACGGTGCAGTGTTGGGACCAGCAAGGTCCAAGTGACTCACCACAAGCAGGTAAGTCAGAGCAGGCCCCGAGCAAGCAGAGGCGCCCACTGAAGCCAAAGAAGACCCTCAAGAGGACCCACTGGCCAAAGGCACAAGAGTCGCAAGAGGGCCTCGAGCAGCTCACCAATGAAGAAGGCCCACCATGCAGAGGAATCGGTGAGGGCGAAGATCTTGGCTGCAGGAGTTGCTTGAGGTTGGAGCTTCTTGGAGCCCGAAGAGCTCTGGAGGAGAGTCAACAAGCCTTGGCAACGGCAAGTCGATGCGATACACAGGGGTTCTGTTCCAACGAGGGAAACTGGCCTCAAACTCGGTATGAAGACAGTGCAGGCCTCGAGGGAGTTACAGAACCACCACCTGTGTTGGGAGGTATGATTCCAACATGTTTAATACCAAACATGACAGGATTCGTTACAGCCAGTTTAGAGATGGTCATCGCGTAACGACGCATGGCCACTCTACATGTCGTAATGGCTGATGCACTTACAACCCGGGAGAATGGACTCCGATGGTTGTAGGGGTGTCCAGCTCATGCAGGGGCACCCTCACAATTAGAACCGAGTACCCTGCCTTCAGGATTGAAAGGCCTGCCTCAGAGGTGACATATATTTTAAGTGCAGTGACCTCAGATATAAGGAAACATCTGTCATAAGTGGGGCTAGCACCAGCTTACACAGGCTGCAATGGCAGGCCTGTAGTCACAATTTGAGTTGTCTCTCATGGGTGGCATAATACCTGCTTCAGCTAATGGGAGACCCCTGGTGTACCTATGCCCTGGATACTTTAGTACCATATACTAGGGACTTATCAGGGTAAACCAGTATCCAATATGGAGTGTACCTAAGTAATCACCATGTCCATTTTAGGGAAGAAGCACAGAGACTGGGGTCCTGATTAGCAGGATTCCAGTCAGACAAGTCAGGAAAACATAATGACACCAGCAAGAACTGTGGGTGACCATGAAAGCAGATCCAACTTTCCTACAGGCATTTATACAAGGTTTGCAGAATCCCATGTATTATAATGTTATACAGGCAATATGTGGGAGAATTATTTGTTGTTCATGCTTATGGTAAATGTTGCAGCTATCATTCTGTTTGTTTTTATTGTAGTTTTTTTTAAAAAACTTTCTTTATTGGCATTTATAGATAGTGAAACACACAGGCACATTCGATATCGCCATTGTTACATGGATGTACATTACAAGTGCGCCCAGTCATAGTTCTTGCAATTTAGCAGCCTCTCGGCTCTTCAGACCGTTGATCGCTGTCCTAAGTGGGGCTGCAGATATGAGCCCGAGTCCAGCCTCTGAGTGTGCCCTGCTGGACTGCGCCAAGATCGCCTCGCGGCCGGGATGCCGTGCAACGCGACTGAGCCCCCTGTACGGGGCATCGCAGAGGCTATGGTAGTGCGGCCATCGATTAACCACTAACTAACTGGGGGTCGAAAACCAGGGAAAAGGGGGGGGTGCACTGTGTCGCCCATCGGGAGTACTAGTAGCTACGCGCTCTTGTGATCGGACCATCATGTGGGAGAGGGCCGGCGTGGACGCGGACGCGGAGACGGGGAGGGGGCGGGGGGGCAGGAGCAGCGCGCCTGGCCTATGAGGACTCTGGCTGTGAGGCCCCTGGTGGCAACCCCTGCGAGACACCAGGTGCCGGACCTGCCTGCGCATTACCCGGGGTGGACTCCGGAGTGGCGGGCGCTCCCGATGGGTCTATCCGGACTCCGGAGTGGCGGGCGCTCCCGATGGGTCTATCATTCCCGAACTCGCCGCTGCCTCAGTTTCCTGCGTGAATGTGTGCATAAGCATGGCCCAGGGCATGGAGATCGGGTGTTTGCGCATCCCCCGGGCCTCCTCCGTTCTGAGTGTGGTTTCCTCCGCCTTGCCCCACTTCTTGACAGACCCCACCCATGCCGCTATGGGGGGCCCCCCCGGCGCCTTCCAATGCATAGCAATGCAACCTTTAGCGAGGATCAACATTAAGAATGCAAACCTCCTCTCCACCTTCTGCCGCTTATGCCGGCCATGAATTCCCAGCGCACACGCCTCCCATGTGCCCAGGTCCTGGAACCCTGTGACTGTCTCTAGGGCAGCGTGAATCGTTTGCCAGTAACTGTGGAGTCTCGGACAGTCCCAAAACATGTGCCGAAACGAGGCGGCAGGCTCCGAACATCTAAGGCAGCCAAACACCCCCTCGGGGAAATATTTCTGCATCTTTTCAGGGGTTAGATACGCCCTATGCAGAATATGCAACTGTGTTCTTAAACCGATAGTTGCGTGACACTTTCTTAGTGTATTCTAGAGCCCTCGTCCACTCCTTATCATGCAGGGGCCGTTGGAAATCCTCTTCCCAGTGTTCCCTGAGGGCTGCCAGCGTTGGACTCCGTAGGGCTCTCACTGCTTTGTATATCCATGTGACTAGATGGCGGCCGGGCCCCATCTGGAGTACCGCATGGATGACCAGGTGTGAAGGGGGCTCCGCATCAATCCCCCCCCACTGCCTACGGCAGTCCAGGAGGAGCTGTCTATGCCGCAGGAATTGGCCCCTGGGGAGCTCGAAGTCTCCGACCAGCGCCTCAAAAGGCTGCAGGCTCTCACCAGAGAACAGCATCCCCACCTCCGTCACCGCGTGATCCGTCCACACCCGCATCATGTGCTCCGTATAGTATGCCCGTCCCTGGGTAGCCCCACCAGTGGTAACAACGGGGAATACAGGGGAATACCCCGGCTAAGTCGGTGAACATGCGCCAAACAGGCCCCCGCCGTCATGACCTGAAGGGGCCGGGAAGTCGGCGGTGCCGCCCCCGGCAGCAGCATGCGATGGACAGCGGGAATCCAAATCCGCCCCGTCGCTGTGTGCAGCTCTTCGGGCGCCCTGCCCGCCATCCACCGCGACACCCATTGCAACTGGGCAGCAAGGAAATATGCCTCGAATGAGGGAGCCGCCAACCCGTCCTGATCAAGGGGCAATTGCAGTTTCGCCAGGGCTATCCGCCGGCGGCCGTTGCCCCAGATGAGAGTCCCGAGCAGGGTATCCAATTCCCGAAACAGGGATCTCGGGGGAACCACCGGGAGATTGGAGAAGAGGTAGAGCAGGCGCGGCACCAGGATCATTTTCGCAACGGCTATCTTTCCCGGGACAGCCAGGTGGAGACCCTTCCAGAAATGGACCAGGGAACGGATGTCGCCCATCAACTTGCGGTAATTCCCCTCATATATGTCTTGCGGCGTATGATATAAGTTAACGCCGAGGTATCGGACCGCATGGGGACTCCACGAGACTGCATTGTCTCCGAGTCGTATCGGACCCTGGGGCACGACCTGTGTTAAGGGGTAAACAGTGGACTTGGCCCAGTTCACCCTAAGGCCTGTCACTTCCGCGAAATCTTGCAGGATGCATGAAATCGGAGTCAGGTCGATCGCGATGTCCCGGACATATATGAGGACGTCATCGGCGTATAGTGATACTGCGTGGGTATGATCTCCTATCGGGATACCCCACTCCTCGCTCGCCCCTCGCAACAGGACCGCCAGCGGCTCCATCGCCAACGCGAATAGCAGGGGGGAGAGGGGGCACCCCTGTCTAGTGCCGCGCCGGATTGGAAAGGAGTCCGATATGAGAGGGCCTATGCGTACCCTGGAACTGGGCGAGGAGTAGCTGAGCCGAGTGTAGGCCAGCAGCTTGGGCCCGACACCCATGCGTAACAAGACCTGAAACAAGTAGGCCCAAGAAAGTGTGTCGAACGCCTTTTCGAGGTCCAGCACCAGGCACGCTGCCCGAGGGAACCGATCCTGTACCTGGTCCTGCACGTGAAACAGCCGCCGGATATTCGAAGAGGTGTGCCTACCAGGCACGAATCCACTCTGATCCGGGTGGACAAGCCGCGGGAGGACCGTGGTGTATCTGTCCGCCAGGGCTTTCCCGTAGATTTTATAGTCTGCCGACAATAGAGTTATGGGCCGGTAGGAGCCTAGTTGAAGCGGGTCCCTATCCGGTTTAAGGAGGGACACTATAACGGATTCACGCATGGAGTGCGGTAGGACTCCCACGTCTAGGGCCGCTTGGAACTGCAACTCTAGTTGGGGGACAAGCTGGGACGCAAAAGTCTGGTAAAAGTCAAGGGGGAAACCATCCAGCCCCGACGTGCCAGATCTCTGGCGTCTTGAGAGGGCGATCGAGGTCCAGGCGCGTATCCCGATCAATACGGGGTAGCTGGACACGGTCCAGGAAGTCAGCCGGGGCGGCCGTCAACCCCGCAGGTCGGGGGCTAGCGTACAAGCGCATGTAATGCTCTTGGAAGGTCTTGAGTATCTGCCCCTGCGAGTACACCACGGTGCCTCGGAAGTCTCGTATGGCCGTGATGGTCGGGAGGCACGAATCCCGCTTTATGAGCCAGGCCAGCAGGGCGCCCGCCCGATCACCCTCCGTGTGGGCCCTAGCCGCGTATGCCGGGAAATTAAACCGACGCATGCCTGCCAATGCCGCGGCGTATGCAGTCTCAGCGCTAGCCAACGCAGCCGGCGTGGCCTTCGCAGGGTCCGTCTCCTTAGTTAGCGCGGCCAGCGCCCCTTCCGTCCGCTGAATGTCCCCCTCCAGAACCCGCCGGACCCCCGTAATATGACGAATGCAATTGCCACGCATTACCACCTTAAAAGCATCCCATTCTGCGGCTCGGGTGCTGGTGGAGCCAGTATTCTCCCTGAAATAATGACCGATTTGATCTGCTAGGGTTTGCCGGAAGACCGGGACTTCGAGACTGTCCCTGGGGAGGCGCCAGGCTGGAACGGGGGGGTGCGGCGGGCGCCATTGCAGGGTGAGCGTGTGGGCATCATGGTCGGAGATAGTTCTACCCAGGTAGTCAGTGTCTAGAACAGCAGGGAGGATGGTGGGAGAACAAAGGAAACAATCCAGACGCACTCTGAGGTTGTGTGGTCTGGAATGGAACGAATAGAGTTTAGCGGTGGGGTTCCGGAGCCGCCAAGCATCCGCCAGGGACCAGTGTCTCACCCACGTTGTGAACCGTTTCGCCTGCGTTACAATGGGGGAAGATGGGAGGGGCGGGTGAGATCTGTCCAGGGTTACATCGTGCACGCAGTTGTAGTCGCCCCCCAGGATCCACGGTACCTGCGCGAATGAGCCTAAGGGATTGGAGAGTGTGTCCCAGAATTTGGATTGGTCGACGTTCGGCCCATAGATACTGCCCAGTAAGACCGTCTGGCCGTCTAACCGGCCCATAACCAGTACAAAGCGACCCTCCGGGTCAATTACGTGTGACACTTCCTGAAAAGGGACTCCCGGGCGCACCCATATGAGAGCACCGCGGGCGAATGCGGAGTAAGTTGTAGCATAAAGGGCCCCCATGCCAGCGTCTGCGCAGCTTTGCCACCTCCCCCGCCGCCAGATGTGTCTCTTGCAGGAGTGCAACCTGCGCTTGGTGGCGCTTAATGTATGCGTAAACAGAGTATCGCTTGCGCGCTGTATGCATGCCCCGCACATTTAGTGTAAGGAGTGTAAGTCTACCTGCTTGCGCCATCGGGATCTGCGTCTTGGGCACTTCTCAGGACTGGGCGGTCGGGACCCCCCGGAGTCCCCCCCGGTATCTATCCCCTCGTTCCACCCCCACGGGTCCGGTGCAGCGGTGTGGCATCGTAGCGACATGTGGGCAGGGACACTGCTGAAAGTGTACGTGAAAGGGGAAGGGGAAACTAGGGCGAGGCGAACGTAACTTGCCCCAACACAAGGGACCCATCGCCAAGCGCGATACGTCCAAACTGACTCCCAAAGTGCAGGGGAGCATGAACCTGTTAAGAAAGGGGGGTCGGCTAACGTCTGCTGCAGGCTCTACAAGCGGGCTGTGCGCGGAAGCTATGGCTAGCCACTGGGGGAAAGTGGGCGCCCCCGGGGAGGAATCTGTCCCGGGCCGCAGGAGAAACGCCAGGAGCGCCGGGCTTGCATCTGTATGTGGTGGGGGGGCTGCACCCCAGGTGGCGAATGTGAGGCCCTCCACCCAGACCCAATCATATCAGGTCGTCCGCTGTCCGCGGAGTGACAGAGGGCAGGGCCCCCGAGTCTACCCCGGACTGTGTCGCCTCACTGTCCTCTTCCTCCTCTGACGTGAAGATATGGGGTGCCCGCTCCAAGTCCGTTGCCGGGGAGGTCGGGCAGAGGCCCGCCGCCGCTTTGAGGGCCTGGCGCCGTTCCTGGACGATCTGCTCCAAGTCCGGCGACCCCAGAGTGCGTGACGGCTCCCCGGGAGTCCCCGGGCGGTGTCTCTTCCGCGAGCGCTGCCTCCTGCGTCCCCCCGCAGCCGCTCTTTGATCAAGAGGACGCCCGGTCCTCCGGTCCCCGGCACAGTTCAGGTCCGCCCAGTCGTGCGCCTCCTCCGGTGCCAGGAAGAAGTGTGTGACGCCGCCGTGGATAATCTTCAGGCGGGCCGGGAATAGGAGAGAGTACTGGATGTGTTCTGCTCGAAGGCGCCGTTTCACCTCCAGGAAGGACGCGCGTTGGCGTTGGACCGCTCGTGAATAGTCGGGGAAGATCATGACCGTCTTATTCTCGATGCGTAGCGGGCCCGCCTGCCTGGCCGCTCGCAGCACCGCATCCCGGTCCCTGAAGTGGAGGAACTTGGCCAACAGCGGGCGAGGTGGGGCCCCCGGCGGCGGCCGACGAGCCGGCACACGGTGCGCCCGCTCAACCGAGAAGTAGGCTGTGCGGTCCGTCTCAGGGGTGAACGACTTTGTCCAGGTTTCCATGTATTCCACCGCGTCCGCCCGTTCGATCCCCTCCGGCAGGCCGATGACCCTGATGTTGCAGCGTCGAGGCCGCCCCTCCAAGTCATCAATGCGTTCCTCCATGGTAGCCATGCGGCTCGTCAAAGCTTGCAGCGAGTCCCGGTGCGTGTCCACCATTGGTTGGATGTTAGCGACTGCTTTGGCGTCCGAGACCCTATCGGCGAGCTTGCGGTGGTCATCTCGGAGGAGACTGACGTCCGTGGTTAGGGTGCCCAACTGCTGCTCCAATGAGAGTCGGGACTGTTCAATCGCCACCAGGACCTGATCCAACTTGGTCGACAAGGAAGGCTCCCCATCCGATCCTGCGGCCACCTGGGTCCCTCCACGCGTTCCGGCCTGGACCCCCGCCGCCGTCCCTGGGGCCGACTGCCCCGTCCTGGACTTGCCCATCACGGCCACCCAGAGGGCCGTCGTGCGCACTGTACAAGCGCAGTATCCGGACTAGATGTGGCTGTGGCCGGTCCCGGTTCCCCCGGCTCCTCGCCGCCTCTCGCCCCCAACCGGCGGTGTCCTCAGGCCGCGTCGCCCACGGGGCGGGAAGGGCCGTAGATGGTAGAGCACCCGCTCGATTGGCAGAGGCCTCCCTCGGCGCAGTCACCAGTCCCCCGTCTGCCACGGCCAGCGCTCTCTTCGCCGCGTGACCCCGGGCCGGGCTCCACCGCCGGGTCAGCGTCTGCTTGGAAGTCCCAGGCAAGCTCCGTACCACTCTGAGCCCCCGCCTCCGTCCGAGCGGGAGCCGAGCAGCCCCTCCTGGTCTCAGCAGCAGGCGCGCAACTCCATAAATCGGGTCAGCACTTCGAACAGAACTGCCTCGTGCGAAACTCCCCCTGAGCTCGCCGATCCTCCGCTCGGTTCAATAGGCCGGGACACCACAGGCCGCCATCTTAGGGTCAGGCGGGCACCCTCGTGAACTGCACCGGGGGCCTCCCCGCGTGAGTCTCCCCCCCGGGGGGAGCACCGCCGCCACTCTGGATCACCGCCGCGAGGGCCCACCTGCAGTCCAGCCGCCGGGGTCTCACAGCTCCGTCGCCCTCTGGTCCTCTGCGAGTCGCCTCACCGCAGCAGTGGCCGGCAGCAGCGATAGCCCACGCCGATTGGCGGCTTCAGTCTGCGCACCTTGCGCCGGCTCTCTCCACCTCTCAGCTCCGCCGTCACTCCAACTCGTCTCCAGCCGCCACTGTGCAGGGGGGGAGGGGGGGGACTCACGGGAAGCCCAACAGCACCATCACAGTCCCAGAACCCGGAGTCCCCCACAGTCTCGCCCCCACAGCCGGTACTCCGCTGCCCTCGGCATGCATCCGGGGAGCGGAATCGCCGCCACTTGTGCCTCGCTCCCGGGCCCGCAGGTCGGCAGCAGTCGCGGCAGCGTCAGGCGGGCGCCATGTTGGAACCGGCGCCCGCTCCTCCAAGCAGCTCCCGCGCCCGGGATCCGGCACCGGGGAGTCGCTCCGCCACCGGGTCAGTAGCGCTGGGCTCCCCACTTCGTAGGATGGCCCTAAAGGGTCCGGGGCTCCCCCAGGCGGGTCGATAATGGGCGAGGGTAAAGCCCGAGCTCGGAGCCCTAGCAGGACGCGTCCGTCTCGGCGGCCATCTTGGCCACGCCCCCTTGTTTTTATTGTAGTTACCATTCATATTGTGTGCACTAGAATCAGATAGGATTTAAATTTTAAAGTAAATCTTTAAAATATAATAATTGTTTCCTAGATTTCCTGAGTGTGCCATCACTCAAAGAAAGAGGGTTCAAATTGGATTCCACTAACTACCTGTGATGTGTCATAGGATTGTTACCTAAAATAGATCTCACTCAAATATTGCTCAGTGGATTGTGGGGTGGTTGCAGTCCAACTGACTTTCTGTCTCTGTTTGGTACATTGCCAGGGGGTCTAGAAAGCCAAATTATGGGTCCTGTTCTAGGGAATCTAATAAAACATTTCAAGCCTCTCTCTTTATTAGTGATGTAACAATACGTATTCAAACAGTCTATTTGCTAATGACATCAGTTTGGTTTAAGACATATTTTGCCTTCATTCACTCAATGGTCATTTTGACTTCATTCACTCAATGGCCCAATTAATTCCATAGTTTGACCAGACAATTGCTTGAGGCATTGTGTATAAAGCGTCCATCGGAACAAGACTGCATTGGTTGAAGGGATAGGAAGAGAATCACTGTAGTACAGTATTGTCAGATCCAAAAAGTGATGGCAAGATGTTTATCTTTCAGAATGCCTTTTAAAAATTATTTTTCCACAGAATATTTGGTGTGTGATGGGATGGAAGGTGGAACAGGCACTGGGTTAACGTTTGATTTGTTCAGTAGCAGTGAATCTATCCAGTTCATCAGGTATGTTGATGTTACATTCCAGAAATAACTAGTTTACAGGCATATGAAAGTTTTAAGGATCAGGTTTATTCTCAGCAGAGGATCTCCTCCCTCACAGCCAGTAGCAGGAACCAACTGCCACCAGTCCCACAACCCTTAACACATCTTCTATTACAGAACTCCATACACCATTCCACTTGAATATAGAAGGATATGACATCACACAGCCACTGCAAACAAACAGTGGCAAGTGTCCTGCTGGTGACATGCTAGTGCAGGCGCATACCACAGGTGATGTGTAAAAAATGTCTTCTTTGCTCTATTGAGGACGGAAAGATGAGAGGATGTTAGCAAGATGGGCATTTATGAGTTTTGGATGGATGAATACTTTGGTATTGTAGGAAAGTAGGATCTGCTTTTATGGTTACCCCCACTTTTTTCCTGGTGCTATGCAGTTTCTGACTAGTCTGACTAGGATCCTGCTAACCAGGACCCCAGTCTCTGTGCTTTCTCCCTTAAATTGCTATGGTAAGTCCTTAGGTACACCCAAGATTGGACACTGGTATACTCTTATCAGTCCCTAGTATATGGTACTAAGGTACCCAAGGCATAGGTACACCAGAGGTCCCCCGTGGGCTGAAGCATGTATTATGCCACCCAAGAGGGACCACTTAAACAGTAACTACAGGCCTGCCATTGCAGCCTGTGTAAGCTGGTACTAGCACCACTTACAAAAGATTTAGGTTTCCCTATATCTAAGGTCACTGCACTCAAAACCTATGAGTCACCCCTAATGCAGTCTTTTCAATCCTGGAGGCAGGGTGCCTGGTTCTAAGTGTGAAGGTGCCCCTGCATGAGCAGGACACCTCTACAGCCTCGAGTCCATTCTCCCGGGTTGCAAGTGCGACAGCCATATAACATATAGAGGGGCAACACGTCATTACAAGATGACCATCTCAAACTGGCTGGAACAAACCCTATCATTTTTGGTATCAAACATGTTGGAATCATACCCCCACACCGTAAACAGTGTGGGAGGTATGATTCCATGTTAAGCACAAAAACTATACTCTACCCTTTATATTTAAATAAGTACAGTGTATCATATACTTAAATACAAGCTAAAGACACTCTGGCTGACTCAAACACAAAATATATATACACATATATAAACACGTCTTGAGAATTATGAAAGGATCAGGGGAAAGGATATCACATATGTTTTTTTCTTTTTTTCTTTTACTTATATTATTATTATTGGATTCTTTCCGATATGATCAAAATATACAAATCACATTTTATACATATAATAAATTTGCATCAAAAAATAATTCAGACAAATGCAGTTATTGTACAGCAAAAAATAAGAGAATCACAAAATACAATTATAATGCAAGACGGAAAAAAGAGAGAGAGTGACAGGTTTCCAATCAGGAAAGAGAGCTTAAACAAAAATACACTCATTCGTATCCAAAACACATTCATACAACATCACACAACCGCACTGTTCATCATGGTATGGACCGACAGCACTCATAGGTCCCACCCAAAGAAAAAACCTCAAAAAGGGGTCCTTGTAATAGTTCAGATAGATATATAAATATATATAAAGATGGTATCCAGGGTTTCTGAAAGGCACAATTTCAAGGTTCAATCGGGTAGAAGAACGGGTGGGGCCATGTTCAAAACGCCGACGCGCGTTTCGGTGAAACAACTCCTAATAAGGAGTACCACCTTCTTCAGGGCGTAACAGACAGCACAAATAGGAACGGGACCTGCGTCGATAAAGAGGAACTGCTCAGCGCAATTACTTCCGAAATGAAATTTCACGAAGAGCAAAGAAATCACTCTAAATACCATGAGGGACCAAATCATCAGGGCTAATTAGCAGCAGGAGAACCTTAAAAAGGGTTCAATCTTTTAGGAGAAAGACCATTCCAGTGGGCTCGACTCTAACATCAAGGCAGAACACAACGTGCAGCAAAATTGTCAGCTTGCGGGTATAAATTCAGATCGGGTCAGCAGTAAAGATTACATGTGCTTGAGAAATAGAAACAGCGTCGAAAATGATCGACCGACGTCTTGGCAAAAATGTTCATGGGAAGTGATCGCTAACCGACGGTATGATTCCATGCACTGTAAAGCTCCTCCAGGAGGCCCTCAGTGCTCCAGTATCAGTCTTCTAGACCCAGACAGCCCAACATCGATGCTGCCGACCAGAGATACGATTCTGCTCTCCTGCTGCTCAGCCAAGCTCGAGCAGGGGAAGGCAGAACAATAGGTATCCTATCACAGGGAGGGGTGACCACCTCCAAGACAGGGTTTAGTGTATTAGGCCGGGCGGGAGCGCTTGCCTGCGCCACTCAGTCTGATTGAAAGGCAGATTTGTGTCCTCCTTGCATAGTCCAATTCAAACCAGCTCAGGGTTAAGACAGACTTAAGACAGTCTTAAGAGAAACTTAAGACAAACTTAAGACAAACTTAAGACAGACTTAAGACAGACTTAAGACAGACTTAAGACAGACTTAAGACAGACTTAAGACAGACTTAAGACAGACTTAAGACAGACTTAAGACAGACTTAGGACAGACTTAGGACAGACTTAAGACAGACTTAAGACAAAATCCTAACTTTACTACTACTAAATGCCTTCTGTGAATACCAAAAGTAGTAAGTTTAGGATTTTGTCTTAAGTTAGTTCTGTGAATCGGGCCCACTGGGCCCAATTCACAGAACTAACTTAAGACAAAATCCTAAACTTACTACCATTTTGGTATTCACAGAAGGCACTTACTCATTTTGGCATTCACAGAAGGCACTTTCTCATTTCGGTATTCACAGAAGTTAGGAGTCCTAACTTTAGGACTCCTAAATACCTTCTGTGAATACCGAAAGTCTTAAAATTAGGATTTTTCTCAGTTTAGTAGTAGTATAGTTAGGACTCCTAACTTTAGGACTCCTAAATGCCTTCTGTGAATACCGAAAGTCTTAAAATTAGGATTGTTCTCAGTTTAGTAGTAGTAAAGTTAGGATTCCTAACTTTAGGACTCCTAAACTGAGAAAAATCATAATTTTAAGACTTTCGGTATTCACAGAAGGCATTTAGGAGTCCTAAAGTTAGGACTCCTAACTTCTGTGAATACCGAAGTGAGTAAGTGTCTTCTGTGAATACCAAAATGAGTAAGTGCCTTCTGTGAATACGAAAATGGTAGTAAGTTTAGGATTTTGTCTTAAGTTAGTTCTGTGAATCTGGCCCTATATGTTTAGACATCAGAGAAAAATCATTCAGGTAAGTGCATTTTCAAACATAAATTCTTTTCACTTTAAAAAGTGGACACTGCAATTTCTGAGTTCTGCAATGTTATCATTTGGAAGGAAGAACAAGTTCTGCAAACAGGTATAGTACAGCAACTTACAAGACCAATCTCCAGAAGTTAAGATGAGTGATAGGCAAGGTCCAAGGCAGCACCAACTGAATACCACCAGCGGCACGAGGGCGGCCTGGTGCAAGGTGCAAAATAGCATTGAGAGCCCTATGTAATTCAATGCAGATCAGTCACTGTGAAAAGAGGCTGCAAGCTCTGGCCAGGAAGCCAGTCACATTGAACCAGCAAGTGGGCTCAGGCTTTGCGATCCTCTGGAACAGAGGGACACCTTTAGCCCTCTTCTTCACGACCCAGGTGTGACGGGTGCAGAGGTGTCTTTAGGCATCAGGTTTTTCCTTGTCGGAGCAGTCGCTGTAGAGGGGGCCTACATGCAGAGGCTGCAGGTGACGTTGGGGAGTCCAGAAGAGGTGAAACCACAAGGGACTCAAGCTCTGGAGGGCTGGGGAACCTCGTTCGCACTGTTGGCCCACATCAACTTGGGCTGGATGCAACCAGTGCAGTGGCTGCTTCAGGTGTTGGTCTCTGGCAGTTCCGGAGACCTCAGAGTCTTCTTTTTTGAGTTTCTGCTGAACAGGTCCGCTGTTCACGGAAGGTCTTGAGTATTTTTCGAAGGAGGCAGTTCTCCAAAGTTTCTGGAGTCACAGCTGCGGGGCAAGTCGACTTTGGCGCAGTTTTTGACGAGGGATGCAGACAGGCCGGCAGGGCTGGGGCCAAGTCAGGTGCTCTCATCGGTCCTCTCTGCTTTTGCGACTCTTTGGTGTCCTCTCTCATTTTAGGTCATCGGGATCTCCTCCTGTGGTGCCAGGGGGTCCGCTAAATACTGATTTTAGGGGTGTCAGAGGGAGTGCCAGGTAGTAGCCAATGCGCTACTTACCTCTAGGGTGACTACACCCTCATATGACTGCTTCTGTTGGGAAGTGGGCATAACCCTGACTCTGGTCGGTTAATTCTCGCCAAGACAAGATGGAGGAATCTGAAGAGAGGGGTCCACATCATCTGCCTCACTTTAGGGGTGCTGCTGGCTGAATGTGGGAACCCCTCCTAATCTAACCAATTTTCCTGCCTGTCCTCTATCAAAAGTGGAGCAGTACAGGTGAGGTTGACATCCTCTCCTATAGGAGAAACCTGAGTTGCATACCAAAGGTGGAGGGGCTGCTTTGAAGCTCCCTTGCCTTGGCAGGCTAATCTGAAGGTCATCTCGTGGGAGGGGGTGGAAGATACCCCATCAGAGCTGGCCTGGTTTCTGGTCTCCCGAGAGCAAAGGCCCTTACCCTTGGGGGTCAGGAATTAGTCTCTGGTGTTAGGCTGGCTAACACCAGTCAGTCAGGCACCAGCAGGTGGTATGGTTTCAAAGAGCACCTCTGAGGCGCCCTCTGGGTGCATGTATTGATAAATCCAACAGTGGAATCAGTGTGGGTTCATCAATACGAGATGTTTGATATCAAACATACCTATTTTCAGTAAAGCCATGATGTAGCTGGGGAACTCGTTTTCACCAGTGCCCAGCACATGTTTTAAAATGGCTTCCCTGTTCACTTGCACTGGCAGTAATCAAACTGACCAGCACAGGGGCATATCTGCTCATGCAGGTATGCCCTCACATATAGTATCAAGCACCCTCTTTCAGGGTTGTTAGGCCTGCTGTAGAGGTGGCTTACAAATATCACATGCAGTAATAGGGGACATGTTGTGTTTTCACTTTTGTCTACACCAAGACACACAGTCTGCAATGGCAGTCGTGCATGTGCTTGGTGAGGGGTCCCTTAGGGTGGCACAATTCGGGCTGCAGCCAATAGGGACCCTCTTTAGCACCTCAGGCCCTAGGTATCAGGGTACCATTTATTAGGGTCTTACAGAGGGTTCTAAAGGTTTTGCCAATTGGGGGAACAATTGTACAGTTTTGGTAAAGAGCTCTAGCACTGGGGACCTGGATAGCAGGAACCCAGTGCACTTTCAGTCGAAATCACATCATGTACAAGGCAAAAAGTGGGGGTGACCATGTCAAAAAGGGAACTTCCCTACAATGCAGGAGAATCCCAATTTTTGAAGCCAAAAATGATTTTATTTGATCTGTCTCCCATCTGAAATTGCCTCTCCTTCAATAGAAGTCTACGGGGAAAATACATTTGTTTTATATCTCTCACTTTCCTCGTCCAAAATGTTGCCATCTAAGGTCTACAAATGTGTATGTGTGTAGCGCACACACATATGTACTGAGGGGCAGATTTACCAGCCCCTTGCGACACTTTTTTTGACGCAACGGCGGCGCAAACAATGCGGCCAATTTACAAAGTGTTGCATCTAGGGAGATGTGTCACATTGTAAAGCCCTGCGTCACATCATACCTGTGCCAGGTATAATGTATGCATGCCAGGCGTTCCCACGCAAAAAGCCATGTAGAACTGACGCAGTGAAATTTACAACATTTCACAGCGTCACTCTACGCCCTCACTGCATCAAAATCCCTAAGCCTGCTCAGACCAGGCGTAAGGAATGACGCATGGCTTTTTTGTATGGGACTCACCTATCTGTTGTGGTACATTGCTGGAGTTGTCACTTTAGCAAATCCAGCAATGCGTCACTTTTGTGCCAACAAATTTGTCAGTATTTATGACGCATCTGTTAATCCTTGCACCATGGAGCACTGTTTTGTAAATACAGCGCATCCATGGTGGCACAAGGACAGTTGGCACTGCAGTAAGGAAACTGATGCATATGCGTCAGTTCCTGATAAGTCTGCCCCTGACTGTGTGTGTGTGTGTGTGTGTGTGTGTGTGTGTGTGTGTGTGTCATCATCAAACCTTTTATTTCGGCTAAAAGCCATAAAAAGTTACTAACACAGAAATATATCATTCCTTATCAATTTCAATTAAAAAGAAAAATCATACAAACGTCTTATTTACCTTAGGTTAAAATCAACAATGGTCAAAATTGATGAATGTTAAATAGAAACAGTACTACAAGGCCCAACGCTAAGAAGGTTGTCCTAATGGACAGGTATTCTTCATGGGAATGTAAGTTCATGTATAGTTAAAACAAATTCATAAACAGGCCATGTAAATAGCAATGTCTCCAATACGAGAGAGAGAGAGAGAGTGTGTGTGTGTGTGTGTGTGTGTGTGTGTGTGTGTGTGTGTGTGTGTGTGTGTGTGTGTGTGTGTGTGTGTGTGTGTGTGTGTGTGTGTGTGTGTGTGTGTGTGTGTGTGTGTGTGTGTGTGTGTGTGTGTGTGTGTGTGTGTGTGTGTGTGTGTGTGTGTGTGTGTGTGTGTGTGTGTGTGTGTGTGTGTGTGTACTTTGTATGTGTTTATGACATGTGATTGTGCAAGGACGCCTGTGATCAGGGACAACGCTGTAACATTAGCTGTGTGAAGCAAAGTCTCAGTCCCTCAACTTTCCAGTTCCTAATAGAACCATTCTGTAACTTCTACATATTGTGTTGGCAGACTGCCATACAATGTTCATCCTCTCCACGTCTCTAAAACGGTTTAAATTCTCTGGTACCTTCCAGATTCTATCTTGTAGAACTGATCCTTACTGTTTTTAAGAAAACCTTACCTCAAGCCCCAATCGAGGCAGCGGAGGGCCCTCGTTAGCCCAATGAAGGCCTGCTTCATTTCCAACTCTCCATTAGTTCTATGTTATTTCTTTAAATAGTCTCATCTCTAGCAGTGTGTTAATGTTTTCTATTTCTGTGCCTCTGAACGTTAACAACGGCCAGTACAGGAAGTCCGTGCAGAGAAGCGTGGCTGCGCTTCCGGCGGCGGCGCGCGCGCAGCCGGCCCCTGCGGGCGTGGTGACATTGTGATGCTGGGCCGCAGGAGACTCTCTGAGGTTACGGCCTTCCTCAGGCACGCTGCAGCGCTGTCAGATAAGTGCTGCTCCGTTCCCCCGTGTCCTCGTGATGCGGCCTCCACAGAGATCATATTTCGCTGTAATGCGGACGGCGTCATCCGCCTCTCAGATACTCCCATCCCCGCCTCAGGCCTTGGCTGCCAAAGGCAGATGGCCCCCTCCTGCCCGGGGCCCTCTGTTACCACAACTCCTCTAGCCGCCCCGCACCCAACGTCCACCGAGCCGGTTACCGGATATTCAATCATCTTCAAGGGATGAAAATAGAAAGCAAGCTGCGGGGGAGAGAATTTGCGTCACTTTACTCCCCAGAATGGACAGGTCGAGGTGTATTTTGGGCCGGTGACCTTCAGAGGCTTGTGAAGGTCACTGAGCCATCCTGCAGCTCTGGCAAAGGACTGCGTGTGGTTGAAGAGTCAGACTTTTTGTCGTAGGTCGCTGGGCGCTTTCTACAAAGGTCATGGTGTACAGTCCAGTTGATTAAATAGAAACGGTTTCCACTAGTGATTTAAAAGAAAATGAACTGATATAAAAAAAACGTCAATTTTTTCCAGATTCATTTGGAAGTAGTTACTAGAGTCTGATAGTATCCGCTTGTTTCAGTCTGTGCTTCTTGATTAGGCATACGCTGCCCCTTGATGTTTGACTGTCGCCAGTCTGTTTCCTAATCGCCAAAATCCCATATGCCACTACTGGAGCCTGTAAGCTCCTCCTGAGCCAATTCTCTACTACAGCCTGGCATCCTGCCATTCTTGGGCGAGACTTCCAGCTGAAGGGAAACGGAGCTGGAGGAGCTAAACTTCACCTTGGGAAACTCTCAGTAAAGTCAAGGAAGCTTGACTCACCTTCACGAAGGGCAAGTTTCCAAATTTAGCGGCATAGTTTAAAGTTCACATGCCCCTACTGTTGAGCCAAGTGGAAGGGGGCAAATGAGGCCCACCACAACTGTTCTCTTAAAAGTACAAGGACAGGATCTAAATAGCTTTCATACGTATACACCTGCTTTGTGCTAACTTTTTCCCTATACTTTTGCATGAAAATAAAGTTGCAGCGTTATCTAGCAGAACTGAGTACCTCGCTTGGCTAGCGACAACAGTCTCTAGTAGCCAAGGAGATAACCCTTGCAGCCCAGACCAAGCTGAGACTGCTTTAATGCGCTTTCAATGCCTCAACAAAATGGGGTGTTGAAAGGTGCGGTGGTCCACTGTGCCACTCCAAAATACAGGCCTAATCCTTAGTCAAAGAAAAACCCTTAGGAACAATCTTGTTTATTGAGATACATGGAACAATTTCAGAAAGATAGTAGAAACTGTTAATTAAAAGTTGTAGTGTACATGTCAATCCAACCTTGTATAGTATTACTCGGTTTTTTATTCAGACAAGTGTCATTGAATTCAGTTAAAGAATGAGTCCAAGAACGACCTGCCCTAGTCTACCCCTTGAAAAGCAAATGCCTTCCTGAGAAAACAAAATATGCAGTTTCTTGGCTTCAGACTTGTCTACTGCTTTCTCCTCTTTCAGATGATTTGCACAATTCTCCTCTTTAAAAAAACATTCAAACCCCCCCTATAATTTGTTTGCACCCCTTCAAAGAGGAGCCATAAAATGGTGATGGTTTTAAGTACCTAAAGGACAACTCATTTTTTGGGGTGTATGATGTCCCCTCCATCACTGAATAAGCTGCCTCCACCCTTTAGACTAACCATGCCTGGCGAAGCTGACCAAACTTAGGGGCTTATTTATGAGAGCCTTACGCAACCAGAGCATCACTTTTTTTTACACTTCGGCAGAGCAAGCCTCTCAATCATTTCTAAGAGGCGATGCAAAGCCAGTCTGCGTGGTTTTGCATGGCCTTATATATATGGAGTAAGACAAAGCAGCGAAAGTCACTACCTTGCCTTACTCTGCATCAAGAAGGCGTTCCATGGGCATTGCAGTGGGGTTTTCCACGCAGCACCCATGGATTTTGACGCTGCCCCAGATTTACTTAATCACGTAAACCTGGGGCAGCATCAAAACCGTTTGCTCCCCAGAGAAGGCGTAACAAGGAGAAATATTTATATTTCTCCTTGTTTTTCCTGTTTCCGTGTGCTGCATTCTTTGGATTGTTCGCACAAAAACAATCCTGCTTGCAATGGAGGCACCCTTGCACCATGTTGCTAAGCAGAAAATTGTGCACCAGCGCAGGGAGAAAGTACAGGAATGCACCATATGTTATAAATATGGTGCATTCCTGCTCTTTCACATTGGTGTAGGGCAGCGCAGCAAGAAGATTTGCAGTGCTCCCCTACGCCGATTCCTCATAAATGAGGCCATTAATTTGTCTTCTTAACCTGTACTTGTCAAGAGATTGATTAGCAACATTTGGGTTGTATGTCATCGCCTACAGAAATATTATCTGAGAGAAATATTGTGTCCTAAATATCGTCTGCAAAAATATTGTTCCATGGGGTGTAGGTTTTCTATTAATAACTCCAGCTGGGAAATATTTTTTGACTGATATTTTTGTCAAAAGATATTCTGACATCGATATTCTAGTACAATACCTCCTATATGTCGCCTTTAAATGAGATTCCTTCCTGGGTTCATACAGGAAAGGTAGTTATTTGATGTCAGTGGTTCTTTTGACTTTGAAGCCACTGACATTAACTTCTGAAGGGAGTTGGTCTTTGAACATTTTTATTTTTCTCCACTTACCTTCTATGTCCTGGGGTGTAGATCTGGTCACAGATCAAACCCTAAATCCCCGGCTTCAGATTCAGGTCTGTAAATCAGATGCCCCACAAACTCCTGTGAACTAGTGACAATAACAATCCCTCTACGCCCCTGTCCTGACGTGTACATTTGATCAAGGCCTGCACCACCGCTTCATATTCAACAAAATATAAAGAAGGGGCCTGTACACGAGATATGTGCATGCACACAGTTTAGTCACAATACATAACTTTACTGCCAAATACAAAAACAACAAAACAATTACTGGTTCTCCCAAGAAACTATTTAGGTAAGATAATTTACTGCAGAAATGAGGAAGAGAAGCCAGAAGAGAAAGAATACAGAAGGAAGAAAAGTGGAAGGAGGCAACATAAGGAAGAGAGAAAATGCAGAATAGATGTGCTTGATTACTAAAATGTGCAAAGATTCATCACAAGTAGTAAATCAGCTTTCTTCAGGTTCTCAGAATCAGTGAATCCACAGAAATGGACGCAGAAGAGTATAATTAACATCTGTTAATGTGCAATCGCACGTGCAATCTTATTCATACAACACCTTATCTCAAACTTTGACAACTCTGCCTCATTCTGTGGAACACATATTGAAATATTCATCCTGCAAATGATTAAAAGCCTGAAATAGCTGAAGTGCATTAGCACCTGGTGCACCTTCTGCTGCTCGAGACAGCAGGGCTTCGAAGTGTGTGTGCATTAATTCATTTATGTATACGAAGACACAAACATGTTTTTTGCATTGTGTGCAGTGTAGCAACCTATTTATACAAGAAAACTATGTCATCACTTTTAAGAGGGGCTTGAGTGCGAAAATGAGCACAAATAATTGAAAGCCCAACCTACCCTAGCACAGCAAGGCGAAGAAAACATGATAGGGAGGACGAGAGGTGTGTCATTGAGGAGAAAAAAGAAAAAGAGGAGTGAGAGAAAGCGAGGAAGAGACAGGCATGGGAACAGATAGAGTCAGAGAGTGTGTGAAAGACTGAGAGTAAGACATTGAGAGACAGAAGGGAAGAGGAAAAAAAAGACAAGAGGGGGGAGTGTGGTAGGAGATGGCAGAGAGAGTGAGCGCAATGTCATTTGGGATGTCTTCTGTTACATCACATATAAGGTCATGAGGTGGTTATGGTTGTGCCGTTCACCATGACTGGTAAATTTCAAAGTTTTTTAGGTTTTGCATAGTAACATGACATCTCTTTCACTGACATCTTTAAGAGGAAAATATATATATATATAATTATTGAAAATGTTAATTACCCTTATATAGAAAATAGGTGATTATCCTTATCCCAGCATAACAACTGGCTACTATTTGAGCAAAACAATAGGGAAATTGTTCCAAGCCATGTCACATAATAAAGGGCCTCATTAGGATGTCGGTCGGAGCGCAACCGAAGGCCATTGGTAGTGGTCCAATCGACATCCAGCACAGCGGTCCAACCGCTGCATTATGATGCAGTCGGTCGGGCCGCATCGATCGGAGGGACCGATCAACGGTTCCGACATGCTCAAGAAGCCCTTCGAGCCGTCGGTCGCATCGTATTCCCTACAATAGGGGCAGTGTCTGCGCAGGCACCACTGTAGGGATTCGATGTCCCTTTTCGACAGCCTTTCCATGGCGGTCCGACCGCCATGGAAAGGCTGTCGGAAAGGGACTTTGGGGTCCTCGTCCCCTGTGGGCTTCCACTATGAGGCCCGGGGGGCACCTGTGGTACCCCCCAAACATCTGTATCCCGTGTGCCAGGCACCACATGGTGCCTGCCACATGGTGCATGGATTCTTTTTTTTTCTGGCCGCAGCACAAGCCGCAATGGAATAAGCCATGATTCCGACTGCCTACACGGTGGTCGCATCATAATTTGGCAGGTGGGACCGCCGATTACTTGTCAGTCGGTTGAAATCCCGCTGCGATGGCCATCGTAATCGGGCCTATAATGTGTTGGGCACAACGAGGTCCTAAAGTAGAGTGAAATAGGATTTTTCACCGATTGCTGTCCAACCAGCCACATATGTATACTATGCACTTTAATAGTTACATGTGTCCAAAGAGTACAGAAAAGGAACTATTTGCATGATTCATTGACTTCCAAAAAGTTTTTGCCAGAACCTGGTGCCTAGGAATCTACCTAAATCTCTTCTAACGTGGTAGGGAGGGAGATACATAACAAAACACCATATTACCAAATAAATGGATTAAACAGTCCAAGGACAGATTCCACCGAACAAGGAGAAACACAATGGGACCAGTATAGCAGTACTTAATTGCACATATATAACCCATCAGCCATTTAAAGGAAAAATCACCATCTCCTCATTACAACCGAAAATAAAAAATATTTGATGCCCACTAGATACAGATGATCTGATTATCTTTCCCCCAACAGAAGATAGTGCGCAATAGAGCATGAAAGAACTGCAGAAGGAAATGTTACTTACCTGTGATATTATTTCTTCACAATGGGTATTTTCTCTGAATTCAGAAAAGGTAGAGTACCTCACTTATGTGTGGGATCTGGAACATGAATATACATTTTTTTAAATGTTTTCCATTTAAACAAATAATCAGAACACATTTCCAAAGGCATCATTATCTTTTTTAAGAGCCAATTTGCTACAATTTACTGCACAAGTCGTAGATCTGTCTAAACACCACTCTGAAAAAGAGTGAGCTAAATAAAAAAAGAAAGCAGGAATGATGACTCCTAATAGAAACACTGCACCTAGTGGAAAAGTACTCCCTACAACTTTGGGAATCTTAGAAGCTGCACTATTCCATTATGCCCAGCAGATAGACATCAGGCAGTCCGTTTTTGGAGCATATAGAAAAAGATTGATGATCTAAAATGCATGCTCAAAATCTGATATTCATAAAAGGTAGAATAGAGAAACAAGCTAACGTAGCCTTGCGTTCAGAGCCATAGATTTCTAAAATTAAGCAAATAGGGTATGAGGAGAAGCCAGACCCACTATGGTGTATAGTCCAGAGTAACAGTCAAGACAATAATGTTTAGCAAAAGTATGGACTGATCTCCAAGTAGCGGTCCTTCAGGTGTCAGGGATTGAGGCATTTATCATTAGAGCAGCAGCCTTTCCCCTCCTGGAGTGGCCCGCTCTCATGACAGACAATAATGCAAGAAGCATTTGATCTGACTATGGTTTGTTTAGAAGAGGCAGGCCTGTCCTTTAAATATTTCCAGAATAAACAAAATGCATAAACATATAGCACATCAGTGGTACTGCACAGCAATGCGCGTTAAAGTGATCCTCACTATTCAAAGTGAACGTTAGAAGGGATGCCAATCATCAGCAGGCTATTATGGAACTCATGGTGATATCTTGGAAAGAGCATGTAGCCTTCACTAAAGACATTGTCAGTTTCACAATATCCAACTCCCTTTCCATGCACTGATTGTAATTTGGGAGATGTTGTTATACTCGTTGACTTCCACTGTTTGCAATTTAATCTCGCAACTTCTTCTGGCAGCTTGATTAACAACTGCCCAAAAATGGAAAGTACCTCTTAACCTTATCTTATCAGTAGGGTGGGGTAAGGTTCGAAGTATATACACGATGAATAAACTAACTGCCATTGTCAAAGACAGTCCTGGAGTATGTAAGAACATATGGATCCTTTCTGAACATATATGGAGTGATTGAGGACTATGAGTCTGTTCTGTCCTCTGTCCAAAATGATCACAACGTCAAACCTTTATTCAACGTCAATATCGTAGTTCAAGCTTACTTAGATTGAGGTCCATCTCTGTCTTTATATGATGCCATGTACAGGAGGTAGGGTGGATGGCATACTTCCCTACTTCATAATCTACCAAATAAAGTATATGTGGGTATGTTGTATAAACCAAACACCTTTACATCACCAGGAATACTTAAATACAATTGTTTAAACAATCTTCTGAGTATTCTCAGGTGAAGATGCGCTTCCTGAAAATAAACTCTGCACCCATATGTGCTGATCCTTTTTTGGTGCGCTCGTTATTTCTCACATATCATGGAAAATGCACCAAGGCATATGATGTATTCACCTTTGGTGTTCTACAAAGCCCATGAATAATAAGGTTACATTGTCACTATGGCTGGAGATAGACTGCTGAAGTGTAAGAGTCAGGTCATTGGAATATTTAGACACGATGAGGCATGGGTCAAGCAGTATGGACAGCCGTCTCCTCCCACTCAAGGTACATGTGAAGTAGGTCTGGGTGCCACCCATAACTGTGCCCAGCTCAGTTTAGGCTCTCGTGGGGCACGCGGTCACCAAACCGTTCAGTTCCAGAAGGTTCATCACCTGCATCTCTTGCATCATAACGTTGCTAAAGTCTTTGTGGAGATCAGCTTGAAGTCCTGCAGTGGACCAAGATGAGACAAGATCGATGCACTCGTGGGTCAGTCGGGTCAGCGAGCCTTCCCCACGCGGATGTCTAGCCAGCACTGCAAGCTTTAGTACAAGGGCACAGCCGAGGACTCCACTTGTGCAGATGTTTAGTGCATGACCTTAGAATATTTTACCCCAAGCACGAAAGAAAGAATATAAATCTCAAAAAGGGCTATAAAATTACTGAGAAATGTGTACTAAGAAAGAATGGAACAGACAAGGCATAAAGGTGTTGAGACAAGCCAACACTGCAACTGTGGAGGACGTTTACATTTGGAGGAACTTTCATAAGCTTAGCATTGTAAGAAACAGAGACTCCGGATCAAATTCTTTCAACCAGCTAATGGGCCAATAGATCCATGGGTTACCAGCCTGGTGAGTCCGTGGACTGGGCATCAACTTTAGGGATACTATGGCATCCACTTCTAAGTCAGGCATTACTATGCACAATGTGTATTAACTCAGGCGAGATACTGTGTTGTATTCGTTAATTATACATTTTGGCCTGGACTATAAAAATGCAGAGCTGCCCCAAAATACCTTTGGATGGAGACTGAATGAGAGAAACTCATAGAAACTAGCCAGACGAATGAGAGAATCTCAGGAAAAATAGGCAAACGAAGGTAAACCCGAAAGCATGTTTTTATACTGTGGAGTCTCCGTCTCTCTTTACTTCTCCACCTTGTGTGATGCCCTACCCTTCTCTCTCTGATATGTCATAGTGCTATTCCACTCCAGTTATCTGTTTTTGTTACCACTTAGGCTTCATCAGTATAATTCTTTCCTAGCTCATCAGACTTTCTCATGTGTTTGCCATCACTGAATGCTCCTTCTTTTATTTGTCTCTGTTTATCTTTCTTGTTACCACTACTTGGTTTGCTTATTTCACTACCTTCCCACACTCTTCTTGTCCGTTCCCTCACCTCTATTTTCTTTTTTTCTCGTTTGCACTTTTTCATACACACTCCACACCTCCCTTTTTCATCACCCATTGTTTTTTTTCTCTCTTCACTCAATTCACTTTGTCCTTATTTCCCTCTGCTCTCCTTCCCCTGTTGCCTCACGGTAATGGGTGCTTTTAAAAATTAATGCTCTCTGGGTGGAGCTTGCGGGATCAGAGTGCAGGGTCTGAGCGGCTGTCATTGAGTCACCCTGCTGAGTGTCACACAATGGCAGAGATTCGGCCTATTTGCCTCCTTTCCCCGGTCCTGGTCGTTCTTCGCTGGAACTTCCCTGCAGCCTGATGTCCTGGACACACTTTAGGGTCTGCTCACTTCTACGTGGGGTGCAAAATTCTAATTCAACCAAGTCTCAGGATTGTGTGGAAGAAGAAACTACACTTTTCTTTGCCTAATGGGTTATTATTTTGAATAATTTGATGCCCCAAGAAAATGTCCGTTTTTGAATATCCCTTGGCATTCGAAGATGTTTCCTATATTTGTTTAACTACACTCCTTGCTATCGTCACTCTTGATTACATTGTATTTTTAAAGCATGTTTTAGTGATTTTCACTCCAGGTTTTTCTAACAGTTTGTTTGGGTCCTGTTCAAATAGTAGGTGCCTCTACTTTTTATAAATTCTGCTGTAGGCTGAGATGGACTGGCCCTTGGGCAATCTGGCATTTCCCTGGTGGGGTACCATGTGCATTGAAAGTGCTGGAAATATGGAGAAAAAAATGCTTTTATTTGCACCGTTTGAACATACTTTTTTTTCCAATCAATTTTTAGGGAGAACACCTAAAAACACACACACACATAATCACTGTCACCTAATGCCTTGCACCCCACAATTGTATAGTGCTCCCTTACTTTGCACTTAGGTTCACGCAATTTAAATCTACATACATAAAACCGCACCCATGAAAACACCCTCCACCCCCTAGTCCCAAAGAAAAGACATCCTTCCAACTACACACCCAAACGGTGTTGCGTGCTACACGTGGGAAGCGCTTTGGCGCCCCCCACGGTGTCTGTAAGGGCTATTCAATGCTACCTTCCAATATATACTCGTAAACTATTCCCCTCCTGAGCCCTCACCCCAAACCAGAAGCGAGAGTTCTGCTTGCAGGTGAAGGTGATGCAGGCACGCCACCCCGTGGTCAGACTGAGCAAGTCCCGGCTCACGTACCCAATGTTCTCTCAGCCGCACGGCCCGCAGCCTTTACCCCTCGCTGCATCTACTCCATTATCTATTCGAAGTCACTGATAACGCGCCGAAAGGTCGCTACATCCAAGCGCTCAACAGAACACTAAGAACAGAAAGAAGAGACTCCAAAAACACGTATGTCTTTCCGTTTCTCTCACTTTACCTGCAAGCCCGTCCCAGTGTATGTACTCATGGAGGAGAGGGGTGAAAGTGCATGCCAGTGCATGGCCGCATGGGGGAAAAGGGGTGCCAGTGCATGGCCCCATGGAGGAGAGGCTTCCCAGTGCATAATTAACCGCATGGAGGAGAGGGGTGCCAGTGCATGGCCGCATGAAGGAGAGAGGTACCACTGCATGGCCTCGTGTGAGAGGGATAAAAGTGCATAGGTGCATGGGGGAGGAGGGTGCATGTCCTCACAGAGGAGAGGGGTGGCAGTGCATGGCCGCATGAAAGAGAGGAGTCCCATTGCATTGCCTCATGGAGGAGAGGGTTGGAAGTGCATGGCTGCATGGGTAAGAGGGGTGCCAGTGCATGACCTCATGGAGGAGAGGGGTGCCAGTGCATGGCCTCATGGAGGAGAGGGGTGCCAGTGCATAGGTGCATGGAGGAGAGGGCTGCCAGTGCATGGCCTCATGGAGGAGAGGGGTGCCAGTGCATGGCCCCATGGAGGAGAGGGGTGCCAGTGCATGTCCTCACAGAGGAGAGGGGTGGCAGTGCATGGCCCCATGGAGGAGAGGGGTGCCAGTGCATAGGTGCAGGGAGGAGAGAGGTGCCAGTGCATGTCCTCACAGAGGAGAGGGGTGGCAGTGCATGGGCTCATGGAGGAGATGTGTGGAAGTGCATGGGGAAGAGGGGTGCCAGTGCATGACCTCATGGAGGAGAGGATTGCCAGTGCATGGCCTCAAGGAGGAGAGGGGTGCCAGTGCATGGCCCCTGTTGGACTTGGCCCTTCTGGCAGGTTCACCCCTGAACTTTTTTGCTTTTTACTGGTGACTTGGTGTGGTAATTTTTTGGTTTCTGCGCACTTTCCCTGTGTCCCCGGGTAATGTGCGTGCGTGCTCTGAGTGCATGTGGTGAGATAGGCCTGCCCTCCCATAGGAATGCATGGGGAATGTATGTGTCCCTAGTAGTTCCTGATGCGTGGGGTGTGCAGGCCCGAGTTTGGTATGTGCGGACTCGTGGGAGTGAATGCTGCGCGATGATGTGTGCGGCGTGCATGTACCTAGTGTGGAAGTGCCACTTCTAGAAGTGGGCACTTCTGTGTGCAGTGTGTCTGTCGCGTGATTGGCTGGTCATGTCATGTGACGGGCTAGGGATTCCCCAGAGTCAGGATGAGTCACCCAGTGGTGAATGGGGAGATCAGCAGCTAGATGGGTGGGAGGAGTACACCTGGGTCCTGAATAGGGCAGGGTTTTCCACACACAATGCTGGCTCCGCCCCCTGTGGTGCGACTGACGACCCTAGCCCTGCCAGTGAATAGAGTGAGGGGCTGAGCACATCAAGGGTGCTCCCCAACCAGCTGCGACTGGTTTTCCCCCTCACCCTGAACCAAGAACAAAGACTTTTGCTGTATAAAAATGGGGCTGTGTCCCCACAGAAACTGTTCACTTCCAGGATCCTGAGGGGGGCTGCTGCTGCTGGAGGCCAGGAGGAACCGCCACTTGGGACTGCCTTCCTGCCCTGGAGGGCCCAGTGAGCTGGCCCCTGGCCCAACCTTGTCCCCCTGCCTTCCTGCCTGAACTTTCCCTGGACTTTGTTCCTGGACACTGCCTAAGCGCCTGGGAGCGCTTTATTTTACTCATAGCGCTAGGAGCGCTTCATTTGGTGCCCCAGCGCTTAGTGCGCGCTTCTGTGTCGCCTTTGCCGGGTCAGGGAATCCCCGGTGTAGGGATTCCCCCCTCTTTGGGCTGAGATTACGAGCGGGTGCCCACCCCGCGTCTACGGGAGCCTACCCCGTTGCTGACTGTATTTTAACGGTGGCGGGTGCCACCCTGCCACCTTATCAACTTAAGGCAGAGGCGGGAGCCCACCCCGCTCGCCCGTGCTAAATTCACCGCCGCGGCCGGGGAGAACCGGAAGTCAGGTCGCGTGTTGCCTGACGTGGGGCGGGACTTCCGCTTTCCGAAGGAAGCCCCGCGCCCACGGAGTCTCCCGGAAGCCGGCACAGAGAGGGGTTCGTCGATCCCCCAGCGGAGCTCTTGGGAAGGGAGAGAGCCCCGCTGCCCCAGAGAAAGCAGAGCGTTGCATGCTCTATCATCAGCCCAGCGGAAGTGGACCTACAGGCGGGAGCCTACCCCGCCGTGAGGAGCTGTGAGAAGCCCGGAGACCCGACGAGCCCCCGAGCTGGTGAGTGAGGGCTGGGGCGGGATACACAGGCCAGCCGCTATCTCCCCCATGCAAGCCTGCCCCACGTTGTATGTAGTGGTCCTGAGGGCCCGTGGTGCCCAAGCTAACTGAGTGGTCCCGCACCCGACAGCGGGCCACTCCACCGGTGCCCCAGATTGTTCTCGAGCCCGAGTGAGGCTCCAACGACGGGGGCAGTATTTCGTAGAGTCCAGAGGGACTCCAAAGGGCCACATTTGTCTCGAGCCTGTGAGGCTCCAACGCGGGGCACCTTGTTTTAAGAGCCTAGAAGGCTCCCACGTTTTGGGGGAATTATTCTTGTGGAACTTGCACGCTCCCACGGGTGGCATTGTTATGCCCAGAGCCTAGGTGGCTCCATCCCTGCGCAGTGTTGTTCTCGAGCCCACGAGGCTCCAACGTGTGACATATATGTTGTGAAAGCTCCTCTCAAAAGTGGCGCCCCGGCTCATTCTCCCAGCTGCCCAGCACTTAGTGGGCAGCTGCAACGTTTAGGTTGTGCCCAGTGCTACTTGCGCTTTGGCTTGCGCAGTCTTGCCCTAACTCGACTGGACATAGGGCGTCCTTGCCCCGACAAGGCCAGTTGGCCTAGGGACTGCCACAGTGGTGGCTAATGTGAGTTTTTGCGCCATTGTACCCTTCCTGCACCTCTGAATGTGTTTATGCGTCATGTGCTTTGCTTTACACCTCTGAATGTTATGCATCATGTGTTTATGTGCTTAGACCCCTACAGGTATTGTGATACTTAGGTGGTTGTTTTCTCCTAGTACAGGTGGTGCTAGTGAGGTCCTGATTCCCTGCGCGATATTTTCCTAAGGTGGTTAGGGTTGCGTAGGTGGTACTTACCTGATACCAGTAGTTACTGGTTGTGTACTACATATATTATTTTGTACTACAGTATTATTCCTATGTTCTAAAAAGTGCTAATTCCTGACAGTGGTCCAGGTGGCCCTGTCCCCTGTATATATAATCCCTTGTTAATTCTGCCCGTGCCTGTTGGCACATTGTAGAGTGTTGGACAGGCCACATGAAGGGCTTGCTCCCTCCCCGCATGACAGGGCCCGAGCCCCGGCCCTCCAGGTGTTACCCACAGAAACAACCCGCACCCCGTCTCCCGACGGGACTCCTGCCCCCGGACATCTGTATCATGGGGCCGAACCACTACCGGCTCCCTCGCCCGGCCCGGCCGCCAACTTGGACACTGCACCACGAGGCCGCGTGGCCTCAGCTCGACCCTAACCCTGGGCCTGGCCAGGCCCCGACATCCCGGCACCACCATCCACCCAGGAGGTGAACGGACCACTTGGCAGGTCGATGGGAGAAAGAAGTGTCGATGGCTCTCCCCCGCCAGGTGCCGATCACCCCCAGCTCCCCCGGGCGCTGGCTCCACCCCCCTGCTGGGTGTCTGGACTCCCTCATCCCGGACCTCCCGACCTCCAGGTGCGAGGGTCCGGACATCAAAGGGCGCCAGACCTATAACTGGGGCAGCTCCAGAGCAGGAAGGCAGTTGTATCCTGGAGTCGAGAGACACCGTGAAGAACTCATCCTTGACGGACTACCGGCGCTGCCGTAGCCCTGCCTTGTGAACTTTCGTCCTGCCTGCTGGCGCTGCCGCGGCCTTCTGCATCCTCCATCCTCGTCGGGACCTGCTGGCGCTGCCGCGGACCGTTGTGACTACCACCTTCGTCGGGACCTGCTGGCGCTGCCGCGGACCGTTGTAACGACCACCTTCACCGGGTCCTGCTGGCGCTGCCGCGGACCGTTGTAACGACCACCTTCACCGGGACCTGCTGGCGCTGCCGCGGCCCGTCCATCTAGAACACCGAGCTCGAGGATTGTGAGCTATCCATCATACCATCGCATCTACCAGATTGGTAACAAGACTGTCCCGCTACCCCCTTTCCCCCACCAAGAGACTAGAATCGAGGGGACCCCTGAGTCCTGACCTCCTTGTACCATTCTATCGTACCTAAAGATTGCTTATAAAGAACGTTAAACCTTATCTTTGTGTGGCGTACATCTGTGGGGGGGAAGTTACTCGTCTGTACGATCGCTGGAGACGGCTCTCCCCGGAGACCTCTCCCCTTGTCCTCGGCCGACCCTCCCGGTCCGTCTAACATAGAGTGTGTGTTTTTATCTAATGTGTTGTGTATAATACAAAAGGCTATTTTTATAGAATACCTTGTGTGGAGTTTCCTTTGTGGTGGGCCTTGGGTGTTGTTGCTGGGTGCGCGCGCAAACGCTTTACACATCGCCTCAGGGATAAGCCTGTCTGCTCGTGCCAAGCTACCAAGGGGGTGAGCAGGGGTTATCTTTGGCGTGTACCTTCCTTGCCCTGACTAGAGTGGTGGTTTCTGTCTGGCTTTGGCGCAAGCCCTAGCCAACCAGAAATCCCATTTCTAACATTGGTGATCAGCGGTGGGATTTGGACTTGCGTTTGCGCTGTACCGCAGCGGCAACTGGCCGCACTACAAAACTCTGCATTTAGATAAATCACATGGTATAGGGATTATTGTTCTAAGATTGTTTTTAATTGTCATTTCTTTGGAAATGTGTTTTTGTGCACTGTGAGTTAGGTGTCCCTAGCTCGGGAGGGTAGATCATCCCCCTTAGTGCATTGTGTTTTCTGGATTCACTAGAGGGTGGGATCCAGTGGTGGCAGCGTAATAGTGTCCAGTACATTTGTCCCCCGCCCTGCGCCCAGAGTTGGTACCTGTGTCACGTGGTGGTCAGGTTGAGGAATCAGGGGTGGTAGAAACTGCCTTACCAGTCCGAGGGGAGGGTTGTGTGTGTGGATGAATGGTGTGTGGCACTAGGCAAGTGAGTGTGAGTTCTCTGGGTTAGAGAGCTTGCTGAATCTTTTTGTGAACTGTGTGCTCCTGTTAGGCTCAGACCCCTAGGTTCCCTGTGTAATCTTTCACCAAAACGTCCGCCAGAATGGAGCCTGCTTTTGATCTCAGTGATCTAATTTATTACAGTAGGCAGGAGTTGGAAATGTTCTGTAGAGAGAGAGACATAGGGGTGAGAGAGTCAGACACTGTGTACGAACTTAGGAGCCACATGATCCAGTGGGTTAAGAGGCAAAGGGATCTTGAGCGCAGTAGAGAAAGGGCCCGGGCCTCACACCTGGAGGGTGGTGGGTCTGTGGGAAGCCCTGAAAATTCTGAAGAGGAGGAAGAAGATGACAGTACCTGGACGCCCGTAGAGAGTGAGGACCCCATAGGTAGGGCGTCCCTTACTGGGTACAGCATAGGAGGCAGCGCCTCATCCCTTTCCCTGTCCCCAGAGGAGTGGGAAGATAGGAGGAAAGAAAGGGAGCACCAGCTGGCGTTAGAAAAGCTCAGGTTAGAGCATGCTCAGGCTATGGCGCAGCTGGAGGTCAAGAAGCAACAGCTAGAGACTGAGAGGGTCTTGGCGCAGGAGAGGATAGAGAAGGCTGAGAGGGCCTCCACCAGAGGCAAAGTAGCTCTGGGGGGTAGACTATCCCCTGCGCGCAGTCTTAGTTTTCTGGGCTCCCCAGGGAGGGTTGAGTCCAGTTGTAGTAGCTATATAGATTCCAGTGCAGGAAATCCCAGTCCCAGTTCCCCCAGTCTGGTACCTGTTCCCCAGGAGGAGGAGTTAAGGTTAAAATTCAGGGGCAGTAGGAAACTGTCTCACCAGTCTTGGGAGGAGTTTGTGGATGGATGTGAAAATGCACTGTTTGCGTGGATAGGAGATCCCACAGGAGCTGATTATGATAAACTGTGTGATCTGGTTCTCAAAGAACATCTGCTCAGTTGTTGTGTGCCGGGGTTGCGCCAACACCTGTTGGGGTGTGGATTGTCTGAGCCATTTGAGCTTGGAGATGAAGCAGAGCGCTGGGAAAGTGCTAGAGGTCCTCTAGTGTCATTAGTGAGTGATTCCAACAATAGTGGGTCAGAGATCCTCCAGCCCAGCGTGGTGGAGGAGGCTCAGTGTAGCCCAGCTAGGTCCCAGGATAGCGAGGAGGGTGTAGGGGCTCACTGCCTGGCTCAGTGGAGCAGGAGTGAGGGGGTGACCGAGGGTCCCCAGACGCCCGAAACCCTGCCTCAGGACTTGGATGGTTTCATGAGGGAACACCAAGTTGGGGACCTAGGCTGTCCTGTTAGTCCACTTGAGGAAGATCTCTTAGTGAGTGGAGGACCTGGAGCGCCTGTAAACAGGGCTCCTGTGGTTCTAGAGTCTGGCAGTACCGCTCCGGTAGGGAGGGTACAGGAGTCCAGCGTGAGGAGTGATTGGGGGATGAGTTCCCCAGTGGAAGAGCCTGTGGGTCAGGGACTACCCAGTTGGGCTAGGATCCCGTGTAGTGGCCAGGGTGGCACCACTTCTGTTCTGGGGGATCTCCGCGCACTGTCAGGTGGACAGGGGACGGGAGATCAGCGCCAGACAGACAGTCGCTCGACATATGTGTCATTTGACAGCCTCAGGGGGATGGAGTGGAAATCCCCAGAAGTCCTGCAGTGCCAGGCAATTATTCCACCAAAGGTTCTAGGCCGGAGGTTGGAAGGCCAGGTTAGGGATCAGCCTGACCTGAAGGGTGGGACGTCTGTAACCAGCGTCCCGACCAGTTCTTCTTCCAGAGGTACCGCCCCAGTTGGTAGGGAACAGGGCTCTGGAAGGGGGTGCAGAGGGTGGGAGAGCCCACCTCTGCCCCCGGTACAACCTGAGGGGTTAAACCCTGGGTTGGAATGGCGTTCTAGGTGTACCCCTCACCAGAGGAGGAGGAACCCTAGGAGAAGAGGTAGGGGGAGGAGAGCCTTCCCTGAGACTCCTGGTCCGCCTGAGGGTGTAGACCCTAGGCTGGAGAACCAGTGGCAGTCTAGTCCTGTCTTGCAGAGAGGAAGAGTGGAGAATGGCCGCTATGTGCCAGGGGTTACTACCCCCCACTCTGTGGTTAGGCAAGGACCGGTGGCACCTGGATGGCCTAGGGCCTGGTCTTGGCCGCGGACAGCTTGGGAGTACCAGTGGGGTAGCCCAGTTGGTCCAGACAGTGGTGTTAGAAAGAATTCCATGGGTTCACCGTGGCGTAGAACCGGAGGGTGTCCCTGCAGTTGCGGGCCCGCGTCCGTGTTCTATCGCCCCAAGCAGGGAAGTCCATCACGGTGGTGATTGGGCTGCCCTGCGTTTTGGCTGGAAGGGGGTTGTGTTGGACTTGACCCTTCTGGCAGGTTCACCCCTGAACTTTTTTGCTTTTTACTGGTGACTTGGTGTGGTAATTTTTTGGTTTCTGCGCACTTTCCCTGTGTCCCCGGGTAAAGTGCGTGCGTGCTCTGAGTGCATGTGGTGAGATAGGCCTGCCCTCCCATAGGAATGCATGGGGAATGTATGTGTCCCTAGTAGTTCCTGATGCGTGGGGTGTGCAGGCCCGAGTTTGGTATGTGCGGACTCGTGGGAGTGAATGCTGCGCGATGATGTGTGCGGCGTGCATGTACCTAGTGTGGAAGTGCCACTTCTAGAAGTGGGCACTTCTGTGTGCAGTGTGTCTGTCGCGTGATTGGCTGGTCATGTCATGTGACGGGCTAGGGATTCCCCAGAGTCAGGATGAGTCACCCAGTGGTGAATGGGGAGATCAGCAGCTAGATGGGTGGGAGGAGTACACCTGGGTCCTGAATAGGGCAGGGTTTTCCACACACAATGCTGGCTCCGCCCCCTGTGGTGCGACTGACGACCCTAGCCCTGCCAGTGAATAGAGTGAGGGGCTGAGCACATCAAGGGTGCTCCCCAACCAGCTGCGACTGGTTTTCCCCCTCACCTTGAACCAAGAACAAAGACTTTTGCTTTATAAAAATGGGGCTGTGTCCCCACAGAAACTGTTCACTTCCAGGATCCTGAGGGGGGCTGCTGCTGCTGGAGGCCAGGAGGAACCGCCACTTGGGACTGCCTTCCTGCCCTGGAGGGCCCAGTGAGCTGGCCCCTGGCCCAACCTTGTCCCCCTGCCTTCCTGCCTGAACTTTCCCTGGACTTTGTTCCTGGACACTGCCTAAGCGCCTGGGAGCGCTTTATTTTACTCATAGCGCTAGGAGCGCTTCATTTGGTGCCCCAGCGCTTAGTGCGCGCTTCTGTGTCGCCTTTGCCGGGTCAGGGAATCCCCGGTGTAGGGATTCCCCCCTCTTTGTGCCGAGATTACGAGCGGGTGCCCACCCCGCGTCTACGGGAGCCTACCCCGTTGCTGACTGTATTTTAACGGTGGCGGGTGCCACCCTGCCACCTTATCAACTTAAGGCAGAGGCGGGAGCCCACCCCGCTCGCCCGTGCTAAATTCACCGCCGCGGCCGGGGAGAACCGGAAGTCAGGTCGCGTGTTGCCTGACGTGGGGCGGGACTTCCGCTTTCCGAAGGAAGCCCCGCGCCCACGGAGTCTCCCGGAAGCCGGCACAGAGAGGGGTTCGTCGATCCCCCAGCGGAGCTCTCGGGAAGGGAGAGAGCCCCGCTGCCCCAGAGAAAGCAGAGCGTTGCATGCTCTATCATCAGCCCAGCGGAAGTGGACCTACAGGCGGGAGCCTACCCTGCCGTGAGGAGCTGTGAGAAGCCCGGAGACCCGACGAGCCCCCGAGCTGGTGAGTGAGGGCTGGGGCGGGATACTCAGGCCGGCCGCTATCTCCCCCATGCAAGCCTGCCCCACGTTGTATGTAGTGGTCCTGAGGGCCCGTGGTGCCCAAGCTAACTGAGTGGTCCCGCACCCGACAGCGGGCCACTCCACCGGTGCCCCAGATTGTTCTCGAGCCCGAGTGAGGCTCCAACGACGGGGGCAGTATTTCGTAGAGTCCAGAGGGACTCCAAAGGGCCACATTTGTCTCGAGCCTGTGAGGCTCCAACGTGGGGCACCTTGTTTTAAGAGCCTAGAAGGCTCCCACGTTTTGGGGGAATTATTCTTGTGGAACTTGCACGCTCCCACGGGTGGCATTGTTATGCCCAGAGCCTAGGTGGCTCCATCCCTGCGCAGTGTTGTTCTCGAGCCCACGAGGCTCCAACGTGTGACATATATGTTGTGAAAGCGCCTCTCAAAAGTGGCGCCCCGGCTCATTCTCCCAGCTGCCCAGCACTTAGTGGGCAGCTGCAACGTTTAGGTTGTGCCCAGTGCTACTTGCGCTTTGGCTTGCGCAGTCTTGCCCTAACTCGGCTGGACATAGGGCGTCCTTGCCCCGACAAGGCCAGTTGGCCTAGGGACTGCCACAGTGGTGGCTAATGTGAGTTTTTGCGCCATTGTACCCTTCCTGCACCTCTGAATGTGTTTATGTGTCATGTGCTTTGCTTTACACCTCTGAATGTTATGCATCATGTGTTTATGTGCTTAGACCCCTACAGGTATTGTGATACTTAGGTGGTTGTTTTCTCCTAGTACAGGTGGTGCTAGTGAGGTCCTGATTCCCTGCGCGATATTTTCCTAAGGTGGTTAGGGTTGCGTAGGTGGTACTTACCTGATACCAGTAGTTACTGGTTGTGTGCTACATATGTTATTTTGTACTACAGTATTATTCCTATGTTCTAAAAAGTGCTAATTCCTGACAGTGGTCCAGGTAGCCCTGTCCCCTGTATATATAATCCCTTGTAAATTCTGCCCGTGCCTGTTGGCACATTGTAGAGTGTGTGTTTTTTTCTAATGTGTTGTGTATAATACAAAGGCTATTTTTATAGAATACCTTGTGTGGAGTTTCCTTTGTGGTGGGCCTTGGGTGTTGTTGCTGGGTGCGCGCGCAAACGCTTTACACATCGCCTCAGGGATAAGCCTGTCTGCTCGTGCCAAGCTACCAAGGGGGTGAGCAGGGGTTATCTTTGGCGTGTACCTTCCTTGCCCTGACTAGAGTGGTGGTTTCTGTCTGGCTTTGGCGCAAGCCCTAGCCAACCAGAAATCCCATTTCTAACAGCCCCATTGAGGAGAGGGGTGCCAGTGCATGGCCCCATGGAGGAGAGGTGTGCCAGTGCACAACCGCATTGAGGAGAGGGGTGCCAATGCATGACTGCAGGGAGGAGAGGGGTGAAAGTGCCTGGCCTCATGGGAGAGAGGGGTGCCAGTGCATGGCCGCATGGGGGAAAAGGGGTGCCAGTGCATGGCCCCATGGAGGAGAGGCTTCCCAGTGCATAATTAACCGCATGGAGGAGAGGGGTGCCAGTGCATGGCCGCATGAAGGAGAGAGGTACCACTGCATGGCCTGGTGGAGGAGAGGGATAAAAGTGCATAGGTGCATGGGGGCGGAGGGTGCATGTTCTCACAGAGGAGAGGGGTGGCAGTGCATGGCCGCATGAAAGAGCGGAGTCCCATTGCATTGCCTCATGGAGGAGAGGGTTGGAAGTGCATGGCTGCATGGGGAAGAGGGGTGCCAGTGCATGAACTCATGGAGGAGAGGGGTGCCAGTGCATGGCCTCATGGAGGAGAGGGGTGCCAGTGCATGGCCTCATGGAGGAGAGGGGTGCCAGTGCATAGGTGCATGGAGGAGAGGGGTGCCAGCGCATGGCCTCATGGAGGAGAGGGGTGCCAGTGCATGGCCCCATGGAGGAGAGGGGTGCCAGTGCATGTCCTCACAGAGGAGAGGGGTGGCAGTGCATGGCCTCATGGAGGAGAGGGGTGGAAGTGCATGGGGAAGAGGGGTGCCAGTGCATGACCTCATGGAGGAGAGGATTGCCAGTGCATGGCCTCAAGGAGGAGAGGGGTGCCAGGAGGAGGAGTTAAGGTTAAAATTCAGGGGCAGTAGGAAACTGTCTCACCAGTCTTGGGAGGATTTTGTGGATGGATGTGAGAATGCACTGTTTGCGTGGATAGGAGATCCCACAGGAGCTGATTATGATAAACTGTGTGATCTGGTTCTCAAAGAACATCTGCTCAGTTGTTGTGTGCCGGGGTTGCGCCAACACCTGTTGGGGTGTGGATTGTCTGAGCCATTTGAGCTTGGAGATGAAGCAGAGCGCTGGGAAAGTGCTAGAGGTCCTCTAGTGTCATTAGTGAGTGATTCCAACAATAGTGGGTCAGAGATCCTCCAGCCCAGCGTGGTGGAGGAGGCTCAGTGTAGCCCAGCTAGGTCCCAGGATAGCGAGGAGGGTGTAGGGGCTCACTGCCTGGCTCAGTGGAGCAGGAGTGAGGGGGTGACCGAGGGTCCCCAGACGCCCGAAACCCTGCCTCAGGACTTGGATGGTTTCATGAGGGAACACCAAGTTGGGGACCTAGGCTGTCCTGTTAGTCCACTTGAGGAAGATCTCTTAGTGAGTGGAGGACCTGGAGCGCCTGTAAACAGGGCTCCTGTGGTTCTAGAGTCTGGCAGTACCGCTCCGGTAGGGAGGGTACAGGAGTCCAGCGTGAGGAGTGATTGGGGGATGAGTTCCCCAGTGGAAGAGCCTGTGGGTCAGGGACTACCCAGTTGGGCTAGGATCCCGTGTAGTGGCCAGGGTGGCACCACTTCTGTTCTGGGGGATCTCCGCGCACTGTCAGGTGGACAGGGGACGGGAGATCAGCGCCAGACAGACAGTCGCTCGACATATGTGTCATTTGACAGCCTCAGGGGGATGGAGTGGAAATCCCCAGAAGTCCTGCAGTGCCAGGCAATTATTCCACCAAAGGTTCTAGGCCGGAGGTTGGAAGGCCAGGTTAGGGATCAGCCTGACCTGAAGGGTGGGACGTCTGTAACCAGCGTCCCGACCAGTTCTTCTTCCAGAGGTACCGCCCCAGTTGGTAGGGAACAGGGCTCTGGAAGGGGGTGCAGAGGGTGGGAGAGCCCACCTCTGCCCCCGGTACAACCTGAGGGGTTAAACCCTGGGTTGGAATGGCGTTCTAGGTGTACCCCTCACCAGAGGAGGAGGAACCCTAGGAGAAGAGGTAGGGGGAGGAGAGCCTTCCCTGAGACTCCTGGTCCGCCTGAGGGTGTAGACCCTAGGCTGGAGAACCAGTGGCAGTCTAGTCCTGTCTTGCAGAGAGGAAGAGTGGAGAATGGCCGCTATGTGCCAGGGGTTACTACCCCCCACTCTGTGGTTAGGCAAGGACCGGTGGCACCTGGATGGCCTAGGGCCTGGTCTTGGCCGCGGACAGCTTGGGAGTACCAGTGGGGTAGCCCAGTTGGTCCAGACAGTGGTGTTAGAAAGAATTCCATGGGTTCACCGTGGCGTAGAACCGGAGGGTGTCCCTGCAGTTGCGGGCCCGCGTCCGTGTTCTATCGCCCCAAGCAGGGAAGTCCATCACGGTGGTGATTGGGCTGCCCTGCGTTTTGGCTGGAAGGGGGTTGTGTTGGACTTGACCCTTCTGGCAGGTTCACCCCTGAACTTTTTTGCTTTTTACTGGTGACTTGGTGTGGTAATTTTTTGGTTTCTGCGCACTTTCCCTGTGTCCCCGGGTAAAGTGCGTGCGTGCTCTGAGTGCATGTGGTGAGATAGGCCTGCCCTCCCATAGGAATGCATGGGGAATGTATGTGTCCCTAGTAGTTCCTGATGCGTGGGGTGTGCAGGCCCGAGTTTGGTATGTGCGGACTCGTGGGAGTGAATGCTGCGCGATGATGTGTGCGGCGTGCATGTACCTAGTGTGGAAGTGCCACTTCTAGAAGTGGGCACTTCTGTGTGCAGTGTGTCTGTCGCGTGATTGGCTGGTCATGTCATGTGACGGGCTAGGGATTCCCCAGAGTCAGGATGAGTCACCCAGTGGTGAATGGGGAGATCAGCAGCTAGATGGGTGGGAGGAGTACACCTGGGTCCTGAATAGGGCAGGGTTTTCCACACACAATGCTGGCTCCGCCCCCTGTGGTGCGACTGACGACCCTAGCCCTGCCAGTGAATAGAGTGAGGGGCTGAGCACATCAAGGGTGCTCCCCAACCAGCTGCGACTGGTTTTCCCCCTCACCTTGAACCAAGAACAAAGACTTTTGCTTTATAAAAATGGGGCTGTGTCCCCACAGAAACTGTTCACTTCCAGGATCCTGAGGGGGGCTGCTGCTGCTGGAGGCCAGGAGGAACCGCCACTTGGGACTGCCTTCCTGCCCTGGAGGGCCCAGTGAGCTGGCCCCTGGCCCAACCTTGTCCCCCTGCCTTCCTGCCTGAACTTTCCCTGGACTTTGTTCCTGGACACTGCCTAAGCGCCTGGGAGCGCTTTATTTTACTCATAGCGCTAGGAGCGCTTCATTTGGTGCCCCAGCGCTTAGTGCGCGCTTCTGTGTCGCCTTTGCCGGGTCAGGGAATCCCCGGTGTAGGGATTCCCCCCTCTTTGTGCCGAGATTACGAGCGGGTGCCCACCCCGCGTCTACGGGAGCCTACCCCGTTGCTGACTGTATTTTAACGGTGGCGGGTGCCACCCTGCCACCTTATCAACTTAAGGCAGAGGCGGGAGCCCACCCCGCTCGCCCGTGCTAAATTCACCGCCGCGGCCGGGGAGAACCGGAAGTCAGGTCGCGTGTTGCCTGACGTGGGGCGGGACTTCCGCTTTCCGAAGGAAGCCCCGCGCCCACGGAGTCTCCCGGAAGCCGGCACAGAGAGGGGTTCGTCGATCCCCCAGCGGAGTTCTCGGGAAGGGAGAGAGCCCCGCTGCCCCAGAGAAAGCAGAGCGTTGCATGCTCTATCATCAGCCCAGCGGAAGTGGACCTACAGGCGGGAGCCTACCCTGCCGTGAGGAGCTGTGAGAAGCCCGGAGACCCGACGAGCCCCCGAGCTGGTGAGTGAGGGCTGGGGCGGGATACTCAGGCCGGCCGCTATCTCCCCCATGCAAGCCTGCCCCACGTTGTATGTAGTGGTCCTGAGGGCCCGTGGTGCCCAAGCTAACTGAGTGGTCCCGCACCCGACAGCGGGCCACTCCACCGGTGCCCCAGATTGTTCTCGAGCCCGAGTGAGGCTCCAACGACGGGGGCAGTATTTCGTAGAGTCCAGAGGGACTCCAAAGGGCCACATTTGTCTCGAGCCTGTGAGGCTCCAACGCGGGGCACCTTGTTTTAAGAGCCTAGAAGGCTCCCACGTTTTGGGGGAATTATTCTTGTGGAACTTGCACGCTCCCACGGGTGGCATTGTTATGCCCAGAGCCTAGGTGGCTCCATCCCTGCGCAGTGTTGTTCTCGAGCCCACGAGGCTCCAACGTGTGACATATATGTTGTGAAAGCTCCTCTCAAAAGTGGCGCCCCGGCTCATTCTCCCAGCTGCCCAGCACTTAGTGGGCAGCTGCAACGTTTAGGTTGTGCCCAGTGCTACTTGCGCTTTGGCTTGCGCAGTCTTGCCCTAACTCGACTGGACATAGGGCGTCCTTGCCCCGACAAGGCCAGTTGGCCTAGGGACTGCCACAGTGGTGGCTAATGTGAGTTTTTGCGCCATTGTACCCTTCCTGCACCTCTGAATGTGTTTATGCGTCATGTGCTTTGCTTTACACCTCTGAATGTTATGCATCATGTGTTTATGTGCTTAGACCCCTACAGGTATTGTGATACTTAGGTGGTTGTTTTCTCCTAGTACAGGTGGTGCTAGTGAGGTCCTGATTCCCTGCGCGATATTTTCCTAAGGTGGTTAGGGTTGCGTAGGTGGTACTTACCTGATACCAGTAGTTACTGGTTGTGTACTACATATATTATTTTGTACTACAGTATTATTCCTATGTTCTAAAAAGTGCTAATTCCTGACAGTGGTCCAGGTGGCCCTGTCCCCTGTATATATAATCCCTTGTTAATTCTGCCCGTGCCTGTTGGCACATTGTAGAGTGTTGGACAGGCCACATGAAGGGCTTGCTCCCTCCCCGCATGACAGGGCCCGAGCCCCGGCCCTCCAGGTGTTACCCACAGAAACAACCCGCACCCCGTCTCCCGACGGGACTCCTGCCCCCGGACATCTCTGTATCATGGGGCCGAACCACTACCGGCTCCCTCGCCCGGCCCGGCCGCCAACTTGGACACTGCACCACGAGGCCGCGTGGCCTCAGCTCGACCCTAACCCTGGGCCTGGCCAGGCCCCGACATCCCGGCACCACCATCCACCCAGGAGGTGAACGGACCACTTGGCAGGTCGATGGGAGAAAGAAGTGTCGATGGCTCTCCCCCGCCAGGTGCCGATCACCCCCAGCTCCCCCGGGCGCTGGCTCCACCCCCCTGCTGGGTGTCTGGACTCCCTCATCCCGGACCTCCCGACCTCCAGGTGCGAGGGTCCGGACATCAAAGGGCGCCAGACCTATAACTGGGGCAGCTCCAGAGCAGGAAGGCAGTTGTATCCTGGAGTCGAGAGACACCGTGAAGAACTCATCCTTGACGGACTACCGGCGCTGCCGTAGCCCTGCCTTGTGAACTTTCGTCCTGCCTGCTGGCGCTGCCGCGGCCTTCTGCATCCTCCATCCTCGTCGGGACCTGCTGGCGCTGCCGCGGACCGTTGTGACTACCACCTTCGTCGGGACCTGCTGGCGCTGCCGCGGACCGTTGTAACGACCACCTTCACCGGGTCCTGCTGGCGCTGCCGCGGACCGTTGTAACGACCACCTTCACCGGGACCTGCTGGCGCTGCCGCGGCCCGTCCATCTAGAACACCGAGCTCGAGGATTGTGAGCTATCCATCATACCATCGCATCTACCAGATTGGTAACAAGACTGTCCCGCTACCCCCTTTCCCCACCAAGAGACTAGAATCGAGGGGACCCCTGAGTCCTGACCTCCTTGTACCATTCTATCGTACCTAAAGATTGCTTATAAAGAACGTTAAACCTTATCTTTGTGTGGCGTACATCTGTGGGGGGGAAGTTACTCGTCTGTACGATCGCTGGAGACGGCTCTCCCCGGAGACCTCTCCCCTTGTCCTCGGCCGACCCTCCCGGTCCGTCTAACATAGAGTGTGTGTTTTTATCTAATGTGTTGTGTATAATACAAAGGCTATTTTTATAGAATACCTTGTGTGGAGTTTCCTTTGTGGTGGGCCTTGGGTGTTGTTGCTGGGTGCGCGCGCAAACGCTTTACACATCGCCTCAGGGATAAGCCTGTCTGCTCGTGCCAAGCTACCAAGGGGGTGAGCAGGGGTTATCTTTGGCGTGTACCTTCCTTGCCCTGACTAGAGTGGTGGTTTCTGTCTGGCTTTGGCGCAAGCCCTAGCCAACCAGAAATCCCATTTCTAACATTGGTGATCAGCGGTGGGATTTGGACTTGCGTTTGCGCTGTACCGCAGCGGCAACTGGCCGCACTACAAAACTCTGCATTTAGATAAATCACATGGTATAGGGATTATTGTTCTAAGATTGTTTTTAATTGTCATTTCTTTGGAAATGTGTTTTTGTGCACTGTGAGTTAGGTGTCCCTAGCTCGGGAGGGTAGATCATCCCCCTTAGTGCATTGTGTTTTCTGGATTCACTAGAGGGTGGGATCCAGTGGTGGCAGCGTAATAGTGTCCAGTACATTTGTCCCCCGCCCTGCGCCCAGAGTTGGTACCTGTGTCACGTGGTGGTCAGGTTGAGGAATCAGGGGTGGTAGAAACTGCCTTACCAGTCCGAGGGGAGGGTTGTGTGTGTGGATGAATGGTGTGTGGCACTAGGCAAGTGAGTGTGAGTTCTCTGGGTTAGAGAGCTTGCTGAATCTTTTTGTGAACTGTGTGCTCCTGTTAGGCTCAGACCCCTAGGTTCCCTGTGTAATCTTTCACCAAAACGTCCGCCAGAATGGAGCCTGCTTTTGATCTCAGTGATCTAATTTATTACAGTAGGCAGGAGTTGGAAATGTTCTGTAGAGAGAGAGACATAGGGGTGAGAGAGTCAGACACTGTGTACGAACTTAGGAGCCACATGATCCAGTGGGTTAAGAGGCAAAGGGATCTTGAGCGCAGTAGAGAAAGGGCCCGGGCCTCACACCTGGAGGGTGGTGGGTCTGTGGGAAGCCCTGAAAATTCTGAAGAGGAGGAAGAAGATGACAGTACCTGGACGCCCGTAGAGAGTGAGGACCCCATAGGTAGGGCGTCCCTTACTGGGTACAGCATAGGAGGCAGCGCCTCATCCCTTTCCCTGTCCCCAGAGGAGTGGGAAGATAGGAGGAAAGAAAGGGAGCACCAGCTGGCGTTAGAAAAGCTCAGGTTAGAGCATGCTCAGGCTATGGCGCAGCTGGAGGTCAAGAAGCAACAGCTAGAGACTGAGAGGGTCTTGGCGCAGGAGAGGATAGAGAAGGCTGAGAGGGCCTCCACCAGAGGCAAAGTAGCTCTGGGGGGTAGACTATCCCCTGCGCGCAGTCTTAGTTTTCTGGGCTCCCCAGGGAGGGTTGAGTCCAGTTGTAGTAGCTATATAGATTCCAGTGCAGGAAATCCCAGTCCCAGTTCCCCCAGTCTGGTACCTGTTCCCCAGGAGGAGGAGTTAAGGTTAAAATTCAGGGGCAGTAGGAAACTGTCTCACCAGTCTTGGGAGGAGTTTGTGGATGGATGTGAAAATGCACTGTTTGCGTGGATAGGAGATCCCACAGGAGCTGATTATGATAAACTGTGTGATCTGGTTCTCAAAGAACATCTGCTCAGTTGTTGTGTGCCGGGGTTGCGCCAACACCTGTTGGGGTGTGGATTGTCTGAGCCATTTGAGCTTGGAGATGAAGCAGAGCGCTGGGAAAGTGCTAGAGGTCCTCTAGTGTCATTAGTGAGTGATTCCAACAATAGTGGGTCAGAGATCCTCCAGCCCAGCGTGGTGGAGGAGGCTCAGTGTAGCCCAGCTAGGTCCCAGGATAGCGAGGAGGGTGTAGGGGCTCACTGCCTGGCTCAGTGGAGCAGGAGTGAGGGGGTGACCGAGGGTCCCCAGACGCCCGAAACCCTGCCTCAGGACTTGGATGGTTTCATGAGGGAACACCAAGTTGGGGACCTAGGCTGTCCTGTTAGTCCACTTGAGGAAGATCTCTTAGTGAGTGGAGGACCTGGAGCGCCTGTAAACAGGGCTCCTGTGGTTCTAGAGTCTGGCAGTACCGCTCCGGTAGGGAGGGTACAGGAGTCCAGCGTGAGGAGTGATTGGGGGATGAGTTCCCCAGTGGAAGAGCCTGTGGGTCAGGGACTACCCAGTTGGGCTAGGATCCCGTGTAGTGGCCAGGGTGGCACCACTTCTGTTCTGGGGGATCTCCGCGCACTGTCAGGTGGACAGGGGACGGGAGATCAGCGCCAGACAGACAGTCGCTCGACATATGTGTCATTTGACAGCCTCAGGGGGATGGAGTGGAAATCCCCAGAAGTCCTGCAGTGCCAGGCAATTATTCCACCAAAGGTTCTAGGCCGGAGGTTGGAAGGCCAGGTTAGGGATCAGCCTGACCTGAAGGGTGGGACGTCTGTAACCAGCGTCCCGACCAGTTCTTCTTCCAGAGGTACCGCCCCAGTTGGTAGGGAACAGGGCTCTGGAAGGGGGTGCAGAGGGTGGGAGAGCCCACCTCTGCCCCCGGTACAACCTGAGGGGTTAAACCCTGGGTTGGAATGGCGTTCTAGGTGTACCCCTCACCAGAGGAGGAGGAACCCTAGGAGAAGAGGTAGGGGGAGGAGAGCCTTCCCTGAGACTCCTGGTCCGCCTGAGGGTGTAGACCCTAGGCTGGAGAACCAGTGGCAGTCTAGTCCTGTCTTGCAGAGAGGAAGAGTGGAGAATGGCCGCTATGTGCCAGGGGTTACTACCCCCCACTCTGTGGTTAGGCAAGGACCGGTGGCACCTGGATGGCCTAGGGCCTGGTCTTGGCCGCGGACAGCTTGGGAGTACCAGTGGGGTAGCCCAGTTGGTCCAGACAGTGGTGTTAGAAAGAATTCCATGGGTTCACCGTGGCGTAGAACCGGAGGGTGTCCCTGCAGTTGCGGGCCCGCGTCCGTGTTCTATCGCCCCAAGCAGGGAAGTCCATCACGGTGGTGATTGGGCTGCCCTGCGTTTTGGCTGGAAGGGGGTTGTGTTGGACTTGACCCTTCTGGCAGGTTCACCCCTGAACTTTTTTGCTTTTTACTGGTGACTTGGTGTGGTAATTTTTTGGTTTCTGCGCACTTTCCCTGTGTCCCCGGGTAAAGTGCGTGCGTGCTCTGAGTGCATGTGGTGAGATAGGCCTGCCCTCCCATAGGAATGCATGGGGAATGTATGTGTCCCTAGTAGTTCCTGATGCGTGGGGTGTGCAGGCCCGAGTTTGGTATGTGCGGACTCGTGGGAGTGAATGCTGCGCGATGATGTGTGCGGCGTGCATGTACCTAGTGTGGAAGTGCCACTTCTAGAAGTGGGCACTTCTGTGTGCAGTGTGTCTGTCGCGTGATTGGCTGGTCATGTCATGTGACGGGCTAGGGATTCCCCAGAGTCAGGATGAGTCACCCAGTGGTGAATGGGGAGATCAGCAGCTAGATGGGTGGGAGGAGTACACCTGGGTCCTGAATAGGGCAGGGTTTTCCACACACAATGCTGGCTCCGCCCCCTGTGGTGCGACTGACGACCCTAGCCCTGCCAGTGAATAGAGTGAGGGGCTGAGCACATCAAGGGTGCTCCCCAACCAGCTGCGACTGGTTTTCCCCCTCACCTTGAACCAAGAACAAAGACTTTTGCTTTATAAAAATGGGGCTGTGTCCCCACAGAAACTGTTCACTTCCAGGATCCTGAGGGGGGCTGCTGCTGCTGGAGGCCAGGAGGAACCGCCACTTGGGACTGCCTTCCTGCCCTGGAGGGCCCAGTGAGCTGGCCCCTGGCCCAACCTTGTCCCCCTGCCTTCCTGCCTGAACTTTCCCTGGACTTTGTTCCTGGACACTGCCTAAGCGCCTGGGAGCGCTTTATTTTACTCATAGCGCTAGGAGCGCTTCATTTGGTGCCCCAGCGCTTAGTGCGCGCTTCTGTGTCGCCTTTGCCGGGTCAGGGAATCCCCGGTGTAGGGATTCCCCCCTCTTTGTGCCGAGATTACGAGCGGGTGCCCACCCCGCGTCTACGGGAGCCTACCCCGTTGCTGACTGTATTTTAACGGTGGCGGGTGCCACCCTGCCACCTTATCAACTTAAGGCAGAGGCGGGAGCCCACCCCGCTCGCCCGTGCTAAATTCACCGCCGCGGCCGGGGAGAACCGGAAGTCAGGTCGCGTGTTGCCTGACGTGGGGCGGGACTTCCGCTTTCCGAAGGAAGCCCCGCGCCCACGGAGTCTCCCGGAAGCCGGCACAGAGAGGGGTTCGTCGATCCCCCAGCGGAGCTCTCGGGAAGGGAGAGAGCCCCGCTGCCCCAGAGAAAGCAGAGCGTTGCATGCTCTATCATCAGCCCAGCGGAAGTGGACCTACAGGCGGGAGCCTACCCTGCCGTGAGGAGCTGTGAGAAGCCCGGAGACCCGACGAGCCCCCGAGCTGGTGAGTGAGGGCTGGGGCGGGATACTCAGGCCGGCCGCTATCTCCCCCATGCAAGCCTGCCCCACGTTGTATGTAGTGGTCCTGAGGGCCCGTGGTGCCCAAGCTAACTGAGTGGTCCCGCACCCGACAGCGGGCCACTCCACCGGTGCCCCAGATTGTTCTCGAGCCCGAGTGAGGCTCCAACGACGGGGGCAGTATTTCGTAGAGTCCAGAGGGACTCCAAAGGGCCACATTTGTCTCGAGCCTGTGAGGCTCCAACGTGGGGCACCTTGTTTTAAGAGCCTAGAAGGCTCCCACGTTTTGGGGGAATTATTCTTGTGGAACTTGCACGCTCCCACGGGTGGCATTGTTATGCCCAGAGCCTAGGTGGCTCCATCCCTGCGCAGTGTTGTTCTCGAGCCCACGAGGCTCCAACGTGTGACATATATGTTGTGAAAGCGCCTCTCAAAAGTGGCGCCCCGGCTCATTCTCCCAGCTGCCCAGCACTTAGTGGGCAGCTGCAACGTTTAGGTTGTGCCCAGTGCTACTTGCGCTTTGGCTTGCGCAGTCTTGCCCTAACTCGGCTGGACATAGGGCGTCCTTGCCCCGACAAGGCCAGTTGGCCTAGGGACTGCCACAGTGGTGGCTAATGTGAGTTTTTGCGCCATTGTACCCTTCCTGCACCTCTGAATGTGTTTATGTGTCATGTGCTTTGCTTTACACCTCTGAATGTTATGCATCATGTGTTTATGTGCTTAGACCCCTACAGGTATTGTGATACTTAGGTGGTTGTTTTCTCCTAGTACAGGTGGTGCTAGTGAGGTCCTGATTCCCTGCGCGATATTTTCCTAAGGTGGTTAGGGTTGCGTAGGTGGTACTTACCTGATACCAGTAGTTACTGGTTGTGTGCTACATATGTTATTTTGTACTACAGTATTATTCCTATGTTCTAAAAAGTGCTAATTCCTGACAGTGGTCCAGGTAGCCCTGTCCCCTGTATATATAATCCCTTGTAAATTCTGCCCGTGCCTGTTGGCACATTGTAGAGTGTGTGTTTTTTTCTAATGTGTTGTGTATAATACAAAGGCTATTTTTATAGAATACCTTGTGTGGAGTTTCCTTTGTGGTGGGCCTTGGGTGTTGTTGCTGGGTGCGCGCGCAAACGCTTTACACATCGCCTCAGGGATAAGCCTGTCTGCTCGTGCCAAGCTACCAAGGGGGTGAGCAGGGGTTATCTTTGGCGTGTACCTTCCTTGCCCTGACTAGAGTGGTGGTTTCTGTCTGGCTTTGGCGCAAGCCCTAGCCAACCAGAAATCCCATTTCTAACAGCCCCATTGAGGAGAGGGGTGCCAGTGCATGGCCCCATGGAGGAGAGGTGTGCCAGTGCACAACCGCATTGAGGAGAGGGGTGCCAATGCATGACTGCAGGGAGGAGAGGGGTGAAAGTGCCTGGCCTCATGGGAGAGAGGGGTGCCAGTGCATGGCCGCATGGGGGAAAAGGGGTGCCAGTGCATGGCCCCATGGAGGAGAGGCTTCCCAGTGCATAATTAACCGCATGGAGGAGAGGGGTGCCAGTGCATGGCCGCATGAAGGAGAGAGGTACCACTGCATGGCCTGGTGGAGGAGAGGGATAAAAGTGCATAGGTGCATGGGGGCGGAGGGTGCATGTTCTCACAGAGGAGAGGGGTGGCAGTGCATGGCCGCATGAAAGAGCGGAGTCCCATTGCATTGCCTCATGGAGGAGAGGGTTGGAAGTGCATGGCTGCATGGGGAAGAGGGGTGCCAGTGCATGAACTCATGGAGGAGAGGGGTGCCAGTGCATGGCCTCATGGAGGAGAGGGGTGCCAGTGCATGGCCTCATGGAGGAGAGGGGTGCCAGTGCATAGGTGCATGGAGGAGAGGGGTGCCAGCGCATGGCCTCATGGAGGAGAGGGGTGCCAGTGCATGGCCCCATGGAGGAGAGGGGTGCCAGTGCATGTCCTCACAGAGGAGAGGGGTGGCAGTGCATGGCCTCATGGAGGAGAGGGGTGGAAGTGCATGGGGAAGAGGGGTGCCAGTGCATGACCTCATGGAGGAGAGGATTGCCAGTGCATGGCCTCAAGGAGGAGAGGGGTGCCAGGAGGAGGAGTTAAGGTTAAAATTCAGGGGCAGTAGGAAACTGTCTCACCAGTCTTGGGAGGATTTTGTGGATGGATGTGAGAATGCACTGTTTGCGTGGATAGGAGATCCCACAGGAGCTGATTATGATAAACTGTGTGATCTGGTTCTCAAAGAACATCTGCTCAGTTGTTGTGTGCCGGGGTTGCGCCAACACCTGTTGGGGTGTGGATTGTCTGAGCCATTTGAGCTTGGAGATGAAGCAGAGCGCTGGGAAAGTGCTAGAGGTCCTCTAGTGTCATTAGTGAGTGATTCCAACAATAGTGGGTCAGAGATCCTCCAGCCCAGCGTGGTGGAGGAGGCTCAGTGTAGCCCAGCTAGGTCCCAGGATAGCGAGGAGGGTGTAGGGGCTCACTGCCTGGCTCAGTGGAGCAGGAGTGAGGGGGTGACCGAGGGTCCCCAGACGCCCGAAACCCTGCCTCAGGACTTGGATGGTTTCATGAGGGAACACCAAGTTGGGGACCTAGGCTGTCCTGTTAGTCCACTTGAGGAAGATCTCTTAGTGAGTGGAGGACCTGGAGCGCCTGTAAACAGGGCTCCTGTGGTTCTAGAGTCTGGCAGTACCGCTCCGGTAGGGAGGGTACAGGAGTCCAGCGTGAGGAGTGATTGGGGGATGAGTTCCCCAGTGGAAGAGCCTGTGGGTCAGGGACTACCCAGTTGGGCTAGGATCCCGTGTAGTGGCCAGGGTGGCACCACTTCTGTTCTGGGGGATCTCCGCGCACTGTCAGGTGGACAGGGGACGGGAGATCAGCGCCAGACAGACAGTCGCTCGACATATGTGTCATTTGACAGCCTCAGGGGGATGGAGTGGAAATCCCCAGAAGTCCTGCAGTGCCAGGCAATTATTCCACCAAAGGTTCTAGGCCGGAGGTTGGAAGGCCAGGTTAGGGATCAGCCTGACCTGAAGGGTGGGACGTCTGTAACCAGCGTCCCGACCAGTTCTTCTTCCAGAGGTACCGCCCCAGTTGGTAGGGAACAGGGCTCTGGAAGGGGGTGCAGAGGGTGGGAGAGCCCACCTCTGCCCCCGGTACAACCTGAGGGGTTAAACCCTGGGTTGGAATGGCGTTCTAGGTGTACCCCTCACCAGAGGAGGAGGAACCCTAGGAGAAGAGGTAGGGGGAGGAGAGCCTTCCCTGAGACTCCTGGTCCGCCTGAGGGTGTAGACCCTAGGCTGGAGAACCAGTGGCAGTCTAGTCCTGTCTTGCAGAGAGGAAGAGTGGAGAATGGCCGCTATGTGCCAGGGGTTACTACCCCCCACTCTGTGGTTAGGCAAGGACCGGTGGCACCTGGATGGCCTAGGGCCTGGTCTTGGCCGCGGACAGCTTGGGAGTACCAGTGGGGTAGCCCAGTTGGTCCAGACAGTGGTGTTAGAAAGAATTCCATGGGTTCACCGTGGCGTAGAACCGGAGGGTGTCCCTGCAGTTGCGGGCCCGCGTCCGTGTTCTATCGCCCCAAGCAGGGAAGTCCATCACGGTGGTGATTGGGCTGCCCTGCGTTTTGGCTGGAAGGGGGTTGTGTTGGACTTGACCCTTCTGGCAGGTTCACCCCTGAACTTTTTTGCTTTTTACTGGTGACTTGGTGTGGTAATTTTTTGGTTTCTGCGCACTTTCCCTGTGTCCCCGGGTAAAGTGCGTGCGTGCTCTGAGTGCATGTGGTGAGATAGGCCTGCCCTCCCATAGGAATGCATGGGGAATGTATGTGTCCCTAGTAGTTCCTGATGCGTGGGGTGTGCAGGCCCGAGTTTGGTATGTGCGGACTCGTGGGAGTGAATGCTGCGCGATGATGTGTGCGGCGTGCATGTACCTAGTGTGGAAGTGCCACTTCTAGAAGTGGGCACTTCTGTGTGCAGTGTGTCTGTCGCGTGATTGGCTGGTCATGTCATGTGACGGGCTAGGGATTCCCCAGAGTCAGGATGAGTCACCCAGTGGTGAATGGGGAGATCAGCAGCTAGATGGGTGGGAGGAGTACACCTGGGTCCTGAATAGGGCAGGGTTTTCCACACACAATGCTGGCTCCGCCCCCTGTGGTGCGACTGACGACCCTAGCCCTGCCAGTGAATAGAGTGAGGGGCTGAGCACATCAAGGGTGCTCCCCAACCAGCTGCGACTGGTTTTCCCCCTCACCTTGAACCAAGAACAAAGACTTTTGCTTTATAAAAATGGGGCTGTGTCCCCACAGAAACTGTTCACTTCCAGGATCCTGAGGGGGGCTGCTGCTGCTGGAGGCCAGGAGGAACCGCCACTTGGGACTGCCTTCCTGCCCTGGAGGGCCCAGTGAGCTGGCCCCTGGCCCAACCTTGTCCCCCTGCCTTCCTGCCTGAACTTTCCCTGGACTTTGTTCCTGGACACTGCCTAAGCGCCTGGGAGCGCTTTATTTTACTCATAGCGCTAGGAGCGCTTCATTTGGTGCCCCAGCGCTTAGTGCGCGCTTCTGTGTCGCCTTTGCCGGGTCAGGGAATCCCCGGTGTAGGGATTCCCCCCTCTTTGTGCCGAGATTACGAGCGGGTGCCCACCCCGCGTCTACGGGAGCCTACCCCGTTGCTGACTGTATTTTAACGGTGGCGGGTGCCACCCTGCCACCTTATCAACTTAAGGCAGAGGCGGGAGCCCACCCCGCTCGCCCGTGCTAAATTCACCGCCGCGGCCGGGGAGAACCGGAAGTCAGGTCGCGTGTTGCCTGACGTGGGGCGGGACTTCCGCTTTCCGAAGGAAGCCCCGCGCCCACGGAGTCTCCCGGAAGCCGGCACAGAGAGGGGTTCGTCGATCCCCCAGCGGAGTTCTCGGGAAGGGAGAGAGCCCCGCTGCCCCAGAGAAAGCAGAGCGTTGCATGCTCTATCATCAGCCCAGCGGAAGTGGACCTACAGGCGGGAGCCTACCCTGCCGTGAGGAGCTGTGAGAAGCCCGGAGACCCGACGAGCCCCCGAGCTGGTGAGTGAGGGCTGGGGCGGGATACTCAGGCCGGCCGCTATCTCCCCCATGCAAGCCTGCCCCACGTTGTATGTAGTGGTCCTGAGGGCCCGTGGTGCCCAAGCTAACTGAGTGGTCCCGCACCCGACAGCGGGCCACTCCACCGGTGCCCCAGATTGTTCTCGAGCCCGAGTGAGGCTCCAACGACGGGGGCAGTATTTCGTAGAGTCCAGAGGGACTCCAAAGGGCCACATTTGTCTCGAGCCTGTGAGGCTCCAACGCGGGGCACCTTGTTTTAAGAGCCTAGAAGGCTCCCACGTTTTGGGGGAATTATTCTTGTGGAACTTGCACGCTCCCACGGGTGGCATTGTTATGCCCAGAGCCTAGGTGGCTCCATCCCTGCGCAGTGTTGTTCTCGAGCCCACGAGGCTCCAACGTGTGACATATATGTTGTGAAAGCGCCTCTCAAAAGTGGCGCCCCGGCTCATTCTCCCAGCTGCCCAGCACTTAGTGGGCAGCTGCAACGTTTAGGTTGTGCCCAGTGCTACTTGCGCTTTGGCTTGCGCAGTCTTGCCCTAACTCGGCTGGACATAGGGCGTCCTTGCCCCGACAAGGCCAGTTGGCCTAGGGACTGCCACAGTGGTGGCTAATGTGAGTTTTTGCGCCATTGTACCCTTCCTGCACCTCTGAATGTGTTTATGTGTCATGTGCTTTGCTTTACACCTCTGAATGTTATGCATCATGTGTTTATGTGCTTAGACCCCTACAGGTATTGTGATACTTAGGTGGTTGTTTTCTCCTAGTACAGGTGGTGCTAGTGAGGTCCTGATTCCCTGCGCGATATTTTCCTAAGGTGGTTAGGGTTGCGTAGGTGGTACTTACCTGATACCAGTAGTTACTGGTTGTGTGCTACATATGTTATTTTGTACTACAGTATTATTCCTATGTTCTAAAAAGTGCTAATTCCTGACAGTGGTCCAGGTAGCCCTGTCCCCTGTATATATAATCCCTTGTAAATTCTGCCCGTGCCTGTTGGCACATTGTAGAGTGTGTGTTTTTTTCTAATGTGTTGTGTATAATACAAAGGCTATTTTTATAGAATACCTTGTGTGGAGTTTCCTTTGTGGTGGGCCTTGGGTGTTGTTGCTGGGTGCGCGCGCAAACGCTTTACACATCGCCTCAGGGATAAGCCTGTCTGCTCGTGCCAAGCTACCAAGGGGGTGAGCAGGGGTTATCTTTGGCGTGTACATTCCTTGCCCTGACTAGAGTGGTGGTTTCTGTCTGGCTTTGGCGCAAGCCCTAGCCAACCAGAAATCCCATTTCTAACAGCCCCATTGAGGAGAGGGGTGCCAGTGCATGGCCCCATGGAGGAGAGGTGTGCCAGTGCACAACCGCATTGAGGAGAGGGGTGCCAATGCATGACTGCAGGGAGGAGAGGGGTGAAAGTGCCTGGCCTCATGGGAGAGAGGGGTGCCAGTGCATGGCCGCATGGCGGAAAAGGGGTGCCAGTGCATGGCCCCATGGAGGAGAGGCTTCCCAGTGCATAATTAACCGCATGGAGGAGAGGGGTGCCAGTGCATGGCCGCATGAAGGAGAGAGGTACCACTGCATGGCCTGGTGGAGGAGAGGGATAAAAGTGCATAGGTGCATGGGGGCGGAGGGTGCATGTTCTCACAGAGGAGAGGGGTGGCAGTGCATGGCCGCATGAAAGAGCGGAGTCCCATTGCATTGCCTCATGGAGGAGAGGGTTGGAAGTGCATGGCTGCATGGGGAAGAGGGGTGCCAGTGCATGAACTCATGGAGGAGAGGGGTGCCAGTGCATGGCCTCATGGAGGAGAGGGGTGCCAGTGCATGGCCTCATGGAGGAGAGGGGTGCCAGTGCATAGGTGCATGGAGGAGAGGGGTGCCAGCGCATGGCCTCATGGAGGAGAGGGGTGCCAGTGCATGGCCCCATGGAGGAGAGGGGTGCCAGTGCATGTCCTCACAGAGGAGAGGGGTGGCAGTGCATGGCCTCATGGAGGAGAGGGGTGGAAGTGCATGGGGAAGAGGGGTGCCAGTGCATGACCTCATGGAGGAGAGGATTGCCAGTGCATGGCCTCAAGGAGGAGAGGGGTGCCAGGAGGAGGAGTTAAGGTTAAAATTCAGGGGCAGTAGGAAACTGTCTCACCAGTCTTGGGAGGATTTTGTGGATGGATGTGAGAATGCACTGTTTGCGTGGATAGGAGATCCCACAGGAGCTGATTATGATAAACTGTGTGATCTGGTTCTCAAAGAACATCTGCTCAGTTGTTGTGTGCCGGGGTTGCGCCAACACCTGTTGGGGTGTGGATTGTCTGAGCCATTTGAGCTTGGAGATGAAGCAGAGCGCTGGGAAAGTGCTAGAGGTCCTCTAGTGTCATTAGTGAGTGATTCCAACAATAGTGGGTCAGAGATCCTCCAGCCCAGCGTGGTGGAGGAGGCTCAGTGTAGCCCAGCTAGGTCCCAGGATAGCGAGGAGGGTGTAGGGGCTCACTGCCTGGCTCAGTGGAGCAGGAGTGAGGGGGTGACCGAGGGTCCCCAGACGCCCGAAACCCTGCCTCAGGACTTGGATGGTTTCATGAGGGAACACCAAGTTGGGGACCTAGGCTGTCCTGTTAGTCCACTTGAGGAAGATCTCTTAGTGAGTGGAGGACCTGGAGCGCCTGTAAACAGGGCTCCTGTGGTTCTAGAGTCTGGCAGTACCGCTCCGGTAGGGAGGGTACAGGAGTCCAGCGTGAGGAGTGATTGGGGGATGAGTTCCCCAGTGGAAGAGCCTGTGGGTCAGGGACTACCCAGTTGGGCTAGGATCCCGTGTAGTGGCCAGGGTGGCACCACTTCTGTTCTGGGGGATCTCCGCGCACTGTCAGGTGGACAGGGGACGGGAGATCAGCGCCAGACAGACAGTCGCTCGACATATGTGTCATTTGACAGCCTCAGGGGGATGGAGTGGAAATCCCCAGAAGTCCTGCAGTGCCAGGCAATTATTCCACCAAAGGTTCTAGGCCGGAGGTTGGAAGGCCAGGTTAGGGATCAGCCTGACCTGAAGGGTGGGACGTCTGTAACCAGCGTCCCGACCAGTTCTTCTTCCAGAGGTACCGCCCCAGTTGGTAGGGAGCAGGGCTCTGGAAGGGGGTGCAGAGGGTGGGAGAGCCCACCTCTGCCCCCGGTACAACCTGAGGGGTTAAACCCTGGGTTGGAATGGCGTTCTAGGTGTACCCCTCACCAGAGGAGGAGGAACCCTAGGAGAAGAGGTAGGGGGAGGAGAGCCTTCCCTGAGACTCCTGGTCCGCCTGAGGGTGTAGACCCTAGGCTGGAGAACCAGTGGCAGTCTAGTCCTGTCTTGCAGAGAGAAAGAGTGGAGAATGGCCGCTATGTGCCAGGGGTTACTACCCCCCACTCTGTGGTTAGGCAAGGACCGGTGGCACCTGGATGGCCTAGGGCCTGGTCTTGGCCGCGGACAGCTTGGGAGTACCAGTGGGGTAGCCCAGTTGGTCCAGACAGTGGTGTTAGAAAGAATTCCATGGGTTCACCGTGGCGTAGAACCGGAGGGTGTCCCTGCAGTTGCGGGCCCGCGTCCGTGTTCTATCGCCCCAAGCAGGGAAGTCCATCACGGTGGTGATTGGGCTGCCCTGCGTTTTGGCTGGAAGGGGGTTGTGTTGGACTTGGCCCTTCTGGCAGGTTCACCCCTGAACTTTTTTGCTTTTTACTGGTGACTTGGTGTGGTAATTATTTGGTTTCTGCGCACTTTCCCTGTGTCCCCGGGTAAAGTGCGTGCGTGCTCTGAGTGCATGTGGTGAGATAGGCCTGCCCTCCCATAGGAATGCATGGGGAATGTATGTGTCCCTAGTAGTTCCTGATGCGTGGGGTGTGCAGGCCCGAGTTTGGTATGTGCGGACTCGTGGGAGTGAATGCTGCGCGATGATGTGTGCGGCGTGCATGTACCTAGTGTGGAAGTGCCACTTCTAGAAGTGGGCACTTCTGTGTGCAGTGTGTCTGTCGCGTGATTGGCTGGTCATGTCATGTGACGGGCTAGGGATTCCCCAGAGTCAGGATGAGTCACCCAGTGGTGAATGGGGAGATCAGCAGCTAGATGGGTGGGAGGAGTACACCTGGGTCCTGAATAGGGCAGGGTTTTCCACACACAATGCTGGCTCCGCCCCCTGTGGTGCGACTGACGACCCTAGCCCTGCCAGTGAATAGAGTGAGGGGCTGAGCACATCAAGGGTGCTCCCCAACCAGCTGCGACTGGTTTTCCCCCTCACCTTGAACCAAGAACAAAGACTTTTGCTGTATAAAAATGGGGCTGTGTCCCCACAGAAACTGTTCACTTCCAGGATCCTGAGGGGGGCTGCTGCTGCTGGAGGCCAGGAGGAACCGCCACTTGGGACTGCCTTCCTGCCCTGGAGGGCCCAGTGAGCTGGCCCCTGGCCCAACCTTGTCCCCCTGCCTTCCTGCCTGAACTTTCCCTGGACTTTGTTCCTGGACACTGCCTAAGCGCCTGGGAGCGCTTTATTTTACTCATAGCGCTAGGAGCGCTTCATTTGGTGCCCCAGCGCTTAGTGCGCGCTTCTGTGTCGCCTTTGCCGGGTCAGGGAATCCCCGGTGTAGGGATTCCCCCCTCTTTGTGCCGAGATTACGAGCGGGTGCCCACCCCGCGTCTACGGGAGCCTACCCCGTTGCTGACTGTATTTTAACGGTGGCGGGTGCCACCCTGCCACCTTATCAACTTAAGGCAGAGGCGGGAGCCCACCCCGCTCGCCCGTGCTAAATTCACCGCCGCGGCCGGGGAGAACCGGAAGTCAGGTCGCGTGTTGCCTGACGTGGGGCGGGACTTCCGCTTTCCGAAGGAAGCCCCGCGCCCACGGAGTCTCCCGGAAGCCGGCACAGAGAGGGGTTCGTCGATCCCCCAGCGGAGCTCTCGGGAAGGGAGAGAGCCCCGCTGCCCCAGAGAAAGCAGAGCGTTGCATGCTCTATCATCAGCCCAGCGGAAGTGGACCTACAGGCGGGAGCCTACCCTGCCGTGAGGAGCTGTGAGAAGCCCGGAGACCCGACGAGCCCCCGAGCTGGTGAGTGAGGGCTGGGGCGGGATACTCAGGCCGGCCGCTATCTCCCCCATGCAAGCCTGCCCCACGTTGTATGTAGTGGTCCTGAGGGCCCGTGGTGCCCAAGCTAACTGAGTGGTCCCGCACCCGACAGCGGGCCACTCCACCGGTGCCCCAGATTGTTCTCGAGCCCGAGTGAGGCTCCAACGACGGGGGCAGTATTTCGTAGAGTCCAGAGGGACTCCAAAGAGCCACATTTGTCTCGAGCCTGTGAGGCTCCAACGCGGGGCACCTTGTTTTAAGAGCCTAGAAGGCTCCCACGTTTTGGGGGAATTATTCTTGTGGAACTTGCACGCTCCCACGGGTGGCATTGTTATGCCCAGAGCCTAGGTGGCTCCATCCCTGCGCAGTGTTGTTCTCGAGCCCACGAGGCTCCAACGTGTGACATATATGTTGTGAAAGCGCCTCTCAAAAGTGGCGCCCCGGCTCATTCTCCCAGCTGCCCAGCACTTAGTGGGCAGCTGCAACGTTTAGGTTGTGGCCAGTGCTACTTGCGCTTTGGCTTGCGCAGTCTTGCCCTAACTCGGCTGGACATAGGGCGTCCTTGCCCCGACAAGGCCAGTTGGCCTAGGGACTGCCACAGTGGTGGCTAATGTGAGTTTTTGCGCCATTGTACCCTTCCTGCACCTCTGAATGTGTTTATGTGTCATGTGCTTTGCTTTACACCTCTGAATGTTATGCATCATGTGTTTATGTGCTTAGACCCCTACAGGTATTGTGATACTTAGGTGGTTGTTTTCTCCTAGTACAGGTGGTGCTAGTGAGGTCCTGATTCCCTGCGCGATATTTTCCTAAGGTGGTTAGGGTTGCGTAGGTGGTACTTACCTGATACCAGTAGTTACTGGTTGTGTGCTACATATGTTATTTTGTACTACAGTATTATTCCTATGTTCTAAAAAGTGCTAATTCCTGACAGTGGTCCAGGTAGCCCTGTCCCCTGTATATATAATCCCTTGTAAATTCTGCCCGTGCCTGTTGGCACATTGTAGAGTGTGTGTTTTTTTCTAATGTGTTGTGTATAATACAAAGGCTATTTTTATAGAATACCTTGTGTGGAGTTTCCTTTGTGGTGGGCCTTGGGTGTTGTTGCTGGGTGCGCGCGCAAACGCTTTACACATCGCCTCAGGGATAAGCCTGTCTGCTCGTGCCAAGCTACCAAGGGGGTGAGCAGGGGTTATCTTTGGCGTGTACCTTCCTTGCCCTGACTAGAGTGGTGGTTTCTGTCTGGCTTTGGCGCAAGCCCTAGCCAACCAGAAATCCCATTTCTAACAGCCCCATTGAGGAGAGGGGTGCCAGTGCATGGCCCCATGGAGGAGAGGTGTGCCAGTGCACAACCGCATTGAGGAGAGGGGTGCCAATGCATGACTGCAGGGAGGAGAGGGGTGAAAGTGCCTGGCCTCATGGGAGAGAGGGGTGCCAGTGCATGGCCGCATGGGGGAAAAGGGGTGCCAGTGCATGGCCCCATGGAGGAGAGGCTTCCCAGTGCATAATTAACCGCATGGAGGAGAGGGGTGCCAGTGCATGGCCGCATGAAGGAGAGAGGTACCACTGCATGGCCTGGTGGAGGAGAGGGATAAAAGTGCATAGGTGCATGTTCTCACAGAGGAGAGGGGTGGCAGTGCATGGCCGCATGAAAGAGCGGAGTCCCATTGCATTGCCTCATGGAGGAGAGGGTTGGAAGTGCATGGCTGCATGGGGAAGAGGGGTGCCAGTGCATGAACTCATGGAGGAGAGGGGTGCCAGTGCATGGCCTCATGGAGGAGAGGGGTGCCAGTGCATGGCCTCATGGAGGAGAGGGGTGCCAGTGCATGGCCTCATGGAGGAGAGGGGTGCCAGTGCATAGGTGCATGGAGGAGAGGGGTGCCAGCGCATGGCCTCATGGAGGAGAGGGGTGCCAGTGCATGGCCCCATGGAGGAGAGGGGTGCCAGTGCATGTCCTCACAGAGGAGAGGGGTGGCAGTGCATGGCCTCATGGAGGAGAGGGGTGGAAGTGCATGGGGAAGAGAGGTGCCAGTGCATGACCTCATGGAGGAGAGGATTGCCAGTGCATGGCCTCAAGGAGGAGAGGGGTGCCAGTGCATGGCCCCATTGAGGAGAAGGGTGCCAGTGCATGGCCCCATAGAGGAGAGGTGTGCCAGTGCATGGCCGCATGGGGGAAAAGGGGTGCCAGTGCATGGCCGCATGGAGGAGAGGGTGAAAGTGCATGGCCTCATGGAGGAGGGGGTGCCGGTGCATGGCAGCATGGAGCCAAGGGGTGCAAGTGCACAGCTGCATGGATAAGAGGGGTGCCAGTGCATCCCGCATGGAGGAGAGGGGTGCCAGTGCACAACTGCATTGAGGAGAGGGGTGCCAGTGCATGACCTCATGGAGAAGAGGGGTGCTAGTACATGACCTCATGGAGGAGAGGGGTGCCAGTGCATAACTGCATGGAGGAGAGGGGTGCCAGAGCATGGCCTCATGGAGTAGAGGGGTGCCAGTGCATGACCTCATGGAGGAGAGGGGTGCCAGTGCATAACTGCATGGAGGAGAGGGGTGCCAGAGCATAACCGCATGGCAGAGAGGGGTGGCAGTGCATGGCAGCATGAAGGAGTGGGGTGCCAGTGCATGGCCTCATGGAGGAGAGCGGTAAAAGTGCATGGCCTCATGGAGGAGGGGTTGCCAGTGCATGGCTGCATGGAGCAGAGGGGTGCAAGTGCACAGCTGCATGGAGAAGAGGGGTGCCAGTGCATGCCCACATGGAGGAGAGGGGTGCCAGTGCACAACCGCATTGAGGAGAGGGGTGCCACTGCATTGCCTCTTGGAAGAGAGGGGTGCCAGTGCATGACCGCATGAAGGAGAGGGGTGAAAGTGAATGGCCTCATTGAGGAGAGGGGTGCCAGTGCATAGGCTCATGGAGGAGAGGGGTGAGAGTGCGCGGCTGCTTGCAGAAGAGGGTGTGAGTGCACGGCAGCATGGAGGAGAGCGTTGCCAGTGCATGATCGCATGGAGGAGAGGGGAGCCAGTGCACAACCACATTGAGGAGAGGGATGCAAGTGAATGGCCGCATGGAGGAGAGGGGTGAAAGTGCATAGCCTCATGGAGGAGGGGATGCCAGTGCATGCCAGTGCATGGCTGCATGGAGCCGACGGGTGCAAGTGCACAGCTGCATGGAGAAGAGGGGTGCCAGTGCATACCCACATTGAGAAGAGGAGTGCCAGTGCTTGCCCGCATTGATGAGAGGGGATGCCAGTGCACAACTGCATTGAGGAGAGGGGTGCCAGTGCACAACCTCATGGAGTAGAGGGGTGCAAGTGCATGACCTCATGGAGGGGAGGGTGCCAGTGCATGACCTCATGGAGGAGGGGGGTGCCAGTGCGTGGCCTCATAGAAGAGAGGGGTGCCAGTGCATGGCCGTTTGGAGGAGAGGGGTGATAGTGCATGGCCTCATGGAGGGAGAGGGGTGCCAGTGCATGGCCTCATGGATGAGAGGGGTGCCAGTCCATGGCCTCATGGAGGGGAGGGGTGCAGTGCATAACCGCATGGAGGAGAGGGGTACCAGAGCATAACCACATGGCACGGAGAGGTGGCAGTGCATGGCGGCATGAAGGAGTGGGGTGCCAGTACATGGCCTCATGGAGCAGAGGGGTGAAAGTGCATGGCCTCATTGAGGAGAGGGTGTCAGTGCATGGCCTCATGGAGGAGAGGGGTGCCAGTGCATGACCGCATTAAGGAGAGGGGTGCCAGTGAATAGGTGCATGGAGGAGAGAGGTGCCAGTGCATGTCCTCACAGAGGAGAGGGGTGGCAGAGCATGGCCGCATGAAGGAGAGGGGTGCCAGTGCATGGCCTCATGGAGGAGAGGGGTGGAAGTGCATGGTTGCATGGGGAAGAGGGGTGCCAGTGCATAACCGCAGGGAGGAGAGAGTTGAAAGTGCATGGCCATATGGAGGAAGGGGTGCCAGTTCATGGTCCCATGGAGGAGAGGGGTGCCAGTGCATAACCACATGGAGGAGAGGGATGAAAGTGCATGACCTTATGGAGGAGGGGGTTCCAGTGCATGACCTCATGGAGGAGAGGGATGAAAGTGCATGCCAGTGCATGGCCGAATGGGGGAGAGGGGTGCCAGTGCATGGCCTCATGGAGGAGAGGGGTGCCAGTCCATGGCCTCATAGAGGAGAGGGATGGCCGTGCCTAACCGCATGGAGGAGAGGGGTGCCAGAGCATAACCGCATGGCGTAGAGGGGTGGCAGTGCATGGCGGCATGAAGGAGTGGGGTGCCAGTGCCTGGCCTCATGGAGGAGAGGGGTGAAAGTGCATGGCCTCATGGAGGAGGGGGTGTCAGTGCATGGCCTCATGGAGGAGAGGGTGCCAATGCATGACTGCAGGGAGGAGAGGGGTGAAAGTGCCTGGCCTCATGGAGGAGAGGGGTGCCAGTGCATGCCCGCATGGAGAAGAGGGTTGCAAGTGCATGGCAACATGGAGAAGAGGGGTGCGAGTGCACGGCTGCATGGAAAAGAGGGGTGCAAGTGCATGGCTGCATGGAGGAGAGGGGTGCCAGTGCGTGATCGGATGGAGGAGAGGGGTGCCAGTGCATCACCACATGGAGGAGAGGGGTGCCAGTGCATGGCCTCATGGAGGAGAGGGGTGCCAGTGCATAACCGCATTGAGGAGAGGTGTGCCAGTGCATGGTCTCATGGAGGAGAGGGGTGCCAGTGCGTGACCGCATAGAGGAGAGGTGTGAAAGTGCATGGCCTCATTGAGGAGAGAGGTGCCAGTGCATAGGCGCATGTAGGAGAGGGGTGCGAGTGCACAGCTGCATGGAGGAGACGGGTGCAAGTGCACAGCTGCATAGAGGAGAAGATAGCCAGTGCATGATCGCATGGAGTAGAGGGGTGCCAGTGCACAACCGCATTGAGGAGAGGGGTGCCAGTGCATGGCCGCATGGAGGAGAGGGTGAAAGTGCATGACCTCATGGAGGAGGGGGTGCCAGTGCATGGCTGCATTGAGCCGAGGGGTGCAAGTGCACAGCTGCATGGAGAAGAGGGGTGCCAGTGCATCCCGCATGGAGGAGAGGGGTGCTAGTGCACAACCGCATTGAGGAGAGGGGTGACAGTGCACAACCTCATGGAGAAGAGGAGTCCCAGTGCATGACCTCATGGAGGAGAGGTTGCCAGTGCATGGCGTCATGGGAGAGAGGGGTGCCAGTGCATGGCCTAATGGAGTAGAGGGGTGCCTGTCCATGGCCTCATGGAGGAGAGGGGTGCCAGTGCCTAACCGCATGGAGGAGAGGGGTGCCAAACCATAACCGCATGGCGGAGTGGGGTGGCAGTGCATGGCAGCATGAAGGAGTGGTGTGCCAGTGCATGGCATCATGGAGGAGAGGGGTGAAAGTGCATGGCCTCATGGAGACGGAGGTGCCAGTGAATGGTTGCATGGAGCGGAGGGGTGCAAGTGCACAGCTGCATGGAGAAGAGGGGTGCCAGGGCATGCCCGCATGGAGGAGAGGGGTGCCAGTGCACAACCGCATTGAGGAGAGGGGTGCCAGTGCATGACCACAGGCAGGAGGGGGTGAAAGTGCATGGCCTCATCGAGGACAGGGGTGGCAGTGCATAGGCGCATGGAGGAGAGGGGTGCGAGTGCACGGCTGCATGGAGAAGAGGGGTGTGAGTGCACCGCGGCATGAAGGAGAGGGTTGCCAGTGCATGATCGCATGGAGGAGAGGGGTGCCAGTGCACAACCGCATTGAGGAGAGGGGTTGCCAGTGAATGGCCGCATGGAGGAGAGGGGTGCCAGTGCATGCCCACATTGATGAGAGGGGTGCCAGTGCACAACCGCATTGAGGAGAGGGGTGCCAGTGCACAATCTCATGGGGAAGAGGGGTGCAAGTGCATGACCTCATGGAGGAGAGGTTGCCAGTGCATGACCTCATGGAGGAGAGGGGTGCCAGTGCATAACCGCAGGGAGGAGAGGGTTGAAAGTGCATGGCCATATGGTGGAGGGGGTGCCATTGCATGGCCTCATGGAGGAGGGGGTGCCAGTGCATGACCTCATGGAGGAGAGGGATGAAAGTGCATGCAAGTGCATGGCTGCATGGGGGAGAGGGGTGCCAGTGCATGGCCTCATGGAGAAGAGGGGTGCCAGTCCATGGCCTCATGGAGGAGAGGGGTGGCACTGCCTAACCGCATGGAGGAGAGGGGTGCCAGAGCATAACCACATGGCGTAGAGGGGTGGCAGTGCATGGCGGCATGAAGGAGTGGGGTGCCAGTGCATTGCCTCAGAGGAGAGGGGTGAAAGTGCATGGCCTCATGGAGGAGGGGGTGCCAGTGCATGGCGTCATGGAGGAGAGGGGTGTCAATGTATGACCGCAGGGAGGAGAGGGTTGAAAGTGCCTGGCCTCATGGAGAAGGGGGTGCCAGTGAATGGCTGCATGGAGCGGAGGGGTGCAAGTGCATGCCCACATTGATGAGAGGGGTGCCAGTGCACAACCGCATTGAGGAGAGGGGTGCCAGTGCATGACCTCATGGAGAAGAGGGGTGCAAGTGCATGACCTCATGGAGGAGAGGGTGCCAGTGCATGACCTCATGGAGGAGAGGGGTGCCAGTGCATAACCGCAGGGAGGAGAGGGTTGAAAGTGCATGGCCATATGGTGGAGGGGGTAATTTGCATGGCCTCATGGAGGAGGGGGTGCCAGTGCATGACCTCAGGGTGGAGAGTGATGAAAGTGCATGCCAGTGCATGGCCGAATGGGGGAGAGGGGTGCCCGTGCATGGCCTCATGGAGGAGAGGGGAGCCAGTCCATGGCCTCATGGAGGAGAGGGGTGGCCGTGCCTAACCGCATGGAGGAGAGGGGTGCCAGAGCATAACCACATGGCGTAGAGGGGTGGCAGTACATGGCAGCATGAAGGAGTGGGGTGCCAGTGCCTGGCCTCATGGAGGAGAGGGGTGAAAGTGCATGGCCTCATGGAGGAGGGGGTGTCAGTGCATGGCCTCATGGAGGAGAGGGGTTCCAATGCATGACTGCAGGGAGGAGAGGGGTGAAAGTGCCTGGCCTCATGGAGGAGAGGGGTGCCAGTGCATGCCCGCATGGAGAAGAGGGTTGCAAGTGCATGGCAACATGGAGAAGAGGGGTGCGAGTGCATGGAAAAGAGGGGTGCAAGTGCATGGCTGCATGGAGGAGAGGGGTGCCAGTGCGTGATCGGATGGAGGAGAGGGGTGCCAGTGCATCACCACATGGAGGAGAGGGGTGCCAGTGCATGGCCTCATGGAGGAGAGGGGTGCCAGTGCATAACCGCATTGAGGAGAGGTGTGCCAGTGCATGGTCTCATGGAGGAGAGGGGTGCCAGTGCGTGACCGCATAGAGGAAAGGTGTGAAAGTGCATGACCTCATTGAGGAGAGAGGTGCCAGTGCATAGGCGCATGTAGGAGAGGGGTGCGAGTGCACAGCTGCAGGGAGGAGACGGGTGCGAGTGCACAGCTGCATAGAGGAGAAGATAGCCAGTGCATGATCGCATGGAGTAGAGGGGTGCCAGTGCACAACCGCATTGAGGAGAGGGGTGCCAGTGCATGGCCGCATGGAGGAGAGGGTGAAAGTGCATGACCTCATGGAGGAGGGGGTGCCAGTGCATGGCTGCATTGAGCCGAGGGGTGCAAGTGCACAGCTGCATGGAGAAGAGGGGTGCCAGTGCATCCCGCATGGAGGAGAGGGGTGCTAGTGCACAACCGCATTGAGGAGAGGGGTGCCAGTGCACGACCTCATGGAGAAGAGGGGTCCCAGTGCATGACCTCATGGAGGAGAGGTTGCCAGTGCATGGCGTCATGGGAGAGAGGGGTGCCAGTGCATGGCCTAATGGAGTAGAGGGGTGCCTGTACATGGCCTCATGGAGGAGAGGGGTGCCAGTGCATAACTGCATGGAGGAGAGGGGTGCCAAACCATAACCGCATGGCGGAGTGGGGTGGCAGTGCATGGCGGCATAAAGGAGTGGTGTGCCAGTGCATGGCATCATGGAGGAGAGGGGTGAAAGTGCATGGCCTCATGGAGACGGGGGTGCCAGTGAATGGCTGCATGGAACGGAGGGGTGCAAGTGCACAGCTGCATGGAGAAGAGGGGTGCCAGTGCATGCCCGCATGGAGGAGAGGGATGCCAGTGCACAACCGGATTGAGGAGAGGGGTGCCAGTGCATGACCACAGGCAGGAGAGGGGTGAAAGTGCATGGCCTCATCGAGGATAGGGGTGGCAGTGCATAGGCGCATGGAGGAGAGGGGTGCGAGTGCACGGCTGCATGGAGAAGAGGTGTGCGAGTGCACCGCGGCATGAAGGAGTGGGTTGCCAGTGCATGATCGCATGGAGGAGAGGGGTGCCAGTGAATGGCCGCATGGAGGAGAGGGGTGCCAGTGCATGCCCACATTGATGAGAGGGGTGCCAGTGCACAACCGCATTGAGGAGAGGGGTGCCAGTGCACGACCTCATGGAGAAGAGGGGTGCAAGTGCATGACCTCATGGAGGAGAGGTTGCCAGTGCATGACCTCATGGAGGAGAGGGATGCCAGTGCATGCAAGTGCATCGCTGCATGGGGGAGAGGGGTGCCAGTGCATGGCCTCATGGAGAAGAGGGGTGCCAGTCTATGGCCTCATGGAGGAGAGGGGTGGCAGTGCCTAACCGCATAGAGAAGAGGGGTGCCAGAGCATAACCACATGGCGTAGAGGGGTGGCATGGCGGCATGAAGGAGTGGGGTGCCAGTGCATTGCCTCATAGAGGAGAGGGGTGAAAGTGCATGGCCTCATGGAGCAGGGGGTGCCAGTGCATGGCCTCATGGATGTTGGACAGGCCACACAGAGGGCTTGCTCCCTCCCCGCACGACAGGGCCCAAGCTCCGGCCCACCAGGCATACCCCACGAAAAGCACCTGTACCCCGTCTCCCGACGGATCTTCTGCCCTCGGACCTCTACTCATCACGGGGGCCAGCCCCACCGGCTTCCCCGGCCGGGTCAAGCCACCATCTTGGGCCCTGCACCACGAGGCCGCGTGGCCTCACCCCGACCCTAACCCCGGGCCTGGCCGGCCCCGACATCCCGGCACCACCATCCACCCAGGAGGTGAGCGGACCACTTGGCAGGTCAATGGGAGAACGAAGTGTCAAGTGCTCTCCCCCGCCAGGTGCCGATCGCCTCCAGCTCCCCCAGGCACTGGCTCCACCCCCTGCTGGGTGTCTGGACACCTTCATCCCGGACCCTCCGACCTCCAAGTGCGAGGGTCCGGACATCAAAGGGCACCAGCCCTATAACTGGGGCAGCTCCGGAGCAGGAAGGCAGTTGTATCCTGGAGTCGAGAGACACCGAGAGAACTCAGCCTTGACGGACTACTGGCGCTGCCGTAGCCCGCTCTTGTGAACCATCGTCCTGCCTGCTGGCGCTGCCGCGGCCTTCTGCAACCTCCATCCTCGTCGGGACCTGCTGGCGCTGCCGCGGCCCGTTGTAACGACCATCCTCGTCGGGACCTGCTGGCGCTGCCGCGGCCCGTTGTAACGACCATCCTCGTCGGGACCTGCTGGCGCTGCCGCGGCCCGTTGTAACGACCATCCTCGTCGGGACCTGCTGGCGCTGCCGCGGCCCGTACATCGACCATCTTTCCGGGACCTGCTGGCGCTGCCGCGGACCGTGTACCGACCATCTCAACCGGGACCTGCTGGCGCTGCCGCGGCCCGTACCACCTAAGCCACCAAGCTCGAGGATTGTGAGCTAGTCATCATCTCACCCGAACTACCTGACTGGTAGACAGACTGTCCCGCTACCCCTTACCCTGCTTTGAGAGACTTGAATCGAGGGGACCCCTGAGTCCAGACCTCCTTGTACCATTCAACCGTACCTTAAGAAGTGCTTATAAAGAACACTGAACCTTATCCGTGTGTGGTATCTGTCTGTGGGGGGGAAGTTACTTGTCTGTACGATCGTTGGAGACGGCTCTCCCCGGAGACCTCTCCTCCTGTCCCCGGCCGACCCTCCCGGTCCATCTACCCTTTCTAACATTGGTGGCCAGCGGCGCGATCCGAATCAACGCGTAATCGTACAGAGAGTAGCTCACCCCACGACAAAAACACGATGTCAGCCAAAGATAGCAGCTCCACCGAGAATTTCCAAATGGATAAATTAGAAGAATACAACCACCGCGAACTGAGACAATTCTGCATAGAACTTGGCATTGCTACCACCGGCCTGAGTACCAAGGATGATCTAAAGCACGCCCTAGAGTCGTGGACAGAAACTGGGGTCGCCGGACCCTCCGACCAAAGCAGCATCACACCAGAGGGGAACGCCACGGCTCCCGAGGAGCGGGGAACGGGCCTCTCGCAGGAGGAGATCCGAGAAAGAGAAAGAACCCGATTGCACGAGTTGGAAATGGCACGACTCAAGATGGATGGGGAACTCAAGTTAGCGGAACAGAAACTCAACCTCGAGCATATGCGGCTCCGAGATGAACGAGAAGAGAAGCAGAGACAGAGAGAGCTGGAGGAGAAAAAAATAACGCTCGAGCACGAGCGCCAACTAGCGGAGATAGAACTTCGGAAACAAAATAAAGAACTGGGGGTGCCTGAGCGACCACATACCCCGGGGCCAATCGAGAAAAAAGTCCACATCCCCAAGGATGTTGTCCGCGAGTATGTCCGAGAAGACGACATACAACAGTGGTTTAAAGCCTACGAGATCGCCATGACCTCCCACCGGATCGACCGGAGTGATTGGGGAGCCGGACTTTGGGGGAGGTTTATCAACGAGGGTCGCGATGCCCTACTGCAGCTCCCAGATCACCAAATGACGTCCTACGACCACATGAAGGCTGCCCTCCTCACCCGCTACGGCCTCACACCCGAGATGTACCTCCAGAGGTTCAGAGATTGCACCCGGATCCCAGGTACAACTTGGGTAGAATACGTGAACTATTTCAGCCGTGCCTTCGAGGGTTGGATAAGGGGGAGCCATGTCACCACTTACGAACAACTCTTTAACCTTATGGTATGGGAGCACCTGTCGAACAACTGTTTCGTCGAGCTCAGGCAGCACCTCCTCGACAGTAAGCTGACTGACCCCCGGCAGCTCGCCGCCGAAGCTGACCGATGGGAAAGCACCCGAGTGGGCCGGAGGGGGCCACACGAACAGAACAGAAGCAACCCAGGCCAGCACCGTCCTCGGGGAGGAGGAGGGGGCCAGGGGCGAGGAAGAGACGCCTTGCCAACAACACCCGTGGCCAGCACCCCGCCTCCGGCCGGCCGGGGCAACCCCCCGTGGCGTCCTGGGGCCCGAGCCAACGTCACGTGCCACCGATGCCAGCGAGTCGGCCACTACGCCAATGACCCGAGCTGCCCGCAGAACCAAGCACCCAAGCCCCGCCAGGTAGCTGCCGCCGCCCTGGGGGAAGAGCGATCATCGGAGGAACCAGAAGAGTATGAGCCGGCCCAGCAAGAGTGGGAGCCGGCCGCCATGGTCCTGGCGTGCTTAGGGGGAAGAGACATGGTCCCGCGGGCTCCCCTACCCGCTAACACCAGGAAATACGGTCAGTGGGTGACCATTAATGGACAGCGAGCCGAGGCCTTGCGTGACACAGGCGCCAGTGTGACGGCCGTCCGCTGTCACCTGGTGAAGCCCGAGCAGATACTGCCGAACATTCTCTGCCCCGTCCGCTCGGCAGACAACTCTGAAAGTATGTGTCAAATGGCCTGCGTCCCATTCGAATGGGGAGGGGTCTCCGGCCTGTTGAAGGTGACGGTCCGGGACGATGCCCCCGTGGACTGCCTCCTGGGGAATGACCTCGAGAGTTCCCCGTGGGCCACCGTTGAGAGAAGAGAGCACCTGGGGATGCTGGGCCTCCCGGACTGGGCCTGCATAACCACCCGGTCCATGGCCGCCCGTGCCGTCCCTCGATCAGAAGAACCGGAATGGCCGGCACCTCCGCCCCCGGTCGCCCCAGTAGAAGACAACGACAAGGCCAGCCCCCCAGACCCGACGACCGAAGGGGACGCGCAATCCCAGGACCTTCCTGACCTGGCTCAGTGGCGTCAAGAAGGGGGGCCCACCCAAGAACAGTTCCGCCAGGAACAAAAGACCTGTCCCTCCCTCGAGGGACTCCGCCAACAAGCCAGCGCCCAGAATGCAGGGGACGCCACCGGAACTCACTGGGTCTACTGGGATAACGACCTGCTATACAGCGAGCAAAGAATCGCCGAGCTGGGGGCCGGTCGAGTACTGGTGGTACCTCTCCGCTTCAGAGACTTTCTGCTCAACCTGGCACACGATGTCCCCCTGGCTGGACACCTGGGCCAGGACAAAACGTACAGCCGCCTAGTAACCCACTTTTTCTGGCCGAAAATGAGGAACGACGTCCTGAACCACTGCCGATCTTGCCCCACATGCCAAGCCAGCGGGAAGAGTGGTCGGAAGCTGAAAGCCCCTCTGCAACCCTTCCCTGTGGTCACCACCCCGTTCGAGAGGGTGGGGATAGACATTGTGGGGCCTCTGGACCCCCGCACGGCACAAGGACACAGGTTCATCTTAGTACTGGTGGACCATGCCACCCGCTACCCCGAGGCGGTGCCCCTACGGACCGTGACAGCTCCGGTGGTTGGCCGGGCCCTAATGGGGATCTTCTCCCGGGTAGGCTTCCCCCGAGAAGTCGTCAGCGACCGAGGCACGAACTTTATATCCAAATACATGAAGTCCCTCTGGCAACAATGCGGGGTCACCTACAGATTCACGACCCCCTATCACCCCCAAGGGAACGGACTAGTGGAGCGTTTTAACCGCACTCTCAAGGGGATGATTGGGGGATTGGAAGAGCCCCTCCGTCGCCAGTGGGATGTACTACTCCCGTGCCTCCTCTTCGCTTACCGAGAAGTTCCCCAGAAGTCCCTCGGTTTTAGCCCTTTCGAACTCCTGTACGGGCACCCTGTGCGAGGGCCCCTCAGCCTAGTAAAAGAAGGTTGGGAGATGGCCCCCCTAAAGACCCCTCCAGACGTCTTCAAATACATCCTGGCCCTACGCAATCAGACCCGGCGCTTCAGACAGATGGCCAAGGCGAACCTCGAGGCCAGCCAGGAGGACATGAAGAGGTGGTATGATCACAATGCCTCCTCCGTTGAGTTCGAGCCTGGACAACAAGTATGGGTGATGTCCCCCACCGAACCATGTGCCTTGCAAGATAAGTGGACGGGGCCCTTCAAAGTGGTCGAGCGCAAAAGCCCCGTCACTTACCTCATCGACATGGGGACCTCCCGGAACCCCCTTCGGGTCCTCCACACCAACCGACTCAAACCACACTTTGTGCGCTCAGAACTTAGCCTCCTGATGGCTACGGACAGTGGTGCAGAAGAAGACTCCGAACCCCTCCCGGATCTCCTGAAGACTCAGGAGAATGACGGCTCCGTGGACGGGGTCCGGCTCTCTGACGCCCTCACTTCGGAGCAACGCCAGGACTGCCGGAACCTCCTGCTGCAGTTCGCTGCCCTGTTCTCCCTCACCCCCGGGGTCACCCCTTGGTGTTTGCACGACGTAGACACCGGGGACAGTCCCCCTGTCCGACACCGGGCCTACCGCGTACCAGATCGGGTACGGGCCTGCATACAGGAGGAAGTGGCCAAGATGCTCACGATCGGGGTCATCGAGCCCTCGGACAGTCCCTGGGCCAGTCCGGTTGTATTGGTTCCCAAAGCCGCTGCCCCCGGCACCGCACCCGAACTGAGATTCTGCGTCGACTACCGGGGCTTGAACGCTGTCACCCGGACCGACGCTCATCCTATCCCCCGAGCAGACGAGCTGATCGACCGGCTGGGGGCCGCCCGCTACCTTAGTATCTTCGACCTAACAGCGGGCTACTGGCAGATCGGCCTCACACCCAGGGCTCAGGAACGGTCAGCCTTCTCTACCCCCGATGGCCACTATCAATTCAAGGTCATGCCCTTTGGCATGAAGAATGCCCCCGCCACGTTTCAACGCCTTGTGAACCAGGTCTTGGCGGGGCTCGAAGAGTTCAGCGCTGCCTACCTGGACGATATCGCTGTATACAGCCGCCACTGGTCCGACCACCTCCGTCACCTCCAAGAGGTCCTACAAGCCCTCCAGCGGGCCGGCCTCACCATTAAGGCCGGCAAGTGCCAAATTGGCCAAGGGTCTGTGACCTACCTTGGGCACCAAGTGGGAAGCGGGCTGGTGGCCCCGCTACAACTTAAGATTGCTGCCATCCAGTCCTGGCAGCCCCCCGTCACCCAGACCGAGGTCCGAGCCTTCTTGGGGCTCACCGGCTACTACCGGCGGTTCGTGAAGGACTACGGCAGCATCGTGGGGCCCCTCACGGGTCTCACGTCCAAGAACCAACCGAAGCGGATTAACTGGACTCCTGATTGTCAAGCGGCCTTCGAGAAGCTGAAGGCCGCCCTGTGCACCGCCCCTGTGCTCCAGGCCCCCGATTACAGTCGGGAATTTGTGGTGCAGACCGACGCCTCCGACCACGGCATCGGAGCCGTCCTTTCTCAGTTAAACCCCGAAGGTCATGACCAGCCGGTGGCCTTCATCAGTCGACGTCCCCTGGCCCGAGAACAGCGTTGGAGCACCATCGAGAGGGAGGCATTCGCAGTAGTGTGGGCCCTCAAAAAGCTCCGACCCTATCTCTTCGGTACCCACTTCCGGGTACAAACCGACCATCGACCCCTGCAGTGGCTGATGCAGATGCGGGGGGAGAACCCAAAACTCTTGCGCTGGTCCATTTCCCTGCAGGGAATGGACTTCACCGTGGAGCACCGACCAGGCCAAGACCACGCCAACGCGGATGGCCTGTCCCGCTTTTTCCGCCTCGACGAAGAGAGTCCCCAAGGAGATGGGTGACTCTCCCCGCCTTCAGCTGGGGGGGACGCATGTTGGACAGGCCACACAGAGGGCTTGCTCCCTCCCCGCACGACAGGGCCCAAGCTCCGGCCCACCAGGCATACCCCACGAAAAGCACCTGTACCCCGTCTCCCGACGGATCTTCTGCCCTCGGACCTCTACTCATCACGGGGGCCAGCCCCACCGGCTTCCCCGGCCGGGTCAAGCCGCCATCTTGGGCCCTGCACCACGAGGCCGCGTGGCCTCACCCCGACCCTAACCCCGGGCCTGGCCGGCCCCGACATCCCGGCACCACCATCCACCCAGGAGGTGAGCGGACCACTTGGCAGGTCAATGGGAGAACGAAGTGTCAAGGGCTCTCCCCCGCCAGGTGCCGATCGCCTCCAGCTCCCCCAGGCACTGGCTCCACCCCCTGCTGGGTGTCTGGACACCTTCATCCCGGACCCTCCGACCTCCAAGTGCGAGGGTCCGGACATCAAAGGGCACCAGCCCTATAACTGGGGCAGCTCCGGAGCAGGAAGGCAGTTGTATCCTGGAGTCGAGAGACACCGAGAGAACTCAGCCTTGACGGACTACTGGCGCTGCCGTAGCCCGCTCTTGTGAACCATCGTCCTGCCTGCTGGCGCTGCCGCGGCCTTCTGCAACCTCCATCCTCGTCGGGACCTGCTGGCGCTGCCGCGGCCCGTTGTAACGACCATCCTCGTCGGGACCTGCTGGTGCTGCCGCGGCCCGTTGTAACGACCATCCTCGTCGGGACCTGCTGGCGCTGCCGCGGCCCGTTGTAACGACCATCCTCGTCGGGACCTGCTGGCGCTGCCGCGGCCCGTACATCGACCATCTTTCCGGGACCTGCTGGCGCTGCCGCGGACCGTGTACCGACCATCTCAACCGGGACCTGCTGGCGCTGCCGCGGCCCGTACCACCTAAGCCACCAAGCTCGAGGATTGTGAGCTAGTCATCATCTCACCCGAACTACCTGACTGGTAGACAGACTGTCCCGCTACCCCTTACCCTGCTTTGAGAGACTTGAATCGAGGGGACCCCTGAGTCCAGACCTCCTTGTACCATTCAACCGTACCTTAAGAAGTGCTTATAAAGAACACTGAACCTTATCCGTGTGTGGTATCTGTCTGTGGGGGGGAAGTTACTTGTCTGTACGATCGTTGGAGACGGCTCTCCCCGGAGACCTCTCCTCCTGTCCCCGGCCGACCCTCCCGGTCCATCTACCCTTTCTAACAATGGAGGAGAGGGGTGCCAATGTATGACCGCAGGGAGGAGAGGGTTGAAAGTGCCTGGCCTCATGGAGAAGGGGGTGCCAGTGAATGGCTGCATGGAGCGGAGGGGTGCAAGTGCACAGCTGCATGGAGAAGAGGGGTGCCAGTGCATGCCCACATGGAGGAGAGGGGTGCCAGTGCACAACCGCATTGAGGAGAGGGGTGCCAGTGCATGACCACAGGCAGGAGAGGGGTGAAAGTGCATGGCCTCATCGAGAACAGGGGTGGCAGTGCATAGGCGCATGGAGGAGAGGGGTGCGAGTGCACGGCTGCATGGAGAAGAGGGGTGCGAGTGCACCGCGGCATGAAGGAGAGGGTTGCCAGTGCATGATCGCATGGAGGAGAGGGGTGCCAGTGCACAACCGCATTGAGGAGAGGGGTTGCCAGTGAATGGCCGTATGGAGGAGAGGGGTGCCAGTGCATGCCCACAATAATGAGAGGGGTGCCAGTGCACAACCGCATTGAGGAGAGGGGTGCCAGTGCACAACCTCATGGAGAAGAGGGGTGCAAGTGCATGACCTCATGGAGGAGAGGGTGCCAGTGCATGACCTCATGGAGGAGAGGGGTGCCAGTCCATGGCCTCATGGAGAAGAGGGGTGCCAGTCCATGGCCTCATGGAGGAGAGGGGTGGCAGTGCCTAACCGCATGGAGGAAAGGGGTGCCAGAGCATAACCACATGGCGTAGAGGGGTGGCAGTGCATGGCGGCATGAAGGAGTGGGGTGCCAGTGCATGGCCTCATGGAGGAGAGGGGTGAAAGTGCATGGCCTCATGGAGGAGGGGGTGCCAGTGCATGGCCTCATGGAGGAGAGGGGTGCCAATGCATGACCGCAGGGAGGAGAGGGTTGAAAGTGCCTGGCCTCATGGAGGAGAGGGGTGCCGGTGCATGGCCGCATGGAGAAGAAAGTTGCAAGTGCATGGCTGCATGGAGGAGAGGGGTGCCAGTGCATGATCGCATGGAGGAGAGGGTGCCAGTGCATGACCGCATGAAGGAGAGGGGTGCAAGTTCACAGCTGCATGGAGAAGAGGGGTGCCAGTGCATGGCTGCATGGAGGAGAGGGGTGCCAGTGCATAATCACATGGAGGAGAGGGGTGCCAGTGCATGACCGCATGGATGAGAGGGTGCCAGTGCATGACCTTATGGAGGAGAGGAGTGCAAGTGCACAGCTACATGGAGAAGAGGGGTGCCAGTGCATCCCGCATGGAGGAGAGGGGTGCCAGTGCACAACCACATTGAGGAGAGGGGTGCCAGTGCACAACCTCACGGAGAAGAGGGGTGCCAGTGCATGACCTCATGGAGGAGAGGTTGCTAGTGCATGGCCTCATGGGAGAGAGGGGTGCCAGTGCATAACCGCATGGAGGAGAGGGGTGCCAAAGCATAACCGCATGGCGGAGAGGGGTGGCAGTGCATGATCGGATGGAGGAGAGGGGTGCCAGTGCATGACCGCATGGAGGAGAGGGTGACAGTGCATGACCTTATGGAGGGGAGGGGTGCAAGTGCATAGCTGCATGGAGAAGAGGGGTGCCAGTGCATCCTGCATGGAGGAGAGGGGTGCCAGTGCACAACCGCATTGAAGAGAGGGGTGCCAGTGCACGACCTCATGGAGAAGAGGGGTTCCAGTGCATGACCTCATGGAGGAGAGGTTGCCAGTGCATGGCCTCATGGGAGAGAGGGGTGCCAGTGCATGGCCTCATAGAGTGGAGGGGTGCCAGTCCATGGCCTCATGGAGGAGAGGGGTGCCAGTGCATAACCGCATGGAGGAGAGGGGTGCCAAAGCATAACCACATGGCGGAGAGGGGTGGCAGTGCATGGCGGCATGAAGGAGAGGGTTGAAAGTGCATGGCCTCATGGAGGAGGGGGTGCCAGTGAATGGCTGCATGGAGCCGAGGGGTGCAAGTGCACAGCTGCATGGAGAAGAGGGGTGCCAGTGCATGCCCGCATGGAGGAGAGGGGTGCCAGTGTACAACCGCATTGAGGAGAGAGGTGCCAGTGCATGACCACATGAAGGAGAGGAGTGAAAGTGCATGGCCTCATCAAGGAGAGGGGTGCCAGTGCATCAGTGCATGGAGGAGAGGGGTGCGAGTGCACGGCTGCATGGAGAAGAGGGGTGCGAGTGCATGATCGCATGGAGGAGAGGGGTGCCATTGCACAACCGCATTGAGGAGAGGGGTGCCAGTGAACGGCCGCATGGAGGAGGGGGTGCCAGTGCGTGCCAGTGCATGGCTGCATGGAGCCAATGGGTGCAAGTGCACAGCTGCATGGAGAAGAGGGGTGCCAGTGCATGCCCGCATTGAGAAGAGGAGTGCCAGTGCATGCCCGCATTGATGAGAGGGGTGCCAGTGCACAACCGCATTGAGGAGAGGGGTGCAAGTGCACGACCTCTTGGAGAAGAGGGATGCAAGTGCATGACCTCATGGAGGAGAGGATGCCAGTGCATGACCTCATGGAGGAGAGGGGTGCCAGTGCGTGGCCTCATAGAAGAGAGGGGTGCCAGTGCATGGTAGTATGGAGGAGAGGGGTTGTTAGAATCCGGGTTCCCTGGTTGACCCAGGCCTCTCAGGGCTCTCAAACCTCTGTGGCGCCAGGGAGCAGGGGGCAGTAGCCCCAGGCGCTTGGCAACCTTTGTTCATTCTCCCTCCTGTCAGGTCAGGTATGACATCCTTGCACTGACCCACCAGCCCCAGGCCTGTACCCGGCAGCTGTACCAAAGACTGGGGTGGCGTCTCCCACACCCGGTCCTCCTCCTTGGGGCTCTGTACCCCCCCACTTGGAGTGGTACCCCCTGCCAGAATTGCCAGGGCATCTGTGGCAGGTGTCCTGCGCAATTCGCCCACCAGTTCAGGGGTTCAATCCTGCAACTGGGCGTCCAGGTCAGGGGGGACACCCTGAACCTGGCCCTCCAACCTAGGGTCTAAACCCTTCAGTTGTGCCGGGGTCAGAGGCGAGGACTCCCTCCCTCTGCACCCCCTTCCAGAGTACTGCACACTCCCAACTGGAGTGGTACCCCTAGAAGCAACATGTGCCAGGACACTGATTACAGTTGTCCCACCCTCCAGGTCAGACAACACCTGAACCTGGCTTCCCAACCCTGGGACCAACCCATGCGGTTGAACGCTCACCTGGCGCACCAGGATTTCCCGGGGAGCACGCATGCCCCCCCTGAGGGTGACACATAACTCGTCTCGTGTGACAGTCTGCCTGGCGCAGATCTCCCGACCCCTGTCCATCTGACAGTGCACGAAGATCCCCCAGGACAGAAGTGGTGTTGGACCCGGCCTCGTAGTATGGCCCTACGTGCCCCCGCTCCACCAAAACCTGGTACCTGCAGCCCCAAGCACACGGCCCAGCCGACCCTCCCCACCAGGACACACGCACCCGACCCGGACATCCCCGTCCATGGCCTCTCTCCTTTCGGCCACCCCGGGCCCGCGTGCCCACTTCATGCACCAAGATGGCCGCCCGGCCCCCAGCGCGACCCGGGCCTAGGGGCGCCACTCCGGCTGGAGGACATCACGCTTCCAGGGGATGAGAGAGTGTTGGACTTGGCCCTTCTGGCAGGTTCACCCCTGAACTTTTTGCCTTTTATTGGTGACTTGGTGTGGTGATTTTCTTGGTTTCTGCGCACTTTCCCTGTGTCCCAGGGTAAAGTGCGTGCGTGCTCTGAGTGCATGTGGTGAGATAGGCCTGCCCTCCCATAGGAATGCATGGGGAATGTATGTGTCCCTAGTAGTTCCTGATGCGTGGGGTGTGCAGGCCCGAGTTTGGTATGTGCGGACTCGTGGGAGTGAATGCTGCGCGATGATGTGTGCGGCGTGCATGTACCTAGTGTGGAAGTGCCACTTCTAGAAGTGGGCACTTCTGTGTGCAGTGCGTCTGTCGTGTGATTGGCTGGAGCTGGCTGGTGAGCCTGGCTCCAGGAGTCTGGTTGGGTCTGCCCCAGTGGTGAGTGTGAGATTAGCATGCTGATGGCTGGGGAGGAGTGCACCTTGGACCTGAATAGGGCAGGGTTTTCCCCACACACTGCTGGCTCCGCCCCCTGTGGTGCGACTGACGACCCTAGCCCTGCCAGTGAATAGAGTGAGGGGCTGAGCACATCAAGGGTGCTCCCCAACCAGCTGCGACTGGTTTTCCCCCTCACCCTGAACCCAGAACAAAGGGATTTGGTGTATAAAAAGGGGCTGTGTCCCCTTACAAAATGTTCTTGTTCTGACTTGAATCTGCCAGGGGCGCGCTGCTGCTGGGGCCCAGGAGGGACCGCCATGGGGGCTACCTTCCTGCTGGAGGGCCCTGTGTGCTGGCCCCTGGGCCCTGCTTTGCCCCCTGGACGCCTTCAGGACCTTTTGGCTCGTTTTGCTGGTCCTTTTTCACTGCCCAGGCTTGGTGCAGCCTTCTAGCGCCTGGAGAGCGCTTTTATTTCCCCAGAGAAAGGAGCTGGGGCGGTGCAGCATCACGCTGCGATGGAGAAGGAATCCCCAGACTAGGGATTCCCCCATGACGTGTGCCTGGCGGGAGCCCACCCCGCTTATTCCGTTGCTTTAGTGCGCAGGTGCCCACCCTGCGTCTTCGTCTCATGTTCTTCATACTACGGGTGCCCACCCCGCTTACTGGCATCCCACACGGGTGCCCACCCCGCTGCTGCAGTTATTGTCATGCTCGAGGGAGCCTACCCCTCATTCGAAGCGAGGAAATCGCCGCCGCTGCCAACCGCGGCCGCCCGGAAGTCAGGCAAGACTGCCTGTGACGGGGGCGGGGCCAGCGGCTGGAGCGGAAGCAGCGCGAGAGTTGCGGGCCCGGGTGAAATTGGAGAACAGCGCGAGGCTCCCATCTGCAAGGGAAGCCCCGTGCCGCCGGAGAAGTGCTGCCGCCGCAAGAAGTGGAGTCCCCTGCGCCGGAGCCCGGTGAGTAAGGGCTGGGCAGGGGACAGGACGGCACAGTGCTCGCGCTCCCCCAAGGGAGCAGGCTTGGTGTTGGTGCGAGGCACCGAGTGGGAGCAGGCTTGGTGTTGGTGCGAGGCACCGAGTCAGAGCGGCCCCGTGTGTGCAGCGGGCCGCTCCAACGACCTGGGCATCATTTTGCCTAGAGCCCCAGAGGGGGCCAGTTTTGCCAGTGGCGCCGCCGTAGCGGGCCACTAGTTCGTGGCGCATGTTATCTCTAGAGCCAGAGAGGCTCCACATGGGCATGTTGTGTTTAGGCGCCCCCCGCCCCCTTGAGGGCACGATTGTTTCTCGAGTCTGTAAGGCTCCAATGTTGCGGGGCACAGGTGGTTCCGAGCGCGAGTGCGCTCCCTCGCTTTGGGGGCATATTTGTTTTAGAGCCCCACAGGCTCCAACGAAGGGGGCATTATTATTCAAGAGCCCTGAGGCTCCAACGAAGGGGGACTTGGGGACATGTTATGTCCGAGCCTAGGTGGCTCCAACGTTGTGGATAATGATTCAGGGGCTAGTGAGAGCCCATGCCTCCTATTTGCCTTCCCCAGCTGCGCAGCACTTAGTGCCAGCTGCAGCGTTTAGGCCCTGCTTTGTCCCCAGCTGCCCAGCAAGTAGTGGGCAGCTGCTACGTTTAGGTTCTGGCGCAACCTGGACTCTATAATGTGATTTTGGGTGCCAGGAAATGTACTGTGTAGTATGTTTGGCGCACCCTGTGTTCATGGTTTTGGTGCTAGGAAATGTACTGTGTATAGTATGTTTTGCGCACCCTGTGTTGTGTACCTCTAAATGTGGTTAGTTCTGCCTAGGAGGTTGTTTCACCTTGTTTAGGTTGATGGTAGGGAGAATGTACTTCCCTGTGTTATGTACGCCCCTAGTGTAGGTATACTTAGGTGGTTAGGTCTAATGAGTTAGACCAATGAGAATTGCATAATGTGATTTATGCCCCTGTGATAGATACAGGATAGGTTTTATACCTGATGCTAGTGTGATGACGCTGAGGTCATTATTGCGCCAGTAGAGACTGGCTGGGCTCTACAGTTACTTTGTGTTATGTTCTACGTTTACTATTGGTGATTTGTGCTATGTTCTAAGTGCTAATTCCTGACAGTGGTCCATGTGGCCCTGTCCCCTGTATATATAATCCCTTGTAAATTCTGCCCGTGCCTGTTGGCACATTGTAGAGTGTGTGTTTTTATCTAATGTGTTGTGTATAATACAAAGGCTATTTTTATAGAATACCTTGTGTGGAGTTTCCTTTGTGGTGGGCCTTGGGTGTTGTTGCTGGGTGCGCGCGCAAACGCTTTACACTTCGCCTCAGAGATAAGCCTGACTGCTCGTGCCAAGCTACCAAGGGGGTGAGCAGGGGTTATCTTTGGCGTGTACCTTCCTTGCCCTGACTAGAGTGGTGGTTTCTGCCTGACTTTGGCGCAAGCCTTAGCCAACCAGAAATCCCATTTCTAACATTGGTGGCAGCGGTGGGATTTGGACTTGCGTTTGCGCTGTACCGCAGCAGCAACTGGCCGCACTACAAAACTCTGCATTTAGATAAATCACATGGTATAGGGATTATTGTTTTAAAGTTTGCTTTTAAATGTCATTTCTTTGGAAATGTGTTCTTGTGCACTGTGAGTTAGGTGTCCCTAGCTCGGGAGGGTAGATCATCCCCCTTAGTGCATTGTGTTTTCTGGATTCACCAGAGGGTGGGATCCAGTGGTGGCAGCAGATGTGTGTCCAGTGCATGTATTCCCATTCCCAGTTCCAGGGGTAGTGGTACCTGTGTCACGTGGTGGTCAGGGTGAGAAATCAGGGGCGGTAGAAACTGTCTTACCAGTCTTGGGAGGGGTTTGGGGATGAATGTGTAATGCGCTGGATGAATGTGAATGTCCCATTCCCAGTTCCCAGAGTAATAGTACCTGTGTCACGTGGTGGTCAGGTTGAGAAATCAGGGGCGGTAGAAACTGTCTTACTAGTCTGGGGGGTGTGTGAGTGTGGATGAATGGTGTGAGTTCTCTGAAAGAAGGAGCTTGCTCTGAACTCCCCTGGACGATGGGTTTCGATCGGCCCTCCGGCCTCCCTGAGGGCTGGCTCCATGCCTGCTGGGTGTCTGGGGCTCCTCCCGACCCGGCCCTGAAAGGATCAAAAGACAATGACGGGAAATCCCGACAAGCGACCCCCAGGTGACAAGACCCCTGCCTGCACAGACTCCGGACATCAAAGAGGGGTCGACCTATAACAAGGGGTGCTCTGGGTCTGTCCGGCAGATTCGACGCTGGAACAACGAGAGCCTGCCGACGTGGTCGCGGCTCCTGGAACTTGGACCCTCCTGAGCCCTGCTGAGTGACTCGCGGCTCCCTGAAGATCGTAAGACCTCCGAACTTGTACCTGAGCCTGCTGAGTGACTCGCGGCTCCTTGAAGATCGTAAGACCTCCGAACTTGTACCTGAGCCTGCTGAGTGACTCGCGGCTCCTTGAAGATCGTAAGACCTCCGAACTTGTACCTGAGCCTGCTGAGTGACTCGCGGCTCCTTGAAGATCGTAAGACCTCCGAACTTGTACCTGAGCCCGCTGAGTGACTCGCGGCTCCGACAGACTCTCACGGTCCCGCCGGACCCCGACTACAACAACGTATCCCCCAGCTCGAGGATTGTGAGCTGTGCGCCGGATACGTCCCTGCCTTGAACCTTTGCCAGAGACTGTCCCGCTACCCCCTACCCCTTCCGAGACTCATTGAGCCCGTGCTCTCCTTGTACATATTTGCAGTGATAACCTACTTGATAAAGATTGATTTCTAAGGACACACGGTGTGGTCACTTTGTGTAGTGTGGTGCCAGAAGTACGATCCTAAGGACGAGATTCCTCCCCCTGGGGAGTCTCCCGCCAGTGCCCGGCTACGATACTTCGAGGGTGGGTCTCAGGGTAGTCAGGACCCCTTTCCGGGCTCCTCTGAGGTCGCCGTCTAACATTGGTGGCAAGCGACGGGATTCGGGCCCATCACCTAGAGATCGTACCGTGAACGACGGACGCACTACCGACAAAGATGGCAGAAGGAAGCGCCATGAGCCCCGCAGAAACCAACGCCAACATGGTGTTCCAGGTGGAGCATCTAGAAGAATACACACACAAAGAGCTAAAGCAATTTTGCAAAGAACTTAAAATCGCTACCACCGGTCTCAACACTAAAGAAGATTTGCAGAAAGCACTGAAAACTTGGGTGGATACCGGGGCCTCCCGCCCGGAAGGCACGGGGGAGCGCCCGACGGAGCCGAACCCCTCCAAAGTGAAAGCAGCAGCAATCAGGTGCGAGGCATCGTACCAGACGGGGGCCTATCCCCGGAAGAACTCGCGGACAGAGAGAGAAGTCGCAATCATGAACTCGAGTTAGCCAAACTCAAAATCGAAGGCGAATTGAAGTTAGCGGAAAAAAAGCTAGCAGTAGAGCAAATGCGTGTACAAGGCGAACTGGAAGAAAAGAAGCTCCAACGGGAGCACGAAGGAAGGAAACTCCAACTGGAGCACGAACGCAGCTTGAAGGAACTCGAGCTCAAGGCCAGAAACGAGGAAGGGAGGCCCCCGGGAAACCGAGAGACGGCCTCCCCAGCGGAACAGAAGGTCCACATCCCCAAGGACGTGGTCAAAGAATATTATAAAAACGATGACATTCAACAATGGTTCAGGGCCTACGAGGTCGCCATGACCTCCCATCGGGTCCCGCAGAAGGACTGGGGGGGCGGGGTTGTGGGGGCGGTTTCTGAGCGAAGGAAGGGACACCCTGCTCGACCTACCCCTCTCCCTGCAGACCTCCTACAGCCACATGAAAGAGGCTCACGCCTCACCCCAGAAATGTACCCTCAGCGATTCCGGGACTGCAGGAAGATCCCGGGCACCACCTGGGTGGAGTATGTAAACTTTTTCAGTCGGGCCTTCGATGGGTGGATCAAGGGCAGCAAAGTCACCACCCTGGCCGAACTCACCGACCTCATGTTGTGGGAACACCTGGCTGCGAACTGCTTCATAGAACTACGTCAGCATCTGCTTGACAGCAAGCTCACAGATCCCAGGAAGCTGGCTGTGGAGGCCGACCGCTGGACCAACACCCGGGTCTCCCGGGGCATGGTAGGAGAGTACCCCCGAGCCAGTCAGGGACCACCCCGCCAGAGAGGGGGAGGGAACCAGGGAGGGCCGAGAGAGTCCCAGCCTAGCCCCCCGAAAACACAACCTCCACCTTTCCCGGCGCCCCTTCCACCAGTGACAGGGCCCCCTGGGAGACGGGGACACCGGGTGACCATTACGTGTTTCCGTTGCCAGAAACCCGGGCACTACGCCAATGACCCAGAGTGCCCCATGGCCACCCAAGTCTCCCCTACCACCCCTGCGAGACAGATAGCCAATGTAGCCCTGGGGGAGGAGGTTGAGGAAACCGAGGAGTGGGAACCCGCAGCGATGGCCCTAGTATCCCTGGGGGATAGGGAGATGATCCCTGGTAGCCTCCTACCCTCCAACACAAAGAAATACGGGCAGCTAGTCAAGATCAATGGCCACCAAGTAGAGCCTCTGCGGGACACCGGGGCCAGTATCACCGGTGTCCTCAGGCACCTAGTCCCCGAGGAGCAGATCCTCCCCAACGTCTTTTGCCCCGTAATTTCCGCAGACAATAGAGAAAGTATGTGTCAGGTAGCCCTGGTGCCGTTTGAGTGGAGAGGGGTGATAGGTAAACTCAAGGTTGCCGTAAGAACCTCCCAGCCGGTCGACTGCCTCTTGGGGAACGACCTGGAGAGTTCTCCCTGGAAGCACGTCGAGCGCAAGGCCCACCTAGGAATGATGGGACTCCCCGAGTGGGTGTGCGCCACCACCCGATCTATGTCAGCCCGACTCACTCCCCGGAGAGAAGTCGAAAGCACCCCGATCGAAGAGACCAGAACAGTCCCCGCCGAGGGTCCTCCCGTCCCCCCATCAGAAGGGTCCGTCGCCAGCGACGAACCCGCACCATCCGACCCCGCCCCGGTCCCCGAGTTGGGAGACCTACCCGAATTGGCCCAGTGGCGCCACGAGGGCGGGCCCACCCGGGAAGAATTTTGCCGGGAGCAAGCCCCTTGTCCTTCCCTGGTCGGGCTGCGGCGCCAAGCCGAGGGCCAAGCCGCAGGTGACCAGACCGGGACGCACCGAATCTATTGGGAAAATAACATCTTGTACAGTGAGCAGAAGTCGGTGGAGCTGGGATCCGGACGGGTACTGGTGGTACCCCTCCGCTTCCGAGACTTCCTCCTGGGCTTAGCCCACGACGTCCCCCTCGCCGGCCACCTGGGTCAGGACAAGACCTACAGCCGTCTCGTGACCCATTTTTACTGGCCTAGAATGAGAGCAGCGGTAGAAGCCCACTGCAAGTCCTGCCCCACGTGCCAGGCTAGTGGGAAGAGTGGGGGGAAGCGCAAGGCTCCCCTCCAACCCTTCCCGGTCGTCAGTACCCCTTTCGAACGAGTCGGAATCGACATCGTGGGACCACTGGACCCCCCCACCTCCCAAGGTCACCGTTTCATCTTGGTCCTAGTGGATCACGCCACCCGCTATCCTGAGGCTATTCCCCTACGCACCATCACGGCCCCCGTGGTGGGCCGGGCCCTGATGGGGATCTTTTCCAGGGTGGGTTTTCCCCGCGAGGTCGTGAGCGATCGCGGCACTAATTTTATCTCGAAATATATGACGTCCCTGTGGCAACAATGTGGGGTGTCCTATGAGTTCACCACCCTGTACCATCCCCAAGGGAACGGCCTAGTAGAAAGGTTTAATAGGACTTTGAAAGGGATGATCGCTGGCCTAGAAGAGCCCCTCCGGCGTAAGTGGGACGTCCTGCTCCCCTGCCTCTTGTTTGCTTACCGGGAGGTCCCCCAGAAGTCCTTAGGGTTCAGCCCGTTTGAATTACTCTATGGACACCCCGTCCGAGGTCCCCTCAGTTTGGTTAAGGAAGGGTGGGAGGCAGCACCCCAGACCACCCCCCGAGATGTGTTCCAGTACGTCCTGGCCCTCCGGAACCAGACCAGGAAGTTCCGAGAACTGGCCGAGGCCAACCTGGAGGCAAGCCAAGAAGAGATGAAGCGCTGGTACGACCAGAATGCCACTCTGGTCGAGTTCCAGCCGGGCCAGCAGGTGTGGGTCATGGCCCCCGTGAAGCCTGGCGCCCTCCAGGACAGGTGGACTGGGCCCTACAAAGTGGTTGAGCGGAAGAGTCAAGTCACATACTTGGTGGACGTCCAGTCGCCTCGGGATCCCCTCCGGGTCCTTCACGTGAACCGCCTCAAGCCTCACTTTGTGCGGACAGAACTGAGCCTCCTGCTGGCCACCGATGACGGGGCCGAAGATGAGTCTGATCCCCTCCCGGACCTCCTGTGTGTCAAGGAGCAGGATGGCTCCGTGGAAGGAGTGAACCTCTCCCCAGCCCTCACTGCCCAGCAACAAGCGGACTGCCGCCAGCTCCTAAGACAATTTTCCGACCTCTTCTCCCTGACCCCCCGGGTCACCGACTGGTGTGTTCATGACGTGGACACCGGGGACAGCCCGCCGGTGAGACACCGAGCCTACCGAGTTCCCGATCGGGTCCGGTCCTGCATTCAAGCGGAAGTCTCGAAGATGTTGACCCTGGGGGTGATCGAGCCATCTGACAGCCCCTGGGCCAGCCCCGTGGTCCTGGTCCCGAAGGCAGCGGCCCCCGGTGTCGCCCCCGAGCTCCGATTCTGCGTGGACTACCGGGGGCTCAATGACGTCACCCGAGCCGATGCCCACGCCATTCCACGAGCCGACGAACTCATTGACCGACTAGGGGCAGCCCGGTTCCTCAGCACATTCGACCTCACCTGCGGATACTGGCAGATTGCGCTCACCGAGGGGGCCAAGGAGCGGTCCGCTTTCTCCACCCCCGATGGGCACTACCGCTTCCGCGTAATGCCCTTCGGAATGAAAAATGCCCCGGCCACTTTCCAGCGACTGGTGAATAGAGTCCTGGCCGGGCTAGAGCAGTTCAGCGCGGCATATCTGGACGACATCGCTGTTTTCAGTTCAGAATGGAGTGAGCACCTCCAGCACCTCCGGAGGGTGCTAACCGCCCTGCGCCAGGCAGGCCTCACAGTAAAAGCCAGCAAGTGCCAGATCGGACAAGGCTCCGTAGTCTACCTGGGGCACCAGGTCGGGAGCGGCCAGGTCGCCCCTCTACAGCCAAAGATCGACGCCATCCTGGCCTGGGAACCACCCATCACCCAAACGGAGGTCCGAGCCTTTCTGGGACTCACTGGCTACTACCGCAGATTCATTCGGGGGTATGGCAGCCTTGTCGGCCCCCTCACAGAACTCACGTCTAAAAAACAGCCAAAGAAAGTGCAGTGGACGGCTGCCTGCCAGGAAGATTTCGATGCCCTAAAGAAAGCCATGTGTACTGCCCCCGTCCCCCAGGCTCCCGACTACTCCAAGGAGTTTATAGTCCAGACTGATGCCTCCGAGCATGGCATTGGGGCCGTCCTGTCCCAAGTGAATGACCAAGGCCTAGACCAGCCCGTCGCCTTCCTCAGTCGGCGGCTGTTGCCCCGAGAACAGAGATGGAGCACCATAGAGCGCGAAGCCTTTGCCGTGGTCTGGGCACTCAAAAAACTACGACCCTACCTGTTCGGCACCCATTTCAGAGTCCAAACTGACCATCGGCCCTTGCGATGGCTCATGCAGATGCGAGGAGAAAACCCCAAGCTACTGCGGTGGTCAATCTCCCTCCAGGGGATGGATTTCACCGTAGAACATCGCCCTGGTACGGACCACGCCAACGCTGACGGCCTCTCCCGGTTCTTCCGCCTCAGCGAAGAGAACCCCCCAAGATGATGGGCAGTTCTCTCCGGCTTTCAGCTGGGGGGGACGCGTGTTGGACCCGGCCTCGTAGTATGGCCCTACGTGCCCCCGCACCACCAAAACCTGGTACCTGCAGCCCCAAGCACACGGCCCAGCCGACCCTCCCCACCAGGACACACGCACCCGACCCGGACATCCCCGTCCATGGCCTCTCTCCTTTCGGCCACCCCGGGCCCGCGTGCCCACTTCATGCACCAAGATGGCCGCCCGGCCCCCAGCGCGACCCGGGCCTAGGGGCGCCACTCCGGCTGGAGGACATCACGCTTCCAGGGGATGAGAGAGGGAGGAGCAGTTTCTATCGCACCTCTGAACTCCCCTGGGACGATGGGTTTCGATCGGCCCTCCGGCCTCCCTGAGGGCTGGCTCCATGCCTGCTGGGTGTCTGGGGCTCCTCCCGACCCGGCCCTGAAAGGATCAAAAGACAATGACGGGAAATCCCGACAAGCGACCCCCAGATGACAAGACCCCTGCCTGCACAGACTCCGGACATCAAAGAGGGGTCGACCTATAACAAGGGGTGCTCTGGGTCTGTCCGGCAGATTCGACGCTGGAACAACGAGAGCCTGCCGACGTGGTCGCGGCTCCTGGAACTTGGACCCTCCTGAGCCCTGCTGAGTGACTCACGGCTCCCTGAAGATCGTAAGACCTCCGAACTTGTACCTGAGCCTGCTGAGTGACTCGCGGCTCCTTGAAGATCGTAAGACCTCCAAACTTGTACCTGAGCCTGCTGAGTGACTCGCGGCTCCTTGAAGATCGTAAGACCTCCGAACTTGTACCTGAGCCTGCTGAGTGACTCGCGGCTCCTTGAAGATCGTAAGACCTCCGAACTTGTACCTGAGCCCGCTGAGTGACTCGCGGCTCCGACAGACTCTCACGGTCCCGCCGGACCCCGACTACAACAACGTATCCCCCAGCTCGAGGATTGTGAGCTGTGCGCCGGATACGTCCCTGCCTTGAACCTTTGCCAGAGACTGTCCCGCTACCCCCTACCCCTTCCGAGACTCATTGAGCCCGTGCTCTCCTTGTACATATTTGCAGTGATAACCTACTTGATAAAGATTGATTTCTAAGGACACACGGTGTGGTCACTTTGTGTAGTGTGGTGCCAGAAGTACGATCCTAGGGACGAGATTCCTCCCCCTGGGGAGTCTCCCGCCAGTGCCCGGCTACGATACTTCGAGGGTGGGTCTCAGGGTAGTCAGGACCCCTTTCCGGGCTCCTCTGAGGTCGCCGTCTAACAAGTGGGGTCACCATGGTCATTCACTGGTGGCGCAGCCCTTCTGGCTGGCCCCTGACCCACTGGTTCTTCCACTGGGGACTCTTTCCCCCTCTCACCCCTCAATCTGGACTTCTGCACCTTCCCAACTGGAGCGGTACTGCCAGAAACCAGAACTGAGGGAGGCCTGCTTACAGACACTCCCCGTTCACCAGACACTAGGGGATCACGCACAATGGGCAGCCCCTCAGGACAGACTAGGCTCCCCACCTGGTGTTCCCTTAAAGAACCATCCAAGCTCTGAGACTGAGGTTGGGCACTACCGAGACATAACCCGTTCTCACTCCTTCCCCTTAAAGACAGGACGTGAGGCCCTACACCCCTCTCACTACTACAGGACCTAGTTGGGCTACTCTGAGCCACTTCCGCCACACTGGGTTTGAAGATACCTGAAACACTCCTCTTGGGATCACTCCCCAATGCCTTTCCAGACCCTCTGGACTCCGCCAAAATGTCTGCCTCCAATGTGAGCTCCCTGCTGTCAGAGAACTCACTCTCCCACAGGTGTTGTGTTAGACGGACCGGGAGGGTCGGCCGAGGACAAGGGGAGAGGTCTCCGGGGAGAGCCGTCTCCAGCGATCGTACAGACAAATAACTTTCCCCCCCACAGACAGATACCACACAAGGAGATGAGTTAGCGTTCTTTATAAGCACTTCTTAAGGTACGATGAAAAGGTACAAGGAGGTCTGGACTCAGGGGTCCCCTCGATTCAAGTCTCTCAAGATGGGAAAAGGGGGTAGCGGGACAGTCTGGTTACCAGGCTGGTAGTTGAGATGGTATGATGGGTAGCTCCCAATCCTCGAGCTTAGGTGGTCTAGCTGGTACGGGCCGCGGCAGCGCCAGCAGGTCCCAGTGAAGATGGTCGATACACGGGCCGCGGCAGCGCCAGCAGGTCCCAGTGGAGATGGTCGATGTACGGTCCGCGGCAGCGCCAGCAGGTCCCGGTGAAGATGGTCGTTACAACGGGCCGCGGCAGCGCCAGCAGGTCCCGACGAGGATGGATGTTGCAGAAGGCCGCGGCAGCGCCAGCAGGCAGGACGATAGATCACAAGATAGGGCTACGGCAGCGCCAGTAGTCCGTCAAGGCTGAGTTCTCTCGGTGTCTCTCGACTCCAGGATACAACTGCCTTCCTGCTCCGCAGCTGCTCCAGTTATAGGGCCGGTGCCCTTTGATGTCCGGACCCTCGCACTTGGAGGTCGGAGGGTCCGGGATGAAGGTGTCCAGACACCCAGCGGGGGGGTGGAGCCGGTGCCTGGGGGAGCTGGAGGCGATCGTCACCTGGCAGGGGAGAGTCCTTGTCACTTCGTCCTCCCATTGACCTGCCAAGTGATCCGCTCACCTCCTGGGTGGATGGTGGTGCCGGGATGTCGGGGCCGGCCAGGCCCAGGGTTAGGGTCGGGGGGAGGCCACGCGGCCTCGTGGCGCAGGGCCCAAGATGGCGGCTTGACCCGGCCGAGGGAGCCGGTGGTGGCTTGGGCCCGTGCTACAGGGAGGTCCGAGGGCAGGAGTTCCGTCGGGAGACGGGGTGCGGGTGATTCTCGTGGGTCGCGCCTGGGGGGCCGGGGCTTGGGCCCTGTCATGCGGGGGGGGCGCAAGCCCTTCGTGTGGCCTGTCCAACATGCGTCCCCCCAGCTGAAGGCGGGGAGAGTCACCCATCTCCTTGGGGACTCTCTTCGTCGAGGTGGAAGAAGCGGGACAGGCCATCTGCGTTGGCGTGGTCTTGGCCCGGTCGGTGCTCCACGGTGAAGTCCATTCCCTGCAGGGAGATGGACCAGCGCAATAGTTTTGGGTTTTCCCCCCGCATCTGCATCAGCCACTGCAGGGGTCTATGGTCGGTTTGTACCCGGAAGTGGGTACCGAAGAGATAGGGCCGGAGCTTTTTGAGGGCCCACACCACTGCGAAGGCCTCCCTCTCGATGGTGCTCCAGCGCTGTTCTCGGCCCAGGAGACGTCGGCTGATGAAGGCCACCGGCTGGTCATGACCCTCGGGGTTCACTTGGGAAAGAACCGCTCCGATGCCGTGGTCGGAGGCGTCTGTCTGTACTACGAATTCCCGACTGTAATCGGGGGCCTGGAGCACAGGGGCGGTGCACAGGGCGGCCTTCAGCTTTTCAAAGGCCGCTTGACAATCGGGGGTCCAGTTAATCCGCTTTGGTTGGTTCTTGGACGTGAGACCCGTGAGGGGCCCCACAATGCTGCCGTAGTCCTTCACGAACCGCCGGTAGTAGCCGGTGAGCCCCAAGAAGGCTCGGACTTCGGTCTGAGTGACGGGGGGCTGCCAGGACTGGATGGCAGCAATCTTAAGTTGCAGTGGGGCCACCAGCCCGCTCCCCACCTGGTGCCCCAGGTAGGTCACGGACCCTTGACCAATTTGGCATTTGCCGGCCCGCTGGAGGGCCTGTAGGACCTCCTGGAGGTGGAGGAGGTGGTCGGACCAGTGGCGGCTGTATACAGCGATATCGTCCAGGTAGGCAGCGCTGAACTCTTCGAGCCCCGCCAAGACCTGGTTCACAAGACGTTGAAATGTAGCGGGGGCGTTCTTCATGCCAAAGGGCATGACCTTGAAGTGGTAGTGGCCATCGGGGGTAGAGAATGCGGATCGTTCTTGAGCTCGGGGTGTGAGGCCGATCTGCCAGTAGCCCGCTGTTAGGTCGAAGATACTGAGGTAGCGGGCGGCCCCCAGCCGGTCGATCAATTCATCCGCTCTGGGGATAGGATGAGCGTCGGTTCGGGTGACCGCGTTCAAGCCCCGGTAGTCGACGCAGAATCTTAGTTCAGGTGTGGTGCCGGGGGCAGCGGCTTTGGGGACCAATACAACTGGACTGGCCCAGGGACTGTCCGAGGGCTCGATGACCCCGATCGTGGGCATTTTGGCCACTTCCTCTTGTATGCAGGCCCGTACCCGATCTGGTACGCGGTAGGCCCGGTGCCGGACAGGGGGACTGTCCCCGGTGTCCACGTCGTGCAAGCACCAAGGGGTGACCCCGGGAGTGAGGGAGAACAGTGAAGCGAACCGCAGCAGGAGGTCCCGGCAGCCCTGGCGTTGCTCTGGGGTGAGGGCATCGGAGAGCCGGACCCCGTCCACGGAACCGTCTTTCTCCTGAGTCTTCAGGAGATCAGGGAGAGGCTCGGAGTCTTCTTCCGCCCCACTGTCTGTAGCCATCAGGAGGCTGAGTTCTGAGCGCACAAAGTGTGGTTTGAGTCTGTTGGTGTGGAGGACCCGAAGGGGGTTCCGGGTGGTCCCCATGTCGATGAGGTAAGTGACGGGGCTTTTGCGCTCGACCACCTTGAAGGGCCCCGTCCACTTATCTTGCAAGGCACATGGTTCGGTGGGGGACATCACCCACACTTGTTGTCCAGGTTCGAACTCGACGGAGGAGGCTTTGTGATCACACCATCTCTTCATGTCTTCCTGGCTGGCCTCGAGGTTCGCCTTGGCCATCTCCCTGAAGCGCCGGGTCTGATTACGTAGGGCCAGGAGGTACTTGAAGACGTCTGGAGGGGTCTTTAGGGGGGCCATCTCCCAACCTTCTTTGACTAGGCTGAGGGGCCCTCGCACAGGGTGCCCGTACAGGAGTTCGAAAGGGCTAAAACCGAGGGACTTCTGGGGAACTTCTCGGTAGGCGAAGAGGAGGCACGGGAGTAGTACATCCCACTGGCGACGGAGGGGCTCTTCCAATCCCCCAATCATCCCCTTAAGAGTGCGGTTGAATCGCTCCACTAGTCCGTTCCCTTGGGGGTGATAGGGGGTCGTGAATCGGAAGGTGACCCCGCACTGTTGCCAGAGGGACTTCATGTATTTGGAGATGAAGTTCGTGCCTCGGTCGCTGACGACTTCTCGGGGGAAGCCCACCCGGGAGAAGATCCCCATTAGGGCCCGGCCAACCACCGGAGCTGTTACCGTTCGCAGAGGCACCGCCTCGGGGTAGCGGGTGGCGTGATCCACCAGTACTAGGATGAACCTATGTCCTTGTGCCGTGCGGGGGTCCAGGGGCCCCACAATGTCTATTCCTACCCTCTCAAACTGGGTGGTGACCACCGGGAAGGGTTGTAGAGGGGCCTTCAGCTTACGGCCACTCTTCCCGCTGGCCTGGCACGTGGGGCAGGACCGGCAGTGGTTCAGGACGTCGTTCCGCATCTTCGGCCAGAAAAAGTGGGTCACTAGGCGACTGTAAGTTTTGTCTTGGCCCAGGTGTCCAGCCAGGGGGACATCGTGGGCCAGATTGAGCAGGAAGTCTCTGAAGCGGAGAGGTACCACCAGTACTCGACCGGCCCCTAGCTCTGCGATCCTCTGTTCGCTGTATAGCAGGTCGTTCTCCCAGTAGACCCAGTGAGTTCCGGTGGAGTCCCCTGCGCTCTGGGCGCTGGCTTGTTGGCGGAGTCCCTCGAGGGAGGGGCAGGTCTTTTGCTCCTGGCGGAACTGTTCTTGGGTGGACCCCCTTCTTGACGCCACTGGGCCAGGCCGGGGACGTCCTGGAGGTGCGCGTCCCCTTCGGTCGTTGGCTCCGGGGGGTTGGCCTCATCGTTGTCTTCTACTGGGGCGACCGGGGGCGGAGGTGCTGGCCATTCCGGTTCTTCTGGTCGGGGAACGGCACGGGCTGCCCTGGACCGGGTGGTTACGCAGGCCCAGTCCGGGAGGCCCAGCATCCCCAGGTGCTCTCTTCTCTCGACGGTGGCCCATTGGGAACTCTCAAGGTAATTCCCCAGGAGGCAGTCCACGGGGGCATCATCCCGGACCGTCACTTTCAACAGGCCGGAGACCCCTCCCCATTCGAAGGGGACGCAGGCCATTTGGCACAGACTTTCGGAATTGTCAGCTGAGCGGACGGGGCAGAGAATGTTCGGCAGGATCTGCTCGGGTTTCACCAGGTGACAGCGGACGGCCGTCACACTGGCGCCTGTGTCACGTAAGGCCTCGGCCCGATGCCCATTAATGGTCACCCACTGACCGTATTTCCTGGTGTTGGCGGGTAGGGGAGCCCGCGGGACTATGTCTTTTCCCCCTAGGCACGCTAGAACCATGGCGGCCGGTTCCCACTCTTGCTGGGCCGGCTCATACTCTTCCTGTTCCTCTGACAGTCGTTCTTCCCCCAGGGCGGCGGCAGCTACCTGGCGGGGCTTGGGTGTTTGGTTCTGCGGGCAGCTCGGGTCATTGGCGTAATGGCCGACTCGCTGGCATCGGTGGCACGTGACATTGGCTCGGAACCCTGGCCGTATCGGGGGGTTTCCCCGGCCGGCCGGGGGCGGGGTGCTGGCCACGGGTGTTGCCGGGAGGGTGTCTCTCCCTCGCCCCTGGCCTCCTCCTCCTCCCCGAGGACGGTGCTGGCCTTGGTTGCTTCGGTTCTGCTCGTGCGGTCCTCTCTGGCTCACTCGGGTGCTCTCCCATCGGTCAGCTTCAGCGGCGAGCTGCCGGGGGTCGGTCAATTTACTGTCGAGGAGGTGCTGCCTGAGCTCGACGAAGCAGTTGTTCGACAGGTGTTCCCATACCATGAGGTTAAAGAGTTGTTCGTAGGTCGTTACATGGCTCCCCTTGATCCACCCCTCGAAGGCTCGGCTGAAATAGTTTACGTACTCCACCCAAGTTGTACCCGGGATCCGGGTGCAATCTCTGAACCTCTGGCGGTACATCTCGGGTGTGAGGCCGTAGCGGGTGAGGAGGGCAGCCTTCATGTGGTCGTAGGACGACATTTGGTGATCTGGGAGCTGCAACAGGGCATCGCGACCTTCGTTGACGAACCTCCCCCATAGTCCAGCTCCCCAATCACTCCGGTCGATCCGGTGGGAGGTCATGGCGATCTCGTAAGCTTTGAACCACTGCTGTATGTCGTCCTCTCGGACATACTCTCGGACAACATCCTTGGGGATGTGGACTTTTTTCTCGGTTGCCCCTGGGGTGTGCGGTCGCTCAGGCACCCCCGTCTCTTTATTCTGTTTCCGAAGTTCTATTTCCGCCAGTTTGCGTTCGTGTTCGAGTGTTATTCTTTTTTCCTCAAGCTCTCTCTGTCTCTGTTTTTCTTCTCGCTCCTCTCGGAGCCGCAGATGCTCTAGATTTAGTTTCTGCTCGGCTAACTTTAGTTCACCGTCCATCTTGAGTCGTGCCATTTCCAACTCGTGTAATCTGGTCCTTTCTCTTTCCTGGATCTCCTCCTGCGAGAGGCCCGTTCCCCTCTCCTCGGGAGCCGTGGCGTTCCCCTCTGGTGTGACACTGTTTTGGTCGGAGGATCCGGTGATCCCAGTTTCTGCCCACGACTCAAGGGCACGCTTCAAATCCTCTTTGGTACTCAGGCCGGTGGTAGCAATGCCTAGTTCCATGCAGAATTGTTTAAGTTCGCGGTGGTTATACTCTTCCAACTTATCCATTTGGAACTTTTCAGTGGAACCGCTATCTTTAGCTGACATCGTGGTTTTGTCGTGGGGTGAGCTACTCTCTGTACGATTACGCGTTGATTCGGATCGCGCCGCTGGCCACCAATGTTAGACGGACCGGGAGGGTCGGCCGAGGACAAGGGGAGAGGTCTCCGGGGAGAGCCGTCTCCAGCGATCGTACAGACAAATAACTTCCCCCCCCACAGACAGATACCACACAAGGAGATGAGTTAGCGTTCTTTATAAGCACTTCTTAAGGTACGATGAAAAGGTACAAGGAGGTCTGGACTCAGGGGTCCCCTCGATTCAAGTCTCTCAAGATGGGAAAAGGGGGTAGCGGGACAGTCTGGTTACCAGGCTGGTAGTTGAGATGGTATGATGGGTAGCTCCCAATCCTCGAGCTTAGGTGGTCTAGCTGGTACGGGCCGCGGCAGCGCCAGCAGGTCCCAGTGGAGATGGTCGATACACGGGCCGCGGCAGCGCCAGCAGGTCCCAGTGGAGATGGTCGATGTACGGTCCGCGGCAGCGCCAGCAGGTCCCGGTGAAGATGGTCGTTACAACGGGCCGCGGCAGCGCCAGCAGGTCCCGACGAGGATGGATGTTGCAGAAGGCCGCGGCAGCGCCAGCAGGCAGGACGATAGATCACAAGATAGGGCTACGGCAGCGCCAGTAGTCCGTCAAGGCTGAGTTCTCTCGGTGTCTCTCGACTCCAGGATACAACTGCCTTCCTGCTCCGCAGCTGCTCCAGTTATAGGGCCGGTGCCCTTTGATGTCCGGACCCTCGCACTTGGAGGTCGGAGGGTCCGGGATGAAGGTGTCCAGACACCCAGCGGGGGGGTGGAGCCGGTGCCTGGGGGAGCTGGAGGCGATCGTCACCTGGCAGGGGAGAGTCCTTGGCACTTCGTCCTCCCATTGACCTGCCAAGTGATCCGCTCACCTCCTGGGTGGATGGTGGTGCCGGGATGTCGGGGCCGGCCAGGCCCAGGGTTAGGGTCGGGGGGAGGCCACGCGGCCTCGTGGCGCAGGGCCCAAGATGGCGGCTTGACCCGGCCGAGGGAGCCGGTCGTGGCTTGGGCCCGTGCTACAGGGAGGTCCGAGGGCAGGAGTTCCGTCGGGAGACGGGGTGCGGGTGATTCTCGTGGGTCGCGCCTGGGGGGCCGGGGCTTGGGCCCTGTCATGCGGGGGGGGCGCAAGCCCTTCGTGTGGCCTGTCCAACATGTTGGCATAGCTCTGGAAAACAATATGCTCTCCCACAATTGGATCACACAGCCCCCTAGCAGGGTTAACCAAACTATCCTTCCCCTCACCCTCTAGTGCCTCACACACGTACTCCACCCCACTCTCCTGAGACTGGCAAGACAGTATCTGACTGTCTCTGTCACACAACCCACACTCTTCTGGGCGGTCTTCACACTCACATACCAGGACTTCGATTTTGGGGAACCCCTCTCCCTGCACCTCTCATCTAGAGTCAATAGAGTGTCCCTCCCACCACTAGGACCATGATATCCTGCGGCAGTTTCCCTATTCCTCTCAGGGACACTGCGCACTACTGGAGCTACCTCATGTCCTTGAACCTCCTGGTGTATGTTAACCCCCTCCTTCAAGTCAGGTGCCATGTCTCTGGGTGTGTGTACTACTCTCTCAGCACTAGAAAATTCAATATTGCTGCCACCATCTGAGCTGGATTCCTCCTCCCACTCAGCAAAGCTCAATCTCTGAGCTACACATATTTCTTGTTGCTGAACTGAGACACTCATGGTCTCAAGCCTCTCGATCTCTTAAGTTAAGCTTCCTCATTATCAAGTCATGCTCCATTTGCATTTTCTTTTCTTCTAGAGCAAGCTTTTTGCTTTCCAGCTCCAGTTGCCCATTTAGTTTCGCCATCTCTATCTCATGAGCTCCGATTTCCTTCCTGTCGGCCAACTCCTCTGGCAACAGGCCTCTGCCCAAGCTAGCGATGCTCTCTGCCTGCTCAATTTCCTCCACCTCATCAGAGTCTTTTCTTGACTCCCTCCAGGCTCTCAGCGCCTTGCAAAGATCTACTTTGAGCTTACATCCAACAGTGGGGACTTTGAATTTTCTGCAGAAGCCCTTCAGCTGGGCCTTGGTGTAGCTCTCTAATCTCTCTTCTTCCCATTCCACATCTTCAGTTTCAGAGATGAGGGATGCTGCCCTTTCCACAACAACTGAACCAGGCATGATTACTTTAACAACCGGCGATTTCCAGCAAAAATGCGAATTAGAAGTAAGTGGTTGCGCTATTGGTCTGCCTTCACTATGTGGCGTTCACCAATCACTGTGTATGCATCACAAATGCAAATTCGTAATCCCCACCGCTGACCACCAATGTTAGTGTTGGACCCGGCCTCGTGGCGTGGTCCTTAACCCCCTGGATTGTGCCCGTTCCCCGCCCCGGCCGTCACGGGCCACCCGTCTGAACTGCACCAAGGCCCTTCACCCGGAGCTGCACGTGGACGCATACTCCTCGTGGCTCCGCCATCTTGTTGGCATCCACGTCACACCGTGCACCAGCCGGCGCGACCCCGCTCAACCCGGCCTCGACCCCAGCGAAGCCCCGCCATCGAGGCACCACGAACTAGCCAGGGGGTGCCGCAGGAACCATTCATCGCCCCCGGCGGAGGACAGTATCGATGGGACCCCCAACTGTCCTCCCCTCTCGAGGTGTGATCGCCCTGCAACTCCCATGGGCCTGGCGCCTCTCCTGCTGGGCGTCTGGCCACCTCCACCCGGCCACTCCGCCCCCTCGGGCGCATAGGTCCGGACATCAAAGGGCTCCAGACCTATATCTGGGGCGACCCCACCACAGCTCGGCAGTTGTATCCCGGAGTCGAGAGCCCTGCTGATTGAATCGCGGCTGACCCTACGGAGAAGAACTCTTGTCGGAACCATCACGAGCCCTGCTGACTGCGTCGCGGCTCCTTCCTGTGAACCCTTTCTGAACCACCTGGAACATCGGAGCCCTGCTGACGCCGTCGCGGCCCAACCTCGCTGAAACCTCCCTCGGAGCCCTGCTGACGACGTCGCGGCTCGAGCTGAGCAGAAACCATCTTGAGAGCCCTGCTGATTGGATCGCGGCTCTCCACGAACTATACGCCAGAGCCCTGCTGACGCCGTCGCGGCTCAACCCCTCCGAGATCCGGAGGTCCTCCAGCTTGAGGATAAGAACTGGGCCCCAGGTACCCTCGTACCGCACTCCTGCCAAAGACTGTCCCGCTACCCCTACCCTTCCAAAGAGACACTGAGACTTTTGGTGGATCCCTCGATCCCTCGTGTAAATATTGACCTCGTAACCGTTTTATTGCTGATAAAGAATTGCTTGTCACAAGACAACCCCCTTGAGTCCTGTGTGGTGGTGTTACTGGGCTAGGACGTGATAGGAGAAGGATCTCCCAGGAGACTTCTCGGCAGCGCTCGGCTACTTCGTGCAGTGTGAGGGCCCCCCCCTTGGTGGTCGCACCGACTCCTCGGGGTCCGCCTTCCAACATTTGGTGGCCAGCGACGGGATCCGAGCCGAACGCAGTACGTACCAGCCAGTACCCACTAGCTACCCATCCAAACGAACAGCATCATGAGCAGCCAGGAAAACAACGCGACAATGGAGTTCCAGCCCGAACGGCTGGAAGAATATACGCACAAAGAATTGAAACAGTTCTGCAAAGACAAAGGCATTGCAACCACCAGCCTAGGTACCAAAGAAGAGATGCAGAAAGCTCTGAGGGCATGGTTGGAGGCCGGGGCAGGCCCCTCCCAGGAAGAAGGGCCCTTGCCCCTGACTGAGACCGCAGCAACCGCACGGACTCCGGCAACCGGAGGAAGAAAGAGCCTAGAAACCGGCCTCTCCGAAGAAGAAATACGAGAGCGGGAAAAGGTCCGGAGCCACGAGCTAGAGCTCGCCCGACTGCGGCTGGACGGGGAACTCCAGCTGGCAGAAAAGAAACTGGCCCTAGAGCAGCTGCGCCTTCAAGAAGAGATAGAGGAGAAGAGACGACACCGGGAGTTGGAGGAAAAGAAACTAACTCTTGAGCACGAGCGCAGTCTCAAGGAGCTCGAGATCAAGGCCAAGAACGGAGGGACTGACACCCCCAGTACTAGAGACACTCTACCGCCTTCCGAGGCCAAGGTACATATCCCGAAAGAAGTCGTCAAGGAGTATTACAAGAATGACGACATCCAACAATGGTTCAAGGCCTACGAGGTGGCCATGACCTCTCATCGGGTGCCCCGAAAGGACTGGGGCGCGGGCCTGTGGGGGCGGTTCCTGAGTGAGGGGCGGGACACGCTGCTCCAGCTACCGGAGGAGGTGATGACCTCCTACGATCACATGAAGGAGGCCCTGCTCACCCGCTACGGGCTAACAGCGGAAATGTACCGCCAGCGGTTCAGAGACTGCAAGAAAATCCCGGGTACCACATGGGTGGAATATGTGGACTTTTTCAGTCGGGCCCTAGAAGGGTGGATCAAAGGGAGCAAAGTAACCACCTACGGGCAGCTGGTCGACCTCATCGTGTGGGAACACCTTTCCAACAATTGCTTCGTGGAACTAAGACAGCACCTCCTCGACAGCAAAATGACCGACCCGCGAAAACTTGCCGTCGAGGCCGATCGATGGGTCAACTCCCGGGTCCCCCGGAACTCAATGGGGGAGTACCAGAGGAACCCCAACGGACCCCCCCGCCAGCGCGGTGGGGGGGGAGGGCCGAACAGGAACCGAGACCCTCCCGCCGGGGCCCCCAGGAGCCCCCCTCGAGGGCCACCGCAGCCACATCTCTCCCCGAGCCTAGCCCGAAAGGTGGGCCCGGCCCGACCCGGACCACGGCCGCCAGTGACCTGCTACGGCTGCCAACAAACAGGACACTTTGCCAGCGATCCGGCCTGCCCTCTGAACCGAAGAAACGGGGCCGGCGGGCACCCGCCCCGGCAGCTGACAGCCGCCGCCTTGGGGGGAGGAGAAGAGGAAGAGGAGGCCCTCGACCGAGAGAACACTGAGTGGGAGCCGGCAGCCATGTCCCTGGTCTGCCTGGGTAGCCGAGAGATGGTACCCTGCACCCCCATCCCAACCAACACCCAGAAGTACCGGCAGCAGGTCACGGTCAATGGACAACGGGCCGAAGCCCTTCGTGACACAGGCGCCAGTATCACCGCTGTCCGCTGCCACCTGGTGACCCCTGGGCAGATTCTACCGAATGTGCTGTGCCCCGTACGGACGGCCGACAACAGTGAAAGCCTATGCCAGATGGCCCTGGTCCCCTTCGAGTGGGGAGGGGTGACGGGCCTGCTGAAGGTGACAGTGCGCGACGACGCCCCGGTCGACTGCCTCCTGGGGAACGACTTGGAAAGTTCCCCCTGGGCTCAAGTAGAGCGACGAGAGCACCTCCGAATGTTGGGACTGGCTGATTGGGCCTGCGCCATCACCCGGTCCATGACCGCCCAGGCCCCCCGCTCATCCTCGACCTCCGGGACCGCCCAGCCCGAGGGGTTCACACCCCCTCCCACCAGCAGCGAGGAGGAGGCGGACACCGACCCTGGACCCAGCAAATCCTCCCCCGAAGAGATGGCTTCTCCGAGCGCCCTCCCAGAACTGACACAATGGCGATACGAAGGGGGCCCCACCCGAGAGCAGTTCCAGCAAGAACAACAGTCCTGTCCCTCTCTCGAAGGGGTCCGACAACAGGCGACCGCGCAAGCCAACGGTGACCAGACCGGCACCCACTGGATCTACTGGACCGAGGGCCTGTTGTACAGTGAACAGAAAGTAGCAGAACTCGGGGCCAGCCGCGTGTTGGTGGTCCCCCTCCGCTTCCGGGAGTTCCTTCTCCACCTGGCCCATGATGTGCCCCTCGCCGGACACTTGGGGCAAGACAAAACGTACAGTCGTCTGGTGACCCACTTCTACTGGCCCCGGATGCGGAGAGATGTGGACAACCACTGCCGGTCCTGCCAGACCTGCCAAGCCAGCGGAAAGACGGGGGGTCGGGTCAAGGCCCCCCTCCAGCCCTTTCCAGCCGTCAGCACCCCGTTCGAACGGGTCGGAATCGATATTGTGGGACCCCTGGACCCCCAAACCGCCCTGGGCCACCGCTTCATCCTGGTCCTCGTGGACCACGCCACCAGGTACCCGGAGGCGGTCCCGCTAAGAACTATAACGGCCCCTGTGGTAGGCCGGGCCTTGATGGGGATCTTCTCCCGAGTGGGATTCCCCAGCGAAGTGGTGAGCGACCGCGGCACGAACTTTATCTCCAGGTACATGCGGTCTCTGTGGCAACAGTGCGGGGTCACATACAAGTTCACGACCCCCTATCACCCTCAGGGGAACGGACTGGTTGAGCGGTTCAACCGAACATTAAAAGGGATGATCCAGGGCCTGGAAGAACCCCTCAGGCGGAAATGGGATGTCCTGCTGCCCTGCCTCCTGTTTGCCTATCGGGAGGTCCCGCAGAAGTCCCTGGGGTTCAGCCCGTTTGAACTATTGTATGGACACCCGGTCCGCGGACCGCTCAGCCTGGTCAAGGAGGGCTGGGAGATGAAGCCCCGAGGAGCCCCTCCTGACGTCTACCGATACCTCCTGACCCTCCGAAACCAGACCCGCAGGTTCCGAGCCATGGCCGAAGCCAACCTCGAGGCCAGCCAGGAGGACATGAAGCGGTGGTACGATCGCAACACCTCTACTATAGAATTCGAGCCAGGGCAGAAAGTATGGGTCATGGCCCCGGTCGAACCCGGCGCCCTCCAGGACAAGTGGACCGGGCCCTTCAAGGTGGTGGAGAAGAAAAGTCCCGTCACCTACCTGGTCGATCTGGAGTCCCCCCGGAACCCCCTCCTGGTCCTACATGCTAACAGGCTAAAACCCCACTTCGCCCGGACCGAACTGAGCCTGCTGCTGGCGACTGACGAAGGGGGCGAGGACGACTCCGGGCCCTTGCCCGACCTCTTGCAATCCGACATTCACGATGGATCGATCGAAGGGGTCCAACTCGCCTCGTCCCTGACCCCGGAACAGCGCAACGACTGCCAGCAATTACTGCGGGACTACGCAGCCCTCTTCTCTCTCACCCCGGGGGTGACCCACTGGTGCGTCCACGATGTCGACACCGGGGAGAGCCCCCCCATACGACACAGAGCCTACCGGGTGCCTGACCGAGTGCGGGCCTGCATCCAGGCCGAAGTAGCGAAGATGCTGGCCCTGGGGGTCATCGAGCCTTCCGACAGCCCGTGGGCCAGCCCTGTCGTCCTGGTGCCCAAGGCCGCAGCTCCCGGTCACCCCCCGGAGTTGCGATTCTGCGTGGACTACCGAGCCCTGAATGCAGTAACCAAGACAGACGCACACCCGATACCCCGGCCCGACGAACTCATCGACCGCCTAGGGGCCGCTCGCTACTTGAGCACGCTGGACCTCACCGCCGGGTACTGGCAGATCCAGCTCACCCCCGGCGCCCAAGAAAGATCAGCCTTTTCGACCCCGGATGGGCATTACCACTTTCGGGTGATGCCCTTCGGAATGAAGAACGCCCCGGCCACCTTCCAAAGACTGGTGAACAAGGTTTTGGCCGGGCTTGAGGCCTTCAGCGCGGCCTACTTAGATGACATTGCCGTGTACAGCAACCACTGGGCCGAGCACCTTCTCCACCTGAAGGCCGTCCTGGCCGCCCTTCAGCGGGCCGGGCTCACAATCAAGGCCAGCAAATGCCAAATCGGCCACGGATCCGTGACCTACCTGGGCCATCAAGTGGGGAGCGGGCAGGTGGCCCCCCTCCAAGCAAAGATAGATGCCATCCAGACCTGGGAACCCCCCACTACCCAGACCGCTGTCCGGGCCTTCCTGGGCCTCACCGGATACTACCGGCGGTTTATCCGGGACTATGGGAGCATTGTTGGCCCCCTCACAGAGTTAACGTCCAAAAAGCAGCCCAAGAAGGTACACTGGACACCCCGCTGCCAAACAGCCTTCGACACCCTAAAGACAGCCATGTGTACTGCTCCGGTGCTGCAGGCCCCGGACTACCAGAAGGAGTTCGTGGTACAGACGGACGCCTCCGAGTATGGGATCGGGGCCGTCCTATCCCAAGCCGACGAAAAGGGGCTCGACCGACCAGTGGCCTTCATCAGCCGACGACTACTGCCCCGAGAGCAACGCTGGAGCACTATTGAGCGTGAGGTCTTCGCTGTGGTGTGGGCCCTCAAGAAGCTCCGGCCCTACCTCTTTGGCACCCACTTCCGGGTCCAGACCGACCACCGGCCCTTGCAATGGCTAATGCAAATGCGGGGCGAGAACCCCAAGCTGCTGCGGTGGTCCATCTCGCTACAAGGGATGGACTTTGACGTCGAACACCGGCCCGGCAATGACCACGCCAACGCCGACGGCCTGTCCCGCTTCTTCCGCCTTGACGAGGAGAATCCCCAAGGAGATGGGTGACTCTCCATGCCTTCGGCTGGGGGGGACGCCTGTTGGACCCGGCCTCGTGGCGTGGTCCTTAACCCCCTGGATTGTGCCCGTTCCCCGCCCCGGCCGTCACGGGCCACCCGTCTGAACTGCACCAAGGCCCTTCACCCGGAGCTGCACGTGGACGCATACTCCTCGTGGCTCCGCCATCTTGTTGGCATCCACGTCACACCGTGCACCAGCCGGCGCGACCCCGCTCAACCCGGCCTCGACCCCAGCGAAGCCCCGCCATCGAGGCACCACGAACTAGCCAGGGGGTGCCGCAGGAACCATTCATCGCCCCCGGCGGAGGACAGTATCGATGGGACCCCCAACTGTCCTCCCCTCTCGAGGTGTGATCGCCCTGCAACTCCCATGGGCCTGGCGCCTCTCCTGCTGGGCGTCTGGCCACCTCCACCCGGCCACTCCGCCCCCTCGGGCGCATAGGTCCGGACATCAAAGGGCTCCAGACCTATATCTGGGGCGACCCCACCACAGCTCGGCAGTTGTATCCCGGAGTCGAGAGCCCTGCTGATTGAATCGCGGCTGACCCTACGGAGAAGAACTCTTGTCGGAACCATCACGAGCCCTGCTGACTGCGTCGCGGCTCCTTCCTGTGAACCCTTTCTGAACCACCTGGAACATCGGAGCCCTGCTGACGCCGTCGCGGCCCAACCTCGCTGAAACCTCCCTCGGAGCCCTGCTGACGACGTCGCGGCTCGAGCTGAGCAGAAACCATCTTGAGAGCCCTGCTGATTGGATCGCGGCTCTCCACGAACTATACGCCAGAGCCCTGCTGACGCCGTCGCGGCTCAACCCCTCCGAGATCCGGAGGTCCTCCAGCTTGAGGATAAGAACTGGGCCCCAGGTACCCTCGTACCGCACTCCTGCCAAAGACTGTCCCGCTACCCCTACCCTTCCAAAGAGACACTGAGACTTTTGGTGGATCCCTCGATCCCTCGTGTAAATATTGACCTCGTAACCGTTTTATTGCTGATAAAGAATTGCTTGTCACAAGACAACCCCCTTGAGTCCTGTGTGGTGGTGTTACTGGGCTAGGACGTGATAGGAGAAGGATCTCCCAGGAGACTTCTCGGCAGCGCTCGGCTACTTCGTGCAGTGTGAGGGCCCCCCCCTTGGTGGTCGCACCGACTCCTCGGGGTCCGCCTTCCAACAGTTAGAATCCGGGTTCTCTGGTTGACACAGGTAGGTACTTGTGTCAAGCAGGGAACCGTTCCTCTAGTCAGGGTAGGGGGGTACACTCCAACAATAACCCCTGCTCACCCTCTAGGTAGCTTGGCGCGAGCAGTCAAGGCCTATCTCAGAGCCTTCAGGTTAAGCATTTGTGAACACACACACAGTAACTCAGTGACAACCCCACAAATGGATTCCACACTGGGATATAGAAAAATAATACTTTATATATATAGTTTAGGCTTAGCACAAGACCAGATAACGTTTAAACGGCCCACAATACTTATTAAACAAAGAGTTCTTGGTTTTAGCGTAGTTTTAAAGTTCTGTGCGCTTCGTTCCTGTCCGTACGCTTCGTACGCGGTAAAAACTGCTTGGGAACGGGTCTCACACGCACTGTAGGCGCTTCGGGATGAAGCGTACACCCTACGGTGCGAACAGGCACAGTACCTTTACTTTTGGTGAGTTCGTCATGGATGCTGCGCTGACATCAAGCGCGATGTATGGTGCGTTGTCCTCCTGGTGCGATGCGTACTACGGTACGTTAGACCTTTGGCGTGCAGGACTTCAGGGGACGGTGCGTAGGTACGGTGCGTTCAAAGTTCGTCGCGGCGTTCGTGCCGTACCATGAGATCGGCAATCTTGATTCGAAGAACTGTATACAAGCAAACAGTACGCTCCGCACAGGGGAGACGTACGCAACTACCGTACGCACCGCAACCTTTCCAAAGCAGGGGAAAGGAGCGTACGCCGGCAGTACGGTTCGTAGGGGATAGTAGTAAGTACGGTTCGCAGTCCTTCCGTTACGGTGCGAGCTACGGCTCGTATTGGCCTGTTAGTCGCGTTGACCAGGCCGGACGATACCTTCCTTTGCGGTGCGAGCTACGGCTCGTAGAGGGGCCTTAGTCACGTTGTTCGGGCCGGACAGCGGGATACCAGCTTTCAGGGGGTACGCTGCGATCAGCGAGACGTACGCAGCAGTTCGAGTCAAAGATGCGGGGAAAACGGTCCGTTTTCCAAGGCGATCTCACGGCGGTGAAGTCCACTGGTCCTGGGACTTTCTTTCAGGGGGCAAGCTCACTCACAAGCCCTTGGAGATCTCTCAGCACAAGTCAAATAAAAGTTCCGTGAGTCTTTTCTTCCTCTTCTTCAGCAGCAAGGCAACCACTGCAGGCCAATCCCCCAGGTCAGGGACAGTACTCCTCCATGCAGCTTTTCCAGTTCCTTCAGGTCGGACAGAGGTTTCTTCTTGGAAGGACAGGATCTAGTTTCTTAGGAGCAGGGCTCCTACATTTATACCACAAATTATTTGTTCTCTCAGGCCAGGGGGGCCCTTGCCTAGTTCAGTCCAGTTCTGGAACACTTTTTTGATGCGATGCAGGCTTCTTCTTTCAGGGTGCAGGGCAGAGCCATCAGACGCTCCACAGGGGGCGGAGCCAGCATTGTGGTGGCAGAGCTCAACCCTATTCAGAGTCCAGGTGTACTCCTCCCACCCATCTAGATGTCAATCTTTCTATTCACCACCAGGCTACCTAGCTCTGCACATCTGGGTTTCCCCATCCCTGTCACTCACACAAGCCAGACAGCAGATACAAATCACGCAGAGGCGGGCTGAAATGGTTAGGCAAGCAAATGCCAACTTTCTAAAAGTGGCATTTGCAAACGCAGAATATTAAAATAAACCTTGCTAAAAGATGTACCTTATTATTCTGCGTTCAGGCATACTAAACTCGATTTTCTACCATGTTCCCTGGGTCTGTTAGGATCATAGGATGTAACAATCTTAACAGCCCATTCTGGCCTATGAGAACAGGGTAGCCTTACAATAGTGTAAAACGAAAATGGCTGTAATTCACTATTAGGACATGCCACACACATCAGGGCTTGTCCTACCTTATGCTACAATGCACCCTGCCCCTGGGCCTACCATAGGGGTGACTAACATGAAGTTAAGGGAAGGTTTAGGGACTGGCAAGTGGGTGCACTTGCAAGTCAGCATGTCAGTACCAGACTGCACGCAGGTTCTGCAATGGCAGACCTAGACACATTTTACCAGGCCGCTTCTGTGGGTGGCACAACCAGTGCTGCAAGCCCACCAGCAGCATTTGTATGTACACGCCCTGGCACTCCTGGTGCACTTTACTGGGGTCTGATAGTAAACCAAATAGGCCAATCATGGAATCCACCCAACATATACATTTACAATGGGGAGAGCATATGCAGTTTAGCACTGAACAGCAGTGGTAAAGTGCCCAGAGTCATAAAACAGCCAACAACAGGTCAGAACAAATGCAGGAGGAAGGCAAAAGGTTTAGGGATGACCCTGCAAAAAGGGCCAGCTCCAACAAGGGTGATAGTGCATGGCCTCATGGGGGAGAGGGGTGGAAGTGCATGGTTGCATGGGGAAGAGGGGTGCCAGTGTATGACCACATGGAGGAGAGGATTGCAAGTGCATGGCCTCTTGGAGGAGAGGGGTGCCAGTGCATAACCGCAGGGAGGAGAGGGTTGAAAGTGCATGGCCATATGGAGGAGGGGGTGCCGGTGCATGGCCACATGGAGGAGAGGGGTGCCAGTGCATAACCACATGGAGGAGAGGGGTGACAGTGCATGGCCTCATGGAGGAGCGGGTGCCAGTGCATGACCTCATGGAGGAGAGGGATGAAAGGGCACGTCAGTGCATGGCGGCATGGGGGAGAGGGGTGCCAGTGCATGGCCTCATGGAGGAGAGGGGTGCCAATGCCTGACCGCAGGGAGGAGAGGGGTGAAAGTGCCTGGTCTCATGGAGGAGAGGGGTGCCAGTGCATGGCCGCATGGAGAAGAGGGTTGCAAGTGCATGGCAACATGGAGAAGAGGGGTGGCAGTGCCAAACCGCATGGAGGAGCGGGGTGCCAGTCCATGGCCTCATGGAGAAGAGGGGTGCCAGTGCATGACCTTATGGAGGAGAGGTTGCCAGTGCATCGCCTCATGGGAGAGAGGGGTGCCAGTGCATGGCCTCATGGAGTAGAGGGGTGAAAGTGCATGGCCTCATGGAGAAGGTGTGCCAGTGAATGGCTGCATGGAGCGGAGGGGTGCAAGTGCACAGCTGCATGGAGAAGAGGGGTGCCAGTGCATGCCCGCATGGAGGAGAGGGGTGCCAGTGCACAACCGCATTGAGGAGAGGGGTGCCAGTGTATGACCACAGGAAGGAGAGGGGTGAGGTGCCAGTGTATTACCACAGGAAGGAGAGGGGTGAAAGTGCATGGCCTCATCGAGGACAGGGGTGGCAGTGCATAGGCGCATGGAGGAGAGGGGTGCGAGTGCACGGCTGCATGGAGAAGAGGGGTGCGAGTGCACTGCGTAATGATGGAGAGGGTTGCCAGTGCATGATCGCATGGAGGAGAGGGGTGCCAGTGCACAACCGCATTGATGAGAGGGGTTGCCAGTGAATGGCCGCATGGAGGAGAGGGGTGGAAGTGCATGGCCTCATGGAGGAGGGGGTGCCAGTGCATGCCAGTGCATGGCTGCATGGAGCTGACGGGTGCAAGTGCACAGCTGCATGGAGAAGAGGGGTGCCAGTGCATGCCCGCATTGACAAGAGGGGTGCCAGTGCATGCCCGCACTGATGAGAGGGGTGCCAGTGCACAACCGCATTGAGGAGAGGGGTGCCAGTGCACGACCTCATGGAGAAGAGGGGTGCAAGTGCATGGCCTCATGGAGGAGGGGGTGCCAGTGCATGACCTCATGGAGGAGAAGGATGAAAGTGCATGCCAGTGCCAGTGCATGGCTGCATGGGGGAGAGGGGTGCCAGTGCATGGCCTCATGGAGGAGAGGGGTGTCAGTCCATGGCCTCATGGAGGAGAGGGGTGGCAGTGCCTAACCGCATGGAGGAGAGGGGTGCCAGAGCATAACCGCATGGCGTAGAAGGGTGGCAGTGCATGCCGGCATGAAGGAGTGGGGTGCCAGTGCATGGCCTCATGGAGGAGAGGGTGAAAGTGCATGGCCTCATTGAGGAGGGGGTGCCAGTGCATGGCCTCATGGAGGAGAGGGGTGCCAATGCATGACCACAGGGGGAGGAGAGGGTTGAAAGTGCCTGGCCTCATGGAGGAGAGGGGTGCCAGTGCACGACCTCATGGAGAAGAGGGGTGCCAGTGCATGACCTCATGGAGGAGAGGTGGCCAGTGCATGGCCTCATGGGAGAGAGGGGTGCCAGTGCATGGCCTCATAGAGTAGAGGGGTGCCAGTCCATGGCCTCATGGAGGAGAGGGGTGCCAGTGCATAACCGCATGGAGGAGAGGGGTGCTAAAGCATAACCACATTGCGGATAGGGGTGGCAGTGCAGGATGGCATGAAGGAGTGGGGTGCCAGTGCATGGCCTCATGGAGGAGAGGGGTGAAAGTGCAAGGCCTCATGGAGGAGGGGGTGCCAGTGAATGGCTGCATGGAGCCGAGGGGTGCAAGTGCACAGCTGCATGGAGAAGAGGGGTGCCACTGCATACCTGCATGGAGGAGAGGGGTGCCAGTGCACAACCGCATTGAGGAGAGAGGTGCCAGTGCATGACCACATGACGGAGAGGGGTGAAAGTGCATGGCCTCATCGAGGAGAGGGGTGCCAGTGCATAGGTGCATGGAGAAGAAGGGTGCGAGTACACCGCGGCATGGAGGAGAGGGTTGGCAGTGCATGATCGCATGGAGGAGAGGGGTGCCATTGCACAACCGCATTGAGGAGAGGGATGCCAGTGAACGGCCGCATGGAGGAGAGGGGTGAAAGTGCATGGCCTCATGGAGGAGGGGGTGCCAGTGCATGGCTGCATGGAGCCGACGGGTGCAAGTGCACAGCTGCATGGAGAAGAGGGGTGCTAGTGCATGCCCGCATTGATGAGAGGGGTGCCAGTGCATGCCCGCATTGATGAGAGGGGTGCCAGTGCACAACTGCATTGAGGAGAGGGGTGCCAGTGCACGACCTCATGCAGAAGAGGGGTGCAAGTGCATGACCTCATGGAGGAGAGGATGCCAGTGCATGACCTCATGGAGGAGAGGGGTGCCAGTACGTGGCCTCATAGAAGAGAGGGGTGCCAGTGCATGGTAGTTTGGAGGAGAGGGGTGATAGTGCATGGCCTCATGGGGGAGAGGGGTGGAAGTGCATGGCCTCATGGAGTAGAGGGGTGCCAGTGCATGGCCCCATGGAGGAAAGGGGTGCCAGTGCATAACCGCAGGGAGGAGAGGTTTGAAAGTGCATGGCCATATGGAGGAGGGGGTGCCAGTGCATGGCCACATGGAGGAGAGGGGTGCCAGTGCATAACCACATGGAGAAGAGGGGTGAAAGGGCATGTCAGTGCATGGCCGCATGGGGGAGAGGGGTGCCAGTGCATGGCCTCATGGAGGAGAGGGGTGCCAATGAATGACCGCAGGGAGGAGAGGGGTGAAAGTGCCTGGTCTCATGGAGGAGAGGGGTGCCAGTGCATGGCCACATGGAGAAGAGGGTTGCAAGTGCATGGCAACATGGAGAAGAGGGGTGGCAGTGCCTAACCGCATGGAGGAGAGGGGTGCCAGTCCATGGCCTTATGGAGGACAGGGATGGCAGTGCCTAACCGCATGGAAGAGAGGGGTGCCAGAGCATAACCGTATGGCGTAGAGGGGTGGCAGTGCATGGCAGCATGAAGCAGTGGGGTGCCAGTGCATGGCCTCATGGAGGAGAGGGGTGAAAGTGAATGGCCTCATTGAGGAGGGGGTGCCAGTGCATGGCCTCATGGAGGAGAGGGGTGCCAGTGCATGCCCGCATGGAGGATAGGGGTGCCAAAGCATAACCGCATTGAGGAGAGGGGTGCCAGTGCATGACCACATGAAGGAGAGGGGTGAAAGTGCATGGCCTCATCGAGGAGAGGGGTGACAGTGCATAGGCACATGGAGGAGAGGGGTGCGAGTGCACGGCTGCATGGAGAAGAGGGGTGCGAGCGCACTGCAGCATAGAGGAGAGGGTTGCCAGTGCATGATCGCATGGAGGAGAGTTGTGCCAGTGCACAACCGCATTGAGGAGAGGGGTGCCAGTGAATGGCCGCATGGAGGAGAGGGGTGAAAGTGCATGGCCTCATGGAGGAGGAGGTGCCAGTGCATGCCAGTGCATGGCTGCATGGAGCCCACAGGTGCAAGTGCACAGCTGCATTGAGAAGAGGGGTGCCAGTGCATGCCCACATTGATGAGAGGGGTGCCAGTGCACAACCGCATTGAGGAGAGGGTTGACAGTGCACGACCTCATGGAGAAGAGGGGTGCAAGTGCATGACCTCATGGAGGAGAAGGTGCCAGTGCATGACCTCATGGAGGAAAGGGGTGCCAGTGTGTGGCCTCATAGAAGAGAGGGGTGTCAGTGCATGGTCGTTTGGAGGAGAGGGGTGATAGTGCATGGCCTCATGGGGGAGAGGGGTGGAAGTGTAAGGTTGCACGGGGAAGAGGAGTGCCAGTGCATGACGTCATGGAGGAGAGGATTGTCAGTGCATGGTCTCATGGAGGAGAGGGGTGCCAGTGCTTGGCCCCATGGAGGAGAGGGGTGCCAGAGCATAACCGCAGGGAGGAGAGGTTTGAAAGTGCATGGCCATAGAAGGAGGGGGTGCCAGTGCATGACCCCATGGAGGAGAGGGGTGCCAGTGCATAACCACATGGAGGAGAGGGGTGAAAGTGCATGGCCTCATTGAGGAGGGTGTGCCAGTGCATGACCTCATGGAGGAGAGGGATGAAGGTGCATGCCAGTGCATGGCCGCATGGGGGAGAGGGGTGCCAGTGCATGGCCTCATGGAGGAGCGGGATGCCATTCCATGGCCTCATGGAGGAGAAGGGTGGCTGTGCTTAACCGCTTGGAGGAGAGGGGTGCCAGAGCATAACCGCATGGCGTAGAGGGGTGTCAGTGCATGGCGGCATGAAGGAGTGGGGTGCCAGTGCATGGCCTCATGGAGGAGAGGGGTGAAAGTGCATGGCCTCATGGAGGAGTGGGTGCCAGTGCATGGCCTCATGGAGGAGAGGGGTGCCAATGCATGACCGCAGGGAGGAGAGGGGGGAAAATGCCTGGCCCAATTGAGGAGAGGGGTGCCAGTGCACGGCTGCATGGAAAAGAGGGGTGCAAGGGCATGGCTGCATGGAGGAGAGGGGTGCCAGTGCATGATCGGATGGAGGAGAGGGGTGCCAGTGCATGACCGCATGGAGGAGACGGGTGCCAGTGCATGGCCTCATGGAGGACAGGGGTGCCAGTGCATGGTGTCATGGAGGAGAGGGGTGCCTATGCACGACTGCATGGAGGAGAGGGGTGAAAGTGCATGGCCTCATTGAGGAGAGAGGTGCCAGTGCATAGGAACATGGAGGAGAGGGGTGCGAGTGCACGGCTGTATGGAGGAGAGGGGTGCGAGTCCACGGCTGCATGGAGGAGAGGGGTGCGAGTCCACGGCTGCATGGAGGAGAGGGTTGCCAGTGCATGATCGCATGGAGGAGAGGGGTGCCAGTGCACAACTGCATTGAGGAGAGGGGTGCCAGTGCATGACCGCATGGCGGAGAGGGTGAAAGGGCTTGGCCTCATGGAGGAGGGGGTGCCAGTGCATGGCTGCATTGAGCCAAGGGGTGCAAGTGCACAGCTGCATGGAGAAGAGGGGTTCCAGTTCATCCCGCATGGAGGAGAGGGGTGCCAGTGCACAACCGCATTGAGGAGAGGGGTGCCAGTGCACAACCTCATGGAGAAGAGGGGTGCCAGTGCATGACCTCATGGAGGAGAGGTTGCCAGTGCATGGCCTCATGGGAGAGAGGGGTGCCAGTGCATGGTCTCATGGAGTAGAGGGGTGCCAGTCCATGGCCTCATGGAGGAGAGGGGTGCCAGTGCATAACCGCATGGAGGAGAGGGGTGCCAAAGCATAACCGCATGGCGGAGTGGGGTGGCAGTGCATGGCGGCATGAAGGAGTGGGGTGCCAGTGCATGGCCTCATGGAGGAGAGGGGTGAAAGTGCATGGCCTCATGGAGAAGGGGGTGCCAGTGAATGGCTGCATGGAGCGGAGGGGTGCAAGTGCACAGCTGCATGGAGGAGAGGGGTGCCAGTGTATGACCACAGGAAGGAGAGGGGTGAGGTGCCAGTGTATGACCACAGGAAGGAGAGGGGTGAAAGTGCATGGCCTCATCGAGGACAGGGGTGGCAGTGCATAGGCGCATGGAGGTGAGGGGTGCGAGTGCACGGCTGCATGGAGAAGAGGGGTGCGAGTGCACGGCGGCATGGAGGAGAGGGTTGCCAGTGCACAATCGCATGGAGGAGAGGGGTGCCAGTGCACAACTGCATTGAGTAGAGGGGTGCCAGTGCATAACCACATGGAGGAGAGGGGTGAAAGTGCATGGCCTCATGGAGGAGGGGGTGCCAGTGCATGACCTCATGGAGGAGAGGGATGAAAGGGCACGTCAGTGCATGGCGGCATGGGGGAGAGGGGTGCCAGTGCATGGCCTCATGGAGGAGAGGGGTGCCAATGCATGACCGCAGGGAGGAGAGGGGTGAAAGTGCCTGGTCTGATGGAGGAGAGGGGTGCCAGTGCATGGCCGCATGGAGAAGAGGGTTGCAAGTGCATGGCAACATGGAGAAGAGGGGTGGCAGTGCCAAACCGCATGGAGGAACGGGGTGCCAGTCCATGCCCTCATGGAGAAGAGGGGTGCCAGTGCATGACCTCATGGAGGAGAGGTTGCCAGTGCATCGCCTCATGGGAGAGGGGGGTGCCAGTGCATGGCCTCATGGAGTAGAGGGGTGCCTGTCCATGGCCTCATGGAAGAGAAGGCTGCCAGTGCATAACTGCATGGAGGAGAGGGGTGCCAAAGCATAACCGCATGGCGGAGTGGGGTGGCAGTGCATGGTGGCATGAAGGAGTGGGGTGCCAGTGCATGGCCTCATGGAGGAGAGGGGTGAAAGTGCATGGCCTCATGGAGAAGGGGGTGCTAGTGAATGGCTGTGTGGAGCGGAGGGGTGCAAGTGCACAGCTGCATGGAGAAGAGGGGTGCCAGTGCATGCCCGCATGGAGGAGAGGCGTGCCAGTGCACAACCGCATTGAGGAGAGGGGTGCCAGTGTATTACCACAGGAAGGAGAGGGGTGAGGTGCCAGTGTATGACCACAGGAAGGAGAGGGGTGAAAGTGCATGGCCTCATCGAGGACAGGGTTGGCAGTGCATAGGCGCATGGAGGAGAGGGGTGCGAGTGCACAGCTGCATGGAGAAGAGGGGTGCGAGTGCACTGCGGCATGATGGAGAGGGTTGCCAGTGCATGATCGCATGGAGGAGAGGGGTGCCAGTGCACAACCGCATTGAGGAGAGGGGTTGCCAGTGAATATCCGCATGGAGGAGAGGGGTGGAAGTGCATGGCCTCATGGAGGAGGGGGTGCCAGTGCATACCAGTGCATGGCTGCATGGAGCTGACAGGTGCAAGTGCACAGCTGCATGGAGAAGAGGGGTGCCAGTGCATGCCCGCATTGACAAGAGGGGTGCCAGTGCATGCCCGCACTGATGAGAGGGGTGCCAGTGCACAACCGCATTGAGGAGAGGGGTGCCAGTGCACGACCTCATGGAGAAGAGGGGTGCAAGTGCATGGCCTCATGGAGGAGGGGTTGCCAGTGCATGACCTCATGGAGGAGAGGGATGAAAGTGCATGCCAGTGCCAGTGCATGGCTGCATGGGGGAGAGGGGTGCCAGTGCATGGCCTCATGGAGGAGAGGGGTGCCAGTCCATGGCCTCATGGAGGAGAGGGGTGGCAGTGCCTAACTGAATGGAGTAGAGGGGTGCCAGAGCATAACTGCATGCCGTAGAAGGGTGGCAGTGCATGCCGGCATGAAGGAGTGGGGTGCCAGTGCATGGCCTCATGGAGGAGAGGGTGAAAGTGCATGGCCTCATGGAGGAGAGGGGTGCCAATGCATTACCGCAGGGGGAGGAGAGGGGTGCCAGTGCATGGCCTCATGGAGGAGAGGGGTGCCAATGCATTACCGCAGGGGGAGGAGAGGGTTGAAAGTTCCTGGCCTCATGGAGGAGAGGGGTGCCAGTGCATGGCCGCATGGAGGAGAGGGGTGCCAGTGCACAACCGCATTGAGGAGAGTGGTGCCAGTGCACGACCTCATGGAGAAGAGGGGTGCCAGTGCATGACCTCATGGAGGAGAGGTGGCCAGTGCATGGCCTCATGGGAGAGAGGGGTGCCAGTGCATGGCCTCATAGAGTAGAGGGGTGCCAGTCCATGGCCTCATGGAGGAGAGGGGTGCCAGTGCATGGTGGCATGAAGGAGTGGGGTGCCAGTGCATGGCCTCATGGAGGAGAGGGGTGAAAGTGCAAGGCCTCATGGAGGAGGGGGTGCCAGTGAATGGCTGCATGGAGCCGAGGGGTGCAAGTGCACAGCTGCATGGAGAAGAGGGGTGCCAGTGCATACCCGCATGGAGGAGAGGGGTGCCAGTGCACAACCGCATTGAGGAGAGAGGTGCCAGTGCATGACCACATGAAGGAGAGGGGTGAATGTGCATGGCCTCATTGAGGAGAGGGGTGTCAGTGCATAGGTGCATGGAGAAGAGGGGTGCGAGTGCACCGCGGCATGGAGGAGAGGGTTGGCAGTGCATGATCGCATGGAGGAGAGGGGTGCCATTGCACAACCGCATTGAGGAGAGGGATGCCAGTGAACGGCCGCATGGAGGAGAGGGGTGAAAGTGCATGGCCTCATGGAGGAGGGGGTGCCAGTGCATGCCTGTGCATGGCTGCATGGAGCCGACGGGTGCAAGTGCACAGCTGCATGGAGAAGAGGGGTGCCAGTGCATGCCCACATTGAGAAGAGGGGTGGCAGTGCATGCCCGCATTGATGAGAGGGGTGCCAGTGCACAACCGCATTGAGGAGAGGGGTGCCAGTGCACGACCTCATGCAAAAGAGGGGTGCAAGTGCATGACCTCATGGAGGAGAGGATGCCAGTGCATGACCTCATGGAGGAGAGGGGTGCCTGTGCGTGGCCTCATAGAAGAGAGGGGTGCCAGTGCATGGTAGTTTGGAGGAGAGGGGTGATAGTGCATGGCCTCATGGGGGAGAGGGGTGGAAGTGCATGGCCTCATGGAGGAGAGGGGTGCCAGTGCATGGCCCCATGGAGGAGAGGGGTGCCAGTGCATAACCGCAGGGAGGAGAGGTTTGAAAGTGCATGGCCATATGGAGGAGGGGGTGCCAGTGCATGGCCGCATGGGGGAGAGGGGTGCCAGTGCATGGCCTCATGGAGGAGAGGGGTGCCAATGCATGACCGCAGGGAGGAGAGGGGTGAAAGTGCCTGGTCTCATGGAGGAGAGGGGCGCCAGTGCATGGCCACATGGAGAAGAGGGTTGCAAGTGCATGGCAACATGGAGAAGAGGGGTGGCAGTGCCTAACCGCATGGAGGAGAGTGGTGCCAGTCCATGGCCTTATGAAGGACAGGGATGGCAGTGCCTAACCGCATGGAAGAGAGGGGTGCCAGAGCATAACCGTATGGCGTAGAGGGGTGGCAGTGCATGGCAGCATGAAGCAGTGGGGTGCCAGTGTATAGCCTCATGGAGGAGAGGGTGGAAAGTGCATGGCCTCATGGAGGAGGGGGTGCCAGTGCATGGCCTCATGGAGGAGAGGGGTGCCAATGCATGACCGCATGGAAGATAGGGGTGCCAAAGCATAACCGCATGGCGGAGAGGGGTGGCAGTGCATGCCCACATGCAGGAGAGGGGTGAAAGTGCATGGCCTCATCGAGGAGAGGGGTGCCAGTGCATAGGCGCATGGAGGAGAGGGGTGAGAGTGCATGTCTGCATGGAGAAGAGGGGTGCCAGTGCATGCCCGCATGGAGGAGTGGGGTGCCAGTGCACAACCGCATTGAGGAGAGGGGTGCCAGTGCATGACCACATGAAGGAGAGGGGTGAAAGTGCATGGCCTCATCGAGGAGAGGGGTGACAGTGCATAGGCACATGGAGGAGAGGGGTGCGAGTGCACGGCTGCATGGAGAAGAGGGGTGCGAGTGCACCGCAGCATAAAGGAGAGGGTTGCCAGTGCATGATCGCATGGAGGAGAGGGGTGCCAGTGCCCAACCGCATTGAGGAGAGGGGTGCCAGTGAATGGCCGCATGGAGGAGAGGGGTGAAAGTGCATGGCCTCATGGAGGAGGAGGTGCCAGTGCATGCCAGTGCATGGCTGCATGGAGCCGACAGGTGCAAGTGCACAGCTGCATTGAGAAGAGGGGTGCCATTGCATGCCCACATTGATGAGAGGGGTGCCAGTGCACAACCGCATTGAGGAGAGGGGTGACAGTGCACGACCTCATGGAGAAGAGGGGTGCAAGTGCATGACCTCATGGAGGAGAAGGTGCCAGTGCATGACCTCATGGAGGAAAGGGGTGCCTGTGCGTGGCCTCATAGAAGAGAGGGGTGTCAGTGCATGGACGTTTGGAGGAGAGGGGTGATAGTGCATGGCCTCGTGGGGGAGAGGGGTGGAAGTGTAAGGTTGCATGGAGAAGAGGAGTGCCAGTGCATGACGTCATGGAGGAGAGGATTGTCAGTGCATGGTCTCATGGAGGAAAGGGGTGCCAGTGCTTGGTCCCATGGAGGAGAGGGGTGCCAGTGCATAACCGCAGGGAGGAGAGGTTTGAAAGTGCATGGCCATATGAAGGAGGGGGTGCCAGTGCATGACCCCATGGAGGAGAGGGGTGCCAGTGCATAACCACATGGAGGAGAGGGGTGAAAGTGCCTGGCCTCATGGAGGAGGGTGTGCCAGTGCATGACCTCATGGAGGAGAGGGATGAAAGTGCATGCCAGTGCATGGCCGCATGGGGGAGAGGGGTGCCAGTGCATAGCCTCATGGAGGAGAGGGATGCCAGTCCATGGCCTCATGGAGGAGAAGGGTGGCAGTGCTTAACCGCATGGAGGAGAGGTGTGCCAGAGCATAACCGCATGGCGTAGAGGGGTGGCAGTGCATGGCAGCATGAAGCAGTGGGGTGCCAGTGCATGGCCTCATGGAGGAGAGGGGGGAAAGTGCATGGCCTCATGGAGGAGGGGGTGCCAGTGCATGGCCTCATGGAGGAGAGGGGTGCCAATGCATGACCGCATGGAGGATAGGGGTGCCAAAGCATAACCGCATGGCGGAGAGGGCTGGCAGTGCATGCCCACATGAAGGAGAGGGGTGAAAGTGCATGGCCTCATCGAGGAGAGGGGTGCCAGTGCATAGGCGCATGGAGGAGAGGGGTGAGAGTGCATGTCTGCATGGAGAAGAGGGGTGCCAGTGCATGCCCGCATGGAGGAGTGGGGTGCCAGTGCACAACCGCATTGAGGAGAGGGCTGGCAGTGCATGCCCACATGAACGAGAGGGGTGAAAGTGCATGGCCTCATCGAGGAGAGGGGTGACAGTGCATAGGCACATGGAGGAGAGGGGTGCGAGTGCACGGCTGCATGGAGAAGAGGGGTGCGAGTGCACCGCAGCATAGAGGAGAGGGTTGCCAGTGCATGATCGCATGGAGGAGAGGGGTGCCAGTGCACAACCGCATTGAGGAGAGGGGGGCCAGTGAATGGCCGCATGGAGGAGAGGGGTGAAAGTGCATGGCCTCATGGAGGAGGAGGTGCCAGTGCATGCCAGTGCATGGCTGCATGGAGTTGACAGGTGCAAATGCACAGCTGCATTGAGAAGAGGGGTGCCATTGCATGCCCACATTGATGAGAGGGGTGCCAGTGCACAACCGCATTGAGGAGAGGGGTGACAGTGCACGACCTCATGAAGAAGAGGGGTGCAAGTGCATGACCTCATGGAGGAGAAGGTGCCAGTGCATGACCTCATGGAGGAAAGGGGTGCCAGTGCGTGGCCTCATAGAAGAGAGGGGTGTCAGTGCATGGACGTTTGGAGGAGAGGGGTGATAGTGCATGGCCTCGTGGGGGAGAGGGGTGGAAGTGTAAGGTTGCATGGGGAAGAGGAGTGCCAGTGCATGACGTCATGGAGGAGAGGATTGTCAGTGCATGGTCTCATGGAGGAAAGGGGTGCCAGTGCTTGGTCCCATGGAGGAGAGGGGTGCCAGTGCATAACCGCAGGGAGGAGAGGTTTGAAAGTGCATGGCCATATGAAGGAGGGGGTGCCAGTGCATGACCCCATGGAGGAGAGGGGTGCCAGTGCATAACCACATGGAGGAGAGGGGTGAAAGTTCCTGGCCTCATGGAGGAGGGTGTGCCAGTGCATGACCTCATGGAGGAGAGGGATGCCAGTCCATGGCCTCATGGAGGAGAAGGGTGGCAGTGCTTAACCGCATGGAGGAGAGGGGTGCCAGAGCATAACCGCATGGCGTAGAGGGGTGTCAGTGCATGGCGGCATGAAGGAGTGGGGTGCCAGTGCATGGCCTCATGGAGGAGAGGGGTGAAAGTGCATGGCCTCATGGAGGAGTGGGTGCCAGTGCATGGCCTCATGGAGGAGAGGGGTGCCAATGCATGACCGCAGGGAGGAGAGGGGTGAAAATGCCTGGCCCCATTGAGGAGAGGGGTGCCAGTGCACGGCTGCATGGAAAAGAGGGGTGCAAGGGCATGGCTGCATGGAGGAGAGGGGTGCCAGTGCATGATCGGATGGAGGAGAGGGGTGCCAGTGCATGACCGCATGGAGGAGACGGGTGCCAGTGCATGGCCTCATGGAGGAGAGGGGTGCCAGTGCATGGTGTCATGGAGGAGAGGGGTGCCTATGCACAACCGCATGGAGGAGAGGGGTGAAAGTGCATGGCCTCATTGAGGAGAGAGGTGCCAGTGCATAGGCACATGGAGGAGAGGGGTGCGAGTGTACGGCTGCATGGAGGAGAGGGGTGCGAGTCCACGGCTGCATGGAGGAGAGGGTTGCCAGTGCAAGATCGCATGGAGGAGAGGGGGGCCAGTACACAACTGCATTGAGGAGAGGGGTGCCAGTGCATGACTGCATGGCAAAGAGGGTGAAAGGGCTTGGCCTCATGGAGGAGGGGGTGCCAGTGCATGGCTGCATTGAGCCGAGGGGTGCAAGTGCACAGCTGCACGGAGAAGAGGGGTGCCAGTGCATCCCGCATGGAGGAGAGGTGTGCCAGTGCACAACCGCATTGAGGAGAGGGGTGCCAGTGCACGACCTAATTGAGAAGAGGGGTGCCAGTGCATGACCTCATGGAGGAGAGGTTGCCAGTGCATGGCCTCATGGGAGAGAGGGGTGCCAGTGCATGGTCTCATGGAGTAGAGGGGTGCCAGTCCATGGCCTCATGGAGGAGAGGGGTGCCAGTGCATAACCGCATGGAGGAGAGGGGTGCCGAAGCATAACCGCATGGCGAAGAGGGGTGGTAGTGCATGTCGACATGAAGGAGTGGGGTGCCAGTGCATGGCCTCATGAAGGAGAGGGGTGAAAGTGCATGGCCTCATGGAGGAGGGGGTGCCAGTGAATGGCTGCATGGAGCCGAGGGGTGCAAGTGCACAGCTGCATGGAGAAGAGGGGTGCCAGTGCATGCCCGTATGGAGGAGAGGGGTGCCAGTGCACAACCGCATTGAGGAGAGTGGTGCTAGTGCATGACCACATGAAGGAGAGGGGTGAAAGTGCATGGCCTCATCGAGGAGAGGTGTGCCAGTGCGTAGGCGCATGGAGGAGAGGGGTGCGAGTGCACGGCTGCATGGAGAAGAGGGGTGCGAGTGCAGGGCGGCATGGTGGAGAGGGTTACCAGTGCACAATCGCATGGAGGAGAGGGGTGCCAGTGCACAACTGCCTTGAGGAGAGGGGTGCCAGTGCATGACCTCATGGAGGAGAGGGGTGAAAGTGCATGGCCTCATGGAGGAGGGGGAAACCAGTGCATGGTCGTTTGGAGGAGAGGGGTGATAGTGCATGGCATCATGGGGGAGAGGGGTGCCAGTCCATGGCCTCATGGAGGATAGGGGTGCCAGTGCATATCCGCATGGAGGAGAGGGGTGCCAGAGCATAACCGCATGGTAGAGAGAGGTGGCAGTGCATTGCGGCAAGAAGGAGTGGGGTGCCAGTACATGGCCTCATGGAGGAGAGGGGTGAAAGTGTATGGCCTCATTGAGGAGGGGGTGTCAGTGCATGGCCTCATGGAGGAGAGGAGTGCCAGAGCATAACCGCATGGCAGAGAGAGGTGGCAGTGCATGGCAGCATGTAGGAGTGGAGTGCCAGTACATGGCCTCATGGAGGAGAGGGCTGAAAGTGCATGGCCTCATGGAGAAGAGGGGTGCCAGTGCGTGGCCTCATAGAAGAGAGGGGTGCCAGTGCATGGCCGTTTTGAGGAGAGGGATGATAGTGCTTGGCCTCATGGAGGAGAGGGGTGCCAGTGCATAGGCGCATGGAGGAGAGGGGTGCCAGTGCACAACCTCATGGAGGAGAGGGGTGCCAGTGCATGGCCTTATTGAGAAGAGGGGTGCCAGAGCATGGCCTCATGGAGGAGAGGGGTGCCAGTGCATGGCTGTATGAAGGAGAGGGGTGCCACTGAATAGCCTCATGGAGTAGAGGGGTGCCAGTCCATGGCCTTATTGAGAAGAGGGGTGCCAGTGCATGGCCACATGGAGGAGTGTTGTGCCAGTACATGCCAGTGCATGGTTGCATGGAGGAGAGGGGTGCTAGTGCATACCCTAGTGGAGGTGAGGGGTGCCAGTGGACGGCTACATGGAGAAGAGGGGTGCCAGTACTTTTCCTCATGGAGTATTGGGGTGCCAGTACATGACCTAATGGAGGAGAGTGGTGCCAGTGCATAAGCGCATGGAGGAGAGGGGTGCCAGTGCATGTCCTCATAGAGGGGAGGGGTGCCAGTGCATGGCTTCATGGAGGAGAGGGGTTCCAGTGCATGGGCGCATGGAGGAGAAGGGTGCCAGTGCATGGGCCATGGGGAAGAGGGGTGCCAGTGCATTGGTGCATGGAGGAGAGGGGTGCCAGTGCTTTTCCTCATGGAGGAGATGGGTGCCAGTGCACGGCTGCATGGAGGAGAGTGGTGCCAGTGCATAACCTCATGGAGAAGAGGGGTGCCAGTGCATGACCTCATGGATGAGAGGGTGCCAGTGCATGACCTCATGGAGGAGAGGGGTGCCAGTGCGTGGCCTCATAGAAGAGAGGGGTGCCAGTGCATGGCCATTTGTAGGAGAGGGGTGATAGTGCTTGGCCTCATGGAGGAGAGGGGTTCCAGTGCATAGGCGCATGGAGGAGAGGGGTGCCAGTGCACAACCTCATGGAGGAGAGGGGTGCCAGTGCATGGCCTTATTGAGAAGAGGGGGTGCCAGTGCACAGCCGCATGGAGGAGAGGGGTGCCAGTGCTTTTCCTCATGGAGGAGAGCGGTGCCACTGCAAGGCTGCATGGAGGAGAGGGGTTCCAGTGCACAACCTCATGGAGAAGAGGGGTGCCAGTGCATGACGTCATGGAGGAGAGGGTGCTAGTGCATGACCTCATGGAGGAGAGGGTGCTAGTGCATGTCCTCATGGAAAAGAGGGGTGCCAGTGCTTTGACCTCATGGAGGAGAGGGTTGCCAGTGCATGACCTCAAGGAGGAGAGGGGTGCCAGTGCATAGGCGCATGGAGGAGGGGGGTGCCAATGCATGGCCACATAGACAAGAGAGCGGTGCCAGTACATGCCAGTGCATATCCGCCCCGAGGAGAGGGGTGCCAGTGCTTTTCCTCATAGAGGAGAGGGGTGCCAGTACATGCCAGTGCATGGCTGCATGGAGGAGAGGGGTGCCAGTGCATGACCTCAAGGAGGAGAGGGGTGCCAGTACATGCCAGTGCATGGGTGCATGGAGGAGAGGGGTGCCAGTGCATAGGCGCATGGAGGAGAGGGGTGTCAATGCATGGCCACATGGAGGAGAGGGGTGCCAGTACATGCCAGTGCATGGCCATATGGAGGAGAGGGGTGTCAGTGCATGGGTGCATGGAGGAGAGGAGTGCCAGTGCACGGCTCCATGGAGAAGAGGGGTGCCAGTGCATGGCTTCATAGAGGAGAAGGGTGCCAGTCAATGTTCCCTCTAATTCTTTTCCTCTGTGTGCGGCAGTGGAAGGTCTCTGTGCGCTGCAACCGTGGCTATGTGCGCCAGGAACCAGACCGCGCGTGTGTGCAGCGCCAAACGTCACTCCAAACGTTTACTTTAAAAAGTGAAAAGATGGTGCATTTTTACACATACAGCACCACGTTAAGGGTCTTAAGGTCGGTTTGCAAATTGGATAAACACTCCATGACATGAATTGGTTACACAGGCAAGTACACTTCAGGTTTAGAAAAGCACAAGACTCCAAGGGGCATATTATCAAGAACGGCGTTAAAATTATCGCCGCTTTAGCAGCAGAAAACTGCCGCTAAAGCGGCGATAATGGGCTTGATAATATGCCCTTGAGAATTCCAATAGAAGCCCATGTTCTGGTGTGAACCTGGACTTCTATTGGAATGCTCAAGGGCATAATATCAAGCCCATTATCGCCGCTTTGTCGGCAGTTTCCTGCTGCTAAAGCGGCGATAATTTTAACGCCATTCTTGATAATATGCCCCCAACGGTGGTACCATCATAAGATTTTACTAAAGATTCTTAACTGGAGCACTGTTCATTGGGTGGGGAAATGTTGCCCCTTTTGTTACTTGCAGTTTATAAGTTTAAATCCTAATATAGAACAGTAAGCTATTAACTATCAAAGAGCTGCATTTCCATTCATTGCATTGGCAGAAAACCTGCGACAGACCACCCGAGCGGAAGAGTAATATAGCTCTTGATTGTAAGAACGTAAGGGTGTTTTTGAACAGTAAATAGAAAAATTCAGCCTGAAATTTAAAAATCGCCATCAAGAGGAACAACCTTCAATCATGTTTTACTTGCAGATAAGTTTAAACAAAACACAGAACAAGGCACAGTAGGGCAGCCGATTCAAGGGAGTTCCTCAAATACTAAAATAGATGCCTAAATAACAGCCAACCTCTATACGTCTCAAACCACAAAGTGACTAGCTAGAATCCCATGACCTCTTCCTCAGATTACCTCACTGCCACTCTCCAACAGTGCCCCTCATCTTTACGTAGCCCTTCTCTCATATGCATTTCATTTGTTATATAGCGCTACTCATATCAGTGTAGTGTGTGTCAGTACTTTAAACCACGCACACATTATACAGAGACAATGAATCATACAAGTATGTAAATCAATCTACAGGGAATGTCACATAAACCAATGAGGATTACAAGGTGTAGGAATCACATGTCATCCATACTGGTAGGCAGTATATTTTAAGAGGGTTTGGTCTGTGGAATCACAACCTTAGGATTTAAAGAGTATTCCATGGGGGTAAGCTTTACTGATAAAAATGTATATCTGCCCAAACATACTCCTTTTAGCAACATTAGAATAATGAAAGACTGGGGAAGTTCTAGCTATATCACAAAACAAAAAAAAGCCAAGTTCTAAGTATACCGTTCATGTTTGTCTGCAGCTCTTTGATGACAGTTCATTGGTCACTGTCCTATGTTAGGATTGTAACTTCTGAACTGCAAGTAACACAAGTGTTAGACGGACCGGGAGGGTCGGCCGAGGACAAGGGGAGAGGTCTCCGGGGAGAGCCGTCTCCAGCGATCGTACAGACGAATAACTTCCCCCCCACAGAGGTACACCACACAATGATAGGTTTAACGTCCTTTATAAGCAATCTTTAGGTACGATAGAATGGTACAAGGAGGTCAGGACTCAGGGGTCCCCTCGATTCTAGTCTCTTGGTTGGGAAAGGGGGTAGCGGGACAGTCTTGTTACCAATCAGGTAGATGCGATGGTATGATGGATAGCTCACAATCCTCGAGCTCGGCGTTCGAGATGGACGGACCGTGGCAGCGCCAGCAGGTCCCGGTGAAGGTGGTAGTTACAACGGTCCGCGGCAGCGCCAGCAGGTCCCGGCGAGGATGGTAGTTACAACGGTCCGCGGCAGCGCCAGCAGGTCCCGACGAGGATGGTAGTTACAACGGTCCGCGGCAGCGCCAGCAGGTCCCGACGAGGATGGTAGTTACAGCGGTCCGCGGCAGCGCCAGCAGGTCCCGACGAGGATGAAGGATGCAGAAGGTTGCGGCAGCACCAGCAGGCAGGATGATAGTTCACAAGGCAGGGCTACGGCAGCGCCAGTAGTCCGTCAAGGATGAGTTCTTCACGGTGTCTCTCGACTCCAGGATACAACTGCCTTCCTGCTCTGGAGCTGCCCCAGTTATAGGTCTGGCGCCCTTTGATGTCCGGACCCTCGCACTTGGAGGTCGGGAGGTCCGGGATGAGGGAGTCCAGACACCCAGCAGGGGGGTGGAGCCAGCGCCCGGGGGAGCTGGGGGCGATCGGCACCTGGCGGGGGAGAGCCATCGACACTTCTTTCTCCCATTGACCTGCCAAGTGGTCCGTTCACCTCCTGGGTGGATGGTGGTGCCGGGATGTCGGGGCCTGGCCAGGCCCAGGGTTAGGGTCGAGCTGAGGCCATGCGGCCTCGTGGTGCAGTGTCCAAGATGGCGGCCGGGCCGGGCGAGGGAGCCAGTAGTGGTTCGGCCCCATGATACAGAGATGTCCGGGGGCAGGAATCCCGTCTTGGGACGGGGTGCGGGTTGCTTCTGTGGGTAACACCTGGAGGGCCGGGGCTCGGGCCCTGTCATGCGGGGAGGGAGCAAGCCCTTCATGTGGCCTGTCCAACATGCGTCCCCCCCAGTTGAAGGCGGGGAGAGTCACCCATCCTCTTGGGGACTCTCCTCGTCGAGGCGGAAAAAGCGTGACAGGCCATCCGCGTTGGCGTGGTCTTGGCCCGGTCGGTGTTCCACAGTGAAGTCCATCCCCTGCAGGGAGATGGACCAACGCAATAGTTTGGGGTTTTCCCCCCGCATCTGCATTAGCCACTGCAGGGGCCGATGATCTGTTTGCACCCGGAAGTGGGTACCGAAGAGATAGGGCCGGAGCTTTTTGAGGGCCCACACCACTGCGAAGGCCTCCCTCTCGATGGTGCTCCAGCGCTGTTCTCGGGCCAGGAGGCGTCTGCTGATGAAGGCCACTGGTTGGTCAAGTCCCTCGGAGTTCAACTGGCAGAGGACCGCCCCGATGCCATGGTCGGAGGCATCTGTTTGTACGATGAATTCCCGACTGTAGTCGGGGGCCTGGAGCACAGGGGCAGTGCACATGGCGGCTTTCAGCTTCTCGAAGGCCGCTTGGCGGTCTGGGGTCCAGTTGACCTTCTTCGGGTGGTTTTTGGATGTGAGTCCCGTGAGGGGCCCCACAATGCTGCCATAGTCCCTCACGAACCGCCAGTAGTAGCCGGTGAGCCCCAAGAAGGCTCGGACCTCGGTCTGCGTGACTGGAGGCTGCCAGGACTGGATGGCAGCGATCTTGAGTTGTAGAGGGGCCACCAGACCGCTTCCCACCTGGTGTCCGAGATAGGTCACGGACCCCTGACCAATTTGGCACTTGCCGGCCTTGATTGTAAGGCCAGCTCGTTGGAGGGCCTGCAGGACCTCTCGGAGGTGGTGGAGGTGGTCGGACCAGTGGCGGCTGTACACAGCGATATCGTCCAGGTAGGCGGCGCTGAACTCCTCGAGTCCCGCCAAGACCTGGTTCACTAGTCGCTGAAAAGTAGCGGGGGCATTCTTCATGCCGAATGGCATGACTTTGAAGTGGTAGTGGCCATCGGGGGTAGAAAAGGCGGATCGTTCTTGGGCCCGGGGTGTGAGACCGATCTGCCAGTAGCCCGCTGTCAGGTCGAAGATGCTGAGGTAGCGGGCAGCCCCCATGCGGTCGATCAGTTCATCCGCTCGGGGGATGGGATGAGCGTCGGTTCTGGTGACAGCATTCAGGCCCCGATAGTCGACGCAGAATCGGAGCTCAGGAGTGGTGCCGGGGGCAGCAGCTTTGGGGACCAGCACGACCGGGCTGGCCCAGGGGCTGTCCGAGGGCTCGATGACCCCGAGCGTGAGCATCTTTGATACCTCCTCTTGGATGCAGGCCCGTACCCGATCTGGTACGCGGTAGGCCGGTGTCTGATAGGGGGACTGTCCCCAGTGTCCACGTCGTGCAAGCACCAGGGGGTGACCCCTGGGGTGAGGGAAAACAAGGTTGCAAACTGCAGCAGGAGGTCCCGGCAGCCTTGGCGCTGTTCCGGGGTGAGGGCATCTGAGAGTCGGACCCCGTCCACGGAACCATCTTTCTCACGAGTCTTCAGGAGATCAGGGAGAGGCTCGGAGTCTTCTTCCGCTCCACTATCTGTAGCCATCAGGAGGCTGAGCTCCGAGCGCACAAAGTGGGGTTTGAGTCTGTTGGTGTGGAGGACCCGGAGGGGGTTCCGTGGAGATTCCACATCGATGAGATAGGTGACGGGGCTCTTGCGCTCGACCACTTTGAAGGGCCCCGTCCACTTGTCCTGCAAGGCACATGGCTCAGTGGGGGACATCACCCACACTTGTTGGTCAGGTTCGAATTCGATGGAGGAGGCATTTTGATCGTACCATTTTTTCATGTCCTCCTGACTGGCCTCAAGGTTCGCTTTCGCCTTTTCTCTGAATCGCCTGGTCTGATTGCGTAGGGTCAGGAGGTACTTGAAGACGTCTGGAGGGGTCTTTAGGGGGGCCATCTCCCAACCTTCTTTGACTAGGCTGAGGGGCCCTCGCACAGGGTGCCCGTACAAGAGTTCGAAAGGGCTAAAGCCGAGGGACTTCTGGGGGACTTCTCGATATGCGAAGAGGAGGCACGGAAGTAGCACATCCCACTGGCGACGGAGGGGCTCTTCCAACCCCCCAATCATTCCCTTGAGCGTGCGGTTGAACCGCTCGACTAGTCCGTTTCCTTGAGGGTGATAGGGGGTCATGAATCGGTAGGTGACCCCGCACTGTTGCCAGAGGGACTTCATATATTTCGGAATAAAGTTTGTGCCTCTGTCGCTGACGACTTCTCGGGGGAAGCCCACCCGGGAGAAGATCCCCATTAAGGCCCGGCCGACCACCGGGGCTGTTACAGTTCGCAGGGGCACAGCCTCGGGGTAGCGGGTGGCGTGGTCCACCAGTACCAGGATGAACCGATGTCATTGTGCTGTACGGGGGTCCAGGGGCCCCACAATGTCTATTCCCACCCTCTCAAACGGGGTGGTGACAACTGGGAAGGGTTGCAGAGGTGCTTTGAGTTTGCGGCCGCTCTTCCCGCTGGCCTGGCACGTGGGGCAGGACCGGCAGTGGTTGAGGACGTCGTTTCTCATCTTTGGCCAGAAAAAGTGGGTCACCAGGCGACTGTAGGTTTTGTCCTGGCCCAGGTGTCCAGCCAGAGGGACATCGTGGGCCAAATTTAACAGGAAGTCTCTAAAACGGAGGGGCACCACCAGCACTCGACTGGCCCCTAACTCTGCGATTCTCTGTTCACTGTACAATAGGTCGTTGTCCCAATAGATCCAATGGGCTCCGGTGGTGTCCCCTGCGCTCTGGGCGAGGGCTTGCTGGCGGAGTCCCTCGAGGGAGGGACAGGTCTTCTGTTCTTGACGGAACTGTTCCTGGGTGGGCCCCCCTTCTCGACGCCACTGAGCCAGGTCGGGAAGGTCCTGGGGCTGAGCGAGCCCTTCGGGGGTTTGCTCTGGGGGGTCGGTATGGTCGGTGTCCTCTACTGGAGCGATCGGGGGAGGAGGTGCTGGCCATTCTGGTTCTTCTGATCGGGGGATGGCCCGGGCGGCCATGGACCGGGTGGTTACGCACGCCCAGTCCGGGAGGCCCAACATCCCCAGGTGCTCTCTTCTTTCTACGGCGGCCCACGGGGAACTCTCAAGATCATTCCCCAGGAGACAGTCCACGGGGGCATCATCTCGGACCGTCACCTTCAACATGCCGGAGACTCCTCCCCATTCGAAGGGGACGCAGGCCATCCGACATAGACTCTCCGAGTTGTCGGCTGAACGGACGGGGCAGAGAATGTTTGGCAGGATCTGCTCTGGTTTTACCAGGTGACAGCGGACGGCCGTCACACTGGCCCCCGTGTCACGTAGTGCTTCGGCCCGGCGTCCATTAATGTTCACCCACTGACTATATTTTCTGGTGTTGGTGGGTAGGGGAGCCCGCGGGACCATGTCTCTTCCCCCTAGGCACGCTGGAACCATGGCGGCCGGTTCCCACTCTTGTCGTTCCTGTTCGCATTCTTCCTGTTCTTCGGAGATTTGTTCTCCCCCCAGGGCGGCGGCAGCTACCTGGCGGGGTCTCGGAGTTTGGTTCTGTGGACAGTTCGGGTCATTGGCGTAGTGGCCGACTCGCTGGCATCGGTGACACGTGACATTGGCTCGGAACCCCGGGCGCATCGGGGGGTTGCCCCGGCTGGCCGGGGGCGGGGTGCTGGCAGCGGGAGCGGCCGGGACGGTGTCTCTTCCTCGTCCCTGGCCTCCTCCTCCTCCTCGGGGACGGTGCTGACCTTGATTGTTCCGGTTCTGTTCGTGCGGCCCTCTCCGGCCTACTCGGGTGCTTTCCCACCGGTCAGCTTCGGCGGCGAGTTGCCGTGGGTCAGTCAATTTACTGTCGAGGAGGTGCTGCCTGAGCTCGACGAAGCAGTTGTTAGAGAGGTGCTCCCACACCATGAGATTAAAAAGTTGCTCGTAGGTCGTTACGTGGCTTCCCTTGATCCAACCCTCGAAGGCTCGGCTGAAATAGTTGACATATTCCACCCAAGTTGTACCCGGGATCCGGGTGCAGTCTCGGAACCTCTGGCGGTACATTTCGGGTGTGAGCCCATATCGGGTGAGGAGGGCAGCCTTCATGTGATCATAGGATGACATCAGATGGTCTGGGAGCTGTAACAGGGCATCGCGGCCTTCATTGACGAACCTCCCCCATAGACCGGCTCCCCAGTCACTTCGATCGATCCGGTGGGAGGTCATGGCGATCTCGTAGGCCTTGAACCACTGTTGTATGTCGTCCTCTCGGACATACTCTCGAACGACATCCTTGGGGATGTGGACTTTCTTTTCTGTCGCTCCTGGGGTGCGCGGTTGCTTGGGCACCTCCAGTTCTTTGTTCTGCTTCCGTAGGTCTATTTCTGCCAGTTTGCGCTCGTGCTCGTACGCTAATCTCTTTTCTTCGAGCTCTCTCTGCCTCTGTTTTTCTTCCCGTTCTTCTCGGAGCCGCAGATGTTCTAGGTTCAGTTTTTGTTCGGCTAATTTTAGTTCACCGTCCATTTTGAGCCGTGCCATTTCTAACTCATGTAGTCTGTTTTTCTCTCTCTCTTGGATCTCTTCCTGCGAGAGGCCCGTTCTTCGCTCCTCGGGAGCCGTGGTGTTCCTCTCTGATGCTGCAATGTTTTGGTCCGGGGGTCTGGCGGCCCCGGTTTCTGCTCACGACTCAATGGCGTGCTTGAAATCGTCTTTAGTACTCAGACCGGTGGTAGCAATGCCTAGTTCAATGCAGAATTGTTTCAACTCACGATGGCTGTACTCTTCCAATTTCTCCATTTGGAATTTCTCGGTGGATCCGCTCTCTTTGGTTGTCATTGTGGTTTCGTCGTGGGGTGAGTTACTCTCTGTACGATTACGCGTTGATTCGGATCGCGCCGCTGGCCACCAATGTTAGACGGACCGGGAGAGTCGGCCGAGGACAAGGGGAGAGGTCTCCGGGGAGAGCCGTCTCCAGCGATCGTACAGACGAATAACTTCCCCCCCCACAGAGGTACACCACACAATGATAGGTTTAACGTCCTTTATAAGCAATCTTTAGGTACGATAGAATGGTACAAGGAGGTCAGGACTCAGGGGTCCCCTCGATTCTAGTCTCTTGGTTGGGAAAGGGGGTAGCGGGACAGTCTTGTTACCAATCAGGTAGATGCGATGGTATGATGGATAGCTCACAATCCTCGAGCTCGGCGTTCGAGATGGACGGACCGCGGCAGCGCCAGCAGGTCCCGGTGAAGGTGGTAGTTACAACGGTCCGCGGCAGCGCCAGCAGGTCCCGGCGAGGATGGTAGTTACAACGGTCCGCGGCAGCGCCAGCAGGTCCCGACGAGGATGGTAGTTACAACGGTCCGCGGCAGCGCCAGCAGGTCAAGACGAGGATGGTAGTTACAAGGGTCCGCAGCAGCGCCAGCAGGTCCCGACGAGGATGAAGGATGCAGAAGGTTGCGGCAGCGCCAGCAGGCAGGATGATAGTTCACAAGGCAGGGCTACGGCAGCGCCAGTAGTCCGTCAAGGATGAGTTCTTCACGGTGTCTCTCGACTCCAGGATACAACTGCCTTCCTGCTCTGGAGCTGCCCCAGTTATAGGTCTGGCGCCCTTTGATGTCCGGACCCTCGCACTTGGAGGTCGGGAGGTCCGGGATGAGGGAGTCCAGACACCCAGCAGGGGGGTGGAGCCAGCGCCCGGGGGAGCTGGGGGCGATCGGCACCTGGCGGGAGAGAGCCATCGACACTTCTTTCTCCCATTGACCTGCCAAGTGGTCCGTTCACCTCCTGGGTGGATGGTGGTGCCGGGATGTCGGGGCCTGGCCAGGCCCAGGGTTAGTGTCGAGCTGAGGCCATGCGGCCTCGTGGTGCAGTGTCCAAGATGGCGGCCGGGCCGGGCGATGGAGCCGGTAGTGGTTCGGCCCCATGATACAGAGATGTCCGGGGGCAGGAATCCCGTCTTGGGACGGGGTGCGGGTTGCTTCTGTGGGTAACACCTGGAGGGCCGGGGCTCGGGCCCTGTCATGCGGGGAGGGAGCAAGCCCTTCATGTGGCCTGTCCAACAACAAGGATCTCTGTGACAAAGGCAGTAACCCACTGAGCTATCCACATAAAATACAGTTCATCTGACAGACAAATGATTGCTCTCCAGCAGGATCACCAGTGTTATCTTGGCATTTTGTACTGTCCTATTGTTGTCCTGCATCGGCCATGAAAATGATAAAAAACTGTTTAAATGAAGCACACACTGTGCAGATTTTAAAAAGAAACAAAATGTAGTAACACATTCTCGTACCTACTCCATTAGTCAAACTTTGTGTCACAGCCTGATGTGATAAGCCACTGCAGGGGTCAGGAAAGGTAAATAGAAATTAATAAACTTCTCTCCATGCGCTGCATAGCAAAAGAAAAATCCACACATCAGAACAGTAGGCAAAGGTTACCAGTGCCAAAGAAAGGATTTGTCGCCTTTCGCCATGTGGAGATGAAGGGGTGAAAAAATAAACAAAGCCTTGTTACCATGTAAATGGTCTTTTAAAGACCTGTGAAGTACTCGGGTGCGGCTACGATAATCTCTAAAACTGTCTGTGTGCGCCCGGGAAGCTGTCTCGTCCCGGGCTGACACACACGAGGGGGGGTTGCAGCACTTTGAGCCCCTTGGCGTTGCGCGCATGCCTTCAAGCCCTCACTGCGAGGGCCAAGGCTCCTGTTTGGCTGGAACCGGGCCTGGTGGGGAAGAGTGTGGGCTTTTGTTTAAGTATTTATGTTAATCACAGCTCGTGAAGGGGCTGTGATTAACATGAATACTTAAAAGCCCACAATCTGCCCCGCAGGTGCCGACAGCCGCAAGCCCCCAAGCCCCAAAGCCCACCTTACCTTCATTCTCCAATCGCGCCGCTGCTTTAAAAAAGCGAGCGGTGCGATTCACTCCCGGGATGTCGTGGGTGTGTGAGCACTGCACATCAGGCAGTGCACGCTCACGTTAATAGAGGTGTGCGCGCGCGCGCACCTTAACGGGAACACTGGTGCCAGTGCATGTCCTCATAGAGGAGAGGGGTGGAAGTGCGTGGCAACATGGAGTAGAGGGGTGCCAGTGCATAACCTCATGGTGGAGAGGGGTGCCAGTGCACGGGCGCATGGAGGAGAGGGGTGCCAGTGCATGGCCGCGTGGAGGAGAGAGGTGCCAGTGTGGCAATGTGCCTTTTAGTGTGCACACCGGAGCAGGGATCACCCTTCTCTGTCCACAGGTCCATAGACCAACAAAATAGAGATTGGCACTGAAGCTGGAATTCAAATAACAAGTTTATTAATCACTCATGAGTCTCAAGTGCTGCCTGAGGCAGTACATTAAAATCACAGAACACAGGCCTTATATACAGCTTTTTCTTCACTGGTTAGCATGTAGATACAAATAGAAGGTACAGGCCTACACAGGAATAGTTACCAACAAACATGGGCAGATGGGAGATCACTTAGTCAGCAAAGTGGGAGGGGGAACAGAACTGTTTACAACAGCAGAAAATGATTGATAGTTGAGTCTGAGACCACGTGTTCTGGCAGCATCAAACTCTTAGCATGCACATTGCTTTTAGCCGAGTCAGGAAGTCAACTAAAATAGACAGCACAGACAGGGAAAAAGACGAGCAGCAGAGGATGGGAGAATTACAAAGCCAACAAAATGGATGCCACAACCAAGATGGCTTCAGCTTATGCTAACGGAAATTATTTCAGATTTCCACAGATGATCCTTTTAGCATATGCTGAAGACATCTTCCTATGTTTTCGAAGGAATGCGAAAAATATCATTAACGTCAATCTGCATCATTTCAGTAATTTCTTGATCTATTGCTCAGCAGACATTTACATTTTTGACATTTTGTTTAGTCGGTATACAAGAGGTGCAAGTAGAAACACATAGGGAACAAAGCATTGGGCCACATTGAATACATAGGCAACAAGTAAAAAGAATCGCAAAAATTATACATAGGGCTGATAAAAGTTTCCAGCCCCATACAGTAAACATGTTCCATAGCCATCCAGTCAGAGTCCATGTCCCTGAATCCTGGTGGATTTCAGTGGCTATTTTGTGCATCTTGGAAATTGCATCAAAAACAGAAGGGGCATGGTCAGGGATATAAACGCAGCAACTACTCCCGATGATGCGACATGCACCACCACGGTCTGCGAGGATGACATCAAGGACCATCCTATTTTGGAGCATCACAATTTGAAGTTCTTCTGAGATATTTCCAAGCGCCATTGCTGTCTGATTGGTTACAGCCTCTACAACACGTGTCAAGCGCCTGATCTTTCTGCAGTTAAAGGCCGCACCAACAGAGAAGAATAGACCCAAATTAAAGTCAATATACTGCTGTAGTGCAGTATCAATTTGATCCACCTCATCATTATTTATTGTCCTCTTGAATCGGCTCTTAGAAATGTCATTATACAGTTTATAGTCTTTATGGTAGGATGCAGGTGCCAAAAACACAGGTGGAAGCAAAAAGGACGTATAGCAGATGCTGGACCAATCAATAGGTAGATGATAACCTTTACTTCCGCAAATGAAATAAGTATTGTGTGAGGGCAAAAAATTGCTATTGTTCATTCCAGTAATATTTAACACTAAAGTACAGTCACTTTTTCCCACAGGGATACTGCCAATACTGCTCACGTAGAGATCCGCTCGAGCTCTAGTAACAGCAATAACAGGAGGTCCATTACCCATGGTGGTTCGAGTGTTAGGAAAACATAGTGTGTGGAGGAATTTCACGGCAATACTCCTCCATTTCCCTTACAGTTCCTTTGGCTTGTGGGTCCCCTTCCTCATCAGGATAGCAAACATTGTTCAACAGAGCGTTAAGTCTTCCTACATCAAAGTTAGTAATATTAGTGATATGAGAAGCCCACAATAGTGCAAACCAGGCTCTGCAGGAGCCATTATGTGAAAACGGCAAATGAATAAAAGGCGTTCCTCCCTTTTTCTGATGAGCTGGCATCATTCCACATACCCAGCAGTTGGTAATGTTCGTAGCATTGTGTGTATGGTGCAACATCTGGATGAAAGTTTTATTGAGGTAGGACATTCTGTGCTTCTGCTCATGATAAGGAAGAGTAAAGTAATGATGTTCAATGGGGACAGCAGTAGTAGCAGTCGGTAGATTTCGGACAAGAGCTACTTCCTCCACAATCCATGTTATTATGGCAACAATAACAACAGTCAAGGTAAGTCCAGTATAATTATTGTTCCTTTGCTACAAACTCTTGCAGCAGTTTGTTTCTTCTCCTTAGGCATATTCATTTAATCGACAAACAACAAAACAGATGGTGCCCTAAGGTCCTGGGCAGGTGTTGATTTCTTCACTAATATTGAGACGAATAGTCACTAAAAGGCTACCCCTCCTCTTTGAAGTTAGTCTTTAACCACCCAGGACAGTGGCTCAAACAGTATTTTTCAGCAACGAAGTGTCTTTCTTCCTGCGTTGCAGCTGATATCGAGATGTACCAGGAATCATGTGGTCCGGGAAGACTTCCTCAGATCCTTTCTCGGTGACCAGGATATCGCGGTGACCTGCCAACGCAGCTGGACTCACTAGGTTTTGCAACACTTTTCTGCAGTGTGTCGCATAGACCTAGTTTTTCTGGTTCCTCACTCGAGCTGCAGTCCTGGTAGCCAATAGTACCTGCTCCGGTCCTCACCACCTCGGTGCTAGGGAGATGGTTCTCTGGAAGGACTTTATTACCACGTAATCCCCAGGGCGCAAGCAGTGGCCTTCCCCTTGCGACCTGTCTGGAAGAGTCTCCCGAACCTGTTGATAAATAGAAGACAAACTATCAGTCAACTGAGACAAATAGTCATTCATCAATACATAGGGTACATCATGTATAGGGCGTGGCTTAGGAATCCCCCAAATATTCATTGGCCTTTCAAAAACCACCTCATACGGTGTGAGACCAGATCGTGTTTGTGGTATCGATCTTATGGATAGCAATGCTAAGGGCAGTGCATCAGGCCATTTCAAAGATGTGGAAGCCTGTATCTTAGCAATTTCAATTTCAGAGTAGAGTGGTAACATTCTACTAGTCCAGCTGATTGTGGGTGAAAAGCAGCATGAAACTTCTGCTGAGTTCCCAATCCTTTCATGAGATACTCAACAACTTGCCAAATAAAATGGGGTCTGTTGTCACTCCACAAAACTCGGCAGATTCTGAATCGGGGAAAAAACTCCTTTAGGAGCACGTTTGCTGTAGTAAGAGCTTATTATCTTTCGTAGCGTATGCCTCCACCCATTTACTAAAGGCACAAACCACTACCAAGACATACTTTAGGTTGTTACAATGCTCAAACTGGATGTAATCCATTTGCAGGACCTCAAAAGGTGCGGAGGGTATTGCAAACCCTCCTGTTGGAGTTCGTGTTCCCTTTCCAGGATTATACTGGAGACAGATCAGACAAGACTGGACGATTTTCTTAGCCGTACCGACAATATCTGGATGATCCCAAACTTGCATAAGTTGCTTTGCTATTGAGGATGCTCCAACATGTGCCGGCCCATGTGCCATGTGAATCATAGGATGTAAATAGGCTGTGGGTAACTTCCATTTTGTCATTTCTTTATTCCTCCAACAGCCCTCATCATCCAATTCTCCCTCCTTGGACCATTGGTCTAATTCATCAACAGAGGCAGATTGTTGCATGTCCAGCACCTCTTGCCTGGCATCATGCCAACGTTCAGCCTGTGATTTAACTACATACATAGATGTGGTACTTCGTTGCATTGCAGTCTCTCGAGCTGTGTAATCCGCAAAGGCATTGCCTGCTCCTATTTTATCGGTCACTTTCTTGTGTGCGCTACATTTAACAATTGCCACTTTCTTAGGATAGGTCAAGGCAGTAAGGAGATTATGTACTAATTCCCCATGCACTATTTGTGTCCCATGTGAAGAGAGAAAGCCTCTTTCTTTCCAAAGCTACCCGAAGTTATGAGCCACACCGAAGGCGTATTGGCTATCAGTGTAAATGTTAACAAGCAAATCTGTACTAAGCTCACACGCTCTTGTCAGTGCTTTCAACTCAGCTGCTTGAGCTGACTTCTGTGGGATGTGAGCGGTCTCAACTACTGTCTGAAGTGTTGTAATTGCAAAAGCAGCAGATGTCGTGCCATCAGGCAACTTCAAGCAGGACCCATCAACCCACAATTCCCCATCAACACTAGAAAGAGGTGTATCTTGTAGGTTAACATGACCCTTTGTGTGTTCTTCAGTAAGAGATATACAGTCATGTAGCTCTTGTGACTGAGACTGGGTATCTGGAAGTGGCAATAATGTAGCAGGATTCAAAGTCAAACATCTTTTCAATGTGATATGAGGGGCCAAAAGTGTCAATTCATATCCAGTCAAGTGAGCGCTAGTCAGATGCTGTGTCTTTGTTTGATTTAGCAAGGCATCGACTGAATGAGGTACTAACACAAACAATCTATGTGACAAGACTATTCCCTCTCTCTGACGTTTGGACACAGCCGCTGCGGCCACCGCTCGGAAACAACCAGGCAGCACGCGGGCAACTGGATCAAGGACAGCCGAAAAATATGCACAAGGACGTTGTTTATCACCGTGTGTCTGTGTTAAAACCGAGAGGGCACAACCTTCTCTCTCATGTACATAGAGTGTGAAACTCTTAGTGTAGTCTGGAGTTCCTAATCCTGGTGCCGAACAAAGAGCTTGACGGAGCTGTTGGAAGGCATTCTGGTATTCAGTAGTCCATGGGAGAGGCATCGGAGTGTCTTTAGTCAAAAGGGCCAACAAGGGTTTAATAATATACGAAAAGCTAGGGATCCACTGCCTACAGAAGGAAGTAAGGCCAATCAATGCACGGACGTCCTTCTGAGTATGGGGCACAGGAGTATCTAAAATGGTCTGAATGCGATCTGGTGTGAGTGCACGTCCCTCCTTAGACAGGAAGTGACCTAAATAGGTAACCTGCTGTCTACAAAATTGCAATTTCTTCCGAGAGACTTTGTGATGATGAGAGGCAAGAAATTATAACAATGACAGTGTCCCTTCTTCACACTGTTCAGGGGTATCGACAGCAAGAAAGATGTCATCGACATATTGAATAAGAGCCACCCCTTTTGGCACAGGAAAGGAGTCAAGCTGCCTTTTCAATGCTTGACTATAAATGCTAGGACTCTATGTATACCCTTGTGGAGCTCTACAGAATCTGAATGATCTATTATTCAAAGTGAAGCTGAACAAATGACGGCTGTCAGGATGAATAGGTATTGAGAAAAATGCTTTTTTCAAATCTATGACACTAATGTTGTGGCAGTAGGAGGAACCATAGTAAGGAGTGTCGTAATGTCAGAGACTACCGGGTATTGGGGCACTACAATTCTGTTAACCTCTCATAAATCTATAATGAATCTGTAAATCTTAGTATCAGTGTCTCTTTTCAAAATAGGAAGGATAGGGCTATTACAAATGTTATAAGGGACTTCTTCCACATCCCCCACCTTGATCAAATCCTGAACAATGTGCATCAATGCTTCTTCGCCTTCCCGAGATATTTTATATTGGGGCAGTCGGGGCAATGAAGCACCTTCCTTCACTTGAATATGCACTGGTGGAATAACCATTTGTCCCACATCAGTATCTGATATAGCCCATAAAGTACTAGGTAACGATTCCAGAGCAATATCTTCTTTAATGAGACAAGACCTGTCAACCATTGGATAGTTATCATTTCAAATAACACGCACACCTTCTGGGGAACAACGTATTTTAGCACGAAAATATTTAAGCATATCTATACCCACAATATTATCTGGCGTGGTAGGGGAGAGCAAAAATTGACATGCTGCAGTGAATTTATCAAGACTAAATGCAAGTGGCTGTGACAGTGGGCTAGGTGTAGGTGTCCCATCGAATCCTATCGATGTTATCATTGCGCCAGACAGGGAAGCCCTAGGAACCACATTTTTAGACAGAGCACTACGAGTAGCTCCTGTATCAACCAGAAACTGATCTGTAGAGCCCAAAACATTTGCATCAAAATAAGGACCTTTCTGATCTACTGGGACCTCAACCGGTTCCTTACCCCATCCTAGGCATTCCTATGCATCATCAGAATCCCCAAGACCATCAGCCGAATAATCTGACATTTGATATTGATTTCGTCTATCAAAGGTATTAGAATAATTTGGTCTGTGTTCAACGGACCCAAACCTGGGACGAGTTCCTATTCCTCCCCTTTGTCCTGAATTCCCTGGGTGTCCTCTCATACTTCCTATACCCCGTTGATACTGCTGACCTCGCAAAAGGGGGCACTCAGAATGCCAATGTCCAATCTCTTTACAATAAGCACACTGATCAGAAAAAAAAGTTGATCGAGAGAAAGGGGGTACGCCAGGGGTATATACTACACATCTGCCTCTACCACCACCTCCGAATGGTGGACCATATACTTGAGCCAACATAACTTTCGTCTTTAAATCCTTTACCTTCTTATCCTCTTTGCCTTTTGCTTCCAATTCCTGACACTCATAATACTGGGCCATAGTCAAAAGGGAGACTGGGGAAGACATAGTCAACGAACTCTCACTGGCCTTAAGGCGACTAGCTATTTTTGGCAACATGTTAGAGACAAATTTGTCTACAAACAGATGCTTACCCGTGTCATCTGTCAATGACTGTCCACTAAAGTCATGGAATGTCTCTTCAAATTGTGTAAAGAAATCAGAAACTGACTCATCCGCTTTCTGTTTACAATACGCTAATGTTGTCCAATCTATTTTCTTCGGGGGTATACGAGTTTTCAACTTAGTCACAATAGCTTTGGGAAGATCTAATATCTCCAGTTGTGGTTTCTGCCCAGGCTCTCTAGCCGCATCTATTTCTTTTAAATGCACCCAAGTATCACCATATTCTACATTATCATCTATTTTCCGAATTGTTCTCCACATATCAGGGGGCAAAATAAGTCCAAAAAACATATTGATATCTGGCAAGGTCATAGTGCAGGAGCTTATGGCTCCTTCCACTTCCTCATAGAAAGCGGACGGATTTTTACGCGGGTCGGGCAAAGCAGCTTTAAGAGCCATAACATCTGCTCTACTCCAAGGAGTATAGACCCAATTATAGACAAAATATCCCTTTGCATCATCTGAATCTTTATCGGCACTTGTTCCTGCACCCTTCGGAGGAACATACAAAGGTGCAGCTTCACGCATTGGTTTCACAGTAACCACAGTATCACTAGGGTTATTGTCTGCCCCCAAAACGTAATCTTTTTGCACTGGGGTCTGAACTGTTTGTGCAGTTTTAACTTTACTAGCTGATTTTTTCTCCGCTTTTAAACATAGTGTATCATGTCTTAACTTAACCACTCGCCTAATTAGATCAGGTATATTTGACAAAAGGAAAGTTTCATAATTTAATTGTTTATAATCAGAATTGAGATCAGTGGGCTCTAAGTTTTTAGAAACGTTTCTAAAACCAAGTATTACCCCCAACTGAACTTCTCTGCAAAATATAACTGCTCTAAATCCTTCCACTGCTGAACCAGCGCTACAAGGTCTGAAGTAGAAGTAGTCCCACGAGCTTCTTTACGAGCAGTGGATCTGATAGTGACTTTTTCATCAACAGTCAAAGTAGAGCGAGTCTGCCGCCAATCTTGCTTATCTAACTCTTTATCATCTGAGGAAAAATGTTCCTCTTCAGATAGATCATTCTCAGGGGCAGAACGAAATTTATACGGGGGCCGGAGGTCAATCTAACAAAATGGAGTCATCCTGAGGTTTATTAAGTATGGGATAAATGAGGCGCCTAATAGAGTACTGGCCAGTTACCTCTAAATGACGCTTCCTTTCCTCTTTTCCTTTTATTGCTTTCATCTCTTTATTTTTTAATTCCAATGCTTTTTTATATATCGTTTTTCACTGTTCTTTTTCTGCTGCAACTTCTTCTTTCCTCACTCTCTCTTGCGCTTCTTTCTCCCACATTCGTACACAATCAAACATATCTTGTCGACTTTTTCTCTTGACTAAACACTGCTCTACAAATTGAATCTTTTTAAAGTCAAATGACCCATTCACAGGCCATCGTAAATCAGGATCCTTTTTCGTATATTTGTTCCACAGTGTACTATACATTATGGAAGAAATACTGTATTTAATAAACATATGTCTATTAGGTGTCCCCTCTGGGGGAGCCGGCTGACTTCTTTCTAAATCCACATTGGTACCACCGAGACAGCAACACAACCTACGGAGTGTGCTGGAAACATGCATGCTACCAAGTTTTTGTAAAATTTTACTTTTCCAAAATATTCAAAAGTAGAGAAAAATCTCCATATTACCTGCCTTTATCTTTTGCGAAAAATAAATCAAACAAACAAAACCAGAATCTTGGCCAAGCAAACAAGAGTGCCGCTTCAGCGACCTTACCAAACAAGAGTCTCCAACCTCCAACTGCCAATCTCTTCGTCGACCTAATGCTCACTGCAAAAATAACACCAAAGGATACCTCAGTCGGGACCGGCCAACACCTGGAGGGTCAAATGGAGAAAAACTGAAAAATCACTTCGGCTGCAAAGACAAGGGTCTGCTCATGCAGGACATCTCCTCCGCAATATTCTACTATTCCGTCAAGACCACTCCTTCGGACGGCCGCGTCCTCGATGAGGCCCCAAGTGTCGGGTGCAAACTGTGGAAATGTGCCTTTAGTGTGCACACCGGTGCAGGGGTCACCCTTTTCTGTCCACGAATCTGTTGGACAGGCCACATGAAGGGCTTGCTCCCTCCCCGCATGACAGGGCCCGAGCCCCGGCCCTCCAGGTGTTACCCGCAGAAACAACCCGCACCCCGTCTCCAGACGGGACTCCTGCCCCCGGACATCTCTGTATCATGGGGCCGAACCACTACCGGCTTCCTCGCCCGGCCCGGCCGCCATCTTGGACACTGCACCACGAGGCCACGTGGCCTCAGCTCGACCCTAACCCTGGGCCTGGCCAGGCCCCGACATCCCGGCACCACCATCCACCCAGGAGGTGAACGGACCACTTGGCAGGTCGATGGGAGAAAGAAGTGTCGATGGCTCTCCCCCGCCAGGTGCCGATCGCCCCCAGCTCCCCCGGGCGCTGGCTCCACCCCCCTGCTGGGTGTCTGGACTCCCTCACCCCGGACCTCCCGACATCCAAGTGCGAGGGGCCGAACATCAAAGGGCGCCAGACCTATAACTGGGGCAGCTCCAGAGCAGGAAGGCAGTTGTATCCTGGAGTCGAGAGACACCGAGAAGAACTCATCCTTGACGGACTACCGGCGCTGCCGTAGCCCTGCCTTGTGAACTATCACTCTGCCTGCTGGCGCTGCCGCGGCCTTCTGCATCCTCCATCCTCGTTGGGACCTGCTGGCGCTGCCGCGGACCGTTGTACCTACCACCTTCATTGGGACCTGCTGGCGCTGCCGCGGACCGTTGTAACTACCACCTTCGTTGGGACCTGCTGGCGCTGCCGCGGCCCGTTGTAACCACCACCTTCATCGGGACCTGCTGGCGCTGCCGCGGACCGTGTAACGACCACCTTCACCGGGACCTGCTGGCGCTGCCGCGGCCCGTCCAACTAGAACACCGAGCTCGAGGATTGTGAGCTATCCATCATTTCATCGCATCTACCAGATTGGTAACAAGACTGTCCCGCTACCCCCTTTCCCAACCAAGAGACTAGAACCGAGGGGACCCCTGAGTCCTGACCTCCTTGTACCATTCTATCGTACCTAAAGATTGCTTATAAATAACGTTAAAACCTATCTTTGTGTGGTGTACATCTGTGGGGGGGAAGTTACTCGTCTGAACGATCGCTGGAGACGGCTCTCCCCGGAGACCTCTCCCCTTGTCCTCGGCCGACCCTCCCGGTCCGTCTAACATTGGTGGCCAGCGGCGCGATCCGAATCAACGCGTAATCGTACAGAGAGTAGCTCACCCCACGACAAAACCACAATGTCAACCAAAGAGAGCGGATCCACCGAGAAATTCCAGATGGAGAAATTGGAAGAGTACAGCCACCGGGAATTGAAACAATTCTGCATTGAACTGGGCATTGCTACCACCGGCCTGAGTACCAAAGACGATTTCAAGCAAGCCATTGAGTCGTGGGCAGAAACCGGGGCCGCCAGATCCCCGGACCAAAACATTACAGCATCAGAGAGGAACACCACGGCTCCCGAAGAGCGAAGAACGGGCCTCTCGCAGGAAGAGATCCAAGAGAGAGAAAAAAACAGACTACATGAGTTAGAAATGGCACGGCTCAAAATGGACGGTGAACTAAAATTAGCCGAACAAAAACTGAACCTAGAGCATCTGCGGCTCCGAGAAGAACGGGAAGAAAAACAGAGGCAGAGAGAGCTCGAAGAAAAGAGATTAGCATACGAACACGAGCGCAAACTGGCAGAGATAGACCTACGGAAGCAGAACAAAGAACTGGAGGTGCCCGAGCGACCGCGCACCCCGGGAGCGACAGAAAAGAAAGTCCACATCCCCAAGGATGTCGTTCGAGAGTATGTCCGAGAAGACGACATACAACAGTGGTTCAAGGCCTACGAGATCGCCATGACCTCCCACCGGATCGATCGAAGTGACTGGGGAGCCGGTCTATGGGGGAGGTTCGTCAATGAAGGCCGCGATGCCCCGTTACAGCTCCCAGACCACCTGATGTCATCCTATGACCACATGAAGGCCGCCCTCCTCACCCGATATGGGCTCACACCCGAAATGTACCGCCAGAGGTTCCGAGACTGCACCCGGATCCCGGGTACAACTTGGGTGGAATATGTCAACTATTTCAGACGAGCCTTCGAGGGTTGGATCAAGGGAAGCCACGTAACGACCTACGAGCAACTTTTTAATCTCATGGTGTGGGAGCACCTCTCTAACAACTGCTTCGTCGAGCTCAGGCAGCACCTCCTCGACAGTAAATTGACTGACCCACGGCAACTCGCCGCCGAAGCTGACCGTTGGGAAAGCACCCGAGTGGGCCGGAGAGGGCCGCACGAACAGAACCGGAACAACCCAGGTCAGCACCGTCCCCGAGGAGGAGGAGGAGGCCAGGGACGAGGAAGAGACACCGTCCCGGCCGCTCCCGCTGCCAGCACCCCGCCCCCGGCCAGCCGGGGCAACCCCCCGATGCGCGCGGGGCTCCGAGCCAATGTCACGTGCCACCGATGCCAGCGAGTCGGCCACTACGCCAATGACCCGAACTGTCCACAGAACCAAACCCCGAGACCCCGCCAGGTAGCTGTCGCCGCCCTGGGGGGAGAACAAATCTCCGAAGAACAGGAAGAATACGAGCAGGGACAACAAGAGTGGGAACCGGCCGCCATGGTTCTAGCGTGCCTAGGGGGAAGAGACATGGTCCCGCGGGCTCCCCTACCCGCCAACACCAGGAAATATAGTCAGTGGGTGAACATTAATGGACGCCGGGCCGAAGCACTGCGTGACACGGGGGCCAGTGTGACGGCCGTCCGCTGTCACCTGGTAAAACCAGAGCAGATCCTGCCGAACATTCTCTGCCCCGTCCGTTCAGCCGACAATTCGGAGAGTCTATGTCGGATGGCCTGCGTCCCCTTCGAATGGGGAGGAGTCTCCGGCATGTTGAAGGTGACGGTCCGAGATGATGCCCCCGTGGACTGTCTCCTGGGGAATGATCTTGAGAGTTCCCCGTGGGCCGCCGTAGAAAGAAGAGAGCACCTGGGGATGTTGGGCCTCCCGGACTGGGCGTGCGTAACCACCCGGTCCATGGCCGCCCGTGCCATCCCCCGACCAGAAGAACCAGAATGGCCAGCACCTCCTCCCCCGATCGCTCCAGTAGAGGACACCGACCATACCGACCCCCCAGAGCAAATCCCCAAAGGGCTCACTCAGCCCCAGGACCTTCCCAACCTGGCTCAGTGGCGTCAAGAAGGGGGGCCCACCCAGGAACAGTTCCGTCAAGAACAAAAGACCTGTCCCTCCCTCGAGGGACTCCGCCAGCAAGCCCTCGCCCAGAGCGCAGGGGACACCACCGGAGCCCATTGGATCTATTGGGACAACGAACTATTGTACAGTGAACAGAGAATCGCGGAATTAGGGGCCAGTCGAGTGCTGGTGGTGCCCCTCCGTTTTAGAGACTTCCTGTTAAATTTGGCCCACGATGTCCCTCTGGCTGGACACCTGGGCCAGGACAAAACCTACAGTCGCCTGGTGACCCACTTTTTCTGGCCCAAGATGAGAAACGACGTCCTCAACCACTGCCGGTCCTGCCCCACGTGCCAGGCCAGCGGGAAGAGCGGCCGCAAACTCAAAGCACCTCTGCAGCCCTTCCCAGTTGTCACCACCCCGTTCGAGAGGGTGGGAATAGACATTGTGGGGCCCCTGGACCCCCGTACAGCACAAGGACATCGGTTCATCCTGGTACTGGTGGACCACGCCACCCGCTACCCCGAGGCTGTACCCCTGCGAACTGTAACAGCCCCGGTGGTCGGCCGGGCCTTAATGGGGATCTTCTCCCGGGTGGGCTTCCCCCGAGAAGTCGTCAGCGACAGAGGCACAAACTTTATTTCGAAGTACATGAAGTCCCTCTGGCAACAGTGCGGGGTCACCTACCGATTCACGACCCCCTATCACCCTCAAGGAAACGGACTAGTCGAGCGGTTCAACCGCACGCTCAAGGGAATGATTGGGGTGTTGGAAGAACCCCTCCGTCGCCAGTGGGATGTGCTACTTCCGTGCCTCCTCTTCGCCTATCGAGAAGTTCCCCAGAAGTCCCTCGGCTTTAGCCCTTTCGAACTCTTGTACGGGCATCCTGTGCGAGGGCCCCTCAGCCTAATCAAAGAAGGTTGGGAGATGGCCCCCCTAAAGACCCCTCCAGACGTCTTCAAGTACCTCCTGACCCTACGCAATCAGACCAGGCGATTCCGAGAAATGGCGAAAGCGAACCTTGAGGCCAGTCAGGAGGACATGAAAAAATGGTACGACCAAAATGCCTCCTCCATCGAATTCGAACCTGGCCAACAAGTGTGGGTGATGTCCCCCACTGAACCATGTGCCTTGCAGGACAAGTGGACGGGGCCCTTCAAAGTGGTCGAACGCAAGAGCCCCGTCACCTATCTCATCGATATGGAATCTCCACGGAACCCCCTCCGGGTCCTCCACACCAACAGACTCAAACCCCACTTTGTGCGCTCGGGGCTCAGCCTCCTGATGGCTACAGACAGTGGAGCGGAAGAAGACTCCGAGCCTCTCCCTGATCTCCTGAAGACTCGTGAGAAAGATGGTTCCGTGGACGGGGTCCGGCTCTCCGACGCCCTCACCCCGGAACAGCGCCAAGGCTGCCGGGACCTCCTGCTGCAGTTTGCTACCTTGTTCTCCCTCACCCCAGGGGTCACCCCCTGGTGCTTGCACGACGTGGACACTGGGGACAGTCCCCCTATCAGACACCGGGCGTACCGCGTACCAGATCGGGTACGGGCCTGCATCCAAGAGGAGGTATCAAAGATGCTCACGCTCGGGGTCATCGAGCCCTCGGACAGCCCCTGGGCCAGCCCGGTCGTGCTGGTCCCCAAAGCTGCTGCCCCCGCACCACTCCTGAGCTCCGATTCTGCGTCGACTATCGGGGCTTGAATGCTGTTACAAGAACCGACGCTCATCCCATCCCCCGAGCGGATGAGCTGATCGACCGCATGGGGGCTGCCCGCTACCTCAGCATCTTCGACCTGACAGCGGGCTACTGGCAGATCGGTCTCACACCCCGGGCCCAAGAACGATCCGCATTTTCTACCCCCGATGGCCACTACCACTTCAAAGTTATGCCCTTCGGCATGAAGAATGCCCCAGCTACTTTTCAGCGACTGGTGAACCAGGTCTTGGCGGGGCTCGAGGAGTTCAGCGCCGCCTACCTGGACGATATCGCTGTGTACAGCCGCCACTGGTCCGACCACCTCCACCACCTCCGAGAGGTCCTGCAGGCCCTCCAACGGGCCGGCCTCACAATCAAGGCCAGCAAGTGCCAAATTGGTCAGGGGTCCGTGACCTATCTCGGACACCAGGTGGGAAGCGGTCTGGTGGCCCCTCTGCAACTCAAAATCGCTGCCATCCAGTCCTGGCAGCCTCCAGTCACGCAGACCGAGGTCCGAGCCTTCTTGGGGCTCACCGGCTACTACCGGCGGTTCGTGAGGGACTATGGCAGCATTGTGGGGCCCCTCACGGAACTCACATCCAAAAACCACCCGAAGAGGGTCAACTGGACCCCAGACTGTCAAGCGGCCTTCGAGAAGCTGAAAGCCGCCATGTGCACTGCTCCTGTGCTCCAGGCCCCCGACTACAGTCGGGAATTCATCGTACAGACAGATGCCTCCGACCACGGCATCGTGGCGGTCCTCTCCCAGCTGAACCCCGAGGGACTTGACCAACCGGTGGCCTTCATCAGCAGACGCCTCCTGGCCCGAGAACAGCGATGGAGCACCATCGAGAGGGAGGCCTTCGCAGTGGTGTGGGCCCTCAAAAAGCTCCGGCCCTATCTCTTCGGTACCCACTTCCGGGTGCAAACAGATCACCGACCCCTGCAGTGGCTAATGCAGATGCGGGGGGAAAACCCCAAACTATTGCGTTGGTCCATCTCCCTGCAGGGGATGGACTTCACTGTGGAACATCGCCCGGGCCAAGACCACGCCAACGCAGATGGCCTGTCACGCTTTTTCCGCCTCGACGAGGAGAGTCCCCAAGAGGATGGGTGACTCTCCCCGCCTTCAGCTGGGGGGGACACATGTTGGACAGGCCACATGAAGGGCTTGCTCCCTCCCCGCATGACAGGGCCCGAGCCCCGGCCCTCCAGGTGTTACCCGCAGAAACAACCCGCACCCCGTCTCCAGACGGGACTCCTGCCCCCGGACATCTCTGTATCATGGGGCCGAACCACTACCGGCTTCCTCGCCCGGCCCGGCCGCCATCTTGGACACTGCACCACGAGGCCGCGTGGCCTCAGCTCAACCCTAACCCTGGGCCTGGCCAGGCCCCGACATCCCGGCACCACCATCCACCCAGGAGGTGAATGGACCACTTGGCAGGTCGATGGGAGAAAGAAGTGTCGATGGCTCTCCCCCGCCAGGTGCCGATCGCCCCCAGCTCCCCCGGGCGCTGGCTCCACCCCCCTGCTGGGTGTCTGGACTCCCTCACCCCGGACCTCCCGACCTCCAAGTGCGAGGGGCCGAACATCAAAGGGCGCCAGACCTATAACTGGGGCAGCTCCAGAGCAGGAAGGCAGTTGTATCCTGGAGTCGAGAGACACCGAGAAGAACTCATCCTTGACGGACTACCGGCGCTGCCGTAGCCCTGCCTTGTGAACTATCACTCTGCCTGCTGGCGCTGCCGCGGCCTTCTGCATCCTCCATCCTCGTCGGGACCTGCTGGCGCTGCCGCGGACCGTTGTACCTACCACCTTCATTGGGACCTGCTGGCGCTGCCGCGGACCGTTGTAACTACCACCTTCGTTGGGACCTGCTGGCGCTGCCGCGGCCCGTTGTAACCACCACCTTCATCGGGACCTGCTGGCGCTGCCGCGGACCGTGTAACGACCACCTTCACCGGGACCTGCTGGCGCTGCCGCGGCCCGTCCAACTAGAACACCGAGCTCGAGTATTGTGAGCTATCCATCATTTCATCGCATCTACCAGATTGGTAACAAGACTGTCCCGCTACCCCCTTTCCCAACCAAGAGACTAGAACCGAGGGGACCCCTGAGTCCTGACCTCCTTGTACCATTCTATCGTACCTAAAGATTGCTTATAAATAACGTTAAAACCTATCTTTGTGTGGTGTACATCTGTGGGGGGGAAGTTACTCGTCTGTACGATCGCTGGAGACGGCTCTCCCCGGAGACCTCTCCCCTTGTCCTCGGCCGACCCTCCCGGTCCGTCTAACAGAATCCATTGACCAACAAAATAGAGATTGGCACTGAAGCTGGAATTCAAATAACAAGTTTATTAATCACTCATGAGTGGGAATACGTCCACACAGCACTCTCAAGTGCCACCTGAGGTAGTACATTGAAGTCACAGAACACAAGCCTTATATACAGCTTTTTCTTCACTGGTAAGCATGTGGATACAAATAGAAGGTACAGGCCTACACACGAATAGTTACCGACAACCATGGGCAGATGGGAGATCACTTAGTCAGCAAAGTGGGAGGGGGAACAGAACTGTTTACAACAGCAGAAAATGATTGATAGTTGAGTCTGAGACCACGTGTTCTGGCAGCATCAAACTCTTAGCATGCACATTGCTTTTAGCCGAGTCAGGAAGTCAACTAAAATAGACAGCACAGACAGGGAAAAAGACGAGCAGCAGAGGATGGGAGAATTACAAAGCCAACAAAATCGATGCTACAACCAAGATGGCTTCAGCTTATGCTAACTGGAATTATTTCAGATTTCCACACCAGTGCATGTCCTCATAGAGGAGGGGGGTGCCAGTGCGTGGCTTCATGGAGGAGAGGGGTGCCAGTGCACGGCTGCATGGAGACGAGGGGTGGCAGTGTTTGGCCTCATGGAAGAGAGGGGTGCCAGAGCTTTTCCTCATGGAGGAGAGGGGTGCCAGGGCATGACCTCATGGAGGAGAGGGGTGCCAGTGCATGGCCACATGGAGGAGAGGGGTGCCAGTGCATTCCAGTGCATGGCCGCATGGAGGAGAGGGGTGCCAGTGCAGGGCTGCATGGAGAAGAGAGGTGCTGGTGCGTTCATGGCCACTTGGAGGAGAGGGGTGCCAGTGCATAGCCTCATGTAGGAGAGGGGTGCAAGTGCATTGCCTTATTGAGAAGAGGGGTGCCAGTGCATGGCCGCATGGAGGAGAGGGGTACCAGTCCATAGCCTCATGGAGGAGAGGGGTGCCAGTCCAAGGCCTTATTGAGAAGAAGGGTGCCAGTGCATGGTCACATGGAGGAGAGGGGTGTCAGTACATGCCAGGGCATGGCTACATGGAGGAGAGGGGTGCTAGTGCATGCCTTAGTGGAAGAGAGGCTTGCTGGTACTATTCCTCATGGAGTAGAGGGCTGCCAGTGCATGTCCTCATAGAGAAGGGTACCAGTGCGTGGCTTCATGGAGGAGAGGGGTGACAGTGCATGGGCGCATGGAGGAGAGGGTTGCCAGTGCATGGGCCATGGGGAAGAGGGGTGCCAGTGCGTCGGCGTATGGAGGAGTGGGGTGCCAATGCATAACCTTATGGAGTAGAGAGGTGTTAGTGCATGTCCTCATAGAGGAGAGGGGTGCCAGTGCATAGGTGCATGGAGGAGAGAGGTGTCAGTGCATGTCCTCACAGAGGAGAGGGGTGCCAGTGCGTGGCTTCATAGAGGAGAGGGGTGCCAGTGCATGGGCGCATGGACGAGAGGGGTGCAAGTGCATGTCCTCAAAGAGGAGAGGGCTGCCAGTGCATGGCTACATGGAGAAGAGGGGTCCCAGTGCTTTTCCTCATGGAATAGAGAGGTGCCAGTGCATAACCTCATGGAGGAGAGAGGTGCCAGTGCATGGACGCATGGAGGAGAGGGGTGCCAGTGCATTTCCTCATAGACGAGAGGGGTGCCAGTGTGTGGCTTCATGGAGGAGAGGAGTGCCAGTGCTCGGCTGCATGGAGAAGAGGGGTGGCAGAGTGTGGCCTCATGGAAGAGAGGGCTGCCAGTGCTTTTCGTCATGGAGGAGAGGGGTGTCAGTGCATGGCCACATGGAGGAGAGGGACGCCAGTACATGCCAGTGCTTGGCCACATGGAGGAGAGAGGTGCCAGTGCATGGCTGCATGGAGAAGAGGGGTGCTGGGGCGTGCAAGGCTGTTTGGAGGTGAGGGGTGCCAGTGCACGGCTGCATGGAGAAGAGGAGTGAAAATGCTTTTCCTTATTGAGGAGAGGGGTGCCAGTGAGAGGGGTGCATGAAGGAGAGGGGTGTGAGTGAATAGCCTCATGGAGTAGAGGGCTGCCAGTCCATGGCCTTATTGAGAAGAGGAGTGCCAGTGCATGGCCTCCAGTGAATGGCCTCATGGAGGAGAGGGGTGCCAGTGTATGGCTGCATGAAGGAGAGGGGTGTGAGTGAATAGCTTCATGGAGTAGAGGGGTGCCAGTCCATGGCCTTATTTAGAAGAGGGGTGCCGGTGCATGGTCACATGGAGGAGGGGTGTGCCAGTACATGCCAGTGCATGGCTGCATGGAGGAGAGGGGTGCTAGTGCATGCCCTAGTGGAGGAGAGGGGTGCCAGTGGACGGCTACATGGAGAAGAGGGGTGCCAGTACTTTTCCTCATGGAGTATTGGGGTGCCAGTACATGACCTCATGGAGGAGAGGGGTACCAGTGCATAGGCGCATGGAGGAGAGGGGTGCCAGTGCATGTCCTCATAGAGGGGAGGGGTGCCAGTGCGTGGCTTCATGGAGGAGAGGGGTGCCAGTGCATGGGCACATGGAGGAGAAGGGTGCCAGTGCATGGGCCATGGGGAAGAGGGGTGCCAGTGCGTTGGCACATGGAGGAGAGGGGTGCCAGTGCATAACCTCATGGAGGAGAGGGGTGCCAGTGCATGGCCGCATGGAGGAGAGGGGTGCCAGTGCATAACCTCATGGAGGAGAGGGGTACCAGTGCATGGCCGCATAGTGGAGAGGAGTGCCAGTGCACGGCTACATGGAGAAGAGGGGTGTCAATGCTTTTCCTCATGGAGGAGAGGGGGCCACTGCATGATTCCATGGAGCAGAAGGGTGCCAGTGCATGTCCTCATAGAGAAGGGTACCAGTGCGTGGCTTCATGGAGGAGAGGGGTGACAGTGCATGGGCGCATGGAGGAGAGGGTTGCCAGTGCATGGGCCATGGGGAAGAGGGGTGCCAGTGCGTCGGCGCATGGAGGAGAGGGGTGCCAGGGCATAGGAGCATGGAGGAGAGGGGTGCCAGTGCATGGCCTCACAGAGGTGATGGGGTGCTAGTGCATAACCGCATGGAGGAGTGGAGTGCCAGTGCATGGTCGCATGAAGGAGATGGGTGCTAGTGCATAACCGCATGGAGGAGAGGGGTGCCATTGCAAGGCCGCATGAAGGAGAGGGATGCTAGTGCATAACCACATGGAGGAGAGGGGTGAAAGTACATGACTTCATGGAGGGGAGGGTGCCAGTGCACAGCCACATGGAGGAGAGGGGTGCCAGTGCATGGCTGCATGGAGAAGAGGGGTGCCAGTGCTTTTCCTCATGGAGGAGAGGGGTGCCATTGCAAGGCCGCATGAAGGAGAGGGATGCTAGTGCATAACCACATGGAGGAGAGGGGTGAAAGTGCATGACTTCATGGAGGTGAGGGTGTCAGTGCCCAGCCACATGGAGGAGAGGGGTGCCAGTGCTTTGGTGCATGGAGTGGAGGGGTGCTAGTGCATGGCCTCATGGAGGAGAGGGGTGCTCGTGCATGGCCCCATGAAAGAGAGGGTTGCCAGTGCATAGGCGCATGGAGGAGAGGGGTGTCAGTGAGTGCATAGGCTTATGGAGAAGAGGGGTGCCAGTGCTTTTCCTCATGGAGGAGAGTGGTGCCAGTGCATGGCCTCATGGAGGAGAGGGGTGTCGGTGCATGCATGGCTGCTTGGAGGAGAGGGGTGCCAGTGGACGGCTGAATGGAGAAGAGGGGTGACAGTGCTTTTCCTAATGGAGGAGAGGGGTGCCAGTGCATGACCTCATGGATGAGAGGGGTGCCAGTGCATGGGTGCATGGAGGAGAGGGGTGCCAGTGCATGACCTCATGGAGGATAGGGGTGCTGGTGCGTGCATGGTCGCTTGGAGGAGAGGGGTGCCAGTGGACGGCTGAATGGAGAAGAGGGGTGCCAGTGCTTTTTCTCATGGAGGAGGGTGTTCCAGTGCATAACCTCATGGAGGAGTGGGGTGCCAGTGCATTGAGGAGAGGGGTGCTAGAGCATTACCTCATGGAGTAGAGGGGTGCCAGTGCATGGCCTCATGGAGAAGAGGGGTGCCAGTGCATGACCTCATGGAGGAGAGGGGTGCCAGTGCATGGCCTCATGGAGGAGAATAATGCCAGTCAGTGGTTAATAAATAAGTGCCGGGCTCTGGTCAGGATGCAGCTTCGACCAACCCATTCCTCCTGTAAGCTTGGCCTCATGGAGGAGAGGGGTGCTAGTGCCTGACTTCATGGAGGAGAGGGTGCCAGTGCATGACCTCATGGAGGAGTGAGGTGCCAGTGCATGGCCTCCTGGAGGAGAGGGGTGCCAGTGCATGACCTCATGAGAAGAGGGGTGCCAGTGCATGGCCGCATTCAAGAGGTGGGTGCCAGTGCATAGCCTCATGGAGAAGACGGGAGCTAGTGCATGGCCTCATGGAGGAGAAGCGTGTCAGTGCAGGGTCTCGTGGAGGAGAGGGGTGCCAGTGCATGGCCTCATGAAAGAGAGGGGTGCCAGTGCATGGGTGCATTGAGGAGAGGTGTGCTAGTACATTACCTCATGGAGGAGAGGGGTGCCAGTGCCTGGCCTCATGGAGAAGAGGGGTCACAGTGCATGGCCTCATGGAGGAGAATAATGCCAGTCAGTGGTTAATTTGTAAGAAAAAATAAGTGCAGGAGCTCTGGTCAGGAGGCAGCTTCGACCAACCCATTCCTCCTTTAAGCGCTGCCTAAAACAGAACCAACTACTACCCATGAAACCCTACAAGTGGCTTATCATCCTGGGATTCTGGGCAAATCACTTAATCTCCAGTGGACGGCTACATGGAGAAGAGGGGTGCCAGTACTTTTCCTCATGGAGTATTGGGGTGCCAGTACATGACCTCATGGAGGAGAGGGGTACCAGTGCATAGGCGCATGGAGGAGAGGGGTGCCAGTGCATGTCCTCATAGAGGGGAGGGGTGCCAGTGCGTGGCTTCATGGAGGAGAGGGGTGCCAGTGCATGGGCACATGGAGGAGAAGGGTGCCAGTGCATGGGCCATGGGGAAGAGGGGTGCCAGTGCGTTGGCACATGGAGGAGAGGGGTGCCAGTGCATAACCTCATGGAGGAGAGGGGTGCCAGTGCATGGCCGCATGGAGGAGAGGGGTGCCAGTGCATAACCTCATGGAGGAGAGGGGTACCAGTGCATGGCCGCATAGTGGAGAGGGGTGCCAGTGCACGGCTACATGGAGAAGAGGGGTGTCAATGCTTTTCCTCATGGAGGAGAGGGGGCCACTGCATGATTCCATGGAGCAGAAGGGTGCCAGTGCATGTCCTCATAGAGAAGGGTACCAGTGCGTGGCTTCATGGAGGAGAGGGGTGACAGTGCATGGGCGCATGGAGGAGAGGGTGGCCAGTGCATGGGCCATGGGGAAGAGGGGTGCCAGTGCGTCGGCGCATGGAGGAGAGGGGTGCCAGGGCATAGGAGCATGGAGGAGAGGGGTGCCAGTGCATGGCCTCACAGAGGTGATGGGGTGCTAGTGCATAACCGCATGGAGGAGTGGAGTGCCAGTGCATGGTCGCATGAAGGAGATGGGTGCTAGTGCATAACCGCATGGAGGAGAGGGGTGCCATTGCAAGGCCGCATGAAGGAGAGGGATGCTAGTGCATAACCACATGGAGGAGAGGGGTGAAAGTACATGACTTCATGGAGGTGAGGGTGCCAGTGCACAGCCACATGGAGGAGAGGGGTGCCAGTGCATGGCTGCATGGAGAAGAGGGGTGCCAGTGCTTTTCCTCATGGAGGAGAGGGGTGCCATTGCAAGGCCGCATGAAGGAGAGGGATGCTAGTGCATAACCACATGGAGGAGAGGGGTGAAAGTGCATGACTTCATGGAGGTGAGGGTGCCAGTGCACAGCCACATGGAGGAGAGGGGTGCCAGTGCTTTGGTGCATGGAGTGGAGGGGTGCTAGTGCATGGCCTCATGGAGGAGAGGGGTGCTAGTGCATGGCCCCATGAAAGAGAGGGTTGCCAGTGCATAGGCGTATGGAGGAGAGGGGTGTCAGTGAGTGCATAGGCTTATGGAGAAGAGGGGTGCCAGTGCTTTTCCTCATGGAGGAGAGTGGTGCCAGTGCATGGCCTCATGGAGGAGATGGGTGTCGGTGCATGCATGGCTGCTTGGAGGAGAGGGGTGCCAGTGGACGGCTGAATGGAGAAGAGGGGTGCCAGTGCTTTTCCTAATGGAGGAGAGGGGTGCCAGTGCATGACCTCATGGATGAGAGGGGTGCCAGTGCATGGGTGCATGGAGGAGAGGGGTGCCAGTGCATGACCTCATGGAGGATAGGGGTGCTGGTGCGTGCATGGTCGCTTGGAGGAGAGGGGTGCCAGTGGATGGCTGAATGGAGAAGAGGGGTGCCAGTGCTTTTTCTCATGGAGGAGGGTGTTCCAGTGCATAACCTCATGGAGGAGAGGGGTGCCAGTGCATTGAGGAGAGGGGTGCTAGAGCATTACCTCATGGAGTAGAGGGGTGCCAGTGCATGGCCTCATGGAGAAGAGGGGTGCCAGTGCATGACCTCATGGAGGAGAGGGGTGCCAGTGCATGGCCTCATGGAGGAGAATAATGCCAGTCAGTGGTTAATAAATAAGTGCCGGGCTCTGGTCAGGATGCAGCTTCGACCAACCCATTCCTCCTGTAAGCTTGGCCTCATGGAGGAGAGGGGTGCTAGTGCCTGACTTCATGGAGGAGAGGGTGCCAGTGCATGACCTCATGGAGGAGTGAGGTGCCAGTGCATGGCCTCCTGGAGGAGAGGGGTGCCAGTGCATGACCTCATGAGAAGAGGGGTGCCAGTGCATGGCCGCATTCAAGAGGTGGGTGCCAGTGCATAGCCTCATGGAGAAGACGGGAGCTAGTGCATGGCCTCATGGAGGAGAAGCGTGTCAGCGCAGGGTCTCGTGGAGGAGAGGGGTGCCAGTGCATGGCCTCATGAAAGAGAGGGGTGCCAGTGCATGGGTGCATTGAGGAGAGGTGTGCTAGTACATTACCTCATGGAGGAGAGGGGTGCCAGTGCCTGGCCTCATTGAGAAGAGGGGTCACAGTGCATGGCCTCATGGAGGAGATTAATGCCAGTCAGTGGTTAATTTGTAAGAAAAAATAAGTGCAGGAGCTCTGGTCAGGAGGCAGCTTCGACCAACCCATTCCTCCTTTAAGCGCTGCCTAAAACAGAACCAACTACTACCCATGAAACCCTACAAGTGGCTTATCATCCTGGGATTCTGGGCAAATCACTTAATCTCCCTGTGCGTTCCAAAAATGAATGTGTCCTTAACTGGTGCTCAAGCACCGATGTTGATGATTAACTGCTCATCACCAGAAACCACAGGCTCAAATTATGCACTGGTGCCAGTGCATGGCCGCATGGAAGTGAGGGGTGCCAGTGCATGGCCTTATGGAGGAGAGGGGTGCCAGTGCATGCCTTGTGGAGAAGAGGGGTGCTAGTGCATGGCCTCACAGAGGAGAGGGGTGCCAGTGCATGACTTCATGGAGGAGAGGGTGCCAGTGCATGACCTCATTCAAGAGAGGGGTGCCAGTGCATAGCTTCATGGAGGAGAGGGGTGCCAGTGCATGGCCTTATGGAGATGACGGGTGATAGTGCATGGCCTCATGGAGGAAAGGGGTGTCAGTGTATGGCCGCATTGAGGAGAGGTGTGCGAGTGCATGACCTCATGAGGGTCAAGGGGTGCCAGTGAATGGCCGCATTGGGAGAGAGGTGCCAGTGCATAGCCACATGAAGGAGAGGGGTGCCAGTGCATGACCGCATGGAGGAGAGGGGTGCCAGTGCAGGACAGCATTGAGTAGTGGGGTGTCAGTGGCTAGCCACATGGAGGAGAGGGGTGCCAGAGCATAACCACATGAAGGAGAGGGGTGCCTGTGTATGACCGCATTGAGTAGAGTGGTGTCAGTGCATGACCGCATTGAGTAGAGGGTCCAAGTGCATGTCCGTGTGGAGGAGAGGGGTGCCAGCGTCTGCGAGACAACAAATCAGATGCATTCTCTGCTAGTTCTTACTTATATGCAGATTCTCCCCTCTGCTAGTGTCCTTACGTTGGAAAGTGTGCCTCTATCATGAAGATGAAGACAGAAAGAAGCAAATGTATGTCAGAAACTGCCTTTTTTGCAACCCACCCACCTGTAACCTTGAATTGTTTACATTTATACACTTAAGATATGGCTTAGCGGTTTCTGATCTTAAATGTAAATTCTGAATTTGTGTACTGCTGAAATGCACACTTACATTTTCTTTTCTTGGACGGAATACTGTATTTCCAGGTGCTTTAGTGCGCATTAAGCAGATGCAATATTTCTCTCACCTACCTTCCATTCCCCGTGTTAAAAGAGCCAGTTTCCCATAGTAATTGGCATCAACTGCAATGCCCACAGACAACTTTGGATCAAAAGACTGAGGTAAAGGGGACTTCCACAATTTCTTCCTCATGGCATGAAAGACTAAGGGGTTTATTTACAAGCCCCTTGCGCCACCGGTGCAAAACATTTATTATGTGAAAATGTGACGTTCCGGTGGCGCAAGGGGCTTGTAAATAAGCCCTTTAGTTCATTTCTATCTCCAGACAAAGGTTGTTTTCGTCCTTAACAATCTAGTTAAAGGTTCATCAATAGTAGAAACATTTTCAGCTAACTTAGAGTAGAGCTCACACAACCTGAGAAACCATAATTCTTCTCTACTGGAAAAGGTGCTTCATAGACAGCTTTCAACAATCCTGGTTTCACCTTGATTCCATCTCCGGCAATTACATGGCAAAGATATTCCACCAGTACCTTATAAAATTCACACTTGTCTCTGCACAACTTCAATCCATTATATTTTAAAATAGTTCAGATTTTTTCTAGTCTATCATGATATTCTTTCCAATCCTTCCCACAAATTAACAGTCACCTTGGACTGTAAAAACACTGTCCGATCCCTTAATCAGATTGTGCACTGCTTGCTAGTCTGAATGGATTCTAAACTGAAAACCGCCATGCGGAGTAACAAGATGTCAGATGCTTAGATTCATCAACTAGAACATTTAACTGATATACAGACTTTGAATTCAACTTCAAAAATCACTTCCCCTTCACAATCGTTGCCATCAAGAAATCAATTTTTACAAGCAGGTGACAATTCGCCCAGATTGCCCTATTGAGACTGCACAGATCAATACACAGACAAAGTTCTTTGTTCTTTTTATGTGCCACCACTTAAGGAGACAAACTCATAAACAACACTGTAGACTCAATTAGACCATTCCTGCACATACTTCCTACCACCACAAACAATTTCTTCTAAATACTTAACAGACTCCCCTGTAGCTTGTGTTTCACAGGAACAGCATTGTCCATAATTTAGAATTTATGTTTGTAACTGTTAAGTTCCCCTATACACTGAGCAAATACTTGTTTGTTTTTCTCCAATAATTTTTCAGCACACACTTCTGATCCTGATTTGGGTTCCACTAACTGCACATTCTCCACAGGGGCGTAACAAACACCCCCACAGCCCGCGCAGTGCGGGGGGCCCCCAGTCTTCAGTAGGTGAAGGGGCCCACTCATTTCTTCAGTAGAGAGCTGTGTGTCTCACTCTCTAAAGTAGCTGCATGTGCAGTCTGCTCTGAGCTCCTGCGCTGACCCAGGACTGAAGAGAAACAAAGTAACAAGTTACATTGTTTCTCTTCAGTCAGAGCGCGCCAGGCCCGGAAAAAGGATGGAGTTGGGGGCCCTCAGAGTTACAGGCCTGGGATATGCATTTAGAGGGATCTCTGCAAGTAGGCTGTTTACCCTGTGATCAGGGACATGCTAAGGAATTTGGGGGCCCAGGGCCAAACAGAATTTGGGGCCTCTGTTCAGAACAGTTTTGAATTTCTGATCCTGTTTCAGCTCTATTATGCCATCTTTGGCCAGGTCACTGAAAATGCTCACTCATCCAAATTCTAAATGTGTTTATTTCTAAAATTCAGGGACAGTGATGTGTGTTTTCAATATTGTAAGACAGCAGCAGCTCACTAATATAACTGCAAATAATCTCTTGAGACCCCCTCCCATTTCTCATACATGGGGTCTTGTTTTGATCTAAAAGAAAAATATTTATGGATGTTTGATTAAACCTAAACACCACATTTGTCTGCAAACTACCCATAATAGACTCTCACACATCACCCACATTAAACATAAATTAAAGGTAAACTGTATTTAAAAGAATTTGTTTAAAAATTAGTCAAAGTCATCAGGGCAAGACTCTGCAGAACAGAACAGGCTCTGTAAAGGGGCCACTTGAAAGGCTGGGGCCCTGGGCCAGAGCCCACTTTGCCCATGCATTAAAGTGTCTCTGCCAGTGATCTTTCTGTGTGGGGTGGAGGCGGGAGGAGGGAGGGGGGTTTGGGGGGGACCAACTTTGAGTCTGGAGTTATCTGCAGTTTCGCTGTAGCTCATTCCGGCATCTATCGGATACTCTGCTGTAGTCTTGTAAACAAGGAAGCATATAATGTTGAATGAACACGACACAAATTAAAAAATAATAATTACATTGATTGTTAGACTTAATAGTCAGGGCCGCTAGAGTTATGTTGAAGTAGAAGAATGATTATGCGGAAGATTTCACTCGGTTCTGCGTCAAGACAGGGTAAGTTATTCTGCACGATGTCGGGCATTTTGCTGAAGTATTATTTTGCTATTTTAACGCAGAGTGCTTTAACAAATGTGGTGCTTTTTTGTAAGTTTTGACTTACAAGAGCTAGTGCATTTTTTGCCGAAATCAGCAAATTATTCAGCAGATGGTAGTTTATGTGACAATTACGGTAAATGGATAATTACGCGGGATACACATAATTTCGGTGGCCTTGATAAAAATGCTTCTTGTAAAATAGAACACTGAAATATGCGTATGGCGAATGCGAGAGCACTGCACATGTAAGTATTTTATTTTCCGATGCCTTTCTAGTACTCGGTTCGACGAGGCTGCTTGGGAAACTGTGCGTCAGAGTGCCTTCTGAATAACTTTTGCAGACAGTCCTCCGTTAGTAAATACATTCATTGCCATTTCAGACGGCACCACTACGGCAGCAAAGGGTTAAGCGGAGTTGTTTATCTGCACCGCTGGGGCCCACATTCTCAGCTTTGTTGAGGCTTTCAGAAGTTCAACACTACAGTCCCCAGTGCAGGCGCGAGTCTGGCCCTTTAAATTATGCAGCTTCACTGGTAAACAGGGCTGTGCTTCCTGCAGACTGCACATTACAAAGCATGCCCCGTTGCCCCGCCTCCCTGCACACCCTGAGCCCACCCACTCCCTGGTGCCAGCACAGCCTGGCAGGCCTCGGACCCTGCACATCAGAGCCCTCCCCTGGTGCAAGCACAACCTGGCAGGCCTCGGACCCTGCCCGCACCGAATCCAGGAGGCCCACCGGCAGGACCCAGCCCAGAGCCATGGCGGGGCCATCACTGCTGCTGCCCCGGGCCCTGCGTGGCCCCTGCCTGCTCCTCTGCCTGAGGACCCCCTCTGCCATCCTGCAGCGCCCCCAGGTAACCCCTGCTGCTTTGCAAGCGTGGGTGTAGCGCTTCGCACAAGCTGAGCTGCTTCAGAGTACTGGAGGGTGAGGGGAAGTGGGCAGTAGATGAGATGATAAGCGGATGGCAGAAGAGAGAAAAGTTTGATTGCAAAGTAGACACACCCACTTCCCTCTCCAATACCTAGCAAGCCCTCCCGACCCTGGCTTTTCGGTACTCTCTGCAAAACCAGAGGCACAACTAATTCAAATCATTCACAAACGTGCCCCAGCCTTGCACAAACCTGCATGCACACACGTGATCCCACCCATGAACCCCTACCTTCATATACCCACGTGTCCAACCCATGAAACCCTACCTGCATGTAACCATGTGTCGCAGCCGTGCACCTACTTGCATACATCCACGTGTTCCACCGGTGTACCTACCTGTAGGCACCCGTGTGTAGCATCCATGCACCTACTTGCATGTGCCCACGTGTCCCACCCATGAACCCCTACCTGTGACTGCACCCCCCGGCCACCACCTGTGGTTCCAATTTATGGCGTGTCCCCTGCCTACAGGGAGCAGGAGACACACTGTGCGCCCCAGGCATAGCTCCACCCTCACTCCCGGGCGAGAGAGGTGCTACCCACGCACCCTATGCAGGGCCTTATCAGTAACTAGGAAGTGCCTTTGAGAAAAACGGAAGACGGCCAATCAACAAAAGTCCCCCAGGCACCAGCTGCAGGGGCACCCAGCAGCTCACTCCTCCTCATCATCCACATGGTTTAATAATCCTACTACCTTCCTGTTACTGGGTCGGAAAAGTTGTTCAGAAGACAGCCATCCAATCGTTGGCCTCTCTGTAGAGCGCACAGAGCAATTGGTCACTATTCCAGTTGCCATTTTGTGTAATGTTTGCGCTGGAGATACACAGCTGCCTAAAGGCTGATAAGGCAAAATAAAATACAGTGTTTATAGGTAAGTGGGTGTGTTGTGTGTTTGAGCGATTAAAACACTCTGAAGTTCACTACAGCTTCCACAGGTCCCACAATTTCAGAATTTAAAAAAATCAATAGTAGTTATTTACAGCAAAATAATAGCTGTTACTTATTTATCTTGAAGACCTAATGATCATTGATAAAGCCAATAGTCCTGGCTGATTTTAGGTTGTCAGTTGTGTTATATATCTGGATACAAGTACAGAAAGCTCAGAGAGGAACCAAAATACCGATTGGTTGGCACACTATCAGAATCACAGAAATGTAGTTTACTTCTTTAAGTCACACCCTTAAATACATAGACCACCCCCGTTTCAGAGACCCCTGCTTTTTTGCATCCCACGTAAAGCCCTTGTCAGTGGCGTCAAGAAGGCTCCGCATGGGACTGGCTGCATCATTCTGTATTAGGCCAGTCCCGACACCTTCTTCTGCTGTATTTCGATTCTTGTACGTGAAGTCTTTTATAGAGCTTCGCAACCCACATAATCGGCTCTAGTTAGGGTGACCAACTGGCATGGGTGCAAATTCAGGACAGTGAGTGTAATAATTCAGGACAAAGGGTCAAAATTCAGGACAAAAATTCAGGACAGGAAGTCGAAATTCAGGACAAAGGATACGTTTTACAGACACATCAGAGGAGCTTGCGCAAAAGTATATCAGTAAGTAAATAGACAACCACTTAAGTATAAGTGAAAAGAAGTTTATATTAGGTTGAGCCAATTGTGCACTTCATGGTTTTTCAGTATGTGCAGCTTTGAGCAATTGTGCAGGTCTTTTTATGGTAACAAAACCGCCCCCACCCCACCTTTCCAGCCTTCGTAGGGAAACACATGATGCCTGGACCAGCCAGTCTGGCCTTGCTACCACCCTCCAATGGTGCCCCTAATCTCCACAAAGACCCTCTCTCATGTGTATTTAATTTCTTTTATAGTGCTACTCAACTCAAGTAAGTAGAACAGGGTGTTGGGTGCGTTACATCACACATATATTTTATAGAGACAATGACTCATATAAATGTGAAAGTCAATGTACAGGAAATGTTACTTAAGATAATGGGGGTTACAAGGTGTAATCATTCTTTCATCCATCATTCAATCTTTCACCATTCATTCTGTCCTTCCATCTGTGTGCCCATCCATATCAATATTCAACCATTTGGAAACCTATCCATCATCCATCCTTCCATCCATCATTCCACTCATCTATCCCTCCATTCACCCTGTCACTCATCCATCCCTCCATTCATCCTTTCACCCTATCCATTCGTACACTCATTCATCCACTCTTCCACTCATACATCCATTCACCCATCCATCTAGCCATTTAACCTTTCACCCATCCAGCCATACTTTCACTTACCCATTCATCCACCCAGTCACTCATCCTTCCACCCATTCACCCTTTGTCATCCATCCATCTTTCTCTCTTTATCCCCTTTCACTTAGTCATCCATCCTTCCATCCACCCATCCATCTACTCATCTACTCATGAATCCATCCATTGACCCTATCACTCATCCATCCTTTCACTCATCTCTCCATCCATCCTTTCTCTCATCCATCCACCCTTTCACTCAGTCACTCATCCATCCATTCTTTCTCTTGTCCATCCACTCTTTTACTCCTTCACTCATCTATCCACCGTTTTGTCCATTACCCTCCCTTGCACTCACTCATCCAGCCTTACAACCACCCCTTAACTCATCCATCCATCCTTTCACTCATCAATTCATCAATCCTCCCATCAGTTCACTCATCCATTCACCCATTCACTCTGCTATCATCCACCCTTTCACTCATCCATCCATCCATCCACCCATCCATCCATTTACCCGTCCATCTACCCTTCCACCCATACATCCATGTATTTACCTTCTCTAATCCATCCGTCCACTCACTTATCCATCCATACTTTCGCTCATTATCCATTCATTCACCCTTTCATTCATCCATTCACATTTTCACTAATCCATCCAGCCATCCACCCATCCCTTCACTTACTCACTTTTTCCCAATAATTATGAGCTGAGCCTGCAGAGTTGCAGACAGAGAGGCCCATCAAGTGCTTCACCCCTGCTGTAGTTCCTAAAGCAAGGGGTGGGATGGGGGAGGGCTCACTATACCCCTGTACATAGGCAATCCAAAAAAGTGGAAGTCATGAATCATGCATGAAGCAAAGTGCCACTGTGACATAGTGTTGTTTTCAGGGTTTTAAATGGGATGAAAAAACTGGGGGGTCTCTCCAAAGGGGGTGTTCGATGTAACTAAGGGCATGACTTAAAACAACTAAGCTAAAAATCTGTGCTTAGCATAGTGTGCCACCCGACTGGTAATTTGCTGCTTCTTTCATTGCATCCAGATATATAACGCAACATGTAGAGATACACCTAGAAGCCAGAACTATTGGCTTTGTCAATGGTTGTCAGTTGCATAAAATAAAAAAGCAGCAACCATGACTTTGTTAAATATAACACTGAAAATACGTTAGTTTAAAAAAGAATTGTTAACTTGTTTCACCAACTTCTTTTCGTGAACCTGATTCTCGTGTAGCAGCATTGGCATTTTTGTGCATTTCTTCCACCTGACTCAATGCCCTGCCCTAGACCGAGGCTGCAGGAGGCTCACCACATGCATTAAGAGTACAGACTGTCCCATTGTCATTCTGTATGTGGCAATCAGCCCCATATAGAATGACAATAGGTGGATGGGGCTTGCCTTGCGCTCAGTGTGCTCAGAGGATAAGTGCGTGGCGGCCCCATCAGGGAGGTGAGGCTTCTGGTAGGGGAACAGTGATGTTCCCCAATGCCCAAAACTACAGACAAAAGGCATCCGTAAAAGGGATCGTCACGGACAACGGACGTGAGATCCAAATTACGGACGGTCCGTGAAATTTACGGACGGTTGGTCACCCTAGCTCTAGTTGAGTCAAGCGGATCATGTTTCTCTGAAAGAAGTATATGCATTCTCTTTTTTCACAGAGCACAAAACGCAAACCCAACCTGTTAAATGTATATAGATTTAGTCCATTTTTTTAAAAACGCAAGCACACAGCCGGTCTGCTTTTAGTTATTTAGGCTCTCTCAATACAAAGAAGGGTGTTTGATGTATTTCTTCACTAGCTCTGATAAATGTAAATGTAAATGTGTTGTACTTGTATAGCGCACTGTTACCCTAGGGTGTCCTGGCGCTGTACTCATACCGCTGTGGAACCCTTCCTGGCTTTTCCCTATGAAATGTCCACTCCTGGGCACCCCCAAGGTGAAGCCAGGCATCCCAGCGCTGTTGGGGCCGTTGTGGAGATTAAGCAAGCTATTGCCCAGAGTTGCAGAGTGGGACCCATGATTAGAATAGGCACGAGGCGAGAATTAACAGGTCTGAGGAAATTGAGCCCAAGACCCCCCAAGGCAGGAATTGAACCCTGGTCCTGGGCCAGACCCTTGCATCAGGGTCTGCCACTCTAACCATTGAGCCACACTTCTCCACCAATATATATATTGTGCCGTTTTGATTAAATTCTTAATTAATTCTGTAACTGCACTAGATTGTACCGACTCTGTTTAGGGAAACAAATAACATCTCCAAAAATGCAACATGTTATTGGCTCGAAGGTCAGGACTGTCTGGAGCTTGTCAAACCTGGTATAGCTGACTTGGTGGGATGTCACATAATTTATTTATTTATTTTTAAGTTTTTATAATTGCAAAGTTTGGCTCTGTTCTCAATGTCTATCAGATATACAATCTCCTCTTCATCAGGCCCTTAGGCTGGTATTAATGTATAGTAAGTTTACCAGATAGGCCATGTCACCAGGGGCACCCTATTCAGGGCCATCTATTCCTTTTACAAACCAATGTAATTTGGAATCTATCTATCTGGCCAGAATAGAGAAATAAGGCTTTACATTTTAAGGATCGTATATTGTATTAATCTTCGCAATCAAGACAACTGAGGAAAGTTTTTCAGAGCGTACATTGCCAGGACAAATATATTTATTTCACAAAACAGAAAGCGGCTGACACAAGAACGAGAAGTTTCTGAAAGTAAACAGTTCTTATCAGCAGCCTGTTGGCCTTCTGCTCTTCATTTTGATCTACCTGCCATGGGTCGCAAGGGGAGTACCATGGGTCGCAAGGGGAGTGCCATGGGTCGCAAGGGGAGTGCCATTGGTAGCAAGGTGTCGCAGGTGCGATCCCTGGTGACTTCTAAATGATAGTCCATGGCTGCATCCTTCCTCTTGGTACTTTTCATTAGCTCCTGCCTCTGCTGCAGTGCCTCACTAGGAGCCCCTGCCTCCAGCTAGCACTGACTGTAAGAAAGTGGCTCTGTATATACTGTTCCCAAATAGGTACAGTGTGCACACAGTCCCCAGAGGTTTGGCAGAGGCTAAAGTTAGATATACCGTAGCTTGGTCAAGCAGTAAGGCAGTATCAGAGGACAGTGTAAAGCATTTGTTGTACACACTCAGTCAGCAAATGGTCTCACACACTCAAGAACTGAACTCTAGGCCAATGGTTTGTATTTAAAAATATATGGTTGTTTTATTTTAGAACCAACAATAGGTATCAAAATATACTTTCTCAGAAGGAGATGCATTAGATAAATACTTTCAATAGGCAATAGACTTTTGAATGCAATAGTTACAGTTGTTGCAATTGGCAACTCAATTCAAACACAATCATAACATTGAGCTCAATAGGACTTTTTAAATAAATGCAATTTTAGTTACTTTACAAATGATTTTCTTACTCAGGGTTGGATCCTGGATTCAACCCTGGTTCATTTCCTGTAAACAGTGGAAAGAAATCGTTTTTGTTACACAGGCGATTTTTAAGGAATATTTGTAAGTTTGAAAAATCGACCCTTAGAAGAATTTCTGGCAACAACCAGGCAATGTTTTTTTTTTTTTGCAGAGTTTTATATAGCGCGAACTTGACACAAATCCAATCAGGTATCAGAGCGCTTTACAGAGCACCAGTTACGTTACATGAGGACATTCATTTTTTTTTATGTTAGGCACGGGGAGATTAAGTGATCTGCCCAGAATCACAGGATGTTCAGCGTCATTACCGAGACTCGAACCCAGTTCCCCAGGTCCGAGGTCGAGCGCCCTAGCCATTAGGACAACTACTCTCCTATGAAAGAAAAGTGAGTTATCGGCTTTTGGGTAAGTACTCGACTGGCAGAGTTAAGGTTCTGGGCATAGACTTAGGGGTCTCCCAGGGTCAGGTAGGTACAGTTGTTACACCCTCAGCGGCACAGGGGCAGCCGCTTGCAGAGAGAGTTAGGCCCAATGTTATACTATGAGAGGCCTTTGGTTGGTGGCTGCTGGCAAGCAGGCCACACGGCTGTGGGAGCTGGGCTCCAGGTCACTTACTCAGGGCAAGTGGGTGCAGGGTGCTTTTGAGTTGTCGAGCGCTTAATGGATTGCAATGGAAAAGCTCAGAGACAAACAAAGGCTTCAAGCTTGGGGACGAAGATTCTTCAGGTGCGACCACCACTTGGAGAGGTAAGTTGGGAAGCTGTAGGATAGGTAGGCACCTAGGAGCTGGGCACAGGGGGCCGCAGGGCACCGGGTGCAGGGGTGTCTTTTCGCGTCGGGAAATCTTACCCTCAGCAGGTCGCAGTTGGAGGGGTCCCTGGTTCTGAGGTTGCAGGCGTCATTAGGAGCGTCGAGGTGGGTCCTTGGATTCGGGGTCACAGTCGCCGGGGGGACGTCCTTGGGGTCTTTGTCCACTCCGGCACAGGCCAGGCTTGGCGGGTGCAGAGTGTGCAGGAGGCGCAGTTCCTGGCTGGTGCCAGGGGCTTGTAACTTGCTTTGAGCAGAACCACTGCTCGTGAAAGTCCCAGTTGTTTAGAGTCACAAGGCAGTCAGGTCCTCTGGGGTTTTTGAGGTTGCTGAACACTGGAAACGCCGGGGTTTAGCAGGAGCAGGTTCGAGGGTCGACAGGCCTGTAGGGCTGGGGCCAAGTCAGTTGGTGTCATCCTCTTGTTAGCAGCTGCACGGCAGGCCTTCTTTCTTCTTGTTCTTGCTTGTTTCGGAATCGGGATCTGAGGAAGGAAGGTTCAGGGTGCCACTAAATACTAGATTTCGGGGCGTTACAGGTAGGTAAAGGGCAGGGACCAATAGGTCCCTTCCCTGGGGTGGGTACACCCCCTATCCTGCAGATACAGAGTTGCTAAGGTCCAGAGGTCCCAGTTCCAGAGAGAATTGCCCAATATATGTCACTTATTTCTTAAGGAAGTTGACTCGAGACACTAGACCTCTATGGCCTCATAAAAAAGTACATGCGTAGAGTTATGAGTCAAGACCTCCTCCTTTTGTTAGTTTGAAGTAAGAATGGTCAGAGTACTTTAATAAGTACAGATTTTTGTTTTATTTGTTACAGCATAAAACGTTCTTTTTCAGATATTCCAACATTCAGGTTATATACTTTCTTGTTTAATTATTTTGTTGTTTCTTTCTTCACACTGAAACAGAGCTAACAGTCGATCTTTTGCCAAAAGCTTACTTGTAATTGCAGGATGACTTTCCTGTCTTCTTCTCTGGGTTTCATCAGAGAAAAAGGAATGAAGTCTTAGCCTCCTTGTGAATTTGAACAGATCGATTTTTGTCTGTACCAAATCTTAATTTGCTGTGGGACAAAATGATAAACCTTTATTCAGAATGTGATAATGAGTTTCAGTCAGAGTCTTATTTGAAAGATTTACCACTAGGTTACTGGAAGTTATTTCTGTTCTGGAGGTGCTGGTTTTGTCAATTCCTTGCTTAGTGCTCATGTTTGTACACCCGCTATACTTGGTTTTACCATTTTTGTACTTGGTGGCCTGGTCCGATTGCCTTGGGCATTTCCCAGGCGGTGTCTGCGCACTTCCTCGCGAAAATTTACTTTTGGTCTTATACCTGTGCCATGCTCTGAGTTTTCTACAGATTCTGCATCCGAGGATGGGATGATTTCTGATGAACTGCTAGCTTGTGTTGGAGCAGTAGTCGGAGTTATGTTGTCGTATTTTTTTGCAAAGGTATAGACTCTCCCTAGTTGGTAATCTGTCGTGTCTCTCCTAAATTTACGTTTTTTCATGTGAATAATATTCTCCTTGAAGTCGTCAAGAACTTTATTCAATATGTCATAATTTGTTGTTGTTATGTCACCCCAATTAGCTTCTTCGATTATTTTTGATAATGTGTCCACCTCTAATTTATATTTTCGATATTCCTCTTGGGCAATATCAATAAGTTGTCGTAGCATGTTATTGGAAGCTGTTCTCAAATTATCTTCCCATAACTGTAATTTCTCTGGTGCTGTTGTTTCCATTGGAGGGAAGATAAGAATTCTCAGGCCTCTCGGGATCAAGTTATGTTCCAGGTACTTTTTAAGTGATGCTCCCTCCCACCATTTTGATGTCTCTTTTTTTACCGCTTTTTCCAATGCTTGAAAAGTACTCTTGGCAGATTGAGGGTTAGTCACATTTGATTGTCTTGATATACCAGAGCCTAAGGGAACAAATACTTCTTCCAGTCTAATGTTCCTTCGTTCTCTTCTATTGTCATAGGTTGCCATTCTTCTCACTTTCAGCGTTTCATTACTGATAGAAAGGTTACAATTTGCACTTGGTCTTATCATTCATTAATTCTTTATTTCGGCAATATTTCAGCCATAAAAGGAACATAAAAATTCATGATTACATAGAAACATACAGCAAGGGAACAGTAACTGCAGTTACACAAACTATTGCAAACCAGTTATTCTAAGCTCTATTTGAAATTATAAAACACCTTTTGATCCAAAAAGCATACAGATACTTAGAAAGGGCAAACACAATATGACCTGTAGTGTCAGATTTGAAGATTCTGAGTGCATCTGAGCATTTCCGGAAGCCCAAGTTCCTACAGATCGGTACTATCCAGTATTTCCGGGCTCTACTGTACAGTGGGCAAAAAAATAAAATATGACAATCATTTTCTTTGTCAGCTCCACAGCCTGGACATTGAGAGACCCCGGACCTAGACCATTTACTGGTAAGGCTCGCTAGTGGGAGGGAGCCGAACCTCCATTGGATGTAAAGCTTCCTGGCCAGTACAGGATAAATCACATTCATATAGTCTTCAAATGAGTATGCAGTTTTAATCTCTAGGAAAGATCTTACCAGAGTGCCATTCTGCGAGTCATGCAGCCATACACTGCTACATCGTGATCTATAGCACTCAGTGAATAATTTCCCAGAAATCTCATTAGAAGCAGCTGCCGGTTTGTGCCACATATTTACAAGGCCCATTGTCGACAGTTCTTGTTTAACATATAAGAGCCAGGGGATATGCACAGCCTTGCTTGAACTCAATATTTCCTGTAATTCATTTCTGTACTGCAGCAGTTCAGGAGTTGACCATATCCTCCTCCAGAACCTAAGGGGTTTAATAGATAGTTCCTCCTGTATAGGGAATAAACCCAAGTCTAGCCTTAATGGTAGAAGAGGTGTACTTTGGGGAAGCAGTAACAACTGCCTCAAAAATCTGTTCTCTGCTTTAATCATTTCGGGTCTAGCGACGTGCCCCCATAATTCCCCACCATACAAAGCCGCAGCTCTTGCCCTGGATTTATAAATTGCAAGCCCTGGGCTTATGGGCCTGAATGTTGAGGCATTAGTCATTTTTAGTATCCCCCCCGCTATTTGGGTCAATTTAAGTTGGGACTTGGCAAGGTGAGGACCCCAGGAAAGATTTTCACTTAGTGTAACACCTAGATATTGGAATGTCTGGACTCTCTCTAGTTGAACTGAATCCAGAATAGGTGGAGGTCTGGTGTGCGATGAGGGATTAAGTATCATATATTTGGTTTTGTCTACGTTGATCTGTAAACCATGTTCGCAGCAATAGTTGTTAAAGCCGTTCAGAATGGGCTGTATCCCCATGGGTGACTTGGATAGTAGAAGAGTATCGTCGGCAAACATTATAGCCGCGACTTTCTTGCCTGCCAACCTAGGTGCGTCATTGTTTTGGCACTGCGTCCAAGTAGGATATCATCCCATTTACATACAAGCAGAACAGAGTAGGGGCAAGGACGCACCCTTGCCTAACACCCTTGTTTACCGGGAACCTCGCAGACAATACTCCTCCTCTCGCACACCTAACCTGTGCGAAGTTCTGTGTGTGCAACCTCACTAGTATCCCCAATAATGCACTGGGGACTCCCATTTCCCGGAGGACAGCCCATAGTTTCCCCCTGGGCACAGTATCAAAAGCTGATCGAAGATCTACAAACACCATGTAGAGGCTGCCACCCTCTATTATCACAGTCTTCCAATACAGCATAACTAAACGGAAGATCTGATCCATGGTGGATGTTTTGCTCCTGAAACCGGCCTGGTAAGGGGAGAGGATTTCATTCTCATTAATCCACTCCTGCAAACGATCTAAAATTAGTCGTGCAAATATTTTTGGGGGGACATCAATAAGGCTAATGGGCCTGTAATTTGCTGGGAGCAAGGGAGAACCCTTTTTAAAGATTGGTATAATCTCTGCTCCCAACCACGTGCCCGGAACCTGTGCACCACACAGTATGGTATTAAATAGTGCACACAAATACGGCGCCCATATCTTTGGTTATCAATCTCTCCACTTATTTATATTTGGGTTTTCAATGCCATTCCAATTTGTATGTTTTGTCCTACTTAATGAGGGCTGGTTTTGTTCATTTATTGGTTGTTATTTGCATTTACGTTATGTGGCACTCCAGAAGGATGGGATCTTTACAGATAGCAGATACAGAGTTGCTAAGGTCCAGAGGTCCCAGTTCCAGAGAGAATTGCCCAATATATGTTGCTTATTTCTTAAGGAGGTTGACTCGAGACACTGGACCTCTATGGCCTCAGAAAAAAGTAAATGCGTAGAGTTATGAGTCAAGACCACCTCCTTTTGTTAGTTTGAAGTAAGAATGGTCAGAGTAATATCCTGCCACTCTCCTGTGGGAGGGGGGCAGTAGCCTAGTCCTGATTGGGCAGGGCTCCCCATCTTCAAGATGGCGAGAGCCAGAGATGTGCTTCACCTCGCCTCCCCCACCTGAGGGGTGGGGTTGGCAGAGGCTGGCACACCCCCTTTCCTCCCTTGGGGCTTCCCGCCAGTCTTCCCGCCAGAGTGGGGGTCAGAACTGGTGGGGGCCAGTTGCTGAGTACAGCAAGTGGCCTGGAGAAGCTCACAAAGGCGGCATGACTTTGAAGCTACCCCTGCCCATCCTAGGGGAGGAGACCTAGCACCTCACCCAGGATGTGCATTGTTGCAGGTCCAGGAGAGCGGATCGCTCTCTACCCAGGGGTCCAGCAACATGTCTGCTGTGTGGCAGCCTAGGCAGCCCCTCAGACAGGACGTGGATTGTAGGTTAGGTTCAGGGGGTATCTTACATTAAATCCCACACTGGCATCAGTGCGGGTTTAATGTGCTGAGAAGTTTGATACCAAACCTTTCAGTCTTCAGTGTAGCCATCATGGTGCTGTGGAGTTCGTGTTGATGACCTACCAGCACCATATACTCTTAATGGCGGTACTGCACTTACAGTGCCCAGGAATGGACCTGGGTACTGTAGGGGTACAGGGCTCATGCACCTGTACCCACACCACTGGCATATGGCACCCAGCTAGAGGGGTGACTGAGGTATGCCAGGGCAGTGTGTGTTGTGGGCATGGCACACAGGGATGTGTGCCATGTCGACTCTCTGTTTTGTTCTGCACCAAGACACTCAGCCTGCAAAGGCAGTGTGTGTGTGCCAGGGTACAGGGCCTCTAAGGGTGGCACAATAAGTGTTGCAGCCCTTAGGGGCCTTCTCTAGTCACAAGGCCCTGGGTACCTAGGGTATCATTTACCAGGGGCTGACATGTGGCCAGAGATGCCAATTGGGTTTAGGCTTCATGCATGTTTAGGGAAGGAACATCGGCCCTGGGTACCTGATTGGCAGGAGCCCAGGGCACACTCAGTCAAAGGACATTAACAATTCGGCAAAAAGGGGGGGCATACCATGCAAGAAAGATGGCACTTTCTCACACAACCACCCCCCCCCCCCCAAACGAAAGGCGATGAGACTAACCTTGCCCTAGGGAGTCTTCATTGTCTAAGTGGAAGAACCTGGAAAGTCCATCTGCATTGGCATGGGCAGTCCCTGGTCTGTGTTCCACTTCAAAGTCCATTCCTGTAGGGAGATGGACCACTTTAGTGGTTTTGGATTTTCCCCTTTCATTTGCATTAGCCATCTGAGAGGTCTGTGGTCAGTTTGAACCAGGAAGTGAGTACCAAACAAGTATGGCCTCAACTTCTTCAGGGACCAAACCACAGCAAAGGCCTCCCTCTCAATGGCACTCCAACGCTGCTCTCTGGGGAGAAGCCTCCTGCTTATAAAAGCAACAGGTTGGTCATGGCCTTCATCATTAGTCTGGGATAGGACCGCTCCTATCCCTAGCTCAGAGGCATCAGTCTGCACTATGAACTGCTTGGCATGATCTGGAGCTTTTAGAATTGGTGCTGAGCACATTGCTTCTTTCAGGGTGTCAAAAGCCTTTTGGCAGCTAACCGTCCAGTTAACCTTCTTGGGCATCTTCTTGGAGGTAAGTTCTGTAAGGGGAGTCACAATGGGCCCATATCCCTTCACAAACCTCCTGTAGTACCCAGGCAAGCCAAGGAATGCCCTGAATTGAGTCTGGGTTGTTGCCCAGTCCAGGATGGCCTGGATCTTGGGCTGTGAGGGTTGTACCTGGCCTCCACCAACAAGATGGCCCAAGTACACCACAGTGCCCTGCCCTGCCCTATCTGGCATTTGGATGCCTTGATAGTTAAGTCTGCAGTTTGCAGGGCTGCAAAAGCCTTCCCAAGGTGGATCAGGTGATCCTGCCAGGTGGAGCTAAAGACAGCAATATCATCAAGATAAGCAGTGCTAAAGGACTCCAACCCAGCCAGGACTTGGTTCACCAGCCTGTGGAAGGTGGCAAGGGCATTCTTTAATCCAAAGGGCATCACAGTGAGCTGATAATGCCCATCAGGTGTGGAGAATGCTGTTTTCTCTTTTGCTCCTGGGGCCATGCTTATCTGCCAGTACCCTGCAGTTAAGTCAAAGGTACTGAGAAATTTGGCTGCTCCCAATTTGTCTATCAATTCATCTGCTCTTGGGATAGGGTGAGCATCTGTCTTGGTGACAGAGTTGAGCCCTCTATAGTCCACACAGAACCTCATTTCTCTCTTTCCACCCTGTGGATGAGGTTTGGTGACCAGAACCATTGGGCTAGCCCAGGGGCCTTCAGAGGGTTCAATACCCCCTAACTCCAGCATCTTGCTAACTTAAGCTTTGATGCTTTCCTTGACTTGGTCTGACTGACGATAGATCTTATTTTTGACAGGGGCACTGTCACCAGTGTCCACATCATGGGTACACCAGTTTGTCAGACCAGGGGTCAGGGAAAAGAGGCTAGCATACTGTTACAAGACTTGCTTGCAGTCAGTCTGCTGTTGGGCAGAGAGGGTGTCTGAAAAGACTACACCATCTACTGACCCATCTTGTGGGCTGTAGGAGAGGAGATCAGGGAGAGGTTCACTCTCTGCTTCCTGTTCCTCATCAGTCACCATCAGCATGGTGATATCAGCCCTGTCATTATAGAGTTTAAGGCGGTTCACAGAGATAACCCTTTTGGGTGTCCTGCTTGTGCCCAGGTCAACTAAGTAGGTGACCTCACTTTTTTTCTCTAGGATAGGGTAAGGGCCACTCCATCTATCTTGGAGTTCCATTGGTGCCCCTGGCTCCAAAACCCACACCTGTTGCCCAGGTTGAAATTCAACTAGTGCAGCTTTTTGGCCATACCAGTGCTTCTGAAGCTCCTGGCTGGCCTCAAGATTCTTGGATGCCTTTTCCATGTACTCAGCCATTCTGGACCTTAGGCCAAGCACATAGTCCACAATGTATTGCTTGGGTTCTTGGAGAGGCCTCTCCCAACCCTCTTTCATAAGACAAAGTGGTCCCCTCACAGGATGACCATACAGAAGTTCAAAGGGGGAAAACCCTACTCCCTTCTGTGGCACTTCTCTGTCAGCGAAAAGCAGGCATGGCAACAGGACATCCCATCTCCTTTTGATTTTTTCAGGGAGTCCCATGATCATGCCTTTCAATGTCTTGTTGAACCTTTCAACAAGGCCATTGGTTTGTGGATGGTAGGGTGTAGTACACTTGTACTGCACTCCACACTTCTTCCACATGTGCTTCAGGTAAACAGACATGAAGTTGGAATCTCTATCTGAAACCACCTCCTTAGGAAACCCTACCCTGGTGAAGACACCCAGGAGGGCCTTGGCTACTGCAGGGGCTGTTGTAGTCCTAGGTGGAATTGCTTCAGGGTACCTAGTAGCACGATCCACTACTACTAGAATTAATTTGTTCCCTGAGGCTGTGGGAGGTTCAAGTGGACCCACAATAGCCACTCCTACTCTTTCAAAGGGCACCCCCACCACTGGCAGTGGAATCAGGGGGGCCTTTGGGTGGCCACTGGCTTGACAGGTAACACAGGAGCTGACAAACTCCTTCACCTTTTGGTGCATCTGGGGCCAGTAAAAGTGACTAACTAGCCTTTCCCAAGTTTTGGTTTGCCCCAGATGTCCAGCTAGGGGGATGTCATGAGCCAAAGTTAGGAGGAACTCCCAATACTTCTGTAGCACTACCACCCTCCTGGTGGTTCCAGGAGTGGGGTTTCTTGCCTCAGCATACAGTAATCCCTCTTCCCAATAAGCTCTGTGGGTACCACTGACATCTCCCTTTGCTTCTGAAACAGCTTGCTGCCTCAGGCTTTCGAGAGTGGGACCGTCTTGCTGACCCTGACACAGCTCTTCCCTAGTGGGTCCCCCTGGGCCCGAGAGTTCAACCTGGTAAGGGTCAAGCTCCATGGGCTCAGTTCCCTCTGGGGTTTCCAAGTCCTATCCCTGTGCAGAGGGGTCCTGAGTTGTTTGCTGTACAGAAGCTGGTCCCCCAGTCTTCTTAACTTTTCTCTTGGTTGGTTGGGCCATACTTTCAGGCTCCAAACCTACTTTTTCACCCTTCCTCTTGCTCTGTGCTCTAGTTTGCAAACACACACATCAATTCAGGGATACCCAGCATGGCTGCATGGGCCTTTAGCTCAACCTCAGCCCAGGCTGAGGTTTCCAGGTCATTTCCTAGCAGACATGCAGCTGGTAACTTTTGAGAGACCACTACCTGTTTCAGGCCAGTAACCCCCTCCCCCCCCCCCCCCAGCCTAATGTCACCATAGCCATTGAATGATTAGTGGTAATACTGTCAGCATTGGTGACTGGGTAGGTTTTTCCAATCAAGTATTGCTCAGGGGAAACCAGTGTGTCTCTCACCATAGTGACACTGGCACCTGTATCCATCAGAGCTTCTATCCTAGTCCCATTAACCCAGGGGTATTGCAAATACTTCTTTAAGTTGGGTGGCCACACAGCTACAGTGGCAAACGCAATTTCCCCTTCTGAAACTAGAACTGCTTCAGTGTGCATCCTGATTTGTTCAGGGCACATTGTTGATCCCATCTGTAGACTTGCCACCCCAGGTGGAGCTGTACTGGGTGCCTTAGGGGCCTTTATGTGGGGGCAAGATTTATCTACAGTTAAGTGTCCCAACTTCTTACAGTAGTTACCCCAGGCCTTTGAGGGATCATAGTTCTTCCCCCTATAAGGTTGAGGCACATAGGGAGTAGTTTGGGACCCACCCCCCTGAAAAGGTTTTTGGGGCCCTTTGGAAGACTCAGACTTTTTATCTTTGGGATTCTCACCACCTTTCCCCTGGGGAGGTTTTGTAACCACCTTCTTCTGGTCACCCACAGTGGCTGTCCTTGTCACCCCAGTCTTGACCCAGTGGTCTGCCTTTTTTCCCAATTCTCGGGTAGAAATTAGACCTATGTCTACCAAATGCTGATACAACTTTTCAGTTGTGCAATTACTTAGTATATGTTCCTTTATAAACAAATTGTAAAGTCCAGTAAAATCATGCACATTATGTCCAGCTAACCAACCATCCAGTGTCTTTACTGAGTAGTCTACGAAGTCAATCCAGGACTGGGCCTGGGTTTTGTGAGCCCCCGTTAATATAATTCTATACTCCTCAGTGGTGAGCCCAAATCCCTCAATCAGAGTCTTCTTCATGAGGTCATAGGACCCTGCATCTAACCCAGAGAGGGTCAGAAGCCTGTCTCTGCAGTTACCAGAGAACAGTTTCCACAGAAGTGCCCCCCAGAGAGGTTTCTTTACTCTTCTCATTTCACAAGCCCTCTCAAAGGCTGGGAACCATTTGGTGATGTCATCACCTTCCTCAAATTTAGGGACAATCCCTCTGGGGATTTTAGGATCAGAAGTTTCCTCCCTATCCTTAGTTTAAGTATTGCTGCCACCATTGATGGGTGCTAAACCCATCTCCTTTCTTTCTTTCTCTAGAGCCAGGAGTCTGGACTCTAGATCCAATCTTTTGGCCAGCTTTGCTAGAAAGCTGTCCTCTTCACTGGGGGGTCCCACAGTGAGTTCCCTGGTACCTGGTCCACCTATGTGGTCTCTAGGTTCCCAGACGTTGATTCTTGGAGTCAAGGGTATGGTAGCGCTCTCCTCCCTAGGGATTACTGGAGGGCAGTCATTATCCTCCTCATCCTCCTCCCTTTCCTCATCTGTCTGGTCATCACCATGTTCAGATGGGTGGTCCTTTGCATACTCAGTCAGGAGCTCCTGGAGCCCTTGTTTGGTTGGATGCAGGCCAATTGGTACATTTTTAAGTTTGCATAGGGACCTCAATTCCTTGAAAGACAAGTATAAGTAAGGTGTGAGGTCGAGCTCCTCCACCAGGTCCTGCATGGTATTAGCTTCACTAATAGCTGGGTTTCTTTGAGACATTCTAACCTGACAGTTCTAACCCTCTACCCTTCACTATAGTAACTTTTATTTTTCTAAAATTCTAAGGGGACAAGGCCCTGACAAGACTTTTAGTATTTTGGAAAGACCAATCAGAATTCTAAACGCAATTTTAAGAGTTCTGTCGTGTGATCAGATGGTAACCAAGTAGTCCAACAAATGCAAATTTGTATCCCACCGCTGATCCACCAATGTAAGAAAGTGGCTCTGTATATACTGTTCCCAAATAGGTACAGTGTGCACAGAGTCCACGGTCCCCAGAGGTTTAGCAGAGGCTAAAGTTAGATATAACCTTACTCTCTAAAGTGGTAGCTTGGTCGAGCAGTAAGGCAGTATCAGAGGCCAGTGTAAAGCATTTGTTGTACACACTCAGTCAGCAAATAGTCTCACACACTCAAGAACTGAACTCTAGGCCAATGGTTTGTATATAAAAATATATGGTTGTTTTATTTTAGAACCAACAATAGGTATCAAAATATACTTTCTCAGAATGAGATGCTTTAGATAAATACTTTCAATAGGCAATAGACTTTTGAATGCAATAGTTACAGTTGTTGCAATTGGCAACACAATTCAAACACACTCATAACATTGAGCTCAATGGGACTTTTTAAATGAATGCAATTTTAGTTACTTTATGAATGATTTTCTTACTCAGGGTTGGATCCTGGATTCAACCCTGGTGCATTTCCTGTAAACAGTGGAAATAAATCATTTTCCTTACACAGGTGATTTTAAGGAATATTTGTAAGGTTGAAAAATCGACACTTAGAAGAATTTCTGGCAAAAAACAGGCAATGTTATCCTATGGAGGAAAATCAAGTTATAGGTAAGTACGGTTGTAATTACTTTTCAGGGTCAGTGCTGGGCACCAAGATCCAGCACTGGGATCTCTCCTGATAGCAGGTGAGTAATTTCATTTTCGTTAATCGTCTGATTTTTAGTGAATATTTTAAAGTTTCAAAACTCGACACTTAGAAGAATTTGCAAGTGAAACCAGTTAATGTTACCCTATGGAAGAAAAATTAGTTATCAGCTTTTGGGTAAGTACTTGACTGGCAGAGTTAAGGTTCTGGGGTCTCCCAGGGTCAGGTAGGTACAGTTGTTACACCCTCAGCGGCACAGGGGCAGCCGGGTGCAGAGAGAGTTTGGCCCAATGTTATCCTATGGGAGGCAGGGGGCCTTTGGTTGGTGGCTGCTGGCAAGCAGGCCACGCGGCTGTGGGAGCTGGGCTCCAGGTCACTTATTTAGGGCAAGTGGGGAAGTAGATTAGGATAGATGTTGCACTGCCAGGGGCACTCGGGCGGCTGGGTGCAGGGTGCTTTTGAGCCGTCGGGCACTCAATGGATTTCAATGGAGAAGCTCAGTGACGAACAAAGGCTGCAAGCTCTGAGACGAAGATTCTTCAGGTGCGATCACCACTTCAAGAGGTAAGTTGGGAAGCTGTAGGATAGGTAGGCACCCAGGAGCTGGGCACAGGGGGCCGCAGGGCGCTGGGTGTGGGGGTGTCTTTTCGCGTCGGGAAATCTTACCCTCAGCTGGTCGCGGTTGGAGGGGTCCCTGGTTCTGAGGTTGCAGGTGTCGTCAGGATCATCGAGGTGGGTCCTTGGGTGCTGGATTCGGGGTCACAGTCACCGGGGGGACGTCCTCGGGGTCTTTGTCCACTCCGGCACAGGCCAGGCTTGGCGGGTTCAGAGCGTGCAGGAGTTGTGGTTCCTGGCTGGTGCCAGGGGCTTGTTACTTGCTTTGAGCAGAAACACTGCTCGTGGGTGTCCCAGTTGTTTAGAGTCACAAGGCAGTCAGGTCCTCCGGGGTTTTTGAGGTTGCTGACCACTGGAGACGCCGGGGTTTAGCAGGAGCAGGTTCGAGGGTCGACAGGCCTGTAGGGCTGGGGCCAAGTCAGTTGGTGTCGTCCTCTTGTTCGCAGCTGCACGGCAGGTCTTCTTTTTTCTTGTTCTTCTTGCTTGTTTCGGAATCGGGATCTGAGGAAGGAAGGTTCAGGGTGCCCCTAAATACTAGGGGCCCGATTCACAGAAATAACTTAAGACAAAATCATAAACTTACTACTTTTGGTATTCACAGAAGTTAGGATTTTGTCTTAAGTTTGTCTTAAGTCAGTCTTAAGTTTGTCTTAAGTTTGTCTTTAGTCTGTCTTAAGTTTGTCTTAAGTCAAACTTAGGACAAAATCCTAACTTCTGTGAATACCAAAAGTAGTAAGTTTAGGTTTTTGTCTTAAGTTAGTTCTGTGAATCGGGCCCTAGATTTAGGGGCATTACAGGTAGGTAAAGGGCAGGGACCAATGGGTCCCTTCCCTGGGGTGGGTACACCCCCTATCCTGCCACTCTCCTGTGGGAGGGGGGCAGTAGCCTAGTCCTGATAGGGCAGGGCTCCCCATCTTCAAGATGGCGAGAGCCCGGAGATGTGCTTCACCTCGCCTCCCCCACCTGAGGGGTGGGGTCGGCAGAGGCTGACACACCCTCTTTCCTCCCTTGGGGTTTCCCGCCAGTCTTTCCGCCAGAGTGAGGGTCAGAACCGATGGAGAACAGTTGCTGAGTACAGCAAGTGGCCTGGAGAAGCTCACAAAGCCGGCATGCCTTTGAAGCTTCCCCTGCCCATCCTGGGGGAGGAGACCTAGCACCTCGCCCAGGATGTGCATTGTTGCAGGCCCAGGAGAGCGGATGGCTCTCTAACCAGGGGTCCAGCAACATGTCTGCTGTGTGGCAGCCTAGGCAATCCCTCAGACAGGACGTGGATTGTAGGTTAGGTTCAGGGGGCAACTCTAAGTTGCTGTCTGTCGTGCATCTTACATTAAATCCCACACTGGCATCAGTGCGGGTTTAATGTGCTGAGAAGTTTGATACCAAACTTCTCAGTCTTCAGTTTAGCCATCATGGTGCTGTGGAGTTCGTGTTGACGACCTACCAGCACCATATACTCTTAATGGCGGTACTGCACTTACAGTGCCCAGGAATGGACCTGGGTACTGTAGGGGTACAGGGCTCATGCACCTGTACCCACACCACTGGCATAGGGCACCCAACTAGAGGGGTGACTGAGGTATGCCAGGGCAGTGTGTGTTGTGGGCATGGCACACAGGGATGTGTGCCATGTCGACTCTCTGTTTTGTTCTGCACCAAGACACTCAGCCTGCAAAGGCAGTGTGTGTGTGTCAGGGTACAGGGCCTCTAAGGGTGGCACAATAAGTGCTGCAGCCCTTAGGGGCCTTCTCTAGTCACAAGGCCCTGGGTACCTAGGGTACCATTTACCAGGGGCTGACATGTGGCCAGAGATGCCAATTGGGTTTAGGCTTCATGCAGTTTTAGGGAAGGAACATAGGCCCTGGGTACCTGGTTGGCAGGAGCCCAGGGCACCCTCAGTCAAAGTACATCAGCAATTCAGCTAAAAGTGGGGACATACCATGCAAGAAAGATGGCACTTTCTCACACTGACTACTAGAGTAGAGCACAATCCACCAACCTCTGGAGGGCCTAGGATGACTAGGTGTCCTGGATTTGCCAGGACAGTCCAGATTTTTCACCAGCATTAGATTTCGACAATTTTAGCACATGTCCTGGTTTTCAGAGAGGGTCGACTAAAGACATAGGGAGGCATGTTTTTATGTGTTTCATGCGCAGTATGGCGGGTCGCTGGCTTGAGAGCTCTTGACTGGCACGGAGAATGGGGGGCCCCCTACAAGTTTCGTTACGCCACTGATTCTCCAGACTCATGCACAATTCTTTTGTTGTAGTGACTTGTCTCATCATTTTTTTCAACATTTCCAGGTGCACCATCCCAGTTTGTCCTGACCTTGTCAGCCTTGTAGACATTTACAGCAGTGGAAAAATACGCCATGAAGTTAATTTTCAAATCAGGAGGGAAAGAAATCACTTAGATGTAGCTGTGGCTAGAAGGAAATAATAAAATGAAGAAACAAAATCGGAGTGAAATGAGTTGACCCTACGAATATCCTGCAGAAACATCACTTACTTCAATACGTTCATAAAAAAGGTTGTTGACCTGGCACATTTTATACACAGGGCACACTGTCCGAGTTTGCGCCACGGTGCACCCTTCAAAAGATTCACATGGCGCAGACCAGGAAAGTGCCCCCTAATGTCTTGAATGCGCTGCCTCCAGGGCAGCCGTGCATTATGGCCTGCCCTGCGGTGTAATACAGCCCATGTTCAGCATAATTGGTGTAATCATCACTTACTTGAATTTGTTCACTTAAGATTTTTGACAAATGATAGAATAAGTCAGCATTCAGGCAGAATATTCCACTTGCCCTGGTCAGGCGTCAAAAACACATTCACACACGTACCAAGAGCACCATACCTGGCAAGCAAACTGAGCAGACACAGGTAAGATTCCAAAAGCATTCCACTACACTTAAAGCTGTTTTATACCATTGCTAATGAATAATGAGCAAGATACAACAGCCTGCTCGTTCTTCTGTTGGGTTTAGGTGTGCATGGCCTGTACTCTCTTCTCTGTCTCTGCCTGACTGTAAGCCCATAGGGATCATAAGGCTGAAAGTGTGGCTGTAAAAAGATAGGTGCACTGAAATGCAATGCCTTGTAACAAAGGCACACCCATATAAAGAGAGACCATTAGGCAACTGAAAGCAAGCGGAAATTAATTAGGGGCCTCATTTACGAGAAGTGGTGCATCACTGCGTGAAAGCAGCGATGCGCCACTTCTCAGTACGCCCTCCTTGCGACACCAATGATGCATCATATTTACAATATGACGCATCATGTCGCAAGGAAGGACAGGTACGTCAGTATAACTGTAGTATCTGACAGCGCAAAAAGTGGCACATTGCTGGATCTGTGTCGGAAGCCTGACGCAACAACAGCCATGTTCCTTTCACATGGGGCAAGCCCCATGTGAAAGAGCCTGCGTCACCCTTACGCCTGCCATGAGGGAGGCGTGAGGTTGTGACGCATTGACGTCCTAGAAGTGGCGCAGCGACATTTCATAGATTTGTCGCTGCATCACTCCTACGACCCTTTCTTGCAGGGGAACGCCCACCCTGCATACATTATACCTGACGCAGGTATAATGTAGCGCAGGGGCTTATGAAGTAACGTCTCTGCCTAGATGCGTCACTAAAAGTGCCGCAACGGCGGCACAAAACTGGCGCAAGGGGCTCATAAATAAGCCCCTAGGTGTTTAGCAGTAGGTTTTCTGCGAGATAAGCCAAGTACCAGCCTAGCTGCCGAATTCTGTACTGCGTGGACAACAGCTGATCCTAGTAACAAGGATTGCAGTGTGAAAATCAGTATTGAATTAGCCTGCAGGGTAATCTGGTATTGCTAGATGGGCCAGTCTGACAGCTCGTTATGTGGGCTGGTTTTGTGGCTCCATGTGGGCTGGTTTTGTGGCTCCATGTGGGCCAGTTTTTAGGTCTGGCCTACGCAGCGCGCATGCGCTGCTTGGGAGACCTTTAGCCGTTGTTCAGCTCTTTTTTGAAGCACATACTCGTGCTTGTGGCGGCATACAGCTTGCGGGAGCGAGCAGGAGCGCGCCACAAGCACAAGTATGTGATTTGAAAAAGAGCAGACTGCGCGCGCACGAACACACGCATGCACCATTCCCGGGCCAGCAAACACATGGGCGCGCCTCTCTCCTCACCCACTCACTCGCTCCGCCCTCTCCATCTCCTTTTTGCCTCTCCATTAACGCGCCAGTCCCATCCCCCAATCCCTATCTCCACGTTCTCTCTCCTCTCAAGCAAACTTTCTTTCTCTTCCCATAGTTTCACTTTCCCTCTCCATTTTGACCCCATCACCTCTCGGGCCCTCTCTCTAAATCTGCCCTCCGAAGCTCTTACTCTTTCTGTCCACCCTCTTCTTCTCTGTCTCTCCCCACACGCCTCTCGCTGCTGCCTTTTTGCCGTTCTGTTTCTCACCCGACTCTTCTGTCTTCCTTCTTTCTGTGTGTACTAACAACTCATCTTCCTGAGGGTGGCTTACCCTCACAAAGATGGCACATCGGATCACAGCACACCTGGAGAATGCCCCTCAAAACATGTCTGTTAAGAAAAACTCTGCGCTCGGAAGACTGGTGGCGTTAAACAACCGAGCCCTCAGCTCTCGAAGTTAAGTGTTGCTACATTTGATAGATACAACAGAGCAATCACTCTTGTCTCCTGCATGGTTTTCAGAGGAAGGCAGCTTGCCTGCTTCAGCGCGTGTAACATAAAATTAACGTGTAGGGTTAGTTCAAGTAAATCCAAACAGAGTGAGCAATGCACATTGAATGCTAATATTGCCGGAAACTGTGCTACATTGGAATCTTATCTTAAGAGGCTGTTTTTGGTCCAGTTCATTACCTTTATTATTGCTGGAACATACGCTACAAGACTGACTTAGTTTAATCTTCCCCACATAGGGGTTGCCACATTTTACAGAGGAAAATACCAGCAATTTGTTCATGTTTTAAGATCCTGTAAGGATTAGGCATTATACCTAAATACAAATGTAAGTAAAACCCTCTGTACTTTTAATGTCTTTACTATATGTTTAATTATCGGCTAGGTGATTTCTAACTGGATTTGCTCTGTTGAATATGCACTGATAAGGGGAAAGTTTTGGTGATTTCTTTCACTGTTTTTACCGTCCTGGGCATGAAATACTGTTCACTCCCTTAAAAACAACGGTCAGGTGGCAACAATACATACACACAAATACTTTGGAGAGACCTTTGGGGAAAATAAGTATTGGCAAAGCCCATAAGTCTCCCCTTTGACACGTATTGGCTTTGGAAATAGTTTTAACCATACAGAACCCAATGATGAGCTGCATGGCTGTAGACTTTTTTACCAAAAAGGTTTTTGACATGGCTGATGCGTCCTTTTGTAACCTTGTGCACCATCCGTGTGCATGCTAACAACCATTCCTTATTGAACAGGTCAGCTTCATGGGTATTACGCAAGAAGGCGGACAACTAGCCTTCCGGCCAAGCAACAGTTCCATTTTTACCTGTAGGGCTGTAGCTGAAAGCGTGTATCATTTTGTAACATTGGTTAGGATAGATGATACAAACAGCTTCCATTAAAGCTTCTGCTATTATGCACCCCTCTACTTTAGCTCTGTTGCAATTAGGAGGAGGCCTGCAGGGTTCAGGTGCAAGCTGTGGGCCCACCTGCTTCTTGTGTTGTGAACCACACCCCTGTAATCCTGACCTCCGTGTGGGTCTTCTGTGGGGTCCTTAACAGATCTGCAACGCTGGAGGTGTGGATTTGCATGCTTCAAGCACTGTAAGACTTTGCATCTTTAAATGAAGCTGCCGCGCCGTTATATTGCAGTGGGTGAGGTTCTAATCTAAAGTAAAGAGTGCAAGGAAGATGAAACTAAACTTAACTTTTCCATTAAGTTAAAATCTGTATTTGTTGTGTTGCTCTCTGTGTGTGACCTGCTAACTGTATTTGTGATATTGCTATCTGTATATGCCCTGCTGCTGTCTGTATTTGTTGTGTTGCAATCTGTATGCATATGCAGCAGGCTGTAAACAATGGCAATGTCTTAACACTTAAATAAAACCTATAAGTACAGGCATGGACATCTCATTAATAATCTCTTAGAAGGTCCCAAAGGCGAGACCAATTGGCTATGCCAATGCTTGTTGTAGCTGTGTCTGAGTGTGTTGTGAACATCTATATATAATAACTAGATGGCTGTAACAGGCAGCACTGTTCTGATGACGAAATGTTGCGTTGGGCACACAGGCCAGCGCGGGTGTCTTACATGGCATGCAAGAAGCTGCATGGTGTCGTATCTGGTGTGCTGAGGCAGGTGCTGCTGTTCTACTTTGAAATAAATCAAAGGCTACCTGACCCATGATGGATGCTCCACAAATATATTCTCCAAATTGCCACTGTCCAACTGTATCCTGCCCCAAGTTGTGCAAGAGCTGAATGCACCAATGAAGGCCCATTGCCATAGCTCATCTGAAGCTCCACCAGGAGCTCATTGGCTGGATGTGGATGGGTGGGACTTCGGGGCAAGCAGGCTGCAATCACTTGCCTGTGATGGGTGAACTCTGCAGATGTACATGAAGAGAGGTGCTAACTGCCGGGCCGGTGCCTAAAACCAGTTTTAATCTCATTCTACAGACTATTCACCAAAGCTTTCTCACCTTTCTATAAGCATACGTGGCTGATGGTGTTCCTCACTTCATGTATCCCTCCAAGAGATGTTCCATTATATTCCAGGACTTATTCCATTTTCAATCTTCTGTGTATTGATCTCTGGCAATCTGAGGCTATTGTACAAAGGAGTTAAAAGAGCGCTCTATGATGTTTACAAAATGTGAAAGGCTGTTATGGAGTGCCTGGTGGCTGATGGTGTTGAAATACAGGTGAGAGGTCTAATAAAGTCAAGGTGCAGAGCATTGGTTGGCCCCGGGTATTGCATAGTTATTCCTTGGTTTTTACCAGTGTTGACCCAGGGCAGCTGAGGGGTCCCTAATATTAAGTAGTTCTTCCTTGGCATTTTCCAATGTTGACCTTTTGAAGCTGAGGGGTCTGACACCCACTTGAAAGTCACTTAGAAGGCTGCTGTATTCCAGGTTTAAAGAAGTTGATGGAGGGCTGCTGATCTAATGCCTCAGAAGTACACCACACGTCTGAGATAGATCCATGATTTAAAGATTGCCTAGGTCTGATGAGGTTTTCTTTAAAATAAGGGTGTTGGTGGCTTGTTGGAGTGTTTGAGTTCCTGAAGAGGGAAGTAGTAAAAGGTAACAGTGCTGTGAGATCCAGACTAACTATTTTTGCATTACAAACATCCCATAATGGGGAAGGTTGTTTTGAGATATTCAGATTTTCCACATCACTTTAATCAGTTACTGGTTAGAAGGCACAACAAGCATTGGCAAAGCCAATAGGTCTCGCTTTTGGGACCTTATAAATATTTAGTTATGCAGCACAATATTCTTGGTGCAACAACATCAACTGTTGCATGGCTAAAAACTTATAAGGTCCCAAAGGCGAGACCTATTGGCTATGCCAATGCTTGTTTAAAGTTTGGCAAATGGGATACTGTGTCACAAACTAGCAGATATCCTGTCCACCTTAATATAAGCGCCATAGGCTACATTGGATTTATACTACAGGGGAGGAATAACCACCAAATATTTGATGGAGTAGCCTGCCTGCCAATTTCAAACTAAGGCCCTAAGTGACAAACTCATAAAGCTTTTCTCAGGCATAAGGAGTGCATTTTTAAAAGACTTCCCATATTGATAAACTGTTGATAGCTGCTGTTCTCGCTCCAAATTCTTAAGTTGGAGTTTCTCTGGCCGTGGCAAATCAGTAAGCACCATATGCATTACTTTTTATAGCGTAAGTAATGTTTTCCCTCTTTGGTTTATTTGCTTATTTAGTTGGAAAGCTGTTCTCAGGTGTTGTAATACATTCAGAGGGCTTGCGCACCCACTTATTCATAATTCTATAGGTAGTAGGATTTTTTAGTGAGTTGCATCAGCACTCGCGCCATGGCGACACCGCTGCTCACCTCATTGGGTCTCGGGTTCCCAAATTTAAGCCTCCTTAATGTTTCTCTTCTCTGCACAGTTCCCATGGTTGGTTCCTAAACCACTGCAGGAACATATGTGGTAATGCAGGTCAGAGATTGAAATCCCAGCAGAGCTCACTTCCACTTTGTCCTAACAGAGGTTGATAAAACAAGTCTCATTTAGTAGGCTAATTGTATCATCAGTCAATTAAGAGCAGACATTCAAGTCAGTTTGTGGAATCCCGTGTAATAATGATTAATAGCATTACTGTTATCATTATTGTTATTAATATTATTGTTATTAAACATACATTTCTTTCTAAACCTTCTTAGACACACGCAGATTTTCTTGTTCCCCTTCTGAGCTATACTGTGGTAAAAATCAATACACAAGAGACTCTGTGGTCAGAAGGAAAAAAGCTTTGGCAAAGCCAATAGGTCACGCCAACTAATACTATTGTCTTTGTTAATGCTTTCTAGCCATGTTGTACAGCAGCACATCTGCTGTGCAGCATGGCTAAAAGTAATTTAAAAAAGTGCTATGATGTGACCAGCACTAGCCACATCATAGCATTTTGTATTGCTCCCCTGAGGCAACACAGAGAGAGGGAGGCAACACTAAAGGCGGGAGGCCAGGTCGCGGGCATATGGACAATGGAGGGTGTGTCAGAGTAGCTCCGGGCAAGCGATGGGCAATAAAGGGAGCACACACAAAACAAAGGGTGAGATGGCGGGGCTGGTGGTAGGTAGATGGTAGACGGACAATGGAAGGTGGCAGGGAAGGACAGTGGGAAAGCAGAGGGACAACGGAGAATCGGAGGGAGAGTCTGGGGGCAAGTAGATGGACAATGGAGGTTGGGAGAGAGGAGCTGGGGCAAGCAGATGGACAAAGGCGGGTCAGTAGGCAAGAGGAATACGGGGGAGAAGTACAAAAGGGAGATAGCTGAAAAATACAGTCTTGTAGAGTGTTTAACAAAATTATAAAATTAGCACCTGAGAAAATATGCAGTGGAAGGATACAAGTAATACATCAATGCTCCAGGGGAGGGACAAAGTCAAAGAGGGTGAGGGAGGAAGCCTATGGAAGCTGACCAATAATAAAAAAAAAATGAGAGTAACAATAAAACCAGCCACTGGTAAGCAACGGGAGGCCTCTAGGCCCCCCCCGCACCTCTCCCTTCTGTAAGATAACAAAACATCTTGCAAGAGACAGAGCATGCACTGTCTCAGGCGAGACCTCTAAAGGGCTGTTCTTGCATCATTAGTGGAAGCCTGTCCTCTGCCTGGAACCAGATTCCTAAGAGGCTGAATCTCACCTAACCCACATCTACATCACCCACAATGTCCAACAGTAAAGGCTCTGAAATGTCTATGTTTGATGAAGCTTGTTTGGGGTGTAAGACTTATTGGGAAATCATTCACTAAATGGCCCCTTTAAAGAAATAGAGTAATGAAAAGCTTAAACATACCAAGAAAAAGCCAAAGAGCATCAGGAAGATGTTAATTCCGATATGTTCGCTGTTAAAGCAACAAAATATGTATTTCCCATGAACTTACCATAATAACTAACTTAAATTTGCTGTTTCTGGTACTATGTTTAGCGACTTCTCATTGGAGTGCCCATCCATACAAATAAAATGAAACAGATAGTATAACTGTAAATATATAAACCTGTTTAGAGAAGCCTTTTTTTGAAAGCAGGACAGCCAGTGTCCTGGCCAGGGCTCCCTCTCACACACAACAGGCAATGTGTGTGGAAAAAACAGAGCAGAGCCAGCGCGCGGAGGGAGGTGCACGAGACCATATCTCCGTTGACAGGCAGAGCCCAGGTAGACATAACTGCTTATCTAAGGCTTGGGAGGAGGGGGGTCTGCAGACTCTGAGCTCAGATGTTAGACAGATCGGTAAGAAAGTGTGACAGCTTCCTGATTGCCCGAAATGAAGAACAGCGGGGGTTTGAGAAGAGCCAGTCAGCTGGCAGCCTTATCTTGCATAAACACCCATTGGATGGGTAGAGTATACACCTGGGACAAGATAAAACAAGTTTGCATTGGCGAGGGTCATTTTTACTCTGACCTTTGAACTGACAAACTAATGCAACAAGAGAAGCCCGGGAGTTGTGTGCGAAAGTGAAAGTGATCGCGATGCACTTAATGAGGCCAGCAGAGTGACGAGATCTGTGGTGGGTGAGGGAGTGGGAATTGAAGCGCGGAGAGAGGCACGCAAAACGCGCGCCCGCGCACATGCACTCAAGCTGTAGGCCGGCCATGGCAGCATCTGGTAGCACTTTTTTTACCCCTTTACTAAAAGTCGAGAAAGCAGCGCATGCACTGCTCTAGGCTCGACCTAAAAAGGGATACAGAGGGCAAGTACTATCGGCTTTGTGTCACCAGGCCAAGGGGAGGTGAAAAACAATACTTTCGCTTACATCAGTGATTTTGTTGGTGAAGATGTTAAGGAGGTTGTCACACAGTTCATTTGAGGGTACCAGCAAGCTTATCATAAAACTACGAAGTAGCATTTTCATAAAGTTATGAAAATGTTATTCTGTTGAAATATCTGCCTCAGTATTCTGGGCATGGACGTATTCGTTTTTTAGCACTGACGCAAGCAGATTTGTAACTCTTGAGTGCACTCTGTGAATGGCACAATAATACAGTAGCTTTAATGTATTATTGTCTTTCCCATTGGAGAAGGTTAGGTGTAAAACCATTGACTGGCCTTCATTGCTTTGAGCTTGCAGTTGGACAAGTGGGCAAGACTATCTGATGGACAACAATTTTTTTAATGCTCTAGAATGTCCTCAGCTGCCTCCAGAAGCTGTTGTGTGAAATCAGAAGGTTAGATTTCAAGTTTCTCTGTATCACAGTGTTCTAGGGCAGTAGAAAGATTTGTTTTCTTTTAAAAGAACATGCTTTAATTAAAGAAGTTAATTAAACTATGGCCTGACCAGGATAACTACTGAGAGCCTATATGGATCAGTTTAGCAATCATGGAAAATAGGTCAAGGTAACGTCCTTGTGAGTTGGGTCAAGGCAATCTGCGGGATGCTTAAAGAGTGTCCATTTCTTCAAGGATGTGTATTACTGTACAAGTTGGAAGAATCATCTCTCCAGATATTCATTAAAGGGAAGGCTATGCCAGCACACGTCTGCAATGGCATACCTCATTGGTAGCAAAACGAACAGTGGCATAGCAAGGGTGCCATGGGTCCCAGTAAAAGAAAGTAATTCATCCCTAAATGCCAATGACTGAACATTAGACAACCTATCAATCTAAAGCCTTATCTCACCACTTGTCTTTGCACTCCCCATCTTTTGTGTCCTTGCCCCCTTTTCCCTGGTCTGGCCCCATCTTCTTGATTCTTCCTCTGCTTCTCTTTCCCTTCATCTTCTGTCTATCCTCCACCCTCTGCTGTACTCCTATTCAGTAAGGCAAAAGTGCTCTATCTACAGATCAGTGTCGGGAAAAGGGTGGGAAGCAAAGGTAGTCATCAATAGTTATCATTCTACGTGCGTTGTTCATGCAAAACATAACTGGCAGCTTTGTCTAAGCAAAGGGCTGTGCTGGCACCAGACATCGCCCAGTCTAATTACACCTGGTAATTTGACCCTCCTCTGCTGATCTTCCTCTGTCAAGCTGCAGTACTGCTCCCACGTCCAAACCTCAGCACATCTGGAGAACTTGAGGGCTTCTTGCAGTGGCAGGTGCATCCCGGAGCTCGTCAGCTAAACACCCCATAAAGGAGCCAATCACAGAATTAGGAGAGAGCACATTAACTGGCATAACAACACACAATTAGCACAGATGCATTGTGGTGCAATGCATGATAACACTCACCTCAGTTGAAAGTCTTTAGCATTCACCTTTGTTGGTGCAGCCACTGATGTTTAGCTCTAGATAAGTGTTTCAAGACGGAACTGAAGTGAGTGTTGAATTGTTGATGTGTACCTCTAGATTAGTGTTTCAGGATTGATCTGTTGTGAGTGTTGAGTGTTGAAGTGATGAAACTCCTCTGTCATGTCCTCATTGGCCACAAGGCATTGTACTACACACAATTTGGGTATATCTCTAAAAGTTGGGTAGGAAATTACACTAGTATTAGACTTAGTCCATCTACTTACCATAAATGCCACCCCTTTTGGGGAAAACACTGTGCCTGAAAGGTCGAGTGCTCTCACATCCGAAACCCGTCTCCAGAGACCAAAGTAGCATTGTCAACTTAGCTGATAGCTCTTTTCGAGATAAAAACTTATGTGGTTGCCAGGATAGAAAAAGGTTGAGAACCTGTCCGACATCCCACAACTCCAAGTAACAATGTTCTGGGGGAAGGGAAAGCCTTATCTCTCTAAGTAAGTGACAGGCAAAAGGATGTTGCCCCACCGGAATGCCGTCAACCGGAGTATGCCCTTTCAAAATGGCGAACCTGAAGGTGTTAATAGACCGGTAGACCGGCGGACAAGAAATTCAGGATGTGGACAACTCCCGCGCCCACCGGATCCACACCCCGTCGCAGAGTCCAAGGCACCCATCTCGTCCAGGCTGATTGGTAACACTTGGTCATGCTGTCCACCCAGGCCTTAGAATGGAGGAACTCAGCATGTCGCGAAAGCCCTAGTAGTGTCGAGTGTTGCCTCTAAACCACCAGGCCATCAGCTGTGGGGAACCTTCTTGTCACCAACCTGCCTACGTGGTGTGAGATACGGAATCAGCAGAATCTAAGGAGAGAGGTGAAATTGGATTGGAGAATCCCAGAAAAGTTCCAGAAAAATCGGAAAACACACTTGAGACCTCCACAAGGGTGTTACCATGACCACCTCTGCCCTTTGGCGGCGTGCATGGGCTGACACTCTAGTGATCATTGAAAAGAGGGGAAACGCATATCCCTTCTCTCGAGCTCCATCTTAGAGAAATGCGTCCCTTGCCAGCGCCTTCGGGTCCGGCGTACATCTGAAGAACTAGGGCAGCTGTGGTCGAGCCGAGACCCACACAGGTCATTTGAGAATGGGCCCCATCTGTCCGAGAGTTGCAGGAACACCTGCGGGTCCAGCTTCCACAGACTTGCGTTGTGAAAGTGGCGAGAGTGTCAATCCGCCACCTGATGTGACTGACCTGGGAGGTACTCTGCTGTCACAGAGACGTGATTCTCCAGGGAAAAATTCCAGAAATTGCCAAGTCTGTCAGCGCTTTGAACCTAGTACCCTTCAAGTGATTTATATAATGCATTGTGGATACATTGTCTATCTTCAGAAGGACACTGGATTGCATCCTGTCCTTTGTTCAACAGAACACCACAAAAGAATAGGACAGGAGCTCCAAAGAGTTAACACAAACTCTGTTTGTGTCGTGACCAACTTCCTCCTGTGGAGAATTCCCCACACTGAGCGCCCCAACCGGACCTGCTTGCGTCACCAAGTCGGCAGTGGACCCGAAGATCGCCCTCCCATTGCAGGCCTCCACGTATGATAGCCACCAATTGATCTCTTCCTTTGCTCGTCCGATAGTGGGATGGACTGGAAATAAGTGAGACCTTTGCGCAGGTGGTGACCCTTGAGGCGCTGGAGTGCCCTATAGTGAACATTGCATGGATGGATGTAGATAGCAGACCCACTATGGGTGCTATCTGCCTGTGAGATGTCTGAGGCTTGGCCAAGATGTGGCACAGTTTGTGCCGAATTTTTGCTATCTTTCGGGACGGAAGATTAAGGGTGGCCATGGTAGAGTCTATCACGAAACCTAGGAAGGTTGTTGCTGAGCCGGAGACAACAGCGATTTCTTTTCATTGAACACAAAGCCCAATCCCTACAAGAGGTTTATTGCTGTCCGGAGCTGCTGAGTAAGCTTTAAGGAACATTGGGCCAGTATCTGGATGTCTTCCAGATAGGCGATGAGCCTTATCCCCTGGGCATTAAGTAACTCTATTGTTTTTTTTAGCACCTTCGTGAAACATTGCAGGGTGGACAATAGCCTGAATGGAAGGGTCGTAAATTCGAACGTCTGGTCACGCCAGACAAATTGGAGAAACCAACAGTGTGGTGGTGAATACAGAGATCGTCAGATAGGCATCCTTCAGGTCTAAACGCACCGTCCAGTCCATAGATAGTAGCATGTCTCCGAGGAGGTGGATGTGCTGGAGCAGAGTTTTCTGTTGAAAATTCATCGATTTTTGAAGCTTCAGTTGTCTAAACGTGGTAAAAATAAAATTACTAATTTTTAATCATTAATTATTTGTTTTGTGTAAATGTTTTTTTTTTATTAATCAACATGTATGTATTAACAAGAGAAAAACCGACACGAGGGACGCTTTTGTGTTGCTATTGACAATGTGCATGTTTTATTAAATAAACGTTGCTGAGTGCTGTTTATTTTTAAGCACGAAATGCTTTTCGAATTAATGCTTTTCTATGTTGCAAGAGCTAGATAATTGCATACACATAAGGGTATTAGTGGGTTAACATTGTTCAATCACTATGCTGTGGTAACGTTGTTTTTGTCTCTTTTAATTAAGATGGTCTAGTGTGGCCTATTGTGGCCTAAATAAAGATGGCCGATACGAAAGGCCTGGCCTCGAGTAGAATTCGTGACGAGAGAGAGCCTTGCTGAATATGGTCCTGAAGTCAGCTGACCACAGTCCTTGCCTTGCTTGATTGAAAATTTCCGTGAGGACAGCAGCAGTTTTGGGCGATCTCCAAGTGAAATGAAGCGTCCTTGGCAGCTTTGGGAAAACAAAGGAGCTTTAAAGAAAGACTCTGAACTATGATCTAATTGCCGAGGAGACGTGGAGTTACACGATACAAATGTATTTTTTGGTTCCTGTTCCGTTATGTTTATTTTGTGATTTTTCCTGAGCGGAGATTTTTAAATGTAGCGATGCTACATCCTTTCCTTCTCGCTTTGCTCAGAGGTTTGACGGAAGAAGTTATTACAAATTATATTTTTCTTTGTTCAACTTGCTATAAGAATTGTTAGCCTAGAGAGGGCTTTGCCACTTGCCATTTGCCTTTTGCCGCGTTCCGAATCTGCGTTGGTGAGGATCGTTGCTGAGAGGACTTCGTCTTGAGAAACTTTACCGAGAGACTTGTCCTGACCCGTTCTGACATTTAGCTAGAATAGGTAACTATGAGAAAAATGATTTATTCTGATTGATTTTCTTTGACTAATTTTAGATAAAGCAATATAATTTTGAATATGGTGTTGGTTCTTATTTCTTGTCAATTATTGAGTATCCTATTTTGATTATTATTGTATAGATTGTTTAGATTATGTTTAAGGGCAGTCTCAATAACCAGATCTTATCGACCCCGATATAGATGCAGGGTGTCCAGGAGTTTTTCTTTCCACAGGTTATTGCTGGTAGAGTATTTGAGCGTATGTTAGTGAAATGGGCCCTAGTGTATGAAGAATGTATGTGCGTGTAACTGTGAGATTACTTTATCTGTGGAAGTAGGGATATTATATGCACCCTGATCTCTATCAATTTCCTGGTAGCAGAGTTAGGATGGTTATTGATGATTGTCTTGATCTGATTAGATTACATATTGATTATTGATTATTGATGTTGGTATATGTATGTACTAATACTATATGTTGGAGTTGTCATGTTGAGTTATATGTAGTGCTTCTGGAATTTGGAAGCTGGTAGCAGTTCCGTAGTAGGGCAGAGGGAAGTATATGCTGCTCTCGGTAAAGACGGGATTGTTGGTCCTGTATGTATGCAGGAAAATTCACATTGTCTGGGTTCGGAATCAGTGACATTATTGTATGTTACTATTAGAATATATTTCTGGTATATAAGGAGTGTGTATGGTAGTGAAGGTTATCTGTGAAACTCTGGTCTTAAGTCCCAGGGATCCGTAAGGTTTGCCGTTAAAGCTTATCGCGGGAGGAGTAATAGGTATTCTCTGAGCTTGTTTGAGGAACTGGGCAAGGTAAACTGCTTGGTTAATGTGTGTTATAATTCTGTAGTGGAGCAGATTTGCTGTTCTCGGGAAGCAGGATTCTGTGTGTATGTACTATATTTTCTTGCATGAATGTGCGTGAATGTATATACATTTAGTTGATTGTAAGACTCTTTGGATAAGTCCTAGAGGAAACAGTTAATGAATGTATGTTAGAAGGGCAGAGTAGAGGGAAGTGCTACTGTGTCAACGAGAGGTTCTTGTGAAATAGATTTCTTTTACTATTCTGTGGTTAGCGAAGCAGACAATGGAGATGTTTATATGTCGTAACTAATAGATTTTGTAGAAATTTTGACACGAAGTCTACTGAAAAGATTTTGTAAAGGAGGGGTAGACGAGTGACAGGAGACAGGAGACAAGCGACTGCAGCGACTGCTGACGTCAGAAAGACCGCGCTCTGATTGGATAATAGATCAGAATAGTGTTCGCGCTGGGATTGGTGCGTTGGTGTGAGCCGCGCAAGGATTGGAAGAGCAATTCTAGTGACGTAGACGCTCCAGGATAGGTGCGTTAGTGTGAGTCGCGCTATTATTGGTTGAAAATCTGTATTGTATATTTATAATACGGAAAAGAGTAGAGGGCTTTGGTAAAAACTAAAATGTATTACCAAGAAGAGAAAAAGAAGAAAACATTCTTTGGAAAAATTAAAAAGTGGTTTAACAAGGATAAAGATGTTAAGACGAGAGAGGGTGAATTGTTACCTCCACCGAAAACACCTGCATCCTACATGGCTGCAAGATATGGGTATCATACCTGTATATGGTTGGAGAATTGGATTAGGTATACTAAAGAAGATGGTGTTCTAGCATTTCCAGAACATGGTTCATTTAATTTGGCCGTGTTGAGAAATTTACGGGAAAAGATGTTATGTCTTGACCCAAAACCAAGACCTACACAATTCGAGGCTTTAGTGGAATGGGAAGAGGAAGTACATGAGCGAGAAAAACAGAGATCTGGAGGACAGTACAGGTACATGTTTGGGAGGAGACATGATCGTGAGACTCATCATGATCGAATGAAAAGGTGGCGAGATGCTAGTATGTCAGAGGGATTATATCCAATGAGAACAGTTGAAGAAGGAGCAGAGAGGGTTCCTGAGGCAGAAATGAGAAGATATGGAGTTAATGAATATGAAGATGAAGTCTTGAATGACATGATTTACAAAAGACCACCTCCATATAGACCAGAACCAGAAGAGAGTACACCAGTTGTTTCTCCAATAAGAGATACAGTTTGTATCATTGAGACAGAAAATGTGACACCTGAATCAAGAAATGGTAATTCTTTCAGGGAGAAAGTGAATCGAAGTGGTGACGAAAATGCAAGAGAATTAGCTAGAACTACAACAGAGCTAACTGAAAAGATTAGGGAGTTAACGAAAAATCTGGAAGCTGTTACGTTGCCTGTAACAATAGGTCCGGTTATGCCTGTGTTTGACAAGCAGAGAATAGGTGAAAATGGTTTGGTGATTCCATATGTTGGGAATAATTTGATAAGTTCAGTTGGTCCTTCAGGAGATTCAGAAAAAAGGACAGAAAGTAGTGACCTGAGACAGTCCAGACGTGACACATGTAGTGAAATATTAGATGCTAGTGAAGCTAGTTGTTCAGGGATGCCAATTTTAGAACCGCAAAAGAGAGTGGTTCCAGTGAGGAAAACTACTGCAATAACAGCTGAAGATTTGAATGATTGGATGAAAGTTCTTCAGAAAAAGGATAAGGATTCGCAAACAATTGATGTGGCTAGGTTACGGGTAGAATTAGAAGAGCTTGTTACAGGGACAGTTCCAACAGAAATTCTTAAAAGTCATCATGATGGTGAACTAATGTTTATGTGTAAGAATATTACCTGGAGAGCGAGAAATACACATGACAGGTTAAGAGCAATAGCGAATGAGCAGGGAGTTGACATTGATAAGGTTAAAGCTTTGCAAAAAACCTACAGGATGGATTTTTCAGAAAAGGACATTGAGAATTTGAATGCGACTGGTAGAACAGGACAGATTAAAGAAATGGTTGCATTATTGCGAAGATGGGGAGATGTAGAAAAATGGAAGGATAGGTGGTATAAGAAAAGAGAGGAATCTGAAGATAGAACAACTTATTCAGCTTTTCCAGTGAGAGAAAAAGAGAAATCAGTGGATAATTATCCTATGAGAGAAATACCTGGAGGAGGATATGTACATGTTCCATGGACCAGACAGGATATTTTATCATTTACGAATGATTTCCCTCGATTGAGAGAAAAGCCCGTCGAGTGGTATAGGCAGGTAGATAGGTTTGTGAAATTGTCAAAAGTGCTGTGGATTGACCTGAATAGTCTGTTTGATATAATTGTTCCAGCAGATTTGTGGACTGAGTGTAAAATAGTTGTGAGTTGGCCTACTGAGGAATATCCAAGAGATCCAAGAACAGGAGCACCAGATCCAGAGGTAATGAGAAAGTATGATCAAGTGATGGTATACCTGAAGAGTAAAGTACCTGCAAAAGAGACAGATTGGGTAAAAATAGATAGAACACAACAGGAAGCAAAATAATCAGTTCATGCTTTTTACGAGAGGCTGATACTGGCGTTTAAACAATTCAGTGGAGATGAACACCTGGGTGACAAAGATTTGAGTCATTTTGTATACAGATTTGTATATGGTCTTAGACCTGAAATTGGTGAGAGAATTCGTGAACATACGGTGGATTGGCAGAGTAAGAAAATAGATGAGATTCTGAGACATGCTAAATACTTCAGTGATGAAATTGAAGCAAAACAAAGAAAGCTGAAAGAGAAAGCAATGTGGGCACAAGTGAAAGTTGCAGAAAGACAGGAAGCACAGTTGATGGAACAGGCAAATAATCCAGGAAATAATGCAGGGAATAGACCTAGATATGCAGGGAAAGGAAAAGGGAATCTTGAGGAAGCGAAAAAAAAGTTTCCTTGTCACAACTGTGGCCAATTGGGACATTGGAGGAATGATTGTACGAATCCACCATTAGTGAATAATGAGGGTAAAACCTTGAATCAACAGGTGCAGAACGAGGGGAATAATCAACAGCAGCAACAGCAGAAAGTTGTGAGACAGCAGAGTCAAGAGCCAAAACCGCCCTTGCCGCAGAATAGAGGAGCACAAAAGTATAATCAGGATTCGGGATTCTACAATGATGAGCAGGTAAACAAACCAAAGCGTTCTAATCAGGTACAACAGTACTTGTTAAAGAATGAAGGGAGTGAGTCTGAGGGTGATTATTGACGGTGCCGAAGAGAGGAGGAAGAGTGCATACTTGGTGCAACTCTAGAAATAGACCAGGCAGGACCATTTGTGGATGGGAAAATAAATGAAGAAGGTGTTACTTTTTTAGTAGACACAGGTGCGACAAGATCAACTGTCAGGTCAACAGATATTAGAAATCTTCCTCTCTCGGATGAAGCAATCCAAGTAGTTGGTGTAGCCAATACACAAATCAGAACACGTCTTACGGAACCAGTAAGAGTACAGATAGGGAAATTTTCAGACATGCATAGATTTATTGTCTGTGACACGAGTCCGGTGAACCTGTTAGGTAGGGATCTGTTATGCAAGATGAATTGCACAATTTTCTGTACACCGGATGGAATAGCTTTTGAAACACCAGATGAGGATGTTTTGTACCGAGTGACTCTAGAAAACAGGGAAAGTGAGTTAATTGGTGCATTTGCTGTGTTTGATCCAGAGGATTTGCCTCGAGAGCTGAGGGACACAGTGAAAAGGACAGTTTGGGATTTTACTGGAGAGGATGTGGGATTGATGAATAATGTAGATCCAGTGAAAATTGCAGTGAAAGAGGGAATTACATATCCTAACATTCCTCAGTACAAAATTACACCAGAAATAATTGAAGGAATAACTCCTATAATTGAGAAAATGATTCAGCAGGGAGTCCTGAGAGAACTACTGAGTAGTCCGTGTAATTCACCGATAATGGGGCTAAAGAAGCCTAATGGGAAATTTAGGATCGTACAGGATCTGAGGAAAGTTAATCAAATTGTGGTGGCATGTTGTCCTATTGTGCCAAATCCATCAGTGATCCTGTATCAGATTCCACATGATGCTGAGTGGTATACAGTGATTGATTTGTGTCATGCGTTCTTTTCAATTCCATTGCATCATGACAGCCAGCCGATTTTTGCATTTAGGTTTGGCCAGCGTATTTTAGCATGGTGTCGAATCCCACAGGGGTATACAGAGAGTCCTTCGATATTTAATCAGTTGTTGAAAAAATCGTTGGAGAGTTTGATCATGCCTGAAAGTTCAGTACTAGTACAATATATTGATGACCTACTTGTGGCATCAAAGACACGAGAAGCTTGTGAAGTAGATACCATAGCTTTACTGAATCATCTGGCAGATGGAGGGTTAAAGGTATCTCCAGCCAAATTGCAATTTTGCAAGAAAGAGGTGCATTATCTTGGACATAATATTGAAAAAGGTCTGAGAAAAGTGACTGATGACAGAATCAGAATCATCAGGGAAATGAAAGCTCCAAAGACCCAGAGAGAAGTGAGGATGTTCCTGGGGATGGTGGGTTATTGTCGTCAGTGGATAATTAATTTTTCGCTGATAGCAAAGCCACTGATTAAACTGACAAAAAGTGAGATGACAGACCCATTGGAACTAGATGGAGAACAAATGGCAGCATTTGAAGAGCTTAGAAAATGTGTGAGGCTCCAGCTTTGGGTATGCCTGATTACGAAAAGGAGTTTGAATTGTACTGCAGTGAGAGAAATGGATGTGCACTTTCAGTGTTAATTCAGAAACATGGATTACTGAGAAGGCCTATTGCGTACTTCTCATCGACACTTGACCCTGTAGCTGTGGGTTTACCAGGTTGTCTAAAATCTGTGGCTGCAACATGCAGGAGTCTGGAACAGAGTGAGGGAATCATAATGGGATATCCTGTAAGGGTATTCGTACCTCACAATGTGGCAATTCTTTTGACAAGAAGCAGAACTCAGTACATGTCACATAGTCGGTTGACTAAATATGAGAAAGTGATTCTAGGAGCATTAAATGTGACTCTTGAGAGATGTGTAAATGTGAATCCAGCGACACTTTTGCCGGATATTGAAAATGTGGGTGTGAAAACAGAAGATGATCATGATTGTTTGGATGTGCTTGAGTACTGTACAAAACCGAGACCAGACATAAGGGATCTTCCCTTACATGAGAGTGATCATGTGTTGTTTGTGGATGGTTCATGCCTGAGAAATGATGATGGTGTGCTATGTGCAGCATATGCGGTGTGCAAAGTTTCAGAGGTTATGGAAGCATCACCATTGAAAGGAGTGAAATCTGCACAGGTTGCTGAATTGGTGGCATTGACAAGAGCTTGTGAAATTGGGAAAGATTTGAGGACGACTGTGATGACTGATAGTCAGTATGGATTTGGAGTGGTGCATGATTTTGGCCAGCTTTGGCTACAAAGAGGTTTCTTGACATCGAGTGGAACTCCAATAAAGAATGCTGAAGCAATTGGGAAATTACTTGAGGCGATACAGCTGCCTAAAGAGTTAGCAGTTGTAAAGTGTGCTGCCCATGGACAAGGGGATGATTTTATCACGGTTGGAAACCGGTACGCAAATGACATTGCTCAATACTGTGCAAAATCGAATCAGTCAATTAATAGGGAAAGAGAGGGGGAAATGTCTTTTTGCTCTGTGATGTTTACTAATGCCTTAGAGACATGGGATGAAGTGAAGCAGTTGCAGGATGAGGCAGGAGAGGAAGAGAAAAAAGATTGGATTAAGGCAGGATGTGCCCCAAGAGAAAAAGACCATGTTTGGGTCTACAGGGATGGCAGACCAGTAATGCCCAACTCCATTTTGTCGTCAATGGCAAGGATGTATCATGGCCAGGGACATTTGGGGAGGGATGCGATGATAAGGTCGTTCAAACAGACCTGGTACAATGCAAAGTTTAGGACAATTGCAGAGAGCATCTGTCAAAGGTGTTTGATTTGTCAGCAATTTAACACTGGGAAGAAGACAGTGGTGAGTCTGGGAACAATAGGCAGAGAAGGAGGTCCTTTTACAAGAATGCAGATTGATTTCATTGAAATGCCCCAAGTGAACAGGCTGAGATATGTACTAGTTGTAGTCTGTTTGTTTTCAAGATGGGTTGAGGCCTATCCGACTAGGAGAAATGATGGAGTGACAGTGGCAAAATTACTGTTAAGGGAGTTGATTCCTAGGTACGGGTTTCCAGTGACGATTGAGTCTGATAGAGGTGGACACTTCTATAATGAACTTATGAGTTTGATTTGTGAAGCATTAAGCATACAGCAGAAGCTACATTGTGCATACAGACCAGAGGCTTCTGGTGTGGTTGAGCAGATAAACGGCACAATCAAGAATAGGATTGGTAAGATGTGCTTAGCCACTGGCATGAAATGGCCGGACGTCTTGCCTCTAGTGCTAATGACTATTAGATCTACTCCAGATAGAACTACTGGTTTAAGTCCGCACGAGATAATCATGGGACGTGCAATGCGCCATGCATTTGTACCTGTCAATAAGTTGATGACAATAACTGATGACATGATTTTGGATTACTGTAAAGGCCTGGCTGACGCAGTTCATTCTGTGTTTCACCAGGTTGGAGAAGAAGCTACCACACTTGAGAAGAAGCAAGCTCATGATCTGAGTCCAGGAGACTGGGTGAGGATTAAGGTGCACAGAAGACGAAATTGCTTAGTTCCAAGGTGGGGAAGACCGAGACAAGTCATTCTAACAACGACAACTGCAGTGAAGTGTGCTGGTGTGAAAAACTGGGTGCATGCGAGTCATACTCTGAGAGTTCCAAACCCGAAAGAGGGAACTGGTAAAGAGTATTTTGAAGAATCAGATTCCAGTGATGATGAAGACCCAGAACCAGTGAGAAAAGAAGCAGAAAAAACTCCAAGAGAACCATTGGGAGTCTCAGAAAGGAGATCAGATTCTGTAAGAGAGCCTGAAGTTTCAAAAAGCAGTGAGGGAAAAAGAAAAGACAAGAGCAATTCCACAGAGATTACTCCTGAATCAGAAGAGGAGGAGACTGAAGAACCACTTGAGATTATACTTGAAGAAGCAGGGTCAGAAGAAGATAGAGAGGGACAGATTGCGGAAGACCCCCGAGGAGGTGTAGGGAACTCTTCTAATAAGCTAGGTGAAGGGACAAGTAGACAGCAAGAAGATTGCGTGTCGGAGATCCGAGGAGGGACAGGAGTAGGGAAGTCTCAAATAGTGGTGAAAGAAACTGTGGAGGAAACGAAAACTGCTAGAAAACGAAAACAGAAGGCACTTGAAACAGAATTGAATGAGAATGAGAATGAACAAACAGAGGGTCGAGTTCTGAGAAAGAGAACTTGGATTGTAGAAAGAAACAATAAAGAAATTAGGCCGAAGAAGGTGATAAAAGGAGATCGTTGGCCTAACAACAGAGTAAAGAGATTGAGATACAGAGTGATAAGAACGAATACATCAAATGCTGAACAAGTGAATGAAGTATCGAGTCAAAATGAAGTGAAAAGAAAGGAGCAAGAAGAATCAGGAGAACCTGAAGAAATAAAAAGAATAAGAAGACCCAACCAAAAGTACAGATCACCGGAATGGTCTTATGTGGTACTGTCTGAAGAAGGAGAAGAAGAAACAGTGACTCGAGATAATCCGGAGGGGATCTTGAGAAAAGTGGTTGAGGAAAAAGAAGGAATCTTAAAAGTTATTCTGACTGACATTGGAGAAGAGTCAGATGCACAAGATGTTGTTGATGATCTGATACAATTTGATGTTGCTGAAGAAGAAGGAGTGAAAACTGATGAATATCCAAATTGAGTGAACTGAGAAATCACTTGGAGGAAAAGTGAAAAGAGAAAGTATAAAATTCAGTTGTCTGAAGTAATCCAAAGCATAACAGTAGTGGAGTAGTAGAGGCTAAGTCAAAAGACAAGGTCAAAATAATAAAATGGCTAACATAGAGGATAATCAAAGTAGATGTGCCTTCTTTAAAAGATGGTGTAGAATGTGCTGCTGCTGTACTGGATTATTAATGCTATTATGGGGAGTTTTAATTTTATTAGTTACTTTTAAAGTTACATTTGAGATGCATACAGAAAATATGACAGATATAGAGAAGAATTCGCAAAAAGTAGTTTTGAATAGAATTAGTAATACTTACATACACAAAGATAGGTCAATTAATAATTTTTCTAGTAATGTTTTTTCGAAGTTGTTGTACGAATATGTGAAAACAATGGAAGTAAGGGATTGCTACGTTTGTATGCAATTACCTGCATCCGTTTCAGAGGGTGTTACTTATCATCATTTGCCAGCTACATATGGTATTTCATGTAGTATATTAAGTAGTGTTTTTTATTTGTTAGGGAAAGTAGATTATAAGATGTCTAACAGAGATAGTATTTTTGGGCATTTGCCAATGAACAAAGAGCTGAATCCAGCTAAAGAAGCTAACACTTTTGGTGAAATTTTTATTGAAGAAAAAGGATTAACATTAGATTACATTTTTAAGAATAATTTAACTTGCAGTCTGAAAGAAGAGGAAAAAGCTTTCCTGGATATGGTAGAGGAAAGGAGATTGAACATGCATGAGAAAGCAGGGAAATATGAAGTGAGTGAAACAATTTGGGACATTGAGATGGGAAAAGAATTGAGAAATGGGGCTAGTCCAACTTTAGCTCTAGATGTACCACAAAAGGGTAAACTATGCATTACAAGAAGGAAATCCCAATATGATACATATTTTGTTGGGACTAGTGAGTGCCATGATACATACTTCATTGCAACCGGTTGGGGTTTCAGAGGAGGAGAAGATACAGTTTTCCCAGGAGTGTATTATGTTTGTGGGAATAAGGCTTATTACAAGTTGCCTGACCATTGGTATGGCACATGTTATGTGGGTTTGGTCTTTCCAAAGATTTTTCATATAGATAAAATAACAGATGTAGAACATATTAATTTACTAATGCGTTTCAAGAGAGAAACCTGGTCTGAAATTGTGGGTGATATTTTTGGGGTTTTAATTCCAGCAGTGGGAATTTCTTTAAATGCTTATGGAATTCGGAAATTGTCAACAGTGGTGGATCGCTTATCGACAAATACCGCTGGGGGGTTTCTTTTAGTGAATACGGAATTAAGTGCCGTACGTGCCATGTCAATGCAAAATCGACTTGCCCTTGATATTTTATTGGCCAAGGAGGGTGGAGTTTGCGGAATGCTGAAAGTTCAACATTGTTGCACTTACATTCCAGATGAAAGCAAAGACCTGAAGGTCTATATCAAAAATATTACTGATTTGCATGAAGAATTAGTACCACTTGAAGCTGAGAGTTTATGGACTAAAATAGCTAATAAAGTGATAGCTGTTAAAAATTTTATTGCAAAAATAGGTAGTACTATTATAGGTAGAATATTGTTTCCTTTAACATGCATAATTATTGCTTTATTGATACTGAGATTAGTGTGTGTGTGTTGTAAAAACAGGGGAGGGAAGAAGAAACTGAATAAAGAGAAGAAAAACAAAAGGTTGAAAAGAGAACCACAAGAAATTGAATTAGAAGAATTGAGGGAGAGTGTTTATTTGGAAACAAAGAGAGATGATGAAAGAGTGACTGGTGTGTAGTGTTGTGTAATGAGAAAAAGACATTTCCGATTTCTCCTAAAATGGGACTAAATTTTCACTAATTTTTTTTTTGGGTTTATTTGGTGATAAAATCACCAAAGGGGGGATTGCTGGAGCAGAGTTTTCTGTTGAAAATTCATCGGGTTTTGAAGCTTCAGTTGTCTAAACGTGGTAAAAATAAAATTACTAATTTTTAATCATTAATTATTTGTTTTGTGTAAATGTTTTTTTTTATTAATCAACATGTATGTATTAACAAGAGAAAAACCGACACGAGGGACGCTTATGTGTTGCTATTGACAATGTGCATGTTTTATTAAATAAACGTTGCTGAGTGCTGTTTATTTTTAAGCACGAAATGCTTTTCGAATTAATGCTTTTCTATGTTGCAAGAGCTAGATAATTGCATACACATAAGGGTATTAGTGGGGTTAACATTGTTCAATCACTATGCTGTGGTAACGTTGTTTTTGTCTCTTTTAATTAAGATGGTCTATTGTGGCCTATTGTGGCCTAAATAAAGATGGCCGATACGAAAGGCCTGGCCTCGAGTAGAATTCGTGACGAGAGAGAGCCTTGCTGAATATGGTCCTGAAGTCAGCTGACCACAGTCCTTGCCTTGCTTGATTGAAAATTTCCGTGAGGACAGCAGCAGTTTTGGGCGATCTCCAAGTGAAATGAAGCGTCCTTGGCAGCTTTGGGAAAACAAAGGAGCTTTAAAGAAAGACTCTGAACTATGATCTAATTGCCGAGGAGACGTGGAGTTACACGATACAAATGTATTTTTTGGTTCCTGTTCCGTTATGTTTATTTTGTGATTTTTCCTGAGCGGAGATTTTTAAATGTAGCGATGCTACATCCTTTCCTTCTCGCTTTGCTCAGAGGTTTAACGGAAGAAGTTATTACAAATTATATTTTTCTTTGTTCAACTTGCTATAAGAATTGTTAGCCTAGAGAGGGCTTTGCCACTTGCCATTTGCCTTTTGCCGCGTTCCGAATCTGCGTTGGTGAGGATCGTTGCTGAGAGGACTTCGTCTTGAGAAACTTTACCGAGAGACTTGTCCTGACCCGTTCTGGCATTTAGCTAGAATAGGTAACTATGAGAAAAATGATTTATTCTGATTGATTTTCTTTGACTAATTTTAGATAAAGCAATATAATTTTGAATATGGTGTTGGTTCTTATTTCTTGTCAATTATTGAGTATCCTATTTTGATTATTATTGTATAGATTGTTTAGATTATGTTTAAGGGCAGTCTCAATAACCAGATCTTATCGACCCCGATATAGATGCAGGGTGTCCAGGAGTTTTTCTTTCCACAGGTTATTGCTGGTAGAGTATTTGAGCGTATGTTAGTGAAATGGGCCCTAGTGTATGAAGAATGTATGTGCGTGTAACTGTGAGATTACCTTATCTGTGGAAGTAGGGATATTATATGCACCCAGATCTCTATCAGATGCTCTCCATCTTGAAGTGGTGTGAACCAGCCACTCATTGAATTTCCTGAGAGTTATCACCTGACTCTGTCCACCATCAGATTTGTCCATTAAAAAGATGCTGCTGATGAAACCATTGGGATGCATTACAGAATGGCAAATGGCCCATTTTTGTAAAATGTACTCTACCTCCTTGTCTACGAGCCTGGCGGCCTGCTGGGAGAAGCAAATGGGGCGAGGCCTGGATTCCTGGTAGGGAACCCCATTAAACTCTATCTGGAACCCCTGCACTGTTTGCAGAACCCAAGTGTCTGATGTGTTGGAGACCAAACTGGGAGAAACAGGCCCCCTACCATGATCTGGGCATGAAGGATGTACACTTACCGTTGCCACAGGTGTTGCTGGCCTGGCCCTTAAGCCACATCGTCCACAGAATCGTTGATCTCTCATGGGATAAAAGTTTGTGATGCTCCCCTTATTCAGCCTTGTCCTCTGAGAACAAGTGTATAGGAAGAGCGGCCGGTCGTGCAGCCCATACCATGACTGGCTCCTGGAAAACCCATGTTTGTCTGGGCCTCATGAAGTGACATAAAGGTCACCACAAACATGCCTAATTCCTTCACAAATGAGTCTCCAAGCAGTTCCCCTTGTGCCACTGGTCCTGTCTCAGAGGAGGCTAGGTCGCCAAGTTTGGGATCAATCTTAAGCAAGGAGCAGCGATGCTCAGTTTACAGTGCACAATTTCCGTTTCTCATAAATACAATTGCGCGCTGGGCCCATCCTAAGAGGACGTTGAGCGAATGAAGGAACCTGTGGCCTTTGCCTCGACAGCCATGATCTTTGTCATGGGGCGTATGGCGTCAAAACGTTTGCCTTGGCATGACAGCCGAGAGTGGCCAATACCCTTCTTAGGGTCTTTCATAAATTTCACCAAAATGTGGTCATCTTGGGATCAATATCTGGGGTAAGAGTTCCCCCCCCCAGAGAGGGCAGAGAGCACTCTGCTCAAAGGCAGTTGCGGGCATCTCTTTCCAAAGGTTTGTGAAGGGGTGTAGCCACGTACCTCTCAACCTTATCCAGCGGTACCCAACCCGTGGACATGGGGTGAACAATGTCATCTGGGTCCAGCATGTCTGCATCGCCTTCATGTTTGTGAGCCATCTCTGGAGAAGGGCACCAGGGCCTGGAAGGGCCCACCTCCTCCTCTGACCCCCCCATGGAACTCATCTGGGTCAGGCTGGCCAGGAAACGCTGGCCATGAAGGCTCTGGATAAGCATCTGGAAAGGTCCCCTAACTTCTCAAGGGGGGCCACCTGGGCCAGGAAGGCCATCATAAAATGCACAAACATGACATTATCCACCCCTTCTTGACACTGCTTCTCTAGATGAGGGGGACCCTCAGGCAGGGTGTCTCAGGTAGGAAGGGTGCAGGGGGAGTAGGCTAAAGAATGTTAGCACACTCACACAATTTATTCAGAGAAGTGCTGTTTAAGGTGCTCCAATTCTATAAATTGAGGCATCTACAGCCTCATAAGACTCATTATTCCATTGGGGGAAGGAAAAAGAGTTCTTCCTGGTAAGTTTCTTCAGGTTGCATGCTTGGGATACAGTAGGGATGTATCTTGCGCTCCTCGTCAGAGTACCAGTCTACTATCAAGAGGCCGCGGGGGAGGCCAGGTAAATATAGGTTGAGCCCAAAAATGTAGCACGATGGGAGTGCAAATATGGTTCTGGGAAGGGCCCAAAGGTTATGGGTGCACAAAGGACACACACCATACTGATAACTGGGGGCAAAATTGCCTAGGAAGGTATCCCTGCCGGACTACATAGCAGCGTAATTACGTTACCCGCAGGGCATCATGAAATAACAAAACACGGACCCCCAAGGGATGCCAAATGTGTAATTGTGGGATAAAACAGACCCCAAAGGATGTACCAGTCAGAGCCGACAGGCTGCAATGTGACAGGGCTCCTGTGGCATGAATGTGACCCTTCTGTGAGAAGACACGCGCTGCATAGCTGTCGAGACGAGCCCAGCAGCCGAGCCCCCTAATAGGCAGCGGCCCGCACCACAGCATCCGTACTGGGGAAAAGCCACATTAGGAGCGCCGAGACGGACCTGCGACAGAAAAGAGAACCTGTTGCAACAAAACAGGATTAGGAACAATAACACATAAAATCCACCATAATCAAACACACATATGACAAGATACAGTCAATCGTCACGGAGAACACAAAAAAACCACTTAACTGAGCTGTAGAGCAGCAAAGAAAGAGGAAGCCCTGAAATAGAAGATGGATTATATTGAGACCAGTTGTTGAGGATTAAAAGATGAATTTAACATGGCCCCCTAGGGTTTCTGGGAACAGTAGTTTTTTCTTGTTAAAAGGGCTGTTGTGTTTTTTAAATGTTGTCATAAACCGAAGTAAGTATAGCATAATCCTCACCTCCGGTCCTGACACAGAATCAAGGATATCATTGGCTTCTAAGTAGGTGGAAATCTGCTTATTAAGGTTTTTTTCTAAGATCTTGGAAGGAAATGGAAGCAGAGAGATTGGTTGATAATTACTGAGCATATTGGGATCTGCTGATGTTTTTTTCTAACAGTGGTATGATGTGAGCCTGTTTTTATTGATCGGGTACAGTGGGCATATATACTGAAAGATGACAGAGGTTATGCCTGTATTAGAGGTTTTGCACTGCCAGGTTTCAGTTAAAAACAGTTTATCGGGGGGTGTGGCTTGGACAGCCATCACGGCGAACGCTGCCTACAAGAACTCCGGCCGGCCAAGCGCATTACCCGCCATAATCTGATATTACCTAGCCTTGACGGACCAGGACACATTGATCTGAGATGCAGGGCCCGGCTGCGGATCTGACTGGGGGATTTGAGGGCCCCAGGCTCGGGGGAGCTCGAAGAGAGCAGTTGTGGCCTCGTGGGCCGGGGTAGTGCCAATTAACGGAGCCTGGCATGTGCGGGGGCTCAGGTCATTGAAGAGGCTGGCGGCTGCTTGGTGCGCCCGAGGTAAGGCCTTTGCCCCAGGGTATCAGGCCCTAGGCGAGCCGAAGCATCCTGTCTTGCTTGGAGCGGGCCCTCGACCTCGCGGCGGGTTCCCTCGAGTGCCTGGTGGGCTGGTACGACGAGGCACCGGCCCGAGACTTATGGCCTTGGCGAATTGAGGCATCCTGCACTACCAGGTGCAGGTCTGTGGCCTTGCGGGTGGTTCCCGTAGGTGCCCGGGAACCTGGTGCAGGCATGTGCGGGGGCCAGGACGTGCCCGACGAGACGGACACCAACATACCCAGGGGCCCGGTGCGTGGCCTACAAGACGGGTGACGGCGTGGTGGGATCTGCCAAAGCCCGATTGGAGTGGCGGCCTTCCCTTGGGCCATACAGCCCAGAGTTCATCCTCCACCAGGCCTGCTGGCGGAGAAGGCTACTACCCTTTCCTGAACCTCGGTGGGGCTCCCTAATCCAGCCGCAATATAAGGTAGGCCTGCAGCGCTGAGGTCGCCCTCCCTCTCTTAGAATTCCGGGGGTGAGGACTGATCCTAGGCTCTTGGTGTGTGCTGATGGTGACTCCGTGGCAGGGGGCCCCCTGATGTGTGGGTGTGGAGACTCTGTTATCCCTTGGTGCCTTGTGGGCCTATGAGTAGAGTGCCCCTGGGGGACTGCGCGGAGGCGGCTGCGGGCTGGGGTCTGGCAAGTCGGCCCCATTGGGGGGCACCTTTGAAGGGCTGCCCTGGATCGCGGTCAGGGTAGGTCTGGTGTGGCTTGCAGCCCAGGGTGGCCTGAATCCGTGAGGCCCGGCCTGTGGTAGCCCGTGCAGATATTCCTGCATGGACAACACTTAAGTGGGGGGATACTTTGAAAAGAAGCCAGCGAGCCACTATATAGAGCGGGAGCTGACGGAGCAGGCGGATGCAGTGCATACATGGCCCTGAACACTTTAGCCATCATGACAAAAGGTAAGCCATCTGGCCCCACAACCAAGCGAAGTACATTGGACCAATTTACTACAGCCCCTGGCAACATTGGAAATGCTGATAGTGGAAGCTCCATCCCTGACAACGCCGCCCTTCTGGCTGCAATCACCCAGGCCTGGGACACGCTGGATGCGAATATCAATGCCATGGGATCGGAAGTCTCCTTCCTACGACAGGACCTCAGGAGGGCTGTCGACCGTATTACAGAGGCGGAAGCCCGTGTGTCTTCAGTCGAAGACACAGTAGCAACCCTACACCAAAAAGTGAACAAACTCTCAGTGGTAACACAGGAATTGGCCTCCCGGGTTGAAGACGCAGAGGGACGATCCAGACGAAACAACCTACGCCTTCTTGGTTTTCCGGAGGGAAGAGAGGGTTCATCAATGGAGCGCTTTCTCACGCAATGGCTGAAATCCCTCCTGCCAGAGGACTTCCTGTACCCCTGTTTCGTGGTGGAAAGAGCCCACCGAACGCTGACAAGTAAGCCCCCCCAGGAGATCACCCCAGGCCTGTTATAGCAAAAGTGTTGAATTATATGGACCGCAACACCATCCTTCAATTTGCACTAAATCATCAGGACAAACTACTATACAATTCAAACCCTATCATGATTTTCCTGGAACACACACGCCTGGTGCAACAACAACGCCAATCTTTTGCTGCCGCCAAGCACAGGCTCAGAGAACTGAACATCCAATATATGCTGCTGTACCCAGCCTGTATGCGCATTATTCACAACTCCAAGTCCCTCTTCTTCAACACACCAGAGGCAATATTCGCATGGACTGATGAAACGTCCATCTTAGACCACATAACTCGCCACCTCTGGATTCTGCTCTCCAGAGCACACCTGCAGGAATCAACTGAAAAACGTCAATTCTAAATGACGACGCAGGTCCAGGTCCCACTGGCACTCCCAGCCACGGGGTGATGAATCGTGAAGGCGGCTGAGGTCACATCACTTCCTCGTGTGTGGCTCTGAATTCTGACTCCCACCTCTTTCTGGATTCAGACTCTCCACAGAACACCTGCAGGAATCAACTGAAAAAGGTCAATTCTAAATGACGACACAGGTCCAGGTCAAACCGGCGCTCCTAGCCACGGGGTGAAGAATCGTGAAGGCGGCTGAGGTCTCGTCGCTGCCTCATCTGTGGCTCTGAATGCTGGCTCCCACGCTTGTGAAGTGTTATAGCCCGTCTGTAGTGCAAGGCTGGCTTGGGCGTCCAAGCTCAGTGCCTACTGCATGCTCTGAGCAATTATGGTTAAGTACTTTGGGAAGTTGGGGTACTATTGGTGGAGGCGCCGCGACCATGACAGATACTACCTGTAGGTGGAGGTATTGGGGTGGGGGAGGGGGTATTTGGTACACTAGTGCCAAAGTTAGTTCAGTTTCAGCACTGACAAATGACTTCCATGCATTTCATCCGTTTTGGTTACGATAGAGTATACCACACTGGGTTTGTTCGGGAGTCACGAGGCACAGCCATTCTAATACACCGTAGGATCCCATACATGGTCTCCAGACACTAGTCAGACCCCGGTGGGCGCTACATTATAGTGACAGGCATATTGTATGGGGAAACATTGACGATAGGCAGCTTCTACGCCCCCACTACTTTGGCAGACCTATGTAGATAGATAGAATGATATGACTTTGGGGGGAACTCCCGGACATTCTGGCGGTGCTGGGCGGCGATTGGAATGATACCATGGAGCCCATAGATCGCTGGCGAGGGACAAGCCACAGTCCCCAAGGAGGAGAATCAAAACTGCACCACATGGTGGCGACCCTGGGGTGGACGGATGCCTGGCACGCATACCACCCAGCCGAACCCAGCTTCACCTTCTTCTCTGCAGTACATGAGTCCTTATCCAGGCTCTACTATTTTATTCCTCCACGTCACTACATTCATCGGGCTTCCCCGGTCTCTGTTCTCCCCAGAGGCCTCTCAGATCATTCTCCGGTCACTCTCAAACTAAGCATTGGTCCAACCAAACCTCCCTTCGGATGGAGAATGTCACCATGGCACTTACGTGACCCAGCCTATCAAACTGCAATTCGACAGTAGATTTCTGATTATTTGACATTCAATGCCGAGACTACTCCCTCCCGTATAATATTGTGGGAAGCTCTTAAGCCCATGACTCATGGTGTAGACATCAGTTATCGTGCAGGGGAAAAACACTGCCACCTAGCCCAGGTGGTTTCCCTTAAAAATCGCCAGAGGGACTGGAAGTTGAGGTAAAGGAAGCTAAAGGCCTGGCGTCACAACACCGACTCCTTCAGGCCCGGCGGCAGCTACGCCAACACCTTGCTAACCTTACTATCGAGGCTAAGGATATATATGGCTAGCGACCCAATACAGAATTCATCAATGGGGGGGAAAGTTCAGCAAGATGTGACACCATCTGTGTCAAGCAGGGCTATCCCCCGCCCCAGTGCCGATGTTGCGAGACGTGGCGAGAGTCCTATGCTCTACCCCGAAGCAGTGGCCCAAGCATTTGCTACTACTATACATCCCTATACGGCCAACAGGACCTTATATTGAGCGAGCTAGAAGGAGAATTCCTACAGGATATACTGCCTCAAAAGTTATCTGACAATACGCGTGAGCAGCTGGATGCTCTCATAACTGTGGCAGAGCTTGCTTGAGACAGCCCTATCGAGCATTCATCCTGGCCCCGCACCTCGTCCTAACGGATTTCCAAGTAAATTCCTACGCTCCCTTATGTCCCAGCTAGGTCCACACCTCGTAGCAACACTCAACGAAGCCCTGGAACAGTGCATTCTCTCTCCTGATTGGCACAATGCCGAAATTGTGGTGTTCCTTAAACCGGGGCGCCCGCCGGAACAGCCATCATTCTATCGCCCAATTTCTCTCCTAAATTTTGAATCTAAACTGCTGGGCAAGGTCCTGGCCGACCACCTTCGGGCCTGTATTCAGGAGCTGGTTCACCCAATTCAGGCTGGCTTTATGCCACACCGATCTACCCGGCATAATATCCGTCGAGTTCACATCGCCATTGCTAAAGCCCTGGAATTGGGCCACCCCACGGCCCTCCTATTAGCTGACATATACAAGGCGTTCGATTCCTTAAGCTGGGCATACCTATTCCAGTTCCTCTGTGCCCTTAACTTTGGCCCATGCTTTTTATCCTATATACAATTCCTATACACAGGGCTCTCGGCCTCGGTGCGTGTAGCAGGGACACGCTCGGCACTCTTCCCCATCTGTCGGGGTACAAGCCAGGGGTGTCGACATTCCCCACTCCAAATTTGTGCTGGCGATTGAGCCCCTGGTGGTGTGGGTGAGGCGTGACCCCGTGATAAACGGATTTGACTGGTCCGCAGATAGGTCCGACAGGATCACGTTATACGTGGATGATGTTCTCGTCTTCCTGACGGACCGGGGATTCTCTGGCCCATAAATACTCCAGATACTCCGTGTTTTGGGGGAAATTTCAGACCTCGACACTAACCCAGCGAAATCGGTGTTGTTCCCAATATGTGGTGATTAGGGGTGCGCGACATAGGCATCACAACTTTCCCATGCAACTGGGGGCTTCCAATACCCAGGGGTCTATATCTCACCGAATCCTACGATATCCTGGTCATGGAACATCAGCCCTCTCCTGTCACGGGAGGAGACAGGGGGATGGTCGCCACTGTCTCTGTTTGGGCGGTCAGCTATTCTTAGAATGGTCTCCCTTCCGCAGGTCCTATACCGACTCCAAAACTATCCATATCCCATCCCACAGATTTGGTTTACCCAAATAAACACGCTCCTTAATGGCTTCCTGCTGGGGGGAGGGGCCGTCTGCATGCATTATGACCATGTACACAGTGGACACATTGTGGCGGGCTGGCGGCAGCCGAAATATTTGCGTATTATGCTGCTGTAATGGCTGGATTTTCTGTTTAGATGGGATCAGCCCCCAGGGGCCCCTGTGACCCAGCCAAAACGTACTCACCTTCCGTCCTCAGGACTCCTCTATATCCAGGCACCTGGTACCTACCTGAGGATAGGGAACTCGCAATATACAAGCTCATATTATTAAGAACACCACTAAATCTATAGGGATACTAAGAATACTCACTGATTACTAGGGATATCCATACCCTACACCACACTTATTCACATCAGTTGGTCTCGCGGCCACCCTGACCCAGACCGTTCTACCCTAGGGCAGATCTGACACACAATCTGGTGCGTCTACACACGGGCCTGCAGAACCCAATGCTCCCTTTTCCAAACCGTTCGCGATCCTGCGAAACTTACACACTAGTTCCACTACCTAGTGCTCTCATTTACTCAAGCCACAATCTTGTGGGTATCCACACTGGTTCGACCCCCCAGTGCTCTCATTAACGCCGCATATCAACGACGACCACATTCCTATGAACACCTATACATATATATATATATATTGGGATATTATCTCAGCTGTCTACTCGGGATGAAACTACAATAATAACTTTGAATGTGGGTCCAGATTATTGTGTATTACCTGCTCTTGGCATCAAAGGTCCACTCACTCCCTATTTATGTGATCACCACTTACCTGATTGGGATCACTCATCCATTCACGCGCCTAGTGCTCACCTAGGAGCTTCATTTACCTTCAGTGAACAAGAATAGGGGCTACACACCAGTTTGTTATAAACTGGGGGTCATTTATTACAGTAATATAAACATTAATACAAATCTAACAAAGGCTATAGGTAGAACACACTACTTAAAAGAGAAGGATTACACATAACAGGAACACTCCGCTGAAAGGGAAAAGATTAAGTGTAGCTAATGTGATGAAAACAATATCACCTGATTAGTGTGAAGTCTTGTTCTAGCTGTCATCTGGGTTCCTCTCTCGTCTGTGCCTTGGCTCATCTCATGCTCTCTCTCTCTCCTGCACTCTTGGATACACCTCTGCGCTGATCGCTCTGTCTCTGGACTCCTCTCCCCCACACGAACTGTCTCTCCACCTTGCGTCTTCACTCTTAATGGTTCCTGCCGCTCTGATCACTGTTCATTCTACTATCTTATTCGCTTTGTCTCTGCGCCAATGTCCAATTCCATCTGCTCCCATAGGTTAATCCACAAGCTCTCCTCTATCTCTTCTAAAAGGCATTACTTCAGACTCCAGCTATTCACACCTCCTCCTGATAAGCAACTGCTTCTGACTGCTTCCTTCAGTTCCAGCTCACTATTCAACTCAGCTCTTCTCCAGATTGAACCCTCTCTCTCTCTCTCTCTGCCAACTCCACTCCACTGCTCTCCTCTCTGCTGGACTCTCTCCTCGACTGCCCTCTGACTGACTGACTGACTCCGCCTCTGCACTTCACAAATATAGAATGCTGTTTCCTCATGGAAAGTTCCAGCCAGCAGCTTCTTCCCACCAATCCCATGCACCAGGCTCCTTGCGCTAGACGCTCCCACAGTGACCAGTCTGCTTGTTTCGTCTAGAGACCTGAGCCCGGGAACAATTCCTGATTAGATTCAGCTCTGGCCGGTTCTCTCTGGTCCGCTTAGGGCGAACAACAGTTATAACTATAAACATTGCTTTTGCCCTAAAAAGCCTCTCTGCTTCCATCAAGATGGAGTCTCTCTAGCTTTAGGCCTGAAAGGGGTGAAATGCTCCTTAGCTCTGTCAGAATACCTACATGAACCATACCAATATGTCTAATATGTCAAAGCCAAATAGGCAATAGACAGGTTAAAGTCAAGAATAAAGGCATATTAAGCAGCTATCCTCTTCTAGGTCTGGAAAAAGGGCTTAAAAGGGCCAACACAGGCTAAGAATGCCTATACTAGATGCGAGCAAGAATAATGATCTATTATCACTGCTAAATAAAGCCAAAAACCCTGCCATAACATTGCACCCTAGATCCTTATCTTGCGAGCATCTTATAAACAACAACAACCATCTAAACAAACATCAACATAATCTATCCAACATAGGCTAAAAATACCTATCCTAGATGTGAGCAAGATTAAGATCTATATCACTGCTAAATATCTCTGCCATCCACCCTTAGATCCTTATCTTGCGAACATCTGACAAACAATAACATCTAAATAAACAAACATCAACAAAATCTATCAACAAATCAAAACCTAAAAAACTCCCTAAAAACAATGACAACTCAAGAAAATTCCACCTGAAACTCAATTGTAGGGAATAGAAACCTAAAAACAAATCAAAGCACCCTTGACTCGAATGCTGAAAATATCTGAGATTGGATCTGATAACGAAAGAAACTAACCAAAGCATCCTCAAACTAAATGTTCCTCAACGTCTAATGATAACTGGTGAAATCTAGTGATGTAGGGACTTATGTGTTGAATGAAAACAGCAAGGGGCCTAAATGGGCCTACTTCGGACAACTTAAGGCTAAATGAGACCTACCTACCATTGTCAACTTAAAAACTAAATGTGCTTCAACTCCTAATGAGAGAACAAGAAAGGGCCTAAATGAGCCTTACGTACTATAGGCAACTTAAGCCAATGATGACTCACGAAACTATTGGTGTAGGTGCTAATATGTGAGATGAAAATAACAATAGGCCTAAATGAGGCCTACCTGCTGACATTTGTCAATTTAAAGTGAAATCCGAGAAATACAATTGCAAGGTCTGGGCAAACATTAATACATAATCATACTAAAAGACACTCTACCCAGAACAATCCAAATTTTAAGGTAACCACCCATTGATCAATCAAGGTGAAAATATAAGAACAGTAACAGAAAACATTTTAAATCACACGGTGAAACACATGTGCGCACCATCATTGAAAAAAGTCCTTCATTTGGAAAAACTATAATAGGTGACAAAATTTTTTTTTTAAAAGTGGGGCCTGCTTGTAGTGATGTCAAAATTGCAGGCCAGGGAATTAAATAACTGAGTCATAATAGGTGACACGTTTTTTGTTGCTTTAAAAGTGGGGCCTGATTGTCCAAGCGATTATTTAATGTCCAAATTCTTCAGTGTAGGCCACCACCCTGCATCCTCGGTACTTCCTCCAATGCGGCCATCCATCACCCGGTCTGGTCTGGTCTGGTCTGGTCTGGTTCCATCATCCAAAACAATAAACTAAAATAATAACATGAAAATAAAAAGCTAAAACAAATAAAGGGAGTGGGCAGACGCACGCACGCACCCCAACTGCAGCAATCCTAGAAACAAGAGAAGAAGTATCCTTATTCTTGTAAAATAAAATTTTCCATTTAAAAAGCACCCCGGGTGCCTTTCATTATCGAAAAGAAAATATCCTAATTAATTAAAAACATTCAAAATTTAACTTTTAGTAACATTGAGTGGGGCCTAACATACCCTAATCCTAACTAAGCCAGTCCCACCCTTCTGGGCAAGAGCCATGTTACAGTGTGAGAAAAAAAAAAAAATTGTACTACTGCCAAATGATGACAGCATCAGCAGGGCACTGCAAGCCTCCCATTTTCCCTGGTCAGAGTCCGCCCAGGCCCATCCAACTAACTAACTCCAAGGGAAGAGCAAGGCCACCCCGCCCTTAAATAAACAAGCCGTGCGCGGAAGAAAATTGGATTGTAGCCCATCATAACACACTGGGACGTGATCGAAACTTGCAGAATGAAAGAAAGAAAAAAAAAAAAAAAAAAAAAAAAAAATTCGTCTGCGCAGACCAGCTGGTCTGCCAAGGTCAAAAAACAAATTTCTCCTGCCTTATTTTGTAACTAACAGAAGCTCGAATTTAACAAAAACAATTCTGTTACAGTGCATTGCCAATTAAAAAAGCTCCAGTTTTTTTTAAAAAAAAAAAAAAAAAAGACGTTTGTCCAACTAACTCAACTAAAGGCTAGACATTTCACTTATTTAGGGTCCATTTGTCAAAGAGAAATAATTTGTAAAACAACATAAAATGCAGATACATTTCAACATTGTATTTAAGTTCACATTTATAAAAACATACATTTTCATTTTAACATTTTCATTTCAAAGGCAAATAGTTGCCAGTCACTAATTAAAAGCACATGTTACCATGCACAGTCGGGCAAGATTTATTATTATTAAACTAACACATTCCTGTCTAGATGGAAACCCCTCACAGAAATAATTAACGAAAACAGCTCGTAGCGTGCACTCTAACGGGCTATCTTTTTAACATTTCACTCATTTTAAAAGAACACAGCTTTCTCCGTAACGTTGATTTATAACCACATCAGTTCCAAGGTGAACCCACACAAATACGTACGCATTTCAAAAGGAATGTGAAATGAACAGAACCCAACCCTTCTCAAAACACAAGATGTTACCTTTCCGTCAAGAAACTGACAAAGCACGTAGGCTGACCAAGGAACCAAAAAAAAAAAAAAAAGTCAAAATCAAACCATCAAAAATCCTTAAAATAATTCACTGACTTTTATAGTCAGGTCAGATAACCATGCATGTTGACAGCACGTAATAATAAAAAAAAAAATAAAGGCTGCCATCTCAACTCAAGATATTAACCCTTTGGCAGCTCAAATAGAAACATTTCCCAACGTCCATTGATACATGGGAAAGTCATGAGCACATCTCTTCACGTTTACAGATAACACGTACACATATTTTCAAAACGTTATCCCCAAGCACCCGAGAGAGATCCAGCTCTCTTCTGCCTAACGTAATGATAACATGCCCTGTCCAAGCCATGACCACATGGCGCTATTCACAAGCCATATTTACAAGACAAGCTTTTCACAAACAACATTTCCAAGGCGCAATGCACAAGGAACACAACAGATCAACATGAGAACATGCACCTCACAAATCACAATAATATGGCGCTATTCACAAGTCATATGTACAAGGAGCTATATTCACAGAATTCCACAGATCATAGAACAATGAACACATTTCACATTGCACAGCATAAGCAGATGCAGCAAGCAATTGAATGGGCAATTTAAAAGCACTTTTTACACACATTTATACAAACGGACCATCACATAGATGTAACTGGCTTCCTCATGTAATGTCATCCTTCAACTCTGACAGTTTAAACACCAAGATGAAAACCATTCCTTCCACCCTGAAGAAGCCAAATGCCATGATGTAATACAATCTCCTCACGCTGCAACTGTTCAAGCCAATAGGTCTAACAGGCTACATAAACTGCAACATTACGCCAGATGGAATTAGCGTTCAGGGCACTCCCTCAGAACACATGGAAAACTCTCTAAGCACATGGCCAGGCACACAGAATTCGTAAACTGTCCGACTACGCCAAAATGTAATGGCTGGATTTTCTGTTTAGATGGGATCAGCCCCCAGGGGCCCCTGTGACCCAGCCAAAACGTACTCACCTTCCGTCCTCAGGACTCCTCTATATCCAGGCACCTGGTACCTACCTGAGGATAGGGAACTCGCAATATACAAGCTCATATTATTAAGAACACCACTAAATCTATAGGGATACTAAGAATACTCACTGATTACTAGGGATATCCATACCCTACACCACACTTATTCACATCAGTTGGTCTCGCGGCCACCCTGACCCAGACCGTTCTACCCTAGGGCAGATCTGACACACAATCTGGTGCGTCTACACACGGGCCTGCAGAACCCAATGCTCCCTTTTCCAAACCGTTCGCGATCCTGCGAAACTTACACACTAGTTCCACTACCTAGTGCTCTCATTTACTCAAGCCACAATCTTGTGGGTATCCACACTGGTTCGACCCCCCAGTGCTCTCATTAACGCCGCATATCAACGACGACCACATTCCTATGAACACCTATACATATATATATATATATTGGGATATTATCTCAGCTGTCTACTCGGGATGAAACTACAATAATAACTTTGAATGTGGGTCCAGATTATTGTGTATTACCTGCTCTTGGCATCAAAGGTCCACTCACTCCCTATTTATGTGATCACCACTTACCTGATTGGGATCACTCATCCATTCACGCGCCTAGTGCTCACCTAGGAGCTTCATTTACCTTCAGTGAACAAGAATAGGGGCTACACACCAGTTTGTTATAAACTGGGGGTCATTTATTACAGTAATATAAACATTAATACAAATCTAACAAAGGCTATAGGTAGAACACACTACTTAAAAGAGAAGGATTACACATAACAGGAACACTCCGCTGAAAGGGAAAAGATTAAGTGTAGCTAATGTGATGAAAACAATATCACCTGATTAGTGTGAAGTCTTGTTCTAGCTGTCATCTGGGTTCCTCTCTCGTCTGTGCCTTGGCTCATCTCATGCTCTCTCTCTCTCCTGCACTCTTGGATACACCTCTGCGCTGATCGCTCTGTCTCTGGACTCCTCTCCCCCACACGAACTGTCTCTCCACCTTGCGTCTTCACTCTTAATGGTTCCTGCCGCTCTGATCACTGTTCATTCTACTATCTTATTCGCTTTGTCTCTGCGCCAATGTCCAATTCCATCTGCTCCCATAGGTTAATCCACAAGCTCTCCTCTATCTCTTCTAAAAGGCATTACTTCAGACTCCAGCTATTCACACCTCCTCCTGATAAGCAACTGCTTCTGACTGCTTCCTTCAGTTCCAGCTCACTATTCAACTCAGCTCTTCTCCAGATTGAACCCTCTCTCTCTCTCTCTCTGCCAACTCCACTCCACTGCTCTCCTCTCTGCTGGACTCTCTCCTCGACTGCCCTCTGACTGACTGACTGACTCCGCCTCTGCACTTCACAAATATAGAATGCTGTTTCCTCATGGAAAGTTCCAGCCAGCAGCTTCTTCCCACCAATCCCATGCACCAGGCTCCTTGCGCTAGACGCTCCCACAGTGACCAGTCTGCTTGTTTCGTCTAGAGACCTGAGCCCGGGAACAATTCCTGATTAGATTCAGCTCTGGCCGGTTCTCTCTGGTCCGCTTAGGGCGAACAACAGTTATAACTATAAACATTGCTTTTGCCCTAAAAAGCCTCTCTGCTTCCATCAAGATGGAGTCTCTCTAGCTTTAGGCCTGAAAGGGGTGAAATGCTCCTTAGCTCTGTCAGAATACCTACATGAACCATACCAATATGTCTAATATGTCAAAGCCAAATAGGCAATAGACAGGTTAAAGTCAAGAATAAAGGCATATTAAGCAGCTATCCTCTTCTAGGTCTGGAAAAAGGGCTTAAAAGGGCCAACACAGGCTAAGAATGCCTATACTAGATGCGAGCAAGAATAATGATCTATTATCACTGCTAAATAAAGCCAAAAACCCTGCCATAACAGCTGCATCCCACCTGTTGAATATAAATGAGTGGTGGTACGGATCACATTCAGACCCAGTGTACACAGTAGACAGACTTGCAATGGGCAATACTTCCCTCCAAGGGTTTCTCTATAGCCGCTCCAACCTTGAGCATCTGCCCCCAGCATGTAAAACTGTCATACAACTTTGGCGCCACACAGTGAAAAGGATAGGCTGGGGGGGACATCTGACCCAGACAACCCCTCTGTTGTATGGAACATATCTACGTCCAGCAGCTGCACTCCCAGGTTTTCGGGCATGGGATCTCATAGGCATTTCAACTTTCGGAGACATAATGTATTGGTGGACACTAAAATCCTTCGGACAGCTGCAAACAGAATATAGTCTCCACAGTACACAATTCTATAGATATCTCCAGCTCAGTCACGCTTTAACCTCCATGAGCCACCCGCTGGAGAGATTGCCAGAATTTCACCCTCTTGAGGGACGCCTACTAATAGGGGACCTGGGTGCCCACAAAATCCTGCAAATTTATCAGACTCTGATTACCCACAATCAAACGACACTACGCACCACACAAGCTGCATTGAAGCGGATATCCCAGACCTCACTGACGATGACTGGACCGAGGCCTTAGCCAGTCACCAGGGGGCAACCATTGCCACGCAATACCACCTCATTCAATTTAAATACCTCCAAAGGGTGTATTACACACACTCCCGCTTATAGCAGAAGGGCGTCATTCTGTTTCCCACCTGTTTGAGATGTGGCGATGCGGAAGGGACCTTTTTTCATACAGTCTGGAGCTGCGAGGCACTACAGCTGTTCTGGCATAAAGTCTCCTCCTGTCTGGAGCGAGTCCGGTCCCGGAAGCTGGCAATTGACCCCAAGTTATTCCTTCTACACAGCACAGAGGGGGTCAGGGGGAATCATTATAAGCAACACTTATTATTTCTGGGTCTCACACTGGCGAAGCGAGACATCGCCCAGTCTTGGAAGGGAGAGTCTCGCTGCCGATAAGTAGGTGGAAGAGGGCCATGGATGATTGCATGGCGGCAGAAGCTGTGTACCGGGCGCGGGGCTGCCCGCAAAAGCACAGGAAGGTATGGTCTCGATGAGCGAAATACCATTGGATTGATCTGACCCCCCCCAACCAACCCAGAACTCTCCATAGTCAAATTACACCTTTTGAGCCACGACACACAACCATAAGGTGCGACACCCTGGTCGCATACGCACACATAGCAGATACCTTTTGCAGGGGAAAATACAGTCTAGTCTTTGCCAAGTTCCTGGTTAGTCTGTATGTTCACAGGCTGTATTGTTGTTTGAATATATGGGTACCATTCTGCAATGTACTGTATCCGATATATATGCAATCGGCGTTACCCGCAATGTACCAAGAAAACTCAATACATGTTGTTTACATTTTCTTTTTAAAACACTATTTCGGGATCTGGTGTGAGAATGAGGTGTGAGATGTCTTCTTGATGTTTGGGGAGAGATTGAATGTTGAGTAAAAAAGCATTTGAGGATAACAGCTCAATGAATTAATGAGTGGTTTGATTGCATCTATTTGACTTAAGGCTGACCAAAGAGGAGAAATTACATATTCCACATGAGAACAGGCCTTGCAACGTGGAGGAGTGGATGGTTGAATTAGAGTAACAGTTACTTTTGTAATTCATCAGGTGTAGTTCCATGGGCTGTAGGATCGAGAGAGCAAGGGAACTGAGGATAAAGGTACAGTATCTCTGGTGTTGGGTGCGATTCGGGCACAAATGGGCACAGATGGACGTGCCTTTGGCACACCAGCACCATGCCTGCAGCATGTATGCACTGCCTCACAATTGAAATAGACCACCATTCAGCCCAGGATCATGTTCAATGGTTTAAGTGCAGTAAGACCAGGGAGAGCGAAACATGCATAGCTTCTACCATCTACAGCCTGATTCCTCAAGTCTGTCCTGGCCCACGCCTGGGGTTGCCACATTTCCCACAGAAAAATATTGGCCATCATTTCAAGTTTTAACATTCTGCAAAAGTCCGGATATGATTCGTAAGTAGAAGTTTATATCATGGCACGTTGGGGTGGCATTGGGAGGCCGTCTGGCGGCCTGTCCACGTGGGTTGGTATCCACCTGGGTTGCAATGCAGAACTAATAGAGACCAACTCAGCTGACATTTTATGTGTCTTACTGACATGGCAATCCTCTTTTAAACTAGCCCTAATCAATGTTTATTCCCGCCCCACAGCATTGGCTAGAGAATCTCAAACCATCAGAGAACTTTCAGCTTTTCTCGACTCTTTGAATCGGGAGATCCAGTTTATTATTGCAGGTGATTTTAACTGCCATTATGAGCCCCTACCAGGGATGGACGAGGGAGCCTTGTTGGAAGAGGATGAGTTCTGGGGAATTCCTCCATGCAACTCTGCTCCTGCTAAGGCCTGGTCCCCACTAGCTACACAGATTATGTCTCTTACCCTTCACAATTCAGTTAGGGCGGTTAACGGTAGGAAACCCTCGGACATTCCGTCTAGATGCACGTACAACAAAAAAGATCACGAATCTCATCTAGACTATGTTATGGTCGAGACAAGGCTTTGGCCAAAGATCGTGGATCTGGAGGTACTGCCCAGGATTGATAGCGATCATAACGCTCTGGTGCTAAAGATGTTATCTCCTCTTGCTTTAAAGCGACATCCCGAACTGCCATCTGACCCTGGCCTTATTCTATCTAATAACAGGCGGCGTGTCAAATGGGCGAAACTGCAAGAAAAGAGGGATGCCCTCCCTAGATTATACTTAACTATTCTCCCCTTTCTCACCAAGGCACGGGATATCCTGATCGCGGAAGAGCATTCTGCTCCCTCTGTGAACTTGCTCACTCTTCACCAGGACTTGGTGGTCTCATTAGCCGATATTTTTAACCCAGTTGTAACCTCCAATAAACCTATGGTGCCCCGCCCTTCCTCCTGGTATAATGCGGCGTGCAGGAAGTCAAAAACTCTTTTGGTAAATGCAATTAAGGATGGCACGGATAGTTCAACTATTCGTGCCCTCAGACGCTCCTACAAGGAAATCATGGAACAGGCAAAAATTGCCTGGGATTGGGAGCGCTGGCATGATCTTGCCTCTGCACTTACTAGTAAGGATTCGCGGAGATTCTGGGCAATTGTAAACAATGGGACTGCAGAACCCAGCAAGGATATAGAAGTAAATTTAGATCCCGGGGTTTGGGAATCCCATTTTAAGTCTCTCTATGCAGGATCTTCTGATCTAGATGTTCTGCATTTTTATCCACTTGCACTTGGAGTTGACGAGGTTGAGACCTTGGCCTTTACACACGAGGATACTATCATTGCCCTGGGAAAAATGATGTGGGGCAAAGCCCCAGGTTTAGACAAACTTCCAGGTGACATGTTTAAGGACCAGCCCCTGATTTGGGCACCGTATCTGTGCGCTCTATTTAATAACATCTTGCGAGGCGCTGAAGTTCCCGGGTCGTGGCTGGGAGCAGAGATTATACCTATCTACAAAAAGGGGTCGCCTCTGCTCCCAGCAAATTACAGACCTATCAGTCTCATTGATGTCCCCCAAAAAATATTTGCGCGACTTATTTTAGATCGCCTGCAAGAGTGGATCAATGAGAATAATATTTTGTCACCCTACCAGGCTGGCTTTAGGAGTAAAACATCCACCACGGATCAGCTATTCCGCCTAGCTATACTATACTGGAAGACCGTCACTATAGAGGGTGGCAGCCTCTATATGGTGTTCGTTGATCTCCGTTCAGCATTTGACACCGTGCCTAGGGGGAAATTGTGGGCTGTTCTCCGGGACATGGGAGTACCTAATGATTTGTTGAACATATTAGTGAGATTGCACACTCAGAATTTTGCGCAAGTCAGGTGTGCGAGGGGAGGAGTTTTGTCCGCAAGGTTCCCGGTAGACAAGGGAGTTAGGCAAGGGTGTGTCCTTGCCCCCACTTTGTTCTGCCTGTACGTGAATGGGTTGATCTCTCGCCTGGATGCAGTCTTAAACGACGATGCACCCAGGCTGGCAGGTAAGAAAATCGCGGCAATAATGTTTGGCGACGATACTCTCTTATTAGCTAAGTCACCCATGGGGATACAGCGTACATTGGTTGGGTTCCACGAATTCTGTATTGATCATGGTCTACAAATCAATGTAGACAAAACTAAATTCATGATTTTTAATCCCCCACGACGCACCAGACCCCCTCCTATACTGGACACAGTTTCGCTTGAGAGAGTGCAGACCTTTCAATACCTAGGTGTCACGTTGAGCGAAAACTTTTCCTGGGTGCCCCATCTCTTAAAATCCCAGCTTAAACTGACCCAAACAGCGGGTGGAATATTGAAAATGAACAATGCCTCAACATATAGGCCCATAAGCCCAGGTTTAGAAATTTATAAAACCAGGGCTAGATCAGCGGCCCTGTATGGGGGTGAACTATGGGGGTATGTTGTGAGTCCCGAATTAACTAAAGCGGAGAACAGATTCTTGAGGCAGCTGCTCATGCTCCCGCAGAGTACCCCCCTTATTCCTCTTCGGCTTGACCTGGGCCTACTCCCAATCCAGGAGGAATTGTCTCTTAAACCCCTTAGATTCTGGAGGAAATTATGGCTAACTCCTGAACTCACACAATATAGAACCGAACTGCAGGAAGTATTAAACCTGAGCAAAGCTGCGCACATCCCCTGGCTCTCCTATGTCAAACAGGAATTAATGTTAATGGGTCTTGCGGATTTGTGGTACCAGCCAGCGATTGCCTGTAGTGTGATCTCAGGAAAACACCTTACCCAGTCATATAGAGCTAGATGCACTAGTGTTTGGCTGCATAACTCACACATTGGTCCTATGGTAAATTCTTTTTTAGAGTACAAATCTGTATACTCTTTTGAGGACTATTTAAATGTAATCTACCCTGTGCTGGCCAGAAAGTTATACATCCAATGGAGGTTCGGCTGCCTCCCCCTTGCATGTTTCACAAACAAGTGGTCTAGCTCCGGGGTTTCCAAATGCCCTGGCTGTGGCTCGGATCTAGAGAATGAATGCCACATTCTTTTCTTCTGTCCCATGTATAGCAGAGCTCGGAAGCACTGGATTATACCTGTTTGCAGGAACCTGGGCTTTCGTAAATATGCAGATGCACTTAGAGTCTTTAAATCTAATACAGCAGCTCACATTGTGTTTGCACTTTCCAAGTATCTCCATGCATTCTGGATAAAAAGGAGTTTTTTAATTCGAAACAGTGCCTAGACTAATCTGGGGTGTTAGCTGAAAATTTTTTGTCTTTTATTAACTGATGATGTTTTTATTCTGTATTTTATTGTATTGTGTTTTTATTGTTACTTTTATGGCCGAAACAGGTCGAAATAAAGTATTATTGAATTGAATTGAATTGAGAAGTTTATATGGAATTTTCTGTACTCAATTTTAACATGGACTTTCTGTCTTTGTTTACATTCATTATCAGTCAGGGGTCATTAAGGCAGCTGTAGAACACATTTTAAAGTGTTTTTGTCTTACATTTACTGTTAAAGTGTGTGCTGATAAGAGGATAATATACCAGCTTTAGGTGATTTTACTAAATTTTCGTACCGGCTGGGACATTAAAATACCAGTCATGCTGGCATAAAATGACCAAGTGGCACCCTCATTCATGCCTGTGTCCCAGCTCCTTTGTCTGCTCCGTTTATTCTGGGCTAGGTCACTCTGTCTCTCTGTGAGTTTTCATTGTACTACTAACCCCTTACTGGTTGTGATGGTCTAAACATCTAAAATTGTTCTGTGGCTTGAATCTGTCTCTCAAAATCTAGACAACGTTGGGGCAGTCTGGGCTATCATCTGAATGGCCTGAAGACTCTCTGAATGACTCTGAAGTCTGACTCAGCCCAGATAAAACTACCACCTAAGCTAGACCACGTTCAGGCAGCCATCTAAATTTGACCTTATGGTACCCAAAAACTAGACAAGACTTTGAAGAGATTGACAACTGTTGTAGACTCCGCTAAGACAGTCACTTGATTAGAACCTGCTGAGACGGCCACTTGACTAAAATCTGCTGAGACAGCTGCTTGACTAAACCACACCTAAACAAAACATTGGTGAAAGTGATTCATATATAACCTGCTTGAACTGTCAGCCACCCAGGTCGTTGCTAATCACTGCTGAGGTCTTTAGTAGCCCCTTAGACTAGAACCTGCTGAGCCAGCCCCTAAAAGTGGACCCTGCTGAAACTGTTATCTAGATCAGACCCTTGTGAAACTGACCTCTAGACTAGACTCTGCAGGAACAAGAAATTGGGCTCTGCCCTATGTAGACCTTGCTGAGGCATTTCTAATAATGCTACCTAGATTAGAACATAATGAGATTGCCACCAAACCTAGACCTATCTGAGACTGCAAAGTTTATTAACACTACTAAGATGGCCACCTAGTGTAGAGCCTGTTGAGACCACACTTCGACTAAACCCTACCCTACTAAGACTGTCTCTTAAATTAGACACTGCTGAGACAATCCTGTAGCGTAACCCTGCTGCAACAGCACTTTACACTAGACCCTGCTCAGATTACAACCTAAACTAGATCCTACTGACTGCCCTTCAAAATAGACCTTCCTGACAGCAACGAACAAGTAAGCCCTGCTGAGACTGCCTTTTAAACTAGAACCTGTTGAGACTGCCTCTTACACTAGCTCCTGCTCAGACTACAACTGAGACTAGACCCTAACAAGCTTTCTCCTTAGATTAGACCCTTCTGAGAAATAAAAAAGGGAGCAGGTCCTGTTGAGACTGCCCTTTACACTAGACTCTGATGAGTCTGACAGCTAGAACAAGATTCCTACAGAGACTGACAGCTAGACTGGTTCTTGCAGACACTGCTACCAAGCCGAGGCCATAACCCTGTCACCTAGATTAACACCTGTAGGGACTGATACCTAGACAGCCAACCTAGACCAGATATCCATGAAATGGATACCTGGACAACCACCTAGGTTAGACCCGGACAAGGTTAACCCAGTAAAATGTGGGCACAGACTAGTCACTAGCCATGCATGAGGCATTAGCTGAACACTGTTTATCACGATAGAGAGTGAGAGAAAAGCAGATCAGTTGCAATCTCCCTGATATAGTCTTATCACATATAAGCAACGGCTGCCGCTTGAATTTCCTTCCGGATATCAAGCCTTTCCCAGAGGAGAAGAAAAGGCAGTAAGCCAGGTCCCTAGATAGTATATTGATGTCCCTTGTCTGATCTTTTGGCAATGGGGTATCCAAAGATATTAGAGTGAAGTCATTATTGAATAAATTGATGACAAAATTAAAAAAGAATCATTATTAAAGTATCAGTATTGAATATAAAGAATGTCCTAAGTTCTTGAGGAGAAACTATTTAGTTTCAAAGTTAAAGTGCACCCATCTACCAGGGATTGGTTTGCCTAACCTGACAATCATTAACACATCCCTGTGTGCCATGCCTACAACCCACTGCCCTGGCATAGATCAGTCACCCCTCTAGTTGGGAGCACTATACCAGTGGTGAGGGTACAGGTGCATGAGCCCTGTACTCCTACAGTGTCTAGGTCCATTCTTAGACATTGTAAGTGCAGTGCTGCCATTAAGAGTATGTGGTGCTGGGAATTTGTCATTACAAACTCCAGGGCACCATAATGGCTACACTGAAAACTGAGAAGTTTTGTATCAAACTTCTCAGCACATTAAACTCACACTGATGCCAGTGTGTGATTTAATGAAAAATGCACACAGAGGGCATCTCAGAGATGCCCCCTGAAAACTAACCCAACTCTAGTGTCCGACTGAGTGGCTGCTTAGCCTGCCATCAACAGACATGTTTCTGGACCCCTGGGTCGAGAGCCTGCTGCTCTCGGAGGCCTGAAACAATGCACATCCTGGGACGAGGTGCTAAGTCTCCTTCCCCAGGATGAGCAGGGTTCATAAAGGGAAAGCTTCAAAGGCATGCCACCTTTGTGAGCTTCCCCAGACCACTTGCTGCTCAAGTCCCCACCATCTTGAGGATGGGGGGACCCAACCAACCAGGGACAGGCTCTTGCCCCCCTCCCACTGAAGGGTGGCACAATAGGGGGTGTCCCCACCCCAGGGAAGGGACCCAGTGGTTCCTGCCCTCTACCTACCTGTAACACCCCTAAATCTAGTATTTAGGGGGCACCCTGAACCTTGCTTCCTCAGATCCAGAAACAACAAGGAAAAAAGAAGAAGAAGGACCGAACAGCCGTGCAGCCAGCTAACAAGAGGAAGACGCCCACTGACTTGGCCCCAGCCCTACAGGCCTGACTCCCCTCGAACCTGCTCCTGCGAAATCCCGGTATGTCCTGAAGCCAGCAACCTCAAAAACCCCAGAGGACCTGCCTGCCTTCACCTCCAAAGACTGCTTCTCCCGTGAACACCAGACTTGTTCAACTGCAACCTCTGACAGCAGCCGGAGACTGCGAATCCAGCCCACTCTGCACCAGCTGAACCCGGCCTGAGCTCGAGTGGAAAAACAACACGAGGAGGTCACCCCAGCGATCCTGACCCGAGATCCGGCGTCCCCTGACCTGCCTCAAGCCTCCAGCCGACGCCTGCAGCCTAAATCCAGAAGCCCCCCCTGACAGCCACCCGGAGCTTGTAAGAAGATCTGACCCCAAAAGGCACCTCTGCACCCGACGCGCCACGGCCTTGTGGGCCCAAACCAACAGTGCCTGACCAACCCTTAACTTCCCAACTTACCTCTCGAAGTGGTGGTCGCACCCAGAAGTCCTTTGTCTCCCTGCCTGCAGTGCTTTTGCAAACCAGAGGTTCTCCATTGAAAACAGCAGGGCACCCGACCTCGAAACAACACCCTGCACCCGGCCGCCCCAGTGCTGCTGAGGGTGCACCTTTTTTGCTACTTTGTTTCCCCATTTGCCCTGACCTAAACCCTATGAGCTTTGCTCCCACAACCCAGTGGCCTGCTTGCCAGCAACCACCAACCGGAGGCCCCCTGTTCGCCATTGGATAACTTTGGGCCTCCACACTCTACACCCGGCCGTCCTAGTGCCGCTGAGGGCAGAGGCGCAACTAGAGCCAAATTGCGGGGGGGGGGGGGGGCTAAGAAATATTTCGGGGGGGGGGCTGAATCTTTAAGCAATAGGCAAAGTGGAGCTGATTTCGGGGGGGGGGGGCTGAATCTTTAAGCAATAGGCAGAGTGGAGCTGCAGGGGCTCTTATAAGGGGTGAAACAACAGCAAGGCCTCATTAACATGCAAATGGTCTTTTAAAGACCTGTGAAGTGCTCGGGTGTGGCTGTGTGTGTGCCCGGGAAGCTGTCTCATCCCGGGCTGCCACACACGACGGGGGGGGGCTGAATCCCTTTTGAGTCCGATGGGTGTTGCGCGCCTTGCTGAGGGTGTAACAAGAGTGCATCAATGACCATGGGAATTCTGAATCTAACCCCAGAACCTTAACTCCCACAGTCGATAACTTACCTGTGAACTGATAATCTGTTTTTCCTCCATAGGATAACATTGACAATATTCTTCCAAAAAGTTTTTAAGTGTGGAGTTTTGAAATCTAAACATATTCTTTACAAATCGCACGAATAACCAAAACGTTTTTACTTACCTGTTTGCAGTAAATGTCCCAGTGCTGAATCTAGGTATCCAGAAGTGAGTTAGAAAACTAAAGTAAAAAGTAACTTACCTGTAATTTACTGAAAAAGCCTATTCATTTCAATGTACTGTATTTGCTAAGTATTGCAACCTACTGCATCCCCTGTAAATCAAACAAAGTACAATTCCTATTGCATTTTCAAACTGTTCTACAATCGGTAACTTATTACTGTAAAGTATTTTATGCTTACCTGTGCCAGGCTTGCTTGGTTCTAAAAATAAAACAACAGTATATATTTTTATACAAAAACAATTGGCCTAGAGTTCAGTTCTTGAGTGTGTGAATTAATTTGCTGACTGAGTGTATACATCAAATGCTTAACACTGTCCTCTGATACGGCCTTACTACTCGACCACTATACAACAAATAGAGAATAAGGTTCTATCTAACTTTAACCTCTGCCTACCTCTGGGGTCACCTGGACTCTATACACACTATACCTCATTTTGGTGCAATATATATAGAGCCAGTTTCCTACACATGGATGCTGTGCAGAGACCACAAATGTCATGAAGGAAGTGGATGGTGTGCACAGACCACAAGCACTACAATTGAAGTGGATGCTGTGCACAGACCACATGCGCCATGAGGGAAATGGGTGCTGTGCACAAAAACAAGCGCCATGAAGGAAGTGGATGAAGTATGCACAGACCACCAGCACCACGACAGAAGTGGATTCTGTGTGCACAAATCACAAGCACCAATAAGGAAGTGGGTGGCCACCTGACCAAATCGACAACCCTCACCAGAAACAACACAGTTGCACTCATGCAGACCATCCACTCAGGGGCCCCAATGGACCCATGCCCTCACCAGATCTACAACCTGGGAACATCAATAATCATCACCACCCTAACCCACATCATCAACACCTCCATCACGTCTGCAACTTTCCCGGCTGAATCAAAACTTGCAGGAGTCAACACTCTCCTCAAGAAGCCCACAGCCGGCCTGAATGAACTGCGCAACTTCCAACTATCTCCCTGCTCCCCTATCCCGCCAAAGTGATTGAATAGGCCATTAACAAGCAACTCGCAACCCACCTCAAACTTCACTATCTTCTAGACAACACACAATCAGGATCCAGAAAGAACCACAGTACTGAAACAGCTCTCATCACGGCTACTGACGACATTCGAAACATCCTGGACTTAGGAGAAACAGCTGGCCTCACCCTGCTTGACCTCTCCGCAACCTTCAACACTGTCTCCCACAACACCCTCATCAGAAGATTCCACAAGAGTGGCATACAAGGTTCCGCTCTCAAATGGATCTGTTCCTTTCTCATGGGAAGAACCCAAAAGATCAGGCTGCCACCCTTCACACCAGAAACCAAGATACTGTTATGCAGTGTCCCCCAGGGATCATCCCTCAGCCCCACTCTTTTCAACGTATACATGACACAGCTCGCCAACATCATCCTATCACGAAACATCACAGTTATTTGCTACGCCAATGACATCCATTTCATCCTCTCCCTAATGGACAAGACAAACACCACCAGAACCAACTTCACTAACTGCATGACCATGGTAGCAGACTGAATGCAAACCAACTGCTTGAAGCTTAACTGCAACATGATGGAAGTACTGGTCTTCGGCAACAAGACCTCCCCATGGGATTCCATCTAGTGGCCGTCAGAGCTAGGACCAACACTGTAGGAAGGTAGGATACTTCTGCATGGTTACCCCCACTTTTTGCATGGTGCTAAGCTGTTTTTGACTAGTCTGACTGGGATCCTGCTAATTAGGACCCCAATCTCTCCACTTTCTCCCTTAAATTGTTATGTTCAGTACTTAGGTACATCCCAGATTAGATACTGGGGCACCCTTATCAGTTCCTAGTATATGGTACTAAGGTAACCAGGGCATAGGTACCCCAGAGGTCCCCCCATGGGCTAAGGCATGCATTATGCTACCCATGGGAGGCCATTCAAAACAGAACAACAGGCCTGCCATTGCAGCCTGTGTAAGATGGTGCTAGCACCACTTACTAAAGATAGGGCCATATGTATCAATGTTAGGTTTTGCGATTCTCCAATAGCGAATTTTTGAGAATCGCTATTTGAGAATCGCAAAATGCTATGTATGTAGGATTTGCAATAAATTTTGCGAATTCTACATATTCCTTAATTGCGAATCGCAAATTACGATTCACAATTAAGGAATACCTAGAGGCCCATAGGAATGAATGGGAAGACATTCTCAATTTGCGATTCCCAATTAGAGAATCGCAAATTGAGAATGCAATTTCAAGTTTGCCAGGGTGTCAAAAGGACACCCTGTTGCACCCCTGAAATGAGCATGGGTGCATATGTGGCGCACATGCATGCCCTAAGGGCCTGTGTGTGCATCACATGCCACTTTGAAAAATGCAAAAATGTAAATTTTTGAAAGAAATCGCAAATTACCACCAACCTTTAATTAGTGGTAATTTGCGATTCCTTCTGCCATATTCGCACAACTTGGGTGCTTCATACATTGCATTTAAGGAATCGCAATTTGCGATTCCTTAAATGCATTCGCAAAATAAAGAATCGCAAATTTTGCGATTCCTTAATTTGCGAGACAGTTGACAGTTTTATACATAGCACTAAGCCAAATTGTGATCGCAAATGCTGAAATTCTGCGAATTTCAGCGTTTGCGATCGCAATTTGCCTTGATACATATGGCCCATAGATTTTCTATATCTAGGGTCACTGCGCTTAAAATCTATAAGTCTCCCCTATAGCAGGACTTTGCAATCCTGAAGGCAGGGTTCTTGGCTCTAAATGTGAGGGTGCCCCTAAATGAGCAGGGCACCCCTACAGCCTACGGAGTCCATTCTCCCAGGTTTTAAGTGAAACAGCCATATACCATATAGAGGGGCACCGCGTAAGTATGCGATGACCGTCTCAAAACTGGATGCAACTAATACAATCATGTTTGGTATCAAACGTGTTGGAATCATACCTCCCACACCATAAACGGTGTGGGAGGTATGATTCCAAACACTGGAAGAGCCCTCCGTTAGGCTCTCCATGTTCCTGGTACCAGTCTTCTAGACCCGGACAGCACAAAATGGTTGCTGCCAACCAGAGACATGATTCTGCTCTCCTGAAGGTAGAACAATAGGCATCCTGTCACAGGGAGGTGTGACCAGCTCCCAGACAGGATTTAGAGTATTGGGGCAGGGTGGGTGTGCTTGCCAGCGCCACTCAGTCTGTATGAGGGGCACATTTGGTGTCTATCCATGCATAGTCCAGTTCAAACCAGCTCTGGGAGCCGTTGCCTGGCGCGAAACTGGACAAAGGACATGGGAGTAACCTCCCCCTTGTCCAGACCGCCCCTGGGAGGGTCCCCTGAATCATCCCAACCCTTTCCTAAGGGTACTTAAGGGCTTACCTGTGGGTGAGTCCCTAGATTCGTCGTGGGACAAGATTCAATTCAGACACTACTTCTTCTTCTACCGTCTGGGCACTCTGTATTTCGCTGAACTTCATTTGGGCCCAACTTCGTCTCCCTTCCAGCCTGCTGCATCGTCTGTACCTGTTCACCATACAGGAACCTTCCAAGGCCTGTGGGCATCAAAGACGCCTGAAGGAATCTCCCTTGAAGTGAAGGAGTCACTTCCTTGCATTCGCATGCACCGCAACTAAGCTGATCGGTCTCCTGATTCTGAGCCCCTTCAGACTCCGGAAGGTTCTGCAACACAGGTGATGGTTCTCCACAGCTCCTGAGGCCTGCCCTGCCCTCACATCAAGTTTGAGGCCAGTATACCTCGTGGGAGCCGCAGGAACTGAACCCATGTGTACCACGTCAACTTGCAGTTGCAAAGGTTTGTTGGCTTCCTTTCAAGAAGATCTTCGGGCTCCAAGTAGCCCTAACCTCGAGCATCACTAGTGACCAGAATCTTCGGCCACACCACATCGTTTGCATCGTGGCCTGCATCTTTTGGTGAGCTGCTTGAGGCCCTCTCGACACTCCAGTGCCTCTGGCCTGTGGGTCTATTTGAGGGTAAACTTTGCTTCTTTTGGGCTCCCCTGATTACTCGGGGCCTGCCCTGACTACCCTGCTTGTGGTGAGTCCCCTGGTTCTAGCTGGTCCTGACACTGCACCTTCTTCGACTTCAGCAAGGGTGGCATTTGCCAAGGCTTGTTGGTGCTCCCACCGGACACCCACCCCTCAACACTTGATATCTGATATGGGACAGCTCGCGCATCGCTCCTGGTCTTCATTGGCATCGCCTGGTCCTCACAGCTGCAGAGTCAAGGTCCTCGTCAACTCTCCTGCAACTCCCGGCATTGTTGGGTATTCGTCTTCCAGATCTCCTGGTCACTCCTAAGTGACATAGACTCTGTCCCCTCTGCTTGCAGGTACCTCTCAACTAGAATCCACCTTTGGATTCCACTGGGCACTTTCTCCTTTTTCACCAGCGGCACTTTTGTGAAGTCCTCCATTGGGTTCGACGGCAGTTTCCGACACCACTTCACCGCTATGCACCCGGCTTCCCTGTTGTAGGTAACATGAGCACTAGGGTATCCACGGGTGGGGTGGCTCTCCAACCTTCTGTCTTCCTCGTGGTTTCAAAGGCTCCACTGGGAAGGGTCCTTAATCTTTAAAAATCCAACCACGACTTACAGTTGACTTGTAAGTAGAACGAGGTCATGTTCCCACACTGCACACGATCTCCGTGGGGTTCCTAGTTACTCACCTTGGGTGGGTATTGGGGTCCAGCACTTCTACGTACTCTCAACCTTGTCTTGACCCTGTAAGACCTGGGGTCTCCAGGCCCTATGGGGCGGTAACGTGACACGAGCGGTCGGGCCACCAAAGGTCTGTGTGTAAAGCAACCATACAACACGCACCTCACATGGAACAAGGAACACACACAATAAGTGACGCCACACGGTAGGAGTTAAGTAAATACTCAAGTTTATCCAAGCAGATCACGTTAGATGCAGTTCATGAGGTAGCAGTACATTTCATAATCTGGTAATACCACAAATGATATTCATAACATATCCGTACTGCCTGGGGTACAACTACCCTTCACCTAGAGGTACACGCGCGCTTCATTTTCCTGTAGCGCCTTAGGGGGGTGATGATGGCGCTAGGCGCGCTAACTGGTGAGGACCTCAGAACGGGGCATCTAGCACAGAGAGCTACTCGTAATAGATGTCATTTAGCATTTCATTATGGAACATGAATAACAGTGCGCTACTCGTAATCAATAGCACGTAGTACTTCAACATGGGCGTGAATAACAGCGCGCTACTCGTAATCAATAGCACGTGGTACTACATTATGGAACATGAATAACAGAGAGCTACTCGTAATCACTAACACGTAGCACTTCAATATGGCACATGAATAACAGAGCGCTACTCGTAATCACTAACATGTAGCACTTCAATATGGCACATGAACAACGGAGCGCTACTCGTAATCACTAGCATGTAGCACTTCAATATGGCACATGAATAACAGAGCGCTACTCGTAATCACCAACATATAGCACTTCAATATGGCACATGAATAACAGAGCGCTACTCATAATCACTAGCATGTAGCACTTCAATACGGCACATGAATAACAGTGCGCTACTCGTAATGACTGACATTGAGCACTTCCATCCGGCACAGGAATATCAGAGCGCTACTTGTAATTATGGACATTGAGCACTTCAATCCGGCACAGGAATGACAGAGCGCTACTTGTAATTATGGGCGCTAGGTACTTCAATGCGGGGTAGGACAGTCAATGCGCCTCACGAAGCTTTTAGCTGGAAGCGCCAGGGACGGGAGGAGCGAGTCTCTCGGCTCCGGTGCAGTTCGTAGGGCACCTCGCTTCAGAGCACAAGGAGAGGATCCCTCGGCGGGGTCTCTCTGTCGCGCTGGCAGGCGGGAACTCCCACGGAGAGGGGACCCGGGCTGAGGGTGCGGTGCGGTTCCCGACCAGTAGGGGGCGCACCAGGGGCAATCCCAGCCTCGGGGCTTACCTCATTCTCGGCGTCAGACGGCGTCTGCTCCAGTGACGAAGGGGAAACTCGGCCCCAGGCCTCGCGCACCTTCTCACACAGCTCCGACGGCAGCGGCGGGGCCCCGGGCTTCTCACGGGCCTCGCGACTCTGCAGGGCACTTCTTCCGGCCTCCGGGCCGCGGCGGTGGGCGCGCTGGCTTCCACGTCACAGGGGGGGGCTCAAGTTAAGGATGGGGGTTCCGCGCTCAGCGGAGCACGCTGCCGGGGGTCCCAGGCCAGGTCAGGGAGAGCAGGGGTCACAGCGCTAATACCTGGTCGATCCCCGGTGGCTCTTCAATCTGCTTTGCATACGGCTTCAGGGGTCAGTCTGGACACGCAGTCTCAGTGCTTGGCATATAAGGTTTAGAGTTCAATCTGGACACGCAGTCTCAGTGCTTGGCATATAAGTCTCTGTTCTCAGATGTTAGATAAAGTCTTGTTGGCGCAGATGTATCTGGCGCCCTTAAAGGGTTCTGTTACAGGGGGGTAGGGATAGAGAGGGCGACTAGATCCTTCCTAGTCAGGCTGGGCAGAGAGTCTCTGGGTCCTCCTACTGCTGGGCAAGATCAGTGGGTTTCACAGGGTCCCTCACTCACTTAAGAGGCAGCACCTAAATCCTGTCACTCTCAGAGGCATAAGTCCCTGGCTAGGCCCTACCGCCTACACTCCTGGTGGATTCTTCCAGCTCTGCTTCACCCCAATGGCCAACTCACCACAAAAGTTTCCCTCCCACTCTTAAGTAGCCCTAGGTCAGGTGACCTCTAGCCAAGGCGGCAAAAGAAAAACCACACCTCCCTTCTAGAAGGTTCCAGCACATTCCAGGAGCTTCCCCACTCTACCTATGGGACAAAAAGGCGGGCTGGAGTCGCAACATTGTTGTGGGGTTCCAGCCAGCTCCTGGCAGCTAGGGTGCTACTATGAAAGACCACTCTGCAGTAGCAGGGGCCTGTGGCAGCCATCTTGGGAGAAGGGAGCACCTGCACCTTAACACTGATTGGCAATGAAAAGGCGCCCGGAGACCTAGTCCAACATAAAAATGAGGGTGGAAAAAATGAGGCACGATACAAAAATAGAAGGGGAGACCACCCTAGGGCTGACAGGTCCAACATGCGTCCCCCCCAGCCGAAAGAGGGGAGAGCTACCCAACCTCTAGGGAGTTCTCATCACTAAGGCGGAAAACCTGGAGAGACCGTCAGCATTGGCGTGGTCAACTCCGGGCCGATGTTCCACCCGAAAGTCCATCCCCTGTAGGGAAATGGACCACCTCAACAACTTGGGGTTTTCGCCTCTCATCTGCATGAGCCAGCGAAGGGGGCGGTGGTCGGTCTGGATAAGGAAGTGAGTGCCAAAGAGGTATGGCCTCAACTTCTTCAGTGCCCAGACCACCGCGAAGGTGCTCCATCGCCGTTCCCGAGGGAGGAGTCTTCTGGATATGAAGGCCACAGGTTGATCTTGGCCCTCGGTATTGAGTTGCGAGAGCACCGCACCTATGCCGTTTCTCTGAGGCATCTGTCTGTACAATAAATTCCTTGCTGAAATCTGGTGTTGCTAGTACTGGAGCGGTACACATCGCATGTTTCAGCGTGTCAAAGGCCTCTTGGCATGCAGCTGTCCATATGACCTTGCGAGGTTGCTTCTTTGAGGTCAATTTCGTCAAGGGGGCTACGATGGTGCCATATCCCTTGACGAACCGGCGGTAATACCCAGTGAGGCCGAGGAAAGCTCGGACCTCTGTTTGGGACTTGGGGGGCTCCCAAGCCAAGATGGTTTCGATTTTGGCCTGGAGGGGTTGCACCTTACCTCCGCCCACCAGGTGTCCCAGGTACACGACAGATCCCATTCCAATCTGGCACTTGCTGGCTTTAATTGTTAAGCCAGCGCGTTGCAGCCCCTGCAATACCTCCTGGAGGTGTTGCAGATGGTCCTCTCAGGTGCCACTGAAGACAGCTATGTCATCCAGGTAGGCCGCTGAGAAGGACTCCAGGCCAGATAGTACCTGTTTCACTAACCGCTGGAATGTGGCCGGAGCATTCGTGAGCCCAAAGGGCATCACTCAAAACTGGTAGTGGCCCTCGGGGTGGAGAACGCTGTCTTCTCCCTTGCTCCATCGGCCATGGCAATCTGCCAATATCCGGATGTCAGGTCAATGGTGCTGAGTTACCGGGCTGCTCCCAGACGGTCCACCAGCTCGTCTGCACGTGGCATGGGGTGAGCATCTGTCTTCGTGACAGAGTTCAACCCCCGGTAGTCCACACAGAACCGAAGCTCCGGTGTCGTACCCGGTGGGGCCGCTTTCGGCACCAACACCACTGGACTAGCCCACGGGCTGCTGGAAGGTTCTATCACCCCCAGCTCCAGCATCTTTGCCACCTCACGCTGGATGCTATCCTTCACTCGGTCAGAGAGCCGGTAAGACTTGTTCTTCACCGGGGGGCTGTCCCCTGTGTCCACATCATGGGTACACAAATGAGTGATTCCAGGCGTGAGGGAGAACAACGAGGCGAACTGTCCCAGGACATGGCGACAGTCCCTCTGTTGCTCTGGGGTCAAGGATGGGGAGAGGACTACACCTTCCACCGAACCATCCTCCTCTTGCACCGCTAGAAGGTCAGGAAGAGCTTCACTCTCTTCCTCTTCGCTCCCATCCGTCACCATAAGGAGAGCAAGCTCTGATCGCTCCTGGTGCGGCTTCAGGCGGTTGACGTGGAGCACCCTGAGGGGCTGACGGGGGGTTTTCACATCTACAACGTACGTGGTCTGGCCTCGCCGCTCCACAATGTCGAACGGGCCAGTCCACCGGTCCTGGAGGGCACAAAGCTCCCCAGGTTCCATAACCCACACCTTCTGTCCAACGTCTAACTCGACTGTCCGAGCGTTGCGGTCATACCACTCCTTCATCACGGTCTGGCTAGCCTCCAGGTTCTCTGTGGCTGCCTTCCACAGCTTGGCCGTCCGGCTGCGGAACGCCAGCATGTAGCTGACAATGTCACGGGGAAGCTTCTGTGAAGTCTTCTCCCACCCCTCCTTCACTAAACTGAGGGGACCCCGAACGGGATGGCCATAGAGCAATTCAAACGGGCTGAACCCGACTCCCTTCTGCGGTACCTCCCGGTAGGAGAATAACAAGCAGGGGAGGAGGACGTCCCATTTACGCCTCAAGCCCTCTGGTAGGCTTCGGATCTTTCCCTTCAATGTCTTATTGAAGCGCTATACAAGTCCGTTAGTCTGGGGATGGTAAGGAGTGGAGAACCGGTAGGTCACCCCACACTCCTTCCACATGGCCTGCATGTAGGCCGACATGAAATTGGTGCCCCTGTCCGACACCACGACCTTGGGGAATCCCACTCGGGTAAAAATCCCCAACAGTGCCCGCGCCACCACCAGTGCAGTGATGGTCCTCAGAGGAATAGCCTCTGGGTACCTTGTGGCGTGGTCCACCCAAACCAAGATGAACCGGTGTCCCACTGCGGTCGGAGGGTCCAATGGCCCAACAATATCGATACCAACCCTCTAAAAAGGGGTCCCGACCACGGGGAGCGGTTCCAACGGGACCTTCAACTTAGTCCCAGTCTTGCCACTAGCCTGACAAGACTTGCAGGTCTTGCAAAAGGTGTCTGATGCAATCCTCATCTTGGGCCAATAAAAATGGGGGACCAACCGTGCAAAGGTTTTGTCCTGACCAAGGTGTCCGGCTAAGGGTATCTCGTGCGCTAACTCCAACAGAAAGGCCCGGTAACATTGGGGGACCACTATGGCCCTCGAAGATCCATGTACCGGCACCCTGGGCTCACTGTATAGGAGACCATCCTCCCAATACACGTGATAACCTCCCAGTTCCTGACTGGCCACTTGGGCTTCGGCCTGCCGCCGCATGCCTTCAAGCGTGGGGCACGCCCTTTGTGCCTGACAAAATTCCTCCCGGGTAGGCCCTCCTTCCACATGCCAGTCAGCAAGGATCGGCAAGTCCTCCACAGGAACGACATCTACCTCCGCGGACTCCGGGGGCACCTCTCCGGCCTCCCCATCCATCTCACGAGGCATGTCCTCTACCACCTTCTTCTTTCCACGTTGGGCTTTGGGTTGGGCCCTGATGCCAGGCTCCAACCCAGGGTGAGTTCCATGCCGGGCAGCCATGGACCGCGTGCTGACGCAAGTCCACCCTGGTAATCCCAGCATCTTGGTGTGAGCGTGAAACTCGACGTCTTTCCACTTGGTGTGCTCCAGGTCGTTCCCTAGCAAACACCCCACAGGCAAGGCAGGGCTCACAGCAACTCTCAGTAGGCCTCTGACTCCTCCCCACTCAAATGGAACACGAGCCACTGGATAGTGACTCATACTGCCGTCAGCCAATACGGCCGGATGGAACTCCTCGGGGATTACTTGGTCTGGGGACACCAGCCGCCGCACGACAGTGGTCATGCTGGCCCCTGTGTCTCTCAGAGCTTCCACCTCCTCCCCATTAATTCTCACCCTCTGCTGATATTTAGCAGTGTTCGGGGGCAGGGACACTACGGGGACCACCTCTCTATCCCTGAGTGAAACCAGCGTCAGGCCTGTCCACTCCCCTTCCCTATCTAAGGGCAGCTCTACCCCAAGCGCTATACTACTCACCCCGGGACTTTTCCCGCCCGTTGGGGCTGGTGGTCGCTTGCAACACTTGGGATCTCCCCTGTAGTGTCCAATCTCCCCACACTCGTAGCACCGCACAATCCTAGGCTGCTGACTCCTGTCAGGGTAAGTGGGTCTTGTGGAATTGGACGGGGGTGGGGTTCCTACTCCCTTCCCAAACTTATTTTGGGGACCTTGCGAGAACTCCACCTTTTTATCTCCCCCCTCTTTCTTCTGGGGGAAACCCTGCCCGCCTTTCGAGCCATCTCCCCCGGGGCCCTTGTGAGACACCCGGGTGCTCACCCAAATATCTGCCTCCTCCGCAAGCTCACGGGGATCCATCAACTTGCGGTCCACCAGATGTTGGCGCAGCTCCGGAAAGCTCTTATCCAAGAGGTGCTCCCTTAAAAAAAGATCGTACAACCCTTGGTAGTCCTGCACCTCGCTGCCACGCACCCAACCATCTAGTGCCTTCCTCGCATAATCAAAAAAATCTACCCATGTCTGTGTGGACAGCTTATGGCTGCCACAAAACTTTTGCCTGTACCTCTCGGGGTTGAGACCAAACTTTTTTAACAAGGCCTCCTTCATGGGGGCATACCTTACCTGATCCGCCTTGGCCAAATATAACAGGGTGTCCCTAACATTGGGAGGTATATACCGGTATAAACCACCTCCCAAATTACTCTCGGGTACCCCATGGGCCGTCAAGGCTACCTCGTATGCCTCCAACCATTTCATGATGTCGTCCCCCACTGTGTAATTGGCAATTACCTCTTTAGGTAGGTAGAACTTTGACTCTTGAGGTTCCTTAGGTATGCTGCCACCATTGTCCTTATTGGACGCGTTCAATTGGAGGGCGCGTAACTCCAGCTCTTTTAGCTGAAGCTCGTGCGCAAGCCTCTTCTCCTCCATTGCCCATCTCCTATTTTCTCTTTCCTGTTCCACTCTGGCCAATTCCCTTTCTTTCTCTTGTTCTAACTTGGCCAGCTCCCACCTTAACTGCCTCTCTTTCCTCCTGTCTTCGTACTCCTCTGGAGACGCGCTCCTCCTCGACCCTGTCCTACTACTGGCCCCAGAACGTCTCCCTGGGGGCACATTTTCAGACACATCTACATTCAATATGTCGGTCACTTCTTGGGCGCTCTCCTCCTGAGGTGCCTCTGGTGCCTCCTGTCCCTCATCCCCTCTCCCTTCTGGGTGGGCTTCTACCCATGCCCTAATGGCGGTGCGGAGTACCGGTCCTTTGGCCTTCCGTACCCCAGGCACCCCCATCCCCTGCCCAAACTCCCTTAGTTGCTTCACTGAGTACCCCTCGAGGTCAGCTACCCGGAATTCCATTCTGGCAGGTGGGGACCTAGACACTAAGGAGAAAATTTCCTAGGGTATAGGTAACAGTTCTCAGCTAACCAGGACTCTTGCACTTTCAACCTGGACAGTGAAAATAACAATGCAGCAATCAATGGTTTTCAAGCTCTGGAACAAATAGGCGTTTAATTGTGGCGCCCTCTGCCTCACGGAAGGGTGCTGTATGGTCACAGGTCCTAAGGATCCCACTGCTCGCCAACAATGTAAGACCTGGAGTCTCCAAGCCCTATGGGGCGGTAACGTGACACGAGTGGTCGGGCCACCAAAGGTCTGTGTGTAAAGCAACCATACAACACGCACCTCACATGGGACAAGGAACACACACAATAAGTGACGCCACACGGTAGGAGTTAAGTAAATACTCAAGTTTATCCAAGCAGATCACGTTAGATGCAGTTCATGAGGTAGCAGTACATTTCATAAGCTGGTAATACCGCAAATGACATTCATAACATATCCGTACTGCTTGGGGTACAACTACCCTTCACCTAGAGGTACACGCGCGCTTCATTTTCCTGTAGCGCCTTAGGGGGGTGATGATGGCGCTAGGCGCGCTAACTGGTGAGGACCTCAGAACGGGGCATCTAGCACAGAGAGCTACTCGTAATAGATGTCATTTAGCATTTCATTATGGAACATGAATAACAGTGCGCTACTCGTAATCAATAGCACGTAGTACTTCAACATGGGCGTGAATAACAGCGCGCTACTCGTAATCAATAGCACGTGGTACTTCAATATGGAACATGAATAACAGAGCGCTACTCGTAATCACTAACACGTAGCACTTCAATATGGCACATGAATAACAGAGCGCTACTCGTAATCACTAACATGTAGCACTTCAATATGGCACATGAACAACGGAACGCTACTCGTAATCACTAGCATGTAGCACTTCAATATGGCACATGAATAACAGGGCGCTACTCGTAATCACCAACATATAGCACTTCAATATGGCACATGAATAACAGAGCGCTACTCATAATCACTAGCATGTAGCACTTCAATACGGCACATGAATAACAGTGCGCTACTCGTAATGACTGACATTGAGCACTTCCATCCGGCACAGGAATATCAGAGCGCTACTTGTAATTATGGACATTGAGCACTTCAATCCGGCACAGGAATGACAGAGCGCTACTTGTAATTATGGGCGCTAGGTACTTCAATGCGGGGTAGGACAGTCAATGCGCCTCACGAAGCTTTTAGCGGGAAGCGCCCGGGACGGGAGGAGCGAGTCTCTCGGCTCCGGTGCAGTTCGTAGGGCACCTCGCTTCAGAGCAGTCACGGGGGCACAAGGAGAGGATCCCTCGGCGGGGTCTCTCCGTCGCGCTGGCAGGAGGGAACTCCCATGGAGAGGGGACCCGGGCTGAGGGTGCGGTACGGTTCCCGACCAGTAGGGGGGCGCACCAGGGGCAATCCCAGCCTCCGGGCTTACCTCGTTCTCGGCGTCAGACGGCGTCCGCTCCAGCGACGAAGGGGGAACTCGGACCCAGGCCTCGCGCACCTTCTCACACAGCTGCGACGGCAGCGGCGGGGCCCCGGGCTTCTCACGGGCCTCGCGACCCTGCAGGGCACTTCTTCCGGCCTCCGGGCCGCGGCGGTGAGCGTGCTGGCTTCCACGTCACAGGGGGGGGCTCAAGTTAAGGATGGGGGTTCCGCGCTCAGCGGAGCACGCTACCGGGGGTCCCAGGCCAGGTCAGGGAGCGCAGGGGTCACAGCGCTAATACCTGGTCGATCCCCGGTGGCTCTTCAATCTGCTTTGCATACGGCTTCAGGGGTCAGTCTGGACACGCAGTCTCAGTGCTTGGCATATAAGGTTTAGAGTTCAATCTAGACACGCAGTCTCAGTGCTTGGCATATAAGTTTGAGAGTTCAATCTGGACACGCAGTCTCAGTGCTTGGCATATAAGTCTCTGTTCTCAGATGTTAGATAAAGTCTTGTTGGCGCAGATGTATCTGGCGCCCTTAAAGGGTTCTGTTACAGGGGGGTAGGGATGGAGAGGGCGACTAGATCCTTCCTAGTCAGGCTGGGCAGAGAGTCTCTGGGTCCTCCGACTGCTGGGCAAGATCAGTGGGTTTCACAGGGTCCCTCACTCACTTAAGAGGCAGCACCTAAATCCCGTCACTCTCAGAGGCATAAGTCCCTGGCTAGGCCCTACCGCCTACACTCCTGGTGGATTCTTCCAGCTCTGCTTCACCCCAATGGCCAACTCACCACAAAAGTTTCCCTCCCACTCTTAAGTAGCCCTAGGTCAGGTGACCTCTAGCCAAGGCGGCAAAAGAAAAACCACACCTCCCTTCTAGAAGGTTCCAGCACATTCCAGGAGCTTCCCCACTCTACCTATGGGACAAAAAGGCGGGCTGGAGTCGCAACATTGTTGTGGGGTTCCAGCCAGCTCCTGGCAGCTAGGGTGCTACTATGAAAGACCACTCTGCAGTAGCAGGGGCCTGTGGCAGTCATCTTGGGAGAAGGGAGCACCTGCACCTTAACACTGATTGGCAATGAAAAGGCGCCCGGAGACCTAGTCCAACATAAAAATGAGGGTGGGAAAAATGAGGCACGATACAAAAATAGAAGGGGAGACCACCCCAGGGCTGACAGGTCCAACAGACCCGATTCGTAGTTCTTATACCACTTTCTTAATATATGGTCCCCCCCTCCCCAGGGGTCCACTGTGTATTTTGTGCTATTTACAGTGATTTCTATGCAAAGTATTGTATGCATTGTGCATATCTCCGGGTAGGAGATATCTAAATGTATTAGAGAGTATTATATAATTAATACATATTTTTATAAATACTTGTGTGGTTCTTTTTCACTTAATCTATACATAATAGATTGTGTTCTGGTAAAAGAAGCTTCTTTACACTCCTTCTGGACCAAACCTGAAGGCTGCTCTCCACAGCCACCCCTTGGAGAGCTTTCTATGGTTGTCTAAGACCTTCTAAATCACCATAATGGTTGTCTGGACTTGTGCAGGATGTCCACTTACATAAGTGTACATCATAAACCAGGCCAGCTTCTCACAAACACCCACATCCACAGACCACACAAGAAATCTAGGGATTATCCTAGATGACAAGCTCAACATGACGGCTCAAGTCAACGCAATGGTCGCCTCAGAATACCAGATGGACACAGTTATCACCAGCAAGATGGACTATGGCAACACCCTCAATGCCGGAATCTCCCAAAAACTACTACACATACTCCAGACCAGCCAGGACGCATTCACAAGACTCATACTCTACCTCCCACGCTGCACCCACATCACACAACACCTCAGGAAGCCTCACTGGCTCCCCATTCACAGAAAGCCCTACACAACACAGGCCCAGAATACCTGAAAAGACGCCTACACTTTCACCAACCCACCAGACACCTACACTCTGACTTACTCTCACTTGCACACACTCCTGCATCCGCAAAAGCAAAACTGGAGGTCGCCCCTTCTCCTACATCGCACCTCCCTCCACACATCTGAGCCTCCTCCTCACGTATTGAGTTTCGCAAGAAAGCTGAAGACCTGGCTGTTCATATAAGCACCTTGGGGCCACACACCTACACACCTTGTCCAAGTGCCTGGATAACTTCACGGGTGATTAGTGCACTATACAAATTAACATAACAAGGAAGTGGATGCTGTTCACAAGTCACAAGTGCCAGGGTTGAAGAGGATACTGTGTTCCTGGAAGGAAGTGAATGCTGTTCAGAAACCATAAGTGCCAGGGGGGAAGTTAATGACGTCCAAAGACCACAAGTGCCAGAAAGAAACGGAATGAGCAGCCGAGATAGATGTGCCAAGAACCGGGCATTTAGCAAGGAGTAAAAATGCCAAGAAGGGTGAGGAAGCAGAACACACAGCCTAAAGTGCGTACAGGAGGTTTGAACACAGGCCTGCACTGCCTCCGCCTCTTGGTCTCTGGTGCGTACCGGAGGTTTGAAGGAAGGCCTGCCTCTGCCTCCTGGTCTCTGGTGCGTACCGGAGGTTTGAAGGACGGCCTGCCTCTGCCTCCTGGTCTCTGGTGCGTACCGTAGGCTTGAAGGACTGCCTGCCTCTGCCTCTTGGTCTCTGGTGCGTAACTGAGGTTTGAAGAAAGGCCTGCCTCAGCCTCTTTGTTTTGGTGCGTACATTGGAGGTTTGAAGGAAGGCCTGCCTCTGCCTTTTGGTCTCTGGTGCGTACCAGAGGTTTGAAGGAATGCCTGCCTCCACCTCTTGGTCTCTGGTGCGTACCGGAGGTTTGAAGGAAGGCCTGTCTCCGCCTCCTGGTCTCTCGTGCGTACCGGAGGTTTGAAGGAAGGCCTGCCTCCGCCTCCTGGTCTCTGGTGCATACCGGAGGTTTGAAGGAAGGCCTGCCTCTGCCTCCTGGTCTCTGGTGCGTACCGAAGGTTTGAAGGAAGGCCTGCCTCCGCCTCTTGGTCTCTGGCGCGTACCGGAGGTTGGAAGGAAGGCCTGCCTCAGCCTCCTGGTCTGTGGTTCGTACCAGAGGTTTGAAGAAAGGCCTGCCTCCGCCTCTTGGTCTCTGGTGCGTACCGGAGGTTTGAAGAAAGGCCTGCATCCGCCTCTTGATCTCTGGTGCATACCGGAGGTTTGAAGGAAGCCCTGTCCCCGCCTCCAGGTCTCTGGTGTGTACCGGAGGTTTGAAGGAAGGCCTGCCTCCGCCTCCTGGTCTGTGGTGGGTACCGGAGGTTTGAAGGAAGGCCTGCCTCCGCCTCTTGGTCTCTGGTGCGTACCGGAGGTTTGAAGGAAGGCCCGCCTCTGCCTCTTGGTCTCTGGTGCGTACTGGAGGTTTGAAGGAAGGCCTGCCTCTGCCTCCTGGTTTGTGGTGCGTACTGGAGGTTTGAAGGAAGGCCTGCCTCTGCCTCTTGGTCTCAGGTGCGTACCGGGGGTTTGAAGAAAGGCCTGCCTCTGCCTCTTGGTCTCTGGTGCGTACCGGAGGTTTGAAGAAAGGCCTGCCTCCGCCTCTTGGTCTCTGGTGCGTACTGGAGGTTTGAAGGAAGGCCTGCCTCCGCCTCTTGGTCTCTGGTGCGTACCGGAGGTTTGAAGGAAGGCCTGTCTCCGCCTCCAGGTCTCTGTCGCGTACCGGAGGTTTGAAGGAAGGCCTGCCTCCGCCTCCTGGTCTCTGGTGCGTACCGGAGGTTTGAAGGAAGGCCTGCCTCCGCCTCCTGGTCTCTGGTGCGTACCGGAGCTTTGAAGGTAGGCCTGCCTCAGCCTCTTGGTCTCTGGTGCGTACCGGAGCTTTGAAGGAAGTCCTGCCTCAGCCTCTTGGTCTCTGGTGCGTACCGGAGGTTGGAAGGAAGTTCTGCCTCAGCCTCCTGGTCTGTGGTGTGTACCGGAGGTTTGAAGAAAGGCCTGCCTTCGCCTTTTGGTCTCTGGTGCGTACCGGAGGTTTGAAGAAAGGCCTGCCTCCGCCTCTTGGTCTCTGGTGCGTACCGGAGGTTTGAAGGAAGGCCTGCCTCCGCCTCTTGGTCTCTGGTGCGTACCGGAGGTTTGAAGGGTGGCCTGTCCCCGCCTCCAGGTCTCTGGTGCGTACCGGAGGTTTGAAGGAAGGCCTGCCTCTGCCTCCTGGTCTCTGGTGCATACCTGAGGTTTGAAGGAAGGCCTGCCTCCGCCTCCTGGTCTATGGTGCGTACCGGAGGTTTAAAGGAAGGCCTGACTCCGCCTCCTGGTCTGTGGTGCGTACCGGAGGTTTGAAGGAAGGCCTGCCTCCGCCTCTTGGTCTTGTGTGCGTACCGGAGGTTTGAAGGAAGGCCTGCCTCTGCATCTTGGTCTCTGGTGCGTATCGTAGGTTTGAAGGAAGGCCTGCCTCCGCCTCCTGGCCTCTGGTGCGTACCGGAGCTTTGAAGGAAGGCCTGCCTCCGCCTCTTGGTCTCTGGTGCGTACCGGAGGTTTGAAGGAAGGCCTGCCTCTGCCTCTTGGTCTCTGGTGCGTACCGGAGGTTTGAAGGAAGGCCTGCCTCCGCCTCCTGGTCTCTGGTGCGTACCGGAGCTTTGAAGGAAGGCCTGCCTCCGCCTCTTGGTCTCTGGTGCGTACCGGAGGTTTGAAGGACCGCCTCCTGGTCTCTGGTGCGTACCGGAGGTTTGAAGGACCGCCTCCTGGTCTCTGGTGCGTACCGGAGGTTTGAAGGAAGGCCTGCCTCCGCCTCTTGGTCTCTGGTGCGTACCGGAGGTTTGGAGGAAGGCCTGCCTCCGCCTCTTGGTCTCTGGTACGTACCGGAGGTTTGAAGGAAGGCCTGCCTCCGCCTCTTGGTCTCTGGTGCGTACCAGAGGTTTGAAGGAAGGCCTGTCTCCGCCTCCAGGTCTCTGGCGCGTACCGGAGGTTTGAAGGAAGGCCTGCCTCTGCCTCTTGGTCTCTAGTGCGTACCGGGGGTTTGAAGAAAGGCCTGCCTCCGCCTCTTGGTCTCTGGTGTGTACCGGAGGTTTGAAGAAAGGCCTGCCTCCGCCTCTTGGTCTCTGGTGCGTACCGGAGGTTTGAAGGAAGGCCTGCCTCCGCCTCCTGGTCTGTGGTGCGTACCGGAGGTTTGAAGGAAGGCCTGCCTCCGCCTCTTGGTCTCTGGTGCGTACCGGAGGTTTGAAGGAAGGCCTGCCTCTGCCTCCTGGCTTGTGGTGCGTACCGGGGGTTTGAAGGAAGGCCTGCCTCTGCCTCTTGGTCTCTGGTGCGTACCGGGGGTTTGAAGAAAGGCCTGCCTCCGCCTCCTGGTCTCTGGTGCGTACCGGAGCTTTGAAGGAAGGCCTGCCTCTGCCTCTTGGTCTCTGGTGCGTTCTGTAGGTTTGAAGGAAGGCCTGCCTCCGCCACTTGGTCTGTGGTGCGTACCGGAGGTAGGAAGGAAGGCCTGCCTCTGTCTCTTGGTCTCTGAAGGCACCAACTGTCGGCAGATTTACAACCATTTGGATGGCGGGACAGTGCTCCTACGAGCTCGACGCAGGGGGATGGCGCAGCGCACTGCCAGATACACGGCCCTCCCCACCTGGGCCCCAGTGCCGTGTGTAAAGCTTGCATCTGCCGCGGCCTATTCCCACCGGTGGCGCAGACCATCAGCCTGTGCTACGGTACTCTGAGGTGGAAACGAGGGACAGACAGGAAGCAGCCTGGAAGTACCACGACAGCGAAGACTTCAGTAGACAACGGCAGGTGCAGCTGCCCAGGAGCAGAATCATCTCTGCCAAGGCGGCCATATGGGACAAAGCTTCTGTGGGCCACTCCTACCGAGCACGGGGCACCCGCCTCCCCCACCCTCTAATTGCATCTCTTGGCGAAATATCTCTTACATTATTAATGGAATCTCCTCCCCATAATTCCTTTCCTCGCACCGTTCTCTCTCTGCTCTTCCTTTCGTCTCCCCTTCCTCGAGCATGTCTCTTCTCGTCTCTCAGCAATGTAAACAATTTCACGCGTTTGCCTTGACGTTCTTTTCTGTCGTCTTTTCTTGTCGCATTTATACATCACGCGTCTTGTTTTTATTTGTAGTTTTAGAATTCCCCACCCGTCTGTTGTCATTTCAATCTATCTTTCGGTGTGTTCAGGGTTGAAATCGTTTTCTTTCATTCAGTGCGTCATTAAATTATGCCACTGTTTCTTAAGGCGCTTCTTATACCGTGTTCTCTTTTGATATCTCATTATTCGGAGTTACCTCATTTATCCTTCCTGTTTTCTTTCGTTGCTTTTTTAAATCCATCTATTCTTTTTTTCACTTCTTAAAATGGCTCCTTTTCTCCAATTAACACTCATAAATTGCCTGAAGTTGTGTAGTTCTTTCTCGTTCTAGATCCTTAGAGAGCAGAAGCCTGTCCCTCACCAGGATACAACCACGCTGCACTACTGTATGTATATTATTATTGAGAGTCCTTCTCGCTTCTTGTTCTTGCCCTCTGCAACTGTATTGGACCCCAGAGACTGCTCCGACCCTTGGTCGCCTGCTATTGCACTCTATAGGACATATGTACAAGCCCCTAGCACCACCGGAGCAAAACTTTATTTTAAGTTCCGGTGTAGTAATGCCCTGCACCATTTTTACAGAGTGATGTTAAGCCACTTTTTTGGGCTTAACTCCGCTTTGTAAATATGGTACCCTTTCACGCAGGTATCTGTGTGAAAGAGGCGTGCAATGAGTGTTGGTGTGGGCGTTCCACCGCAACACCCATTGCTTTTTGATGCCTTCTCCAGATTTACAAGGAGGTGCAAATCTGGGGCTGGGCTAAAAACTACCGGCATGCAAGAGCAGGCGTTAGAAAAGCGTAACAAGGAGGAATACTTTTATTTCTCCTCGTTTTTGCTTTTTCTATGTGTGCGGAAGAGCAAAATGCCATTAACGATTGTTCGTGTGCAAGAAGGGACACCTTCCTGCATATAAACAATCATTAAATAATGGTGATGTGCTACTTCTATGTGTGCTGCACAATGCAGGGAAAACAAAGGAGTGCACCGTATTGTTATAAATATGGCACATACCTGCGTTTTGGAAATATATTTCCCGAGCTGAGCACCGCTGTGGGTGGCAGTCTGAATCCACAATAAACTGAAGATGATTACATAACTGGGGCCACGTGGATTCGAGCAGTGTATCTATCTATACTTATACCCTATATGAATAGTGAACCTGCACAGGGTGCTTAAATGTCCGTGATGTCATGAAAAGGAGAACATAAACAGGTTCAATAAAATGCATTCAACAAACCTCTACTTGTTTGTACATTTAACCTCCATAATTTCATTTTGTAATTTATCACATTTTTCCTTATTTGATCTCTTTGGTGGTGCTACCACCTAGTGGGCATATTGAGTATGGCTATGGAATGTCATTTGTTTTTTGCCTGACATTTTGTTAGGTTGTATTTAAAGCTCCCAGTTTTATGGTATTTATGTTTTTAAATATTTCCATCTGTATTTATGTATATTTATTTTTGGGCCACTTTAGTGTTATTTATCCATATTTATTTTGTGTTTTGAGAATAAATGGCGTCGTAAAATTGTATATTTCCACATTTAACAAACGCACTCATACTTATCAGTTTGTCACATTTTAGAAAATGAAGCAGGCAAAAATAGCGAAACACTACACCCACAGGTAAAAATCAGAATTATAAAACAAATATATGTTAACATATGCCTATATTTTGGGATGTCTCAACCTGTGTTTTTTAACATCCCATGCTGTCTATCTACTCAGATATTGTCCTGGATATCGAGAAAGATGGCATGAAGAGTCACCGACAAGAAGCACAATTTTCCGTATTTTGTCCGTTTTTAAAAATCAATAAAGACAGGAAACACATTGTTTTCTGTATTTATTTATCTGTGAAAACAGAAAACTGGGAGCCTTGTTTGTATTGTATTGTGCTATATAGTGTTGTAATGTAGTTGCATTTGAAAAGCATTTCATGGCCCTGATGAGGCACCAATACTATTTCATAGTAGTGGTGAGGTCCTCTGCTTACATGGTGTAGAGTTGCTTATTGTAGTTACCCCCCCCCCCCCCCACTCCACTAGCCTAACACTTTTTACTAGTCAGAGTGCAAGTGTGTGATGTGGAGTGATGCTGGGATGTATTTATGTTTGCAGCAGTAATGCCGTGTAATACCCATATCAATATGGTGATCGGCAGGAAGGTGACCATTGTAATCTTTATAGGTTGTGAAACAATCCATGGGGCAGGTTGTAAGGGTGTTGAGATCTACTATGGTATGTGTGTGGATGGTGGTGGGCTCGTTTGTGGCTTTTTTGTTCCACCTACCGCTTGACTTCCAGACTCTCTCTGTGTGCACCTCTAGTTGGGTCTGATACCGTGTGTAAGATGTTCCCTGGATCTCGGGAGCTTGGGCTGACTCCCATGATTTTTTTATTTCTAGATACTAATATCTCTTATAATGTGTGTGTTGTGCAAGTGCAATGTTATCTTGTCTTGTACTACTGAGCTATTTGTGGTATGCAACTTGGCTGGCAGCTGCCTTCCTGTTTAACAGTTTTTAACCGTGGGATCTTGCCCGTACAAGATGTGCCTGGGAGAGAACTTTTCCCCAGTAGCCCGGTGCGTGGGCATTGTTTTGTAACATTTGTTTCAGTGCACACTGCATACTCTTTGAGTGCGTACTTGCAACTCTGCACTTTGTCCGTAGGTTGTTGCTATCTGTAGTTTCATTCTAACCTGATACAGTCATAGGATGTGGCAATCCCCACAAAAGGGGCATGTGAATAGGATTGTTTACTTTCCAGCTAGAGATACACATTTACACCTCCTAGAGTGGGGGACTTCACCTCCACGCCCTCTGCACTAACTTTGTAGTGTAGGGAAAGTGACTGTAATAACCTGGCACTGGGGCGCAGGGAACCCCTTTGTGTCAGGGCTTCTCACCTTCATAAGGGCCTGACGTGGAAGCAGTTACACATCAGCTCCTAGGATTTGCATCAGAGGGCTGATGGCATCAGCATGCTCCAGGCATGTTAACGTCATCAATCTTCAACTCAGAAGCTGGCTGAAGCTGTGACACTCCAATAGGATGGGGTAGGTACTGTTGGAAAGCTGGAACCTTCCCCATTTTAAGATACCTTTCCCAAAGCTATTCCTGCTTGTGGATAACCATAGGAGGGCAAGAATCAAGAAGCACACCACTTACAGCCAGGGATTACTTTCATAGAGAGATCATGACCTCACATGCTTTTTTAAACCATAGCTTGCAGTACGTCTAAGGGACAAGAAATGGTAGTATCTATACTGGCCACACAACCCTACGTTCCCCTGAAGCACACATTTTCTGAAATGAGATGGGCCAAATACTGAACCCACCCCCCACAGGATTTTAAGAGTAGTTCTTCTCTTTCAAATCACACTAAAAGGCTGAGGTCTGGGGCCTTTCATATGGGTTTAATAATCCCACCCCTATGTATGTAGTATTGTTTTTAACAGGAAAAACGTGGAATATGGGCTCCAATTGTGAGTTCTGAAAACATATTTCTTCAAAAATGTGCTCATACTCACATGGTCAGTGGTGGACTAACCGCTACAATTAGCCCTGGATAATGTGTCCATACTAGCCCCATATGGTACAGATTGAATGTAGCGAGTGAGTCTGAATGTCTCCAAGAGGATTTGGGGCAAAGGCAAATTACATATATGTCGATAAAACATTTTGTGCGGTCCCTCAGTACTATCTGCAAGGATGGATATTTGATGATAAGTGTTTCCATTCACCCACCCCTAAAAGAAAGCCCCATTTAACCTGTTGGGGCTACAGCCTTGAACGAGATGCATGGGATGTACAAGATGTGGGAGAGTTGGGTTGTACACAAAAAACAATGTTGGGGCTTTTCAACCTCTGTGTTTTATCTCTGTTGAGTCACCAAAGCAAATCTAACTCACTATAATACTCTGGCTAAAATGATTTTGAGCAGCAACCTCCAGTGCCCATCCTTTTAATGCGGTCAGCTGCTATGGACAGCTTGGTAGGAGGCTCCAAGCAGAATGCTCACCGCACATGTTTGCAAACATGCAGGTTGAGCGAGGAAAACTGCTGTCTGACAGCCAGGCATCTGCACAAAGGTAGCACTGCGAACGATGGGACAGCGTTTAAATCGTTGTACCTCAATTGTGTAGTGAAAGAAACAGCACCATTCCTTTTTGGGTAAATTATGTAATCTGATTTTGACTTCGTGCATTTTAAGTTTAAACAGTGTTAAAGTTTTAACTTTGAATTACTACGTTACAAGGAATAGAGTCACCATACTGCATTCTGGACATTTTCCGCCCAAAGGATTCACATCTCGGGTCAGTTATCTTAGTTGAATTCTTTCATATATTTATACAGAAGCATATTTCTCTGAGGCAGCTTTATAGAAATGTGCAATAATATGCTAATTCCAGTAACATTAAAATTGTCCTGATGAAGGAGGAGGTGGGGTTCGAATTTCCATTGGTGTTCCCACTGACTACCTGAAAATCAAGGCGTGGGAAGCTCTTAGTTTTGGCAGAAAGAGGTCAGGCCTATATGTGTGGGGACAAGCTTAGAGAAATGACGTGTTTTTCCCTGAATTCTGTACAAGGGTGGCTGGCTCCTTCAGTGTCAGGTAGCCCTGGAAGGATGATGTCGTATCTCTTGATTGGGTGGGTATTGCATCAATTATCGAACTGTCCACCTTCCTTTTTAACTCCCTGCACAAGCAGGGAGTGCTGAGAACTGGTCCATAAAGGAAGGAGAAAGGATCAGCATCGCTGCAACCACTGTTATCATGCTCACGGTGTATCCTGTAGTCAGACTCTAGAACCACGCCTTCCCAACTCCCCTACTTGAGCAGAGATTATCATATTAACACTGTAGTTTGAATGTGAATTTACCTTGAAAAAAATAAGACAAAAGGCGGATGACAAGACAGGAATAGTTGGTTTAATTAAACTCAATAGCAGGGAGAGCAGGCAAAAGACTCGTGGTCTGAAGATGGTCTAAAAGCACATTGGTTTCGGCCGTCATTTTAAGGATTACAGGAAGCGTCATTAAGTAATGTGTGGATGGTAATTGCCCTCGTGTATTGCCCTGCTGACTTGGTGCCAAACTGTTGCTTATTCGTGCGTGGACTATGGAGTTCTATGGGGCATCTCGACATCCCGCATGTGCGAAAACCTGGCTTCCAGCATTAGGAACGTTGCCTTGTTTTGGCACTAAAAAGGGGCCTCCATTAGCTGGAGAACTACATGTTGAAGAATGGGGTGCTTTCAATCTGGGGCTCGTCCTAGTGATTTGGATGAGGGGGACCTGGGTGCCTGTTCTTATGCATGTTCGGGGCACCTCCCTGCCCCCTAGTCAGACTACCCTCTCCCCAGGGTGTGGCCAGCCAACCCCACCTAGGGGGCCATCAGCAGAGAGGGGCCTAGGCCCCCGCAGGCACCCGAAGGACAAACTCTGGTGTGAATTCCCAGCCAACCTATATGGCAGCCTGAAGTCCTTCCTGAGTGCAAGTAAAGGCATGAGATTTTCTTGCAATGGTTGTGTCTCCAGTCTTTATTGTTGGGGTGAGTTTTCTGTAGTGGGTATAAAGTGGGTGTGCCATATTGGGGGTTTGGACTTACTGCTTATTTGGCTTGTGTAAAGGTATTGCCTTCCCAGACAGTCACCCCTTCCTGCCGTGGCTGTGGCCCTAGTCCTTGCTGGGTTGAGTTCCCTGCTTGATGCTGTTGCCACGTGCTTGGCCAACCACCTGGTCCTTGCTGCGGTAGTGTGTTTGCTGACTGATTTCCTTGTGGCTAAATGTGCTGTGTGCTCGGGTTGATCTGGGCTTGGTTTTGTAGATAAGGATTTTGCTGGACCTGGCCCAGGCTCATTGATCGTTGCTCATGGTAAGCCTTTAGGCGGCGTAGGTCGGCCAGGAGGCAGTAGAAACATTTTCTAGGGTCTGACTACCACCAGGCTTCCTGACCTCTGCTGCCATAACTGGATCAGAACCCTCTAGGGTTCAGCTGTGAAATCCCTTTCGAGACTGGTGCCATTTGCATGCTTGCGGCCAATGCAGCCCGCTTGGGGGTGGTTTTACTCAGTGTGCGGGGGCCTGGCTTGGTGGAGTTTTTCCGGGCTTGCTCCTGGTTTTGGCTTTTCCAAGTGGGCCATTGCATGGGGGGTGTGTGTGGTGGCCTGTCCTCCTCCAGCTCTGAGATTTTCCCCATGTGGCCGGTGGGACCACTTCCTTGCGGTTCTGTGTCATTTGCTGGGTGTGCAGAGTTCCTTCCAATGGTCACTCGCTTGGGCACCGTCTTTGGCAGCAGGTAGGGGGATCCGGGCATGGGAGATGCACCGCACAGTGACAGGCAACCTTGTCTGCACCACTTCCTCACTTGGGGAGGTGCCAGAGTGACTACAGAGGCTGAGCTTAGTGACCCTGGGGGTACGCGCAGTCTGTTTGTCACCAACATTGCCCCTATGCACCTTGACGGGCTCCCAACCTAGCCTCGGGGGACACAGTAGGCATGCACAAGTCGAGATCACTGATCTCTTGCTCCCTGTGTACCTTACTGGCTAACAACGTTTTCGTCTTTTTGGTGATTCCACCAAGAGGTGGTGTGCGCTGCATGCCCACCACCGAGCTAATTCACATAGCTCGAGATTTCCTGTATACTCCAGGACCTTCCCTGTAAACTGGGTCTGACGGGCAGGGTCCTTCTTGGCTGGTGTCCATGTGGTGTGGGAGTGTATTGCTGGTTGGTGACCTGAGGGGGGAACTCCAGGGGAGGAGCAGGCTATAGCCCCGTTCTCAGCAAACTGATTGACATTTTCAGTTCGGTCATCAGCTCCCGTCCCAAGATATTAGTCGGGTAAGAGGGAAAGTACAACAACTGTTCACTCACCCTTTTCCCTATATCTCCAGCTCAAGGCGTTCTGTGAAGAGGATGCCTGCCACCGTGTCCGAGACTCTATGTATGTCTGCAGTGCTATTTGATAGAGGGATTGTCCCCTCCCGTAGGCATTACCTCGTCATCCCTGTGTCTAGCAGGAAGCGATAAGGTGGCCCATTTATCAGCATCATGACCACAGGGTCCTCCTCAGGGCAGTCTGGAGCGGACAGTAGTGGGTGTGTTTCTTTGGGTGTCCAGTCGGTCTCTGGCATGAATATCCCTGCATCCTCACCCTTGCTGTCGGATCCTGGGCGACTGGTGTCCTCTTCCTCGCTATTGCTAGTTGTGTTATTGTTTAGACCCGCTATGAAGTTCCCAGCTGCTCATGGAGTATATGTTTTGTGGGCTAAAAACGGCAGACAGGGGGCTGGGCTTTGGGGATGCTAGCACTGAACTGGGGTGAGGCTCAAGCGTCTTGGGTCTGCCAGTCAAGCAACCTCCCAGCCCTAAATCTAGTGACCCTCTGCCCGGTGGGGGGTCCTTCAGCCCACTCGACCGGCGGATAGGTTTAACATAATGTAGGAAAGGCTGGGAAAGGCAGGCATCAGACAGAGCACCTCTATGTCTATGGATGGTGGGGAGGTGCGGACACCTTGCTCGCACATTTTGGAATAGGATTGTAGATCAGGGACACCTTGAAATTGGTCCAAAGTACCTCTCTTCTAGCTTTCTTCTGCCCTACATCTTTGTTCTGAATATGCGTCCTCGTGTGTTCAATTATGTTGGTATCGAAAGTTCATCCTTCTGGCCAGGGGAAAGCATGTGCCTTGGTGTGTGCCTGCCATTCATGGCTAATTTTACTTAGCTTTTTAACCTGTGTGGGGAATCTAGTTTGCACGTGGTTTAAAGGTGACTCCATGGTGGATTGGAAACTTTTTTAAGGGGTTTAGTGCACCTTTAGACTTCTCTGGTTTTTTAAATAAATTTGAATCCCACTCTGTTTGTGGGGGAAAACTATGTACACTGGGTTATGCCGGCAATAATTACATTTACTATGAGCTCAGCTTATGATGAAGATGCATCAAACAAACTTAGTACATAAAACAACGCATATGAAAACTAATAACCTGTAAGAAAGTGCAATGGTTAATTCAAAACATTATGAATTGTTTTTTAGCAGCGGAGCAGTAAAATGTGAACAAATGATAACTTTTTCATAAGCACATAGAATCGTTGACTGGACATAACATTCAACATAGAACACAGTTACAATAATTTATCAGCACCACAACATCAAGAAAAAAATGCACTAATTGTAAAAGAGAAAAAATGACAGAGAAAAAATGATGACTTTGTCAAAAAATCTTAGCCCGCTCCAAGCGCATGCTCCCCAATGATGAGGGGAGGTTCTGCGCGGTACACGGGACTAAGTGAGCTCGATAATCTGTCAATATCAGGTGTGGCACAAAGATAGCAACAATTTATGGGGATAAGAAGGAATAACTCGACAACTACTGGCCCTCCATGGCCAAGCACAAGCTACATCTTATTCTCCAAGGTTAAAATTTTTCACTAACATCTGAATTGCACCGTTTCATACCCAAGGGCTTAGCGTACTATTTGTGTCACGCCCAGCGGTCCAAGCGTATAACACCTCTCACTTCTTTCAGACACCACCGGTGTCTAAGAGAGCAGTAATACTGAGAAAACCCTACTAGAATAAAAAATAAGATCGAAGTGCTGGCCCTATATCCCACCCAGAGCCTATGCGTACCATCTGTGTCACGCCCAGTGATCCAAGTAGTGAGGCCCTACCCTTGTATCACATCCAGGGATCAAGCGTATGATCTGTGTCATGCCCAGGGGTCCAAGCGACTAAACAACCCTCACCTTTCCTTGCATGCGGACTATCAAAAAAAGGGGGCCTCTGTGGGATCGCCTCCGAGGCTACCCTCGGCTACTCCGAGCTACTCAGCTCGGACACATAAAATAGGCAATATGTCAGGTTTGTGTTAGTGGCAGGGTGCTCAGTTTAGGTTTTTGCGCTTTTTCCTTGTTTGCCATATGCCAAATGCTGGGAATAAGGATCAGATGTAGTCTCTTACCCACTGACAGCTGCTCCAGGATGGGCCTCTGCCCTGCAGATTCAGTAGAACTTCTTATCAATTGTGGCGCCTGCTTACCATTCTTGCTGCGCAGATGTGAATCTGTAAGGGCGGGGTCCCGTTCCTTCGGCTGCAGTTGGGCTCGAAGAACCAATCTCTCCTATCTGGCTTGCCAAGATGTTGCCCGAATGCGAATTTACCTTAAAAAAATAAGTGACAAGAGGCGTTTGGCAAAACAGGAACAGTTGGCTTAATTACAGCGACTGGGAGAGTAGGCAACAGAGTTGGTGTCTTTAGACTGTCTCAAGCACATTGGTTTGGGCCGTCATTTCATAAATTATATGAAGCATCAAAGTAATTTGTACATTCCTTTGGCGACAGAAATCTGGGCCTAGTCACGGGGCCATAAATCTGGTCATTTGATAAGAAGCGCAGGTGGGTCTTGACCTTGCGTAGACACAATGTGGGGCCAGTGGGTAGGTGTCCAGATGTACAGCATGGGGAGCGCATAATCACTGCGTGTAGTGTGCATGCAGTGTTCTGATTGGTTGAGTGTTCCTAAGTTAGTTTGGCATTTGACTTAATGGTGTTTTGGGAACGGGCGCCCCTCTGGCCATATGTGTTTTATTGGGGCCATAAGTGTTTTATTGGGGCCCATTGTGGTGCCGCTGCCTATCTGTGGGATTGATTTGGGTTTTCCTGTTCGTGTGTTTGTCTAAGGGTTACTTGTCACCCCACCTGTGATCTGTCCATCAGTTGCTTCAGGCCTAGGTCGCAGGGCTTGCCTGACCATGTACTTCTGACTCGGGGTTAAAGGGGAATTCAACAATGGTGAAGCGAATTAGTTATTATACCCACATATATCGTGACGTCCATTGATATTGTATTTTCCAATGTTAACATTACCAGAAGTAGGAGATTGGGGAAAACAGGGAGAAGGTATAAGACAGATCAATGGCTCCCTGATCAATGGCTCCCTGACTAGACAACAATCAATACCTATAATGGATTAAAATAGGAGTACATATTAGCCCCAGTTTGCTTCATTTGATTATGGCAGACCTATCTACCCATCTTGTCAGGGCGAACAGCACTGACACACATTTGGGAGGTAGGCACATACCCAAGTTAGCTTATGCAGTTGATCTCATACATGTGGATTCAATGCCTATTGGGATTCACATTCAAAGATTATTGAACTCTTTAAGTGAGAATTACAAAGCGGAATTAGTCATGAACATCAGCAAAAACACAGTCTACAAGCATTGGTAAAAATAATTGTGGTTTGCACGCCAATGAATGGCGATTAGCATTAGCTACACAGTAATATATGTAGGTGACACCTTTGATTGCTTGTTAAATTGCTCAGGCAAGACTACTATCACAAAAACCTTACCACGGTAGCACCAGCATTGCTCAGTAAATTTAAGTCATAATAACAAAGGATAAAATTTGGATGGAAGGGTCTGCAAAAATTATTTCAGGCCAGTATGACTACTCTGCAATGCTTATTAAGATTATAACTGGTAGTATCATCTGTCTCAATTATAGCAGAACAGAATCTTATGTATGCTTACCACGTATGCAACAGTCCTGTAGACTAATTAAAGGCATTAGTTTGAATGATTTTGGAAAAACGGTGGGAAATGTAAAAAATGTGCATTCATATTTAAAGAAATATGATTTGAAGGCCACTTGGCACAATTTACAACTGCAAAAAACACCATGAAAGCTTTAACCAGGAACAGTGTGTGCAAAGCAAGCTTTCTGCTTGACATAAATAAAACTGAAAATTGGACCCTCTTCAGTAAACAGTTATGAAGTTCTATGTCCCTAGACAAATTTAGGATTGTATCTTAAGCCACACTTAAGTAGAGCATTTATAAGATTTTGCTTTCATCAAATTGAGCTCTTAGAATATGTGAATCAAAATTCAAAGTTCAAAATAACTTTATTCAGTTTTGGTTAAAAAACACAAAAGTAAAAACTCAGCCCTTACAGCACAAATAAACCATTAATACTGATATTGAATCCAACATGCATTAATAAATTGATCTTGTCCTGTAAAATAATTCTAAAAGCATACATATAGTACTAAAGATAAATACATATCTAAAATCCATAGCATTAAATCTCCCAAGCTAGACCAAGTTTTCAAGGCTAGAAGAAGAAAATACAGGACCACTGCACAGGCTTCAGATGGGCCCAGTTGCTGCATAACCAATATAGCCTCCCTGCAGTGCCTCAGAATATATTATAAAAAGGCTGAATATATGTGATTCTCTCTGGGACAAAATATTTACAAAACCAAAATGCAATGTGCTCTGTTTTTAGAGTCAATCACATGAGTGAGGAATCAACATTAATAATTATGTTTCGAAAACTTGACTGATCGATGGACTATATTAAGTCTAAATCTTATTAAAAGAAATCTGTGCTGGTTATTTGTCACAGCCTCGACATACAGCTGCATCCCCTACCTTATCAATGTCACTAGATGTGCTCGGTCACTGCTTTGGCAGAGTCAGCTATCAGTTTCTCATCATCAAATAAAGAGCAAAACATAGCATTTTGAAATCCCCAATTCACATCCAACAAAGATTCAACTTTTGACATTGTGTACTTATGTATTTGAGATAAGGGATCTCCAAAAAAGCATCTAAAGCCACACAGTCTTTCAGAATAAGCCTATTAAATGAGGTTTGCTTGGGGAGGTGGCTTGCCCAAACAAGATGGTGGACACATGAGAGAAGAGCTCTCCCTCTACCGACTTTAGTCCTGATTAGCTCTTATGCCGTGGCCACCATCCACTTTACATTTAAGGCGCTCTGACACCTGCTTGTGTCATAAGGCAGTTAGGGTCATTATCAACATTGCTAAATTACCATGAGCTTTGCTGCCATGATGCTGCTTTTGCGCACGTTACTACATTACTTTATTTTGCAAGACTCTGTGCCTTTCACATGAGAACCGTCTGCTTTCTGTGTACTCTGCCTGTTCCTAGAGTTTAGTCTGAACACGGTGTGCAAGGTCGATAAACAATGCCCCTTGTTATTCTGTTCTGGTCAGTCCCTAGCACCTAGATAAAACATGATAACACAGCTGCTATTGCTGGGAACTCGTGCTTTGATATTATGGGGATGCATGTTCTAACACGCACTTAGAGAGGGACCTTTCCAAGAAGAAGAGCTATGCCGTTCCTATGATGTAAAAATACCATCTAGCCCTAAGGTATGGGGTCTGCTTACAAAGCCCAGAGATCTTCATTTATATAATAAAACTTCTTCTTACCAAGGGAAGGGTGGTTAGGCCTTATAGTCCTTTATCCACTGTCTGTATACAATGACATCCCCCTTTATAATCTATGGACTTGCAACGATGCTCACTATTTTAGGTTTATGCGTTTTGCTGCTGGTAGTGGCTCGTATACTGCACTAAAGAGAACTATAGTTCAAATAAAAAAAATTGAACTATAACAGTGACTCTGTCAATTCTAATTGTGGATAGGTACAAGTGAGTGAGCGAAAGGGTACGTCTTGCTACCGCGATTCCTGAGAGTCGGGAGTGTTGTGTTCTGCGTTGTCTAATCATTTGCAGCTTTCTGATTATGTAGGAGAGTGAATGAGACACTATAGCTAGTCGGTTCTGAGATTTTGGGTACTGTGGTGGTAGGAAGGCTCATCCCCTATACATTGAGGTCCCGTCTTCCTGCGCATAGTTCTGTGTATGTGCAGAATCCCTGCAACATGGTGCCGCCAACATTTGGTCTGGTACTTATCTGCAACACTCTTGAGTAGTGCTTGTGCTTGTCCACAATCCCCTCACTTATGTTTCCAGAGACAGTTGTGAAGGAATAGCCTCCTATATTGAGATATTATAGGTTTTTCAAGCTTGAATTCTAAAAGGTATTTTTCTTTCTTTTGCCCGTTATTGCGCTGCCGCTCGTACGTTATCCTCTTGTTTTGATTATGGCGGTAGCCATAGTGGGTCCTAACCGCGCTCCGGTTACCGCTTACTTGACTCAACATGGAGTCCCTAATGCCGGTGCTGATCTTATTTTTGTTGTTGAGGCGGATGCAGCTCACCGCTTCGAGGTATTTTATTCTTGGGTCACCGTTCTGGCTGTGGATGGAACTGATAATTTCTTTCACGAATATACTGCCACGGCACTTCCGCACGATTATTGACCTTATCGATCTCTTGAAGTTCCGTTAACAGCTTGGCAACAAACCATATGGTTTAATGGCGCCCTTCCACACCCTATGACAGCAGTCCATTTAGGCCCCTTATCGATTGATGGGGCCACATGGCCTTTTTGGCTGGATATACCCCGCATCAAAATTATCTTAAAGTTCCAGTCACAGAGCTACGCAAATTACATACTTCATTAATACGTGTACATAGAGCTGTTATACAGTTCATGTTGCGTAACATGCAGGTGGGACCACCTGGAGTTGCAGCATAACCACCGGGATCCGGTGGTATAGTTATCAGTCCTGTCATGATTAATTCAGTGATGGGCAAGCGTCCACAAAATAAGGACGAGCTTCCTTATTGGCTTGCTGAAAAAATTTGGGCAACTCGAAGCTGTTTTCCCTAATACCACGCCTGTGGGGGAACATCGAATTCTGACCATGAGTTTACCTAAAGGCCTAGTTCCCGAGTTGGCTGATTGTAACACTTGGGGTAGAGTGTTTGCAGCGGTATATTTGATGTGTTTCGGCACCCCCTCAATGACCGTTCTCCCTTCCGTGATTAAGCGTGTTCTGGATGAACATGGGGCCGAGGCGGTCCTGGAGTTGGGAATGAGACTGGTGGGAGTGTTAGACATTGTTTGCGATATGATCCTTGCTAATGCGACTCCAGCCAAGTAGCCAACTAATAACCTGTTGGCACACATTCTTTAAATGTACTGTTATACTTGTCATTATTTTAATTTAATTAGTTGCCCCCTATTCGCGGTTACGACCTTAAGGCCTTTTTACGTTTTTAAAATGTACACTTAAAGTATTGTGTTTCATGAGGTTCTCCATCCTTTTATGATTTTTAACAAATCAAATAAAAGTATATTTGACTTGACTTGACCAGGCTAACTTCTCACAGTGATACTCCCTCCTTTGCCTGGTCGCAAAGAAAACAGATACATTTCAGTTTACAATGTCAAAAACACCATCTGGCTGATTCTGAATAGTGTGACTCCCAGTGTTTCATGTAACGCTATTTCCCATAATCTGATGCCTTCAGCCTCTTCAACTAATGCCTGTGTTGTTGAGGGTGAGATTGAGACTACTATTGACCTTTTGCCTGTTGTGCCTTCATCCTCTTCCAACGCAGACGTCGAGTATGCTTATCCTGCGGATGAGTCCCACATTGAAGTACCGGATAGTACTCTACATCATCAGGCTGATGCTGCACTACCACCGTTAATGAACGTGGGAGCAAGCGGTTATTTTGGGGACCATATGAGCTTCTCTTTTGACTCTTCCTCCTCGTCTTCCTCTCTGGCACCTCCACCAACAAAAACTAGTATTTTCATTTCTTGGTTCAAAAAGACTTACCTGGTCCCACCCTGGACCTACATCTGGTTGGTGCTTATCCTGATTTTCCTCTTCATGTCGATTGGGTTTGTGACAGTATTCTTCTTGCTCATCAATGGGCATTATTTGCCAGAACGCTCTGCTGTAAAGTTGGTCGAGGGAATTCTGGCTCCCATTACATCGTCCCATATCATGAAACTTGATCAAGCCCTTGTGAACATTTCGACTTTCCCTGTTGCAGATGGCATAGTTTGGGATAAATTTGCATTCGAAATCCATGGTTCAATGGAAGTCCTCAAGATACCATACGTGTTTCACGTTTCATTAGGAAATGTGGTAACACAGGACATACATTCTGATGATTGGGATGTACATGCAGTACATTCACTGTTTTCCGACTTAAAGTATTATGCTGCTTTTGATGCTGAAGATTTATATTTAAATTCTGCCAATTGTGCTGATTTTTCCTGTTATCAACATTATGGCCATAATTTCTTGCACAAAACAAACACGTTACGGCCTGCTTTTAATTACACACAGTGGGAACATTGTCCAGCTCCCTTACAGGGAAGTTTACAATGGCGTAGAAATAAGTTCACCTATTTCACTGATTATAACACGTCCAATCCAGAGTCCTATTTCTTTAAATTGAAATTGCCATCTCAATCTAAATTTATTTTGACACACAAGAAGTATATTCAAATTCATTTAGAACTGAATTGGTGTTACAGGGTTATGATCACTTATCACTGGGAAGATACCATCGATTTGAAATCGATTTAGGGCACTAAAGGTTGGCAGGTCCAGGGAACAGAAAATGTGCATCGTGCATGTCTAATTCCGAATCAAATATTATTTTTAAATGACACAGGGCACCAAACTACTTGTTTTGGCCTGGCTACTGCCAAAAATCTGAATATTCTATACCTTCCATCATTGGCCGAGTATGATAATTGGCGTAAACACACAAATTATACCATCGATCTACTACAAGCTCCTCAGGATGGTTGTTATGGCAAACAAATTCTAATGCTTGTCAACTGCGTTTTCATAATGCAACGACCGGTTTCACACAAACTAGACCTGATCCTCGTTACCCACATTTCAGTAACAACATATTCGGTGGGAAAAGTGTGTCAACAATGGTTGGAACACTCCACTCTATCTTCGGTGAAACAACACCTGTCTCTCTTGTTGGGTGACATCAATTTAGCTGATTTTAACACTGAGAAGGGAAGGGGGACCTTACCAAGCGAATGAGGGGACACACCTGTATTGGACTTTAATTGAATTGTTTGATCATTTGTTGTGCCCTCCGGGCTGTTTTACCTATGATGTCACACTGAAAAATCAATACAATTCTGTTTAAAAAAACAAAAAATCAATTTGGCTGATTTTATCTTGGGTCCTAAAATTCCCAGATCTAAGAGATTCATCTATGAGGTTTACAATGAATTATGGAAAGTGTTGCAGATGGAAAAAAGCGTTCCATCAGCGCCAAATTGACAAAGCAAATTTAGAAAAAGTTCTTGCAGTAGTCGACGATAGCATAAGTACACTGTCATCCCGCATTTATACTTTAGATAATATTGTTTCATCTGTTATTGATATTGTTCAAAGTGATGTATCTGTGTTATATCATGGTCAAAATCAAATACGATCTGTGATGCAATTTGCATAGACGTTACAGACTCTAAAAATGGGAAAGGTACCATGAGATTATTTGAACGCTTCAGCTTTGTTTTTACTATTTAATCTAACTGATAAACAGAGATTCATGTCCATGAAAGACGCTACATACACGCTGTTAGACATTGAACAATTAGAACACTTGCCATTTTCTGTAGCGAAGACAGATTTGGCTGTATGGTTAATTCATGGCATTATCTCTCTACCATTTTTGCTGTTTCAGTTTAAATCTTGCATGAAACATTTCCCGATTTGCCGCTTTAAACACCTGGGTAGAGCCTTTCTCCATGAATTATGGCCCCTACCTTTCACCTACAGATCTCAACGGGAGTGTAAGGAAGTTTTCCTAACAGGGGAGGACTGCAATTCCACAGTAGGACACTCCCTAGTTTGCAAACAAGTTAAGTTGCACGGCGCTTGTATGTGTCCACACCTAATCTGGCTTGTGTTTTTTAAAGGGACACCTGCCTCTGCAATAATTGCCACTCTCATGTTGCTTTCTAATGGAAGTTATCTTATTTTGAATAACGACTACAGCTGTGGCTTAAAGGCAGGCATGCCGTATATAGTAACAGTTTTACAACGTGTTACTTATTGTAGCAATGTGCTTTTTCCACCCCCGCATGGGAATGTAGATAGTTCCATTTGGCCTTCCATTCCAACTTTGTAAAACAGATTTCAATAAACTAAGCAGACTCAAAGCGCTATTGTTTCAACAAGAAGTGGCTCTCACTTCGGCTCGAGAGACCTTCGAATTGCAGGTGGCTAGAACATCTAGTGAGATTCAGTCAGAGCGACCACTGCGCCTCTGGCCTGGTTGCCCCTCGCTCCTCCGCGTTCCGGCTCCAGGGCCCCTTGCTGTGCCAGTTCTTCACCAACGCCGAGAGCGGCGCCCCAGCCGCCGCAGGGCCGCCCGCTCAACCCGATCCCGTTTTCCCGCCGCTTCCTGCCTGCGGCCCGCCCCCTCGCCAGTCCATTGGTGGACGTGACCCCGCCTCCCAGCTGAACCGCCCTCCCGGCTCCCTTCTTCTGTCGCCCCCTCAGCGACCGCGCAGCGGACGCGCGCAGCGGGAGCACCGATTGAGCGCCGAAGGTGCGCCAAAGGTAAGCCCGTCTGCGCCCGTCCGCGCCTGGACCGCGCCCAGTGCCAGGACCCCTGGCCCCCGCAGACCCCAGCCCACCCGCCGGACTTACGACGCCACCGAACTCTACGCACTCAACGCCGGAAGAATCCCGGGTTGCTACCAAGCCACCCCGAGACGCACCCACGGACCCTTCTGCTGCAACTCCTGCAAGTTCACCTGCACTACACCTGCACCAACCAAGACCAAGACGAGCAACAGCAGCAGCCACCTGAAGTGCATCCTGCTCAACACCCGCTCCGTCCACAGACACGCCGTCGAGCTCTGGAACCTGCTCGACACTACGTCACCAGACGTCGCCTTCCTCACGGAAACCTGGATGAACGCCTCTTCAGCGCCCGACATCGCCATCGCCATCCCAGACGGCTACAAGATCATCCGAAAGGACCGCATCAACCACACCGGAGGAGGCATCGCCATTGTCCACAGGAACACCATCCGCATCACGACCAACACCGACAACGCCCTGACAACCGCCGAACACCTTCACTTCCAGGTCCACATCAACCCCAAGACCACCCTCAGAGGCACCCTCATCTACAGACCCCCGGGACCCCGCACACAATTCTGCGAAGACATCGCCAACTTCATCAGCCCGCACGCCCTCTGCTCCGCTGACTACATCCTCCTAGGGGACCTCAACTTCCACCTGGAGAACAACAACGACCGCAACACCACCACCCTGCTGGACAACCTCGCCAACCTGGGACTCAAGCAACTGGTGACCACCCCCACCCACTACGCCGGACACACACTCGACCCCGTCTTCTCATCCAGCAAGGACATCGCCTTCAGCCACGCCACCGGACTCCACTGGACGGACCACAGCTGCGTCCACTTAAGCTTCGGTAGGACCACGATCCACCACCACCAGCAACAGGTTGCACGCAGGAGCTGGAACAAGATCACAGCCGACCAGCTCACGACCTCCCTGAACATGAACCCTCCCACCAGCACAACGAACCCTAGCCAGGCGGCCACCAACCTCACGAAGTGGATCAGCGACTGCGCAGATGAGCTCGCCCCCCTGAGGACCCCGCCCAGCAGACCCGGTAGCAAGAAAGCCCCATGGTTCACCGACGAACTCAAGAGCTCCAAGAAGAACTGCCGAGCCCTCGAGAGAACCTGGCGCAGAGACCCAACACCGGACAACATGACTGCCCTCATGCTCACCACCCGAAAACACCACCAACTCATCCACGCCACCAAGAAAACTGCATTCAAGGAACGACTGGACAACAACGCACACAACAGCAAGGAACTCTTCAACATCGTCAAAGAGCTCTCCAACCCCAACGCCGGAAACAACGACATCACCCCTTCGCAAGACCTCTGCAACTCCCTCGCCTCCTACTTCCACAACAAGATCGCGGACATACACAACAGCTCCAGCTCTCTACCGACGAACGCCACGACCGAACCACCGCCCCCCACCACCACCCTCCGCGCCTGGACTCAGATCAGCACCGAAGACACCGTCCGCACGATGAACTCCATCCACTCCGGATCTCCGACCGACCCCTGCCCTCACCACGTCTTCAACAAGGCCGACGCTGTCATCGCACCCCACCTGCGGGACATCATCAACACCTCCTTCGACACCGCCACCTTCCCGGAGAGCTGGAAGCACGCCGAACTCAGCGCCCTACTCAAGAAGCCATCGGCCGACCCGACCCACCTCAAGAACTACCGCCCCATCTCGCTGCTCCCGTTTCCAGCAAAAGTCATCGAGAAGACCGTCAACAAGCAACTGGCCGCCTTCCTCGAAACGAACGGATCCCTCGACCCCTCGCAGTCTGGCTTCCGAGCCAACCACAGCACCGAGACCGCCCTGATCGCAGCCACCGATGACATCCGAGCGCTACTCGACAACGGAGAAACAGCGGCCCTCATCCTCCTCGACCTCTCCGTGGCCTTCGACACTGTCTGCCACCGTACCCTAGTACAACGCCTCAGCAACATCGGAGTCCAGGAGAAGGCACTGGAGTGGATCATCTCCTTCCTCGCCGGAAGGACACAGAGAGTCCGTCTCCCTCCGTTCAGATCTGAAGCCACCAAAGTCATCTGCGGCGTCCCTCAAGGCTCCTTGCTCAGTCCAACCCTCTTCAACGTCTACATGAGCCCACTCGCAAACATCGCACGCCAGCACAACCTCAACATCATCTCCTACGCCAACGACACCCAGCTGATCCTCTCCCTCACCAACGACCCCGCCACCGCCAGAGCCAACCTTCACGATGGGATGAAAGAGGTAGCCGAATGGATGAAGAACAGCCGCCTGAAACTGAACTCAGACAAGACGGAAGTCCTCATCCTGGGACCCTCACCCGCCGCGTGGGACGACTCCTGGTGGCCCCCCGCCCTAGGCAGCGCACCCAAACCAACAGACCACGCACGCAACCTGGGCTTCATCCTGGACTCCTCCCTCTCCATGACCAGACAAGTCAACGCCGTCTCCTCGTCGTGCTTCAACATACTGCGCATGCTACATAAGATCTTCCGGTGGATCCCCACCGAGACCAGGAAGACGGTCACCCAGGCCCTCGTCACCAGCCGTCTGGACTACGGCAACTCCCTCTTCGCCGGAACCACCGCCAAACTCCAAAAGAGACTCCAGCGGATCCAGAACGCCTCAGCGCGACTCATCCTGGACATCCCCCGTCGCAGCCACATCTCCGGACACCTGAGAGACCTGCACTGGCTCCCGGTCAGCAAGAGAATCACCTTCCGTCTCCTCACCCACGCACACAAAGCCCTACACAACCAAGGCCCAGGATACCTCAACAGCCGCCTCAACTTCTACGCTCCCAAACGCCAGCTTCGATCGACCAGCCACGCCCTCGCCGCCGTCCCCCGCATCCGAAGAGCCACCACAGGAGGACGGTCCTTCTCCTACCTCGCCGCCAAGACATGGAACTCCCTCCCCACCCACCTCCGCCTGACCCAGGACCACCTCACCTTCAGGAAGCAACTCAAGACCTGGCTGTTCGAGCAGTAGCGGACCCCCCCAGCGCCTTGAGACCCTCCGGGTGAGTAGCGCGCTATATAAATGCGATGATTGATTGATTGATTGAGTCACTGCTGAACATGAATCTCCCACTTCATTTTAGGGAAATAATACATCAAATATTAATGCGTCTGACACAGAAGGCCTTGCTAATTGTTTTTTAAACTTGTGGGGTCCGGCCTTGTGACTTCTTTTCAGATAATTTTTGGAGTAATACCGGCCATTATTCATTCTATTTTTTCCAGTGCCTTTGGAGGGTTCCCCTTAATATTAGCGCTGGTGGGTGGCATCCTGATTCTTCTGCTCCTGTTATGCAGTGGCAGCCAATCATGTAGTAGTGCACAGACCCGGCCAATTGCAACTGTACCGTGACCGAATGCAACAACTTTTTAGATGCTTGCCATTAGCAACGCTTAGCGTGAGTTATGGACTAACTTTCGCTTTGCCTACTTGACTTGCGTGCAACGTGTGTTCTACTGCCAGCGGGTCCCTTTCTATTGGGCCTTGGATTTATGCCTCTCCAATACGTCATGCGCAGACCCGGATTATAATCTGTTAATGAGTCCATTACTGGCCCAGGACTGTTCTTGGGAAGACAGTATGGCGTGTGTTGCCTCTTCAGCGCCCGACATCACCATCGCCATCCCAGACGGCTACAAGATCATCCGAAAGGACCGCATCAACCACACCGGAGGAGGCATCGCCATTGTCCACAGGAACACCATCCGCATCACGACCAACACCGACAACGCCCTGACAACCGCCGAACACCTTCACTTCCAGGTCCACATCAACCCCAAGACCACCCTCAGAGGCACCCTCATCTACAGACCCCCGGGACCCCGCACACAATTCTGCGAAGACATCGCCAACTTCATCAGCCCGCACGCCCTCTGCTCCGCTGACTACATCCTCCTAGGGGACCTCAACTTCCACCTGGAGAACAACAACGACCGCAACACCACCACCCTGCTGGACAACCTCGCCAACCTGGGACTCAAGCAACTGGTGACCACCCCCACCCACTACGCCGGACACACACTCGACCCCGTCTTCTCATCCAGCAAGGACATCGCCTTCAGCCACGCCACCGGACTCCACTGGACGGACCACAGCTGCGTCCACTTCAGCTTCGGTAGGACCACGATCCACCACCACCAGCAACAGGTTGCACGCAGGAGCTGGAACAAGATCACAGCCGACCAGCTCACGACCTCCCTGAACATGAACCCTCCCACCAGCACAACGAACCCTAGCCAGGCGGCCACCAACCTCACGAAGTGGATCAGCGACTGCGCAGACGAGCTCGCCCCCCTGAGGACCCCGCCCAGCAGACCCGGTAGCAAGAAAGCCCCATGGTTCACTGACGAACTCAAGAGCTCCAAGAAGAACTGCCGAGCCCTCGAGAGAACCTGGCGCAGAGACCCAACACCGGACAACATGACTGCCCTCAAGCTCACCACCCGAAAACACCACCAACTCATCCACGCCACCAAGAAAACTGCATTCAAGGAACGACTGGACAACAACGCACGCAACAGCAAGGAACTCTTCAACATCGTCAAAGAGCTCTCCAACCCCAACGCCGGAAACAACGACATCACCCCTTCGCAAGACCTCTGCAACTCCCTCGCCTCCTACTTCCACAACAAGATCGCGGACATACACAACAGCTCCAGCTCTCTACCGACGAACGCCACGACCGAACCACCGCCCCCCACCACCACCCTCTGCGCCTGGACTCAGATCAGCACCGAAGACACCGTCCGCACGATGAACTCCATCCACTCCGGATCTCCGACCGACCCCTGCCCTCACCACGTCTTCAACAAGGCCGACGCTGTCATCGCACCCCACCTGCGGGACATCATCAACACCTCCTTCGACACCGCCACCTTCCCGGAGAGCTGGAAGCACGCCGAACTCAGCGCCCTACTCAAGAAGCCATCGGCCGACCCGACCGACCTCAAGAACTACCGCCCCATCTCGCTGCTCCCGTTTCCAGCAAAAGTCATCGAGAAGACCGTCAACAAGCAACTGGCCGCCTTCCTCGAAACGAACGGATCCCTCGACCCCTCGCAGTCTGGCTTCCGAGCCAACCACAGCACCGAGACCGCCCTGATCGCAGCCACCGATGACATCCGAGCGCTACTCGACAACGGAGAAACAGCGGCCCTCATCCTCCTCGACCTCTCCGTGGCCTTCGACACTGTCTGCCACCGTACCCTAGTACAACGCCTCAGCAACATCGGAGTCCAGGAGAAGGCACTGGAGTGGATCATCTCCTTCCTCGCCGGAAGGACACAGAGAGTCCGTCTCCCTCCGTTCAGATCTGAAGCCACCAAAGTCATCTGCGGCGTCCCTCAAGGCTCCTCGCTCAGTCCAACCCTCTTCAACGTCTACATGAGCCCACTCGCAGACATCGCACGCCAGCACAACCTCAACATCATCTCCTACGCCAACGACACCCAGCTGATCCTCTCCCTCACCAACGACCCCGCCACCGCCAGAGCCAACCTTCACGAAGGGATGAAAGAGGTAGCCGAATGGATGAAGAACAGCCGCCTGAAACTGAACTCAGACAAGACGGAAGTCCTCATCCTGGGACCCTCACCCGCCGCGTGGGACGACTCCTGGTGGCCCCCCGCCCTAGGCAGCGCCCCCAAACCAACAGACCACGCACGCAACCTGGGCTTCATCCTGGACTCCTCCCTCTCCATGACCAGACAAGTCAACGCCGTCTCCTCGTCGTGCTTCAACATACTGCGCATGCTACGTAAGATCTTCCGGTGGATCCCCACCGAGACCAGGAAGACGGTCACCCAGGCCCTCGTCACCAGCCATCTGGACTACGGCAACTCCCTCTACGCCGGAACCACCGCCAAACTCCAAAAGAGACTCCAGCGGATCCAGAACGCCTCAGCGCGACTCATCCTGGACATCCCCCGTCGCAGCCACATCTCCGGACACCTGAGAGACCTGCACTGGCTCCCGGTCAGCAAGAGAATCACCTTCCGTCTCCTCACCCACGCACACAAAGCCCTACACAACCAAGGCCCAGGATACCTCAACAGCCGCCTCAACTTCTACGCTCCCAAACGCCAGCTTCGATCGACCAGCCACGCCCTCGCCGCCGTCCCCCGCATCCGAAGAGCCACCACAGGAGGACGGTCCTTCTCCTACCTCGCCGCCAAGACATGGAACTCCCTCCCCACCCACCTCCGCCTGACCCAGGACCACCTCACCTTCAGGAAGCAACTCAAGACCTGGCTGTTCGAGCAGTAGCGGACCCCCCCAGCGCCTGAGACCCTCCGGGTGAGATGCGCGCTATATAAATGCGATGATTGATTGATTGATTGAGTCACTGCTGAACATGAATCTCCCACTTCATTTTAGGGAAATAATACATCAAATATTAATGCGTCTGACACAGAAGGCCTTGCTAATTGTTTTTTAAACTTGTGGGGTCCGGCCTTGTGACTTCTTTTCAGATAATTTTTGGAGTAATACCGGCCATTATTCATTCTATTTTTTCCAGTGCCTTTGGAGGGTTCCCCTTAATATTAGCGCTGGTGGGTGGCATCCTGATTCTTCTGCTCCTGTTATGCAGTGGCAGCCAATCATGTAGTAGTGCACAGACCCGGCCAATTGCAACTGTACCGTGACCGAATGCAACAACTTTTTAGATGCTTGCCATTAGCAACGCTTAGCGTGAGTTATGGACTAACTTTCGCTTTGCCTACTTGACTTGCGTGCAACGTGTGTTCTACTGCCAGCGGGTCCCTTTCTATTGGGCCTTGGATTTATGCCTCTCCAATACGTCATGCGCAGACCCGGATTATAATCTGTTAATGGGTCCATTACTGGCCCAGGACTGTTCTTGGGAAGACAGTATGGCGTGTGTTGCCTCTTCAGCGCCCGACATCACCATCGCCATCCCAGACGGCTACAAGATCATCCGAAAGGACCGCATCAACCACACCGGAGGAGGCATCGCCATTGTCCACAGGAACACCATCCGCATCACGACCAACACCGACAACGCCCTGACAACCGCCGAACACCTTCATTTCCAGGTCCACATCAACCCCAAGACCACCCTCAGAGGCACCCTCATCTACAGACCCCCGGGACCCCGCACACAATTCTGCGAAGACATCGCCAACTTCATCAGCCCGCACGCCCTCTGCTCCGCTGACTACATCCTCCTAGGGGACCTCAACTTCCACCTGGAGAACAACAACGACCGCAACACCACCACCCTGCTGGACAACCTCGCCAACCTGGGACTCAAGCAACTGGTGACCACCCCCACCCACTACGCCGGACACACACTCGACCCCGTCTTCTCATCCAGCAAGGACATCGCCTTCAGCCACGCCACCGGACTCCACTGGACGGACCACAGCTGCGTCCACTTCAGCTTCGGTAGGACCACGATCCACCACCACCAGCAACAGGTTGCACGCAGGAGCTGGAACAAGATCACAGCCGACCAGCTCACGACCTCCCTGAACATGAACCCTCCCACCAGCACAACGAACCCTAGCCAGGCGGCCACCAACCTCACGAAGTGGATCAGCGACTGCGCAGACGAGCTCGCCCCCCTGAGGACCCCGCCCAGCAGACCCGGTAGCAAGAAAGCCCCATGGTTCACCGACGAACTCAAGAGCTCCAAGAAGAACTGCCGAGCCCTCGAGAGAACCTGGCGCAGAGACCCAACACCGGACAACATGACTGCCCTCAAGCTCACCACCCGAAAACACCACCAACTCATCCACGCCACCAAGAAAACTGCATTCAAGGAACGACTGGACAACAACGCACACAACAGCAAGGAACTCTTCAACATCGTCAAAGAGCTCTCCAACCCCAACGCCGGAAACAACGACATCACCCCTTCGCAAGACCTCTGCAACTCCCTCGCCTCCTACTTCCACAACAAGATCGCGGACATACACAACAGCTCCAGCTCTCTACCGACGAACGCCACGACCGAACCACCGCCCCCCACCACCACCCTCCGCGCCTGGACTCAGATCAGCACCGAAGACACCGTCCGCACGATGAACTCCATCCACTCCGGATCTCCGACCGACCCCTGCCCTCACCACGTCTTCAACAAGGCCGACGCTGTCATCGCACCCCACCTGCGGGACATCATCAACACCTCCTTCGACACCGCCACCTTCCCGGAGAGCTGGAAGCACGCCGAACTCAGCGCCCTACTCAAGAAGCCATCGGCCGACCCGACCCACCTCAAGAACTACCGCCCCATCTCGCTGCTCCCGTTTCCAGCAAAAGTCATCGAGAAGACCGTCAACAAGCAACTGGCCGCCTTCCTCGAAACGAACGGATCCCTCGACCCCTCGCAGTCTGGCTTCCGAGCCAACCACAGCACCGAGACCGCCCTGATCGCAGCCACCGATGACATCCGAGCGCTACTCGACAACGGAGAAACAGCGGCCCTCATCCTCCTCGACCTCTCCGTGGCCTTCGACACTGTCTGCCACCGTACCCTAGTACAACGCCTCAGCAACATCGGAGTCCAGGAGAAGGCACTGGAGTGGATCATCTCCTTCCTCGCCGGAAGGACACAGAGAGTCCGTCTCCCTCCGTTCAGATCTGAAGCCACCAAAGTCATCTGCGGCGTCCCTCAAGGCTCCTTGCTCAGTCCAACCCTCTTCAACGTCTACATGAGCCCACTCGCAAACATCGCACGCCAGCACAACCTCAACATCATCTCCTACGCCAACGACACCCAGCTGATCCTCTCCCTCACCAACGACCCCGCCACCGCCAGAGCCAACCTTCACGATGGGATGAAAGAGGTAGCCGAATGGATGAAGAACAGCCGCCTGAAACTGAACTCAGACAAGACGGAAGTCCTCATCCTGGGACCCTCACCCGCCGCGTGGGACGACTCCTGGTGGCCCCCCGCCCTAGGCAGCGCACCCAAACCAACAGACCACGCACGCAACCTGGGCTTCATCCTGGACTCCTCCCTCTCCATGACCAGACAAGTCAACGCCGTCTCCTCGTCGTGCTTCAACATACTGCGCATGCTACATAAGATCTTCCGGTGGATCCCCACCGAGACCAGGAAGACGGTCACCCAGGCCCTCGTCACCAGCCGTCTGGACTACGGCAACTCCCTCTTCGCCGGAACCACCGCCAAACTCCAAAAGAGACTCCAGCGGATCCAGAACGCCTCAGCGCGACTCATCCTGGACATCCCCCGTCGCAGCCACATCTCCGGACACCTGAGAGACCTGCACTGGCTCCCGGTCAGCAAGAGAATCACCTTCCGTCTCCTCACCCACGCACACAAAGCCCTACACAACCAAGGCCCAGGATACCTCAACAGCCGCCTCAACTTCTACGCTCCCAAACGCCAGCTTCGATCGACCAGCCACGCCCTCGCCGCCGTCCCCCGCATCCGAAGAGCCACCACAGGAGGACGGTCCTTCTCCTACCTCGCCGCCAAGACATGGAACTCCCTCCCCACCCACCTCCGCCTGACCCAGGACCACCTCACCTTCAGGAAGCAACTCAAGACCTGGCTGTTCGAGCAGTAGCGGACCCCCCCAGCGCCTTGAGACCCTCCGGGTGAGTAGCGCGCTATATAAATGCGATGATTGATTGATTGATTGAGTCACTGCTGAACATGAATCTCCCACTTCATTTTAGGGAAATAATACATCAAATATTAATGCGTCTGACACAGAAGGCCTTGCTAATTGTTTTTTAAACTTGTGGGGTCCGGCCTTGTGACTTCTTTTCAGATAATTTTTGGAGTAATACCGGCCATTATTCATTCTATTTTTTCCAGTGCCTTTGGAGGGTTCCCCTTAATATTAGCGCTGGTGGGTGGCATCCTGATTCTTCTGCTCCTGTTATGCAGTGGCAGCCAATCATGTAGTAGTGCACAGACCCGGCCAATTGCAACTGTACCGTGACCGAATGCAACAACTTTTTAGATGCTTGCCATTAGCAACGCTTAGCGTGAGTTATGGACTAACTTTCGCTTTGCCTACTTGACTTGCGTGCAACGTGTGTTCTACTGCCAGCGGGTCCCTTTCTATTGGGCCTTGGATTTATGCCTCTCCAATACGTCATGCGCAGACCCGGATTATAATCTGTTAATGGGTCCATTACTGGCCCAGGACTGTTCTTGGGAAGACAGTATGGCGTGTGTTGCCTCTTCAGCGCCCGACATCACCATCGCCATCCCAGACGGCTACAAGATCATCCGAAAGGACCGCATCAACCACACCGGAGGAGGCATCGCCATTGTCCACAGGAACACCATCCGCATCACGACCAACACCGACAACGCCCTGACAACCGCCGAACACCTTCACTTCCAGGTCCACATCAACCCCAAGACCACCCTCAGAGGCACCCTCATCTACAGACCCCCGGGACCCCGCACACAATTCTGCGAAGACATCGCCAACTTCATCAGCCCGCACGCCCTCTGCTCCGCTGACTACATCCTCCTAGGGGACCTCAACTTCCACCTGGAGAACAACAACGACCGCAACACCACCACCCTGCTGGACAACCTCGCCAACCTGGGACTCAAGCAACTGGTGACCACCCCCACCCACTACGCCGGACACACACTCGACCCCGTCTTCTCATCCAGCAAGGACATCGCCTTCAGCCACGCCACCGGACTCCACTGGACGGACCACAGCTGCGTCCACTTCAGCTTCGGTAGGACCACGATCCACCACCACCAGCAACAGGTTGCACGCAGGAGCTGGAACAAGATCACAGCCGACCAGCTCACGACCTCCCTGAACATGAACCCTCCCACCAGCACAACGAACCCTAGCCAGGCGGCCACCAACCTCACGAAGTGGATCAGCGACTGCGCAGACGAGCTCGCCCCCCTGAGGACCCCGCCCAGCAGACCCGGTAGCAAGAAAGCCCCATGGTTCACTGACGAACTCAAGAGCTCCAAGAAGAACTGCCGAGCCCTCGAGAGAACCTGGCGCAGAGACCCAACACCGGACAACATGACTGCCCTCAAGCTCACCACCCGAAAACACCACCAACTCATCCACGCCACCAAGAAAACTGCATTCAAGGAACGACTGGACAACAACGCACGCAACAGCAAGGAACTCTTCAACATCGTCAAAGAGCTCTCCAACCCCAACGCCGGAAACAACGACATCACCCCTTCGCAAGACCTCTGCAACTCCCTCGCCTCCTACTTCCACAACAAGATCGCGGACATACACAACAGCTCCAGCTCTCTACCGACGAACGCCACGACCGAACCACCGCCCCCCACCACCACCCTCTGCGCCTGGACTCAGATCAGCACCGAAGACACCGTCCGCACGATGAACTCCATCCACTCCGGATCTCCGACCGACCCCTGCCCTCACCACGTCTTCAACAAGGCCGACGCTGTCATCGCACCCCACCTGCGGGACATCATCAACACCTCCTTCGACACCGCCACCTTCCCGGAGAGCTGGAAGCACGCCGAACTCAGCGCCCTACTCAAGAAGCCATCGGCCGACCCGACCGACCTCAAGAACTACCGCCCCATCTCGCTGCTCCCGTTTCCAGCAAAAGTCATCGAGAAGACCGTCAACAAGCAACTGGCCGCCTTCCTCGAAACGAACGGATCCCTCGACCCCTCGCAGTCTGGCTTCCGAGCCAACCACAGCACCGAGACCGCCCTGATCGCAGCCACCGATGACATCCGAGCGCTACTCGACAACGGAGAAACAGCGGCCCTCATCCTCCTCGACCTCTCCGTGGCCTTCGACACTGTCTGCCACCGTACCCTAGTACAACGCCTCAGCAACATCGGAGTCCAGGAGAAGGCACTGGAGTGGATCATCTCCTTCCTCGCCGGAAGGACACAGAGAGTCCGTCTCCCTCCGTTCAGATCTGAAGCCACCAAAGTCATCTGCGGCGTCCCTCAAGGCTCCTCGCTCAGTCCAACCCTCTTCAACGTCTACATGAGCCCACTCGCAGACATCGCACGCCAGCACAACCTCAACATCATCTCCTACGCCAACGACACCCAGCTGATCCTCTCCCTCACCAACGACCCCGCCACCGCCAGAGCCAACCTTCACGAAGGGATGAAAGAGGTAGCCGAATGGATGAAGAACAGCCGCCTGAAACTGAACTCAGACAAGACGGAAGTCCTCATCCTGGGACCCTCACCCGCCGCGTGGGACGACTCCTGGTGGCCCCCCGCCCTAGGCAGCGCCCCCAAACCAACAGACCACGCACGCAACCTGGGCTTCATCCTGGACTCCTCCCTCTCCATGACCAGACAAGTCAACGCCGTCTCCTCGTCGTGCTTCAACATACTGCGCATGCTACGTAAGATCTTCCGGTGGATCCCCACCGAGACCAGGAAGACGGTCACCCAGGCCCTCGTCACCAGCCATCTGGACTACGGCAACTCCCTCTACGCCGGAACCACCGCCAAACTCCAAAAGAGACTCCAGCGGATCCAGAACGCCTCAGCGCGACTCATCCTGGACATCCCCCGTCGCAGCCACATCTCCGGACACCTGAGAGACCTGCACTGGCTCCCGGTCAGCAAGAGAATCACCTTCCGTCTCCTCACCCACGCACACAAAGCCCTACACAACCAAGGCCCAGGATACCTCAACAGCCGCCTCAACTTCTACGCTCCCAAACGCCAGCTTCGATCGACCAGCCACGCCCTCGCCGCCGTCCCCCGCATCCGAAGAGCCACCACAGGAGGACGGTCCTTCTCCTACCTCGCCGCCAAGACATGGAACTCCCTCCCCACCCACCTCCGCCTGACCCAGGACCACCTCACCTTCAGGAAGCAACTCAAGACCTGGCTGTTCGAGCAGTAGCGGACCCCCCCAGCGCCTGAGACCCTCCGGGTGAGATGCGCGCTATATAAATGCGATGATTGATTGATTGATTGAGTCACTGCTGAACATGAATCTCCCACTTCATTTTAGGGAAATAATACATCAAATATTAATGCGTCTGACACAGAAGGCCTTGCTAATTGTTTTTTAAACTTGTGGGGTCCGGCCTTGTGACTTCTTTTCAGATAATTTTTGGAGTAATACCGGCCATTATTCATTCTATTTTTTCCAGTGCCTTTGGAGGGTTCCCCTTAATATTAGCGCTGGTGGGTGGCATCCTGATTCTTCTGCTCCTGTTATGCAGTGGCAGCCAATCATGTAGTAGTGCACAGACCCGGCCAATTGCAACTGTACCGTGACCGAATGCAACAACTTTTTAGATGCTTGCCATTAGCAACGCTTAGCGTGAGTTATGGACTAACTTTCGCTTTGCCTACTTGACTTGCGTGCAACGTGTGTTCTACTGCCAGCGGGTCCCTTTCTATTGGGCCTTGGATTTATGCCTCTCCAATACGTCATGCGCAGACCCGGATTATAATCTGTTAATGGGTCCATTACTGGCCCAGGACTGTTCTTGGGAAGACAGTATGGCGTGTGTTGCCTCTTCAGCGCCCGACATCACCATCGCCATCCCAGACGGCTACAAGATCATCCGAAAGGACCGCATCAACCACACCGGAGGAGGCATCGCCATTGTCCACAGGAACACCATCCGCATCACGACCAACACCGACAACGCCCTGACAACCGCCGAACACCTTCATTTCCAGGTCCACATCAACCCCAAGACCACCCTCAGAGGCACCCTCATCTACAGACCCCCGGGACCCCGCACACAATTCTGCGAAGACATCGCCAACTTCATCAGCCCGCACGCCCTCTGCTCCGCTGACTACATCCTCCTAGGGGACCTCAACTTCCACCTGGAGAACAACAACGACCGCAACACCACCACCCTGCTGGACAACCTCGCCAACCTGGGACTCAAGCAACTGGTGACCACCCCCACCCACTACGCCGGACACACACTCGACCCCGTCTTCTCATCCAGCAAGGACATCGCCTTCAGCCACGCCACCGGACTCCACTGGACGGACCACAGCTGCGTCCACTTCAGCTTCGGTAGGACCACGATCCACCACCACCAGCAACAGGTTGCACGCAGGAGCTGGAACAAGATCACAGCCGACCAGCTCACGACCTCCCTGAACATGAACCCTCCCACCAGCACAACGAACCCTAGCCAGGCGGCCACCAATCTCACGAAGTGGATCAGCGACTGCGCAGACGAGCTCGCCCCCCTGAGGACCCCGCCCAGCAGACCCGGTAGCAAGAAAGCCCCATGGTTCACCGACGAACTCAAGAGCTCCAAGAAGAACTGCCGAGCCCTCGAGAGAACCTGGCGCAGAGACCCAACACCGGACAACATGACTGCCCTCAAGCTCACCACCCGAAAACACCACCAACTCATCCACGCCACCAAGAAAACTGCATTCAAGGAACGACTGGACAACAACGCACACAACAGCAAGGAACTCTTCAACATCGTCAAAGAGCTCTCCAACCCCAACGCCGGAAACAACGACATCACCCCTTCGCAAGACCTCTGCAACTCCCTCGCCTCCTACTTCCACAACAAGATCGCGGACATACACAACAGCTCCAGCTCTCTACCGACGAACGCCACGACCGAACCACCGCCCCCCACCACCACCCTCCGCGCCTGGACTCAGATCAGCACCGAAGACACCGTCCGCACGATGAACTCCATCCACTCCGGATCTCCGACCGACCCCTGCCCTCACCACGTCTTCAACAAGGCCGACGCTGTCATCGCACCCCACCTGCGGGACATCATCAACACCTCCTTCGACACCGCCACCTTCCCGGAGAGCTGGAACCACACCGAACTCAGCGCCCTACTCAAGAAGCCATCGGCCGACCCGACCGACCTCAAGAACTACCGCCCCATCTCGCTGCTCCCGTTTCCAGCAAAAGTCATCGAGAAGACCGTCAACAAGCAACTGGCCGCCTTCCTCGAAACGAATGGATCCCTCGACCCCTCGCAGTCTGGCTTCCGAGCCAACCACAGCACCGAGACCGCCCTGATCGCAGCCACCGATGACATCCGAGCGCTACTCGACAACGGAGAAACAGCGGCCCTCATCCTCCTCGACCTCTCCGTGGCCTTCGACACTGTCTGCCACCGTACCCTAGTACAACGCCTCAGCAACATCGGAGTCCAGGAGAAGGCACTGGAGTGGATCATCTCCTTCCTCGCCGGAAGGACACAGAGAGTCCGTCTCCCTCCGTTCAGATCTGAAGCCACCGAAGTCATCTGCGGCGTCCCTCAAGGCTCCTCGCTCAGTCCAACCCTCTTCAACGTCTACATGAGCCCACTCGCAGACATCGCACGCCAGCACAACCTCAACATCATCTCCTACGCCAACGACACCCAGCTGATCCTCTCCCTCACCAACGACCCCGCCACCGCCAGAGCCAACCTTCACGAAGGGATGAAAGAGGTAGCCAAATGGATGAAGAACAGCCGCCTGAAACTGAACTCAGACAAGACGGAAGTCCTCATCCTGGGACCCTCACCCGCCGCGTGGGACGACTCCTGGTGGCCCCCCGCCCTAGGCAGCGCACCCAAACCAACAGACCACGCACGCAACCTGGGCTTCATCCTGAACTCCTCCCTCTCCATGACCAGACAAGTCAACGCCGTCTCCTCGTCGTGCTTCAACATACTGCGCATGCTACGTAAGATCTTCCGGTGGATCCCCACCGAGACCAGGAAGACGGTCACCCAGGCCCTCGTCACCAGCCGTCTGGACTACGGCAACTCCCTCTACGCCGGAACCACCGCCAAACTCCAAAAGAGACTCCAGCGGATCCAGAACGCCTCAGCGCGACTCATCCTGGACATCCCCCGTCGCAGCCACATCTCCGGACACCTGAGAGACCTGCACTGGCTCCCGGTCAGCAAGAGAATCACCTTCCGTCTCCTCACCCACGCACACAAAGCCCTACACAACCAAGGCCCAGGATACCTCAACAGCCGCCTCAACTTCTACGCTCCCAAACTCCAGCTTCGATCGACCAGCCACGCCCTCGCCGCCGTCCCCCGCATCCGAAGAGCCACCACAGGAGGACGGTCCTTCTCCTACCTCGCCGCCAAGACATGGAACTCCCTCCCCACCCACCTCCGCCTGACCCAGGACCACCTCACCTTCAGGAAGCAACTCAAGACCTGGCTGTTCGAGCAGTAGCGGACCCCCCCAGCGCCTGAGACCCTCCGGGTGAGTAGCGCGCTATATAAATGCGATGATTGATTGATTGATTGAGTCACTGCTGAACATGAATCTCCCACTTCATTTTAGGGAAATAATACATCAAATATTAATGCGTCTGACACAGAAGGCCTTGCTAATTGTTTTTTAAACTTGTGGGGTCCGGCCTTGTGACTTCTTTTCAGATAATTTTTGGAGTAATACCGGCCATTATTCATTATATTTTTTCCAGTGCCTTTGGAGGGTTCCCCTTAATATTAGCGCTGGTGGGTGGCATCCTGATTCTTCTGCTCCTGTTATGCAGTGGCAGCCAATCATGTAGTAGTGCACAGACCCGGCCAATTGCAACTGTACCGTGACCGAATGCAACAACTTTTTAGATGCTTGCCATTAGCAACGCTTAGCGTGAGTTATGGACTAACTTTCGCTTTGCCTACTTGACTTGCGTGCAACGTGTGTTCTACTGCCAGCGGGTCCCTTTCTATTGGGCCTTGGATTTATGCCTCTCCAATACGTCATGCGCAGACCCGGATTATAATCTGTTAATGGGTCCATTACTGGCCCAGGACTGTTCTTGGGAAGACAGTATGGCGTGTGTTGGCTGAGTGGAATATCGGTACGGCTGCACAGAACATCTTGCAATGGAGTTTTCATCGCAAGTTGCTCGGATATGCTGCTTCAAGCTACTAGATTGGATGGTGTCCCTTTTTGCTACAAAAGAGAGGGATGATCTTTTGGAACGAATTGCATTCTTAGGTTCACGTACTTTGATGGATTTTCCAACTCCAAATTAATCACGTTCACAATGAACAACAAAATTTTAAAGGACAAAAAAAAATATACATATATTATTTTCCAATTTGTTTTTTTCGAGCGCTTTTACACTCTGTTTACCTTTGAACTCTTTTTGGATCTTATATCTATATGCTACGACCTGGCCAAGGAGAGGGTGTCATATGGCCGTTAAGATCATTGTTGACATTGCTAAATTAGCATGAGCTCTGCTGCTTTGATGCTGCTTTTGCGCAACTTACCACATGACTATTTTGCAAGACTCTGTGTCTTTCACATGAGAACTGTCTGCTTTCTGCGTTCTCTGCCTGTTCCTGGAGTTTAGTCTCAACACGGTGTGCAAGGCTGATAAACAATGCCCTGTGTTATTCTGTTATGGTCAGTCCCTAGCACCTAGACAAAACATGCTAACACAGCTGCTATTGCTGGAAACTCGTGCTTTGATATTATGTGGATGCATGTTGTTCTAACACGCAGTTGGAGAGGGACCTTTCCAGGGAGAAGCGCTATGCTGTTCCTATGTTGTAAAAATACCATCTAGGCACTAAGGTATGGGGTCTGCTGACAAAGCCCAGAGATCTACTTTTATATAATAAAACTTCTTCTTACCAAGGGATGGTGGTTAGGCCTTATAGTCCTTTATTCACTGTCTGTTTACGATGAAATAATCTATGGACTTGCAACAATGCTAACTGTTTTAGGTTTATGCGTTTTGCTGCTGATAGTGGCTCGTATACTGCATTATAGAGCATTATAGTTAAAATAAACATTTTGAACTATAACAGTGACTATGTCAATTCTTATTGATGACAGATACAAGTGAGTGGGCGAAAGGGTACATCTTGATACCGCGATTCCTGAGAGAGTCGGGAGTGGTGTGTTCTGGGTTGTCTAATCATTTGCAGCTTCGTGATTATGAAGGAGAGCGAATGAGACACTATAGCTAGTCTGTTCTGGGATTTTGGGTACTGAGGCGGTAGGAAGGCTCAGCCCCTATAAACCGAGGTCCTGTATTCCTGCGCATAGTTCTGTGTATGTGCAGAATCCCTGCAACACTTGCATCGCCGACCCCTCATAGACCCCAAGATATAAAGAGGAGGACCTAATGATGGGAAGTGGAGGAAGCGCAGAGACGGAGCCTGCAGGGGCACTGACTGACAGGGTGTGACCCGCGGCCTCAGAGGTGCTAGATCCGACTGCCTGCCGGACCGCACTGCAAACGACTGCCACACCTGTGGGACACAGGTGAGATTCATCGAGTCCAGAGCGGACCACTGACAATCGCCAAGATGGGGCTCCGAGCTGCTGGAACCCAGCGCTCCATTGGGGCTGGGCCAACGCTGCGAGGAAGGTGGCCTTTCCAAATCACCTCAGAAAAGGCTGCCTGGCAGGCAAGGCACAGGGCCGGGCTGCAGACCTGGACTATACTAAAGTTAAAGTTAATAGAAAACTATTACAGATGAATTTCAGCGTTTGTTTTTGTTTTGTTTAAAGCACTACGTTGTCACTAAAATTTTCACCTAACCATGTGTGTAAAATATACACTCCCTGAAAAGTACCCCTAACCAAAGCTACGGGCAGATATTATAATCTACATCAAACACACGAAAATTACCTCTTTCTATTATTAAACTGTGTGGGCAGAGGTTTTAAGAGTTTTTCTCTCAAGAAACATCACTGAACTAATCATAAGCAAAAATGTATCTTATTGTTATTCATTATTATTAAATTACATACAGATACTCATCACATAAAAAAACATATATCTATATAGGAGGGTTATGGCTGGCAGCCAACCAGATTGGACTGCTCCAAGCCCTTTAGCACTTAATAAAAAAATAAAAATTATATTACATTTTGAACAATAAAAAAAGAGAAAGCTGAATTTAATAAAATGTAGTCATACAGTGTGGTAGAGACAGGCAGAAATTAAAATACTAAATTTACATGAGTGAACATAAATGGCACATAATTTGTGGTTTGCATTGCAGGTTACATAAGGAGCACTCGTATGTGATTAATACAAATATTGTAAAAGGAGAAAAAATAAATCGAAAATGTGCCCGATACCCACCACTCACTCGCCCCATCCCAATCTGCCTCTAATAAAATCGTATCATAATGGGTGAGATCAACCTGTATCAGCAGGTAAGGGAAGGAATGTCACATTTCCTGTATGATTATCAGTAGAGAATGACAGCTGGCTGGGTAATGAAGATATTTTCTCCATTGTGTGGGCAATGATCAGGCAGCATCTTCACCTTGGGATTTAAATTGTTTTGGTAGATCCTCTGACATCATTACTGTAGGTTGTTTGCGTAACCGTCAATACTCTTCCCTGCGTATAGCATAACTTCCTGTTGTGCCCCAGCCCCAAACCTCCCTGTGCCAACTTGGGACAAGAGATATGATGGGATTTCCAACGGTGTATAATCTGATGTTTAGCCAGAAGAAGTGCCAGATCGATAAATCGGGCCATAGTCTAAAACATTTTGGGCCTAGGTCATAGGCTCAAAAGGCAATGTTCAGCAGTATAATGTGAGTATATAGGGACTCCCCTGCTAACTGTAATAGTTCCTAAGGCAGGGAAAAATCATTGAAATGTAAGGAAAAAATTAAGGCAACTATTTTTCAGCCTACCAGCTTCATACTTTTAGGGCATCAAGTGAATGACCAAAGAAACAGAATTATGCAAATCTCATACATTTATTTATCAAAATGTTTTCCTATAAATATTTCAATGTATAATATAACAATAATTTAAATATCTAAAAATGATCATCCAGGTTACATTTCACAATTCTTATAATCATGCAGACATTCATACGCTTTCATCCTTCCTTACAGTACAGTAAATCTTAGGCATCCATTCATAATGGAGTCCATGCATTAATGTAACGTGCCTTTCTTCATGAATTCTCAAAAACTTGATCAGGTAATATTAATAACAGTTCTTTATAATCATGGACCTTTTTATTCTAAAAGCAATCACTAAGGAGTAAATTGTTTCTCCTGAGTCAGATAAAGTTGTCTATCAATGGATATGTAATTCATTCCTCTACACGTGTTTCGGCTGTAAGCCTTTGTCAGGAAGCCACATATTTGCCAAGCAAGTTCTGTATCTGTAAACAACATACATCTGAATCAAGGCCTTCTCATAACGGAGAGTATTTATCAAGTATGTAAAAGCATTGTGAAGGAGTGGGAGACCAGGGGGCTGTACCGCTCCAGGCAACAACAGACTATGTAAAGTGCCGTTATCAACATTTGTAGTGTATAACCAATTTCATTTAAGTGGAATCCCGCCAGCCAGTAGGGCAACCATTGTAACGGGCCAGCCAGGCAATAGGCCCTAAAGTCATGGGTAGCCCATCTCACCCTCCCCATGGGGTAGCTACATTTTAAGTAGGCTATCTTGACGTGCCCTAAATGAGATTAATCGGAATGGGAATTCAATGTCTTAAAAAAAGGCCATGGGGAAAGTAACTGGCAGGTTTGCAAACTAGTATAAGAACCGGGCAGCATAACTATTTTGATAACGCTATTTGGCCTGCCACTGACAGGGGCAATGTGACTCAGAATTTCACTTGGGATTTTAGAGACGTGATAATATTTAATAAGCTCCCGTCTATCAAATCTGTAGGTGACCTGTAAATTTGGATGCCCAGATAACAAAATGTATGATGTGCAACTGGTATGGTCTGCGTGCCTAGGAACAATGTGTCATGAGGCATTGTGTCCTGAAACGAGAATGCATGCGATTTAGTATGGTTGATCTGCCGGCCAGACAAGGCTCAGAAAGACCCAAGTATACTGAAGATAGGTGTGAAATCCATACTTAGATTGCAAGTGCAAGCTGTCATGTCATCTAAATACATGGAATCCAGGTGGATCTGAGGCCCTTGTGGAATGCCCCAGTCCCCAGCTGCCTGCCTGAGCTTCTGTGCCAGGAGTTCCATTGCTAAGACAAACAATAGGGGTGAAAATGGGCAGCCCTGCCTGGTTCATCGGGTGTTCGGGTACTGTGCTGAAATATGCCTCCACGTTTTGGCCCTTGATATGGGGTTAGTATATTTGATGCTTTGTCAATGTGGCACTAGCCAAGTGGGAAGAGGCAATGACATTAGATCCATTTACAGGGAGTGCCTTTCTCTACCAGCTTGACTCCCTTAAGTGGCCCCCATAACTATGCCCTTGTCCAAAGCACTCCTACTCCCCTTGTTGGGGATGGATCCAACATCTTTGCCCTGGAGTCTCAAAGACCTCTCTGAGAGAGTCCACAGTGACAAGGGAGTCACACATAGTGGAGCACTGGGACTGATCCCCTTAACACTGGGAGCCGTCCCCTACCCTGTCGGTCGTCGGACACGGTGTTCCTGCTGGGTTTCCTACCCCCTCCCCCACCTCTTCCCTCCTTCATTCCTCAGAGTGTACCTGTGACCAAAGCACTCCTCTCCCATTGTTGGGGAGGGATCCAGAATCTTATGCCCTGGATATAGGTTACTGTTTGGATGGAAAGTTCTGGACTTTTGGTGCTACAATTGTCAGGGCCCAATTTAGTTGTGGCACATTCCTCGTAAATGACTGCACCCAAGAGCCATTGTAGAGTTGAGTATGAAGAGAGATGTTTATCACGTGCTTGGTTTTATTTATATTTCCATAGAGAGATTGTGAAGAGAAAAGCCGACACGTGTTTCGCCCCAGTGGCCCATTGGCCGTGGGCTTTTTCAAGGCAAAGCTTTGTTATGGTCAAAAATCTTCCTATTCCTTCAAAAGTAAATTCTTCGTATCTGCTGTTCTCTATGGAAATATAAATAAAACCAAGCACGTGATAAACATCAGAAATTTCCTGACATTCATTTCCTTACCAACGTTGATTAATCAAGAGGGCACAACCCTCTACCTCTCTTCATCTTATGCCTTGGAGTCTCAGTAATCCCGCTGAGAGAGTCCACCGTGAAAATGGGAATCACACAAAACTGAGGACTGAGAATGATCCCTATCCCACCCAGCCGGACGTCAGACACAGTTACTTCCACGTCTCCACGCTGTGTCCCCCACCCCCTCCACCTCCGCTTCCCTCCTTCATTCTTTGGCTACCTCCCCTATTCCCCCTCCTCTCTCCCCTGAATTCCTCTGCACCTGCCTGCTTTGTCTATCCTTATGCCTATGCTCCGACTTAATTCTCCCTCCCCTCACCCTTTTACATTACCCCCTTACCCCTCTACACGCCATTAACCTAAGAATGTAACTTGTAACTGTTGCACCTTCTGTAACAATATGTAATTTGTAACCTATGTAACTCTCCTCATGTAAAGCGCTCTGATACCTCCGGGTCTAGCCAGCGCTATATAAAACTCAAGTAAATATAAATATACTGCACCAGAACTCCTGGGGCATGTGGACCGGACATACACCCTCAATGGCCCTGCAACAATACTAGAGGAGAGGTGCATATCACAGGGCAAATGTGAGGACCCGAGGTACTGGAGTGACTAAAACACAAACTCAAACGCACCAGAGAACTGACCAGAGGAGGCAGAGAAATACCTGGGGCCTCCCTGTTATACTTAGGTGCATCCACAGTGCAGCAAAGACTTGATCCCTCGCTAACCAGCAGCAGCTGAGCATGGACCCCCTGCACCACACTCGGGGCCAGCAGAGGCCAACTGGCACTAGGCCTGTTGGGTTACCCCCAATGGACCACACATTCAAGCAGGTCCTCACCTACAAGCGAACAACATGGGCAAACTGAATTACAAGACCCCCTTGGGTCGGAGAGGCTAAAGACACCTCCCAGGGATATCACCAGGAGGGAGACCCGGCAACAACTGCATCATTAACAGTGACACATGCGCAAGGGGACACAACCCAGAAGGATAAATCAAAGATGATACTTCAAGATATACAAGACTCCAGAACTGCCTTAGAACAGAACATCGATGTCATTACTGTCAATGTGAGCCAGTTGAGAGCGAACCACAGAAAAATCACTGATCACATGGCTGGAACCGAATCTGCCCTGACCTCACTGGGGCCGACCGTCTCCACTCTACAACTCCACATGAAAGAGATGCGCCAAGAGCTACCGATCTTACAAGAGCGGGAGAAAGACGCTGAAGGTTGCACTTGATGCAACATTAGGTTGGTTGGCCTGCGGAACACTCAGAGGACCCATTTGCGGAGTTGCCCATAGAGAATTAGCTACCCAATACAGTGCTCACGAATACTCTATCTAAATTTTGGGCAATTGAAAGAGCGCACAGAGTGCCAACTTGGCCTCTCCCACTGGGGGCTCCCCCCAGACCGATGGTGGCCTGCTTACTAAATAACTGTGATTGGGATGATCTACTACAGAGCGACTGCACTTATGGGCCCTGCGACACCAATGGTCACAAAGTGCATGTTATGTTTTCCCTGACTATACAACAACAGCAAATTGAAAAAACACAAGACTTTACACCACTAAACACGCACTGATAACTTTAGGGATACGGTATGGGCTTCTCTATCCGGCGAGGCTACGAATCACGGCTAATGTTCTTCAACTCCTCGACCGAGGTATGGGCATGACTGGAGAAAGAAGGCCGCGATATCACTAGACTTCAACCACTGAGGACACCAACAGCCCAAGTCAAAAAGGAAGATAACCCTGGGGTCATTCTGAAGTCATCTGATGACTCCAGCAGGGCTATTCCTGCAATTATATGGGGACGTCATCCCAAGCCATCCTGAAGTATACCTATAGGGCAAAATATTTAAATGAGATGATTCTAGGGTCATCACAAAAACTACTCGGGATGATGTCCTGATTAATTCAATTGAATATGCGTGATGATCTTTATCTACTCAAGGAACACCAACTGACAACTTCAGGATGAGTGTTAATTACTAAAGGATGATTCCACGACAACTTCACAATGACTGAGGATTACTCTAGGATGTTTACGGGACAACTTCACAATGACTGAGTATTACTCTAGGATGTTTCCGGGACAACTTTTAGATGACTGAATTACTGCAGGATGACTCGATGACAATTTTAGAGTGAATGTGAATTACTCCAGGATGATTTGATGAAAACTTTAGAATGAGTGTGAATTACTCCTGGATGACTCCAGGAAACATTATGATGGCTGTTGGTAACCAATGAATGATTTATTATCGAGTAAGGGTTGTAATACTCATTGCAGATTCTAGGATATGAGAACATTCTACAGTCACATCTTCTCAAGTCAAGTGCCCATAAAGTACTTTATATCAACTAATCTGTTGCTAAACAAGTACTTTTAGGTGCATGACCTATATACCATCCTGTACAATAGAGAATTGTGTTTGAATGTAATAAATGCACCTTGTTTTACAGTCTGTTACCTGCCGCACCAGCACTTTCCTGTTCGGGGACTGCATCCCCCATCTACAGTTGCGCCCAGCGGTGCCCCGCAGCCCGCGTCACAAACTTCGCACCGGAGGCGCATGAAGACAGCCTTGGGCTCCCGCAACGCGGGACGTGCGCGGGCGTGCCTGGGCTGAGCCTTGGCAAAGCCCGGGCCAAGGGCGGGAAAGTCTGCGCCCGTCAAAGGCCAGAGGAGGCTGGGCTGGAGCACCCCCTTAAGGCTTATCTGCGGAAAATCACGGCACCAGAACTATTAATCCAGGCTGGAGTTCATGGTTAGTGCCACTAGATCTAGTCTGCTTTATTACTCCGAGCGAGGCCAAGTAGTCGGTCTTTCTTCTTGTTGAGTGGCCCCAGCTGCGTGTAACCTTTGGATCAGTTAACTCATTTTAGTTTTGTTCCTGGTTTCTCTATCCCCATTTGGAGCCAGTGACAGGGCAGAACGTGGAGTTTGGTTACCCAAACGTTCTGTCTGTAACAATGGGGAAGCGTGCCTGTGCTGGGAAAAAAACAAACTTTAGCCCTGCAATCTCCAGCAACTTATCAACCAACTTCAATTGACAAGATGCTTCAGAGGGCTATCGGGGTGGTGTGAACTGAAATTCAACAGACTGAAAGGTGCTTATCGCTAACCCCGGAGCTAGACTTTACCCTGACTAATCATGATACGCAATGAACACCGCCAACAGTGGTTTCTGACGCCCCCAAGCTTCAGTCAAGGACATGTGTTCTGGTACACAAAACATCTAACACGGATTTGCACCTGGAGGATATTCCCCCAGGACCAGTTAAAAAAGGGAAATCTAAACCTGCTGTGAGAGCTGGGACCAAACGTAAGAAAAGTGCCACGGACTTATAGTGAATGGTGACTTTGGGAAGGGAGGGTTAGGTGGCTGCTCAGCTGCAGGTACAGGGCAGCCAACTTGGGTGTCCAATTTGGTGGTGGAACTTCAGACTCAAAGAAGGGAAATTGTTAAGGACGAACTTTATTGATTGCCCAGGTAGATAAGCTTACAACTATGGTAGAGACTCGGGTGGGTAAGGTATAAGCAAATCAAAGGGTGGTTGAGTCTTCAAGTCAACAGGTCTTGCAGGTTCCTCCCCATTATCGCAGGGTAGATCACACTTCTGCAGTCAGTTTGTGTCCCACCCTACAAAATCAGATCAATCAGGTGGATGCAAATAGAAAAATAGAAACACGATTATTTCTGTAAAGCCAACAGACAGCGATAGCACGCGGTGTCAGGGTTCTAGTCGGGGGATGGAGGTTGGCAATAAACATAGATCTTGTCCAGTAATGCCAGCAGCTGGAGTTAATGTACCCCGATTAGGGATAAGTCAAAGGGCTGAAGAGGGGTACGCTGTACGAACAGAAGCCTCTGAGGCGAGACCAGCCCTGTCATGTATCAATTTCCCCCCAGATTCAACTCCATATGTTATGATTCTAACTGGAGGACCGGAATTGAATATGGGGCAAAGGGAATCACACTTTGAACTAAAAAACAAAAGTACTTTCTGGCTGGCTAAGCAGCTGTAATTTTCTTATAAAGATGCAGGTGACATTCTCCTCACACGAAGGGTGGGATGGGTGGGCCAGAGGCCGAAAGATGTACCCCAGGATAGCATCGTGATCAATGTCAGAAACCCTAGGGTCGTAAGGGCTCTCCTAGACCTTAACCAACAAAGGCAGGTGGGGGATACAAGGTCTTTCCCGTTGGGTTATTTCTACCCACCAGGACTTGTGCTAGAAAACAGAATGTGGAAGGCTCACGGGGTGGGGACTAGGCAGCAGATTAAGCAAAAGGCCATCTTGGGACAGGATCAACCAAGCCCACTATTTTTTAAGTTACCGCTCACAAACAGATTTGCGTCCCTAGAGTCAGTAGACTGACTCAATCCGGTATATCCCTTGGGGGGTCCTATAGAACGGGGAGAGCCCTCGCACACACCGGTGGACCCTAGGCAGGAAATAGGACAGGATACCCAAGGGGTTGACGGAGTGGGAGGTGCCCAAAGCAATGGGTCACAAGGGGCTCTGAGTATTCGATCCATACCTGGTCCATTTCTCAGGTCCACGCAGGCATCTAATGGCCATCAGTGGGTGACTTTAGAATCCCCAACCCCCATAGTTGATCACTCTGATGTTTGTAATGGTGTAAGGCCACTGGTGGGGGAGCTCAATGGCCCTCTCCAGCTAAACAACCAATGACCGACGATTCGACCTAAAATATAGATAACTGTATAGGTCCCCATAAGTTGCGGGTACTATCATGGAACATTGCTGGCCTCACCTCCAAACTGGATAATCCAGAGTGGGGGGCATTCTTAGAACAAAACGAGATATGCATGCTCCAGGAAACCTGGGCTAGGGTGAACACACACAGAGTAGGCTATGCGTCTTTTAGCAGAGCAGCCACATTTGGGGGAAGAGGAAGGTCTTAAGGGGGACTCTGTACCTGGGTTGCTGTGCATGTAGGGTGCACAGCAAAACAGATAGAGACATCTTCCCGTGATATCCTTTGTATCTTTTTGAGTTTTCTCACAAAGATTAGAATTGCTTTAATCAACGTTTATTCTCGACCAGTCGGTTATGGCCATGAGTCAACGACTCTTGACCAATTGACAACTTTTCTGCTTACTATTCCTGACAGTTTTTTGGTAATTCTTGGCAGTGATTTTAATTGCCAGTACGAGCCCTTGAATGGCATGAATGCGGGCAACCTCAGCAATGAGGACCTAGACTGGGCCATTTCAGAGCCCAATATCCTGCCAACACAGGCTTGGACCACACTGCCACTCCAGATGAACACCCTCACACTGAACCATTCACTTAGGGCATGCAATCGGCGCACAGAATGTGATTCTCCAGGAAATTGTACTTATAATAGACTAGGATGTGCCTCCATCATAGATTATATCTTGATGGACACAAAATCCTGGCATAGGGTAATAGACTTTATGATTGTGCCCTGTCACGATAGTGACCATAACGTCCTGATTCTAGAGACGTTCCCACCGTATCCTAAGAGCGTACTGGCAGTTAAACCTTCAACTGCTTCTCGGTTAACCTTGACTAACTGCAGGAGGAGAGTCAGATGGGGGGAAATTTGTCAATCACAGGAAAAGCTATCTTCCCTCTATCAAACCGTAATTCCATTCCTTAGGACCGCAAACAAACTTAGTGGAACCGATGATTTTTCTAGTGTCCTCCCGAAATTATTGACAACCATCAAGGTCTAATATTTGCCATGGCCAATGTATTTTTTGCCCAGTAAAAGAAGAAGGGGAAATGGGCCCCCAGGGCACCCTTGGTATAGTGATGATTGCCGCAACGCTAAGCAAACACTTATCTCTGCCATTATATCTAATGATAGGTTACTAATAAAAGTTAAAAGGGTAGCCTACAAAAGCCTTATTAAATTGGCAAAAAGAAGGTGGGAATGTGATAAGTGGGATAGGCTGAGAAGCGCCCTCAGTACTCACGATATAAGGACCTTCTGGAATCTATTAAATACAGATTGTTCAGAGGGCAAATTGGCAATAGAACCCAACATAGGGGCGGAAGTATGGAAGGCCCATTTTGAGCTTTTATATGTAAGTGTAGAGGGTGATGCAGGGCAAGCCAGAAATGTGTGTCCTCCCTTTCAGTTAACTTATTCCGATGCTCTTGCAATTTCCCTTAAGGAGATAACTGATGCTTTGCACAGGGTAGTTCCATCCAAGGCTCCAGGGTCCCTGGCGACCTCTTTCGCAATGAACCTAATATTTGGGCTCCTTACCTGTGGATCCTGTTCAATGTCATCTTGCAGGGAATGTCGATCTCTCCTACCTGGATGGAGGCGGAAATCATACAGATTCATAAAAAAGGTTCACCACTTCTCCCTGTTAACTATCATCCCATCAGCCTCATAGATTTCAGCCAAATGATATATGCCCGAGTGCTGCTGGGCCGACTCCAGAGTTGGATGAAGGAGTACACTATTCTTAGCCCTTTTCAAGCTGGGTTCAGAGCAAGGATGTCCACAATAGATCACATTTTTAGGTTACAACTATTACATTGGAAGACAGTGTACATAGAGGGTGGCTGCCTCTATCTGATCTTTGTAGACTTCAAATCAGCATTTGGGGCGTGGCCTAACAAGCCGGCATGGCGGACGTGCTTTAGGTCGGCTCCGTCCAGCCCTTCTTCTATCCTGCATTGATCCTGCCCCTCTGGCCATGATATCCCCCGCTTGATGTGTCTGGCGGCTGGGAGACACGGCGACGCAGATTGAGGGCACTGGCTGGCCCAAGCTACTTCCTGGAGTGGCGGTTTGGTGGCGAGCGGCCCTGAGGCCCGAGGGCGATGCTGAGACCGTGGCCTTGAGTGAGATATTGCCGGAAGACCCTGCGGGAGGCAGAGCTATTGCGGCTGGCTCGGTGTCCCCGGGGCCGATGAGCGGAAGTCCCTCTGCCACTGGAGCGGGTCCCCGATCATGCTTGGTTGTCCCCATGGAGCGCACAAATCCCCCCTGCTGACCGGCGGTCTATCGGGCCGGAGGGGGAGAGAGACGCCAGCAGTGGTCGCCGCCGTCTTGGGCAGTCCGGCCGGGGAGTACACGGCCCACTTGTGATCCTGTGGTTGTCCGGTTGGGACCCGTGTCCAGCCTGAGGACGTTTGATGCTGGAAGGGGCTAGCGGTGGTGTCACTTTGGGCACCTGCATCACCGGAGGCTTTCCCTGGATTGCTGTTGAGGCCCGCTGGCGCCTGGGGGACTGCGGTGTGGATTGTAGACTTTGGGGCTACAGGGGCGGGCCCACCCCTGGGTGGACGCGGGCGAGGTCTCGCCCGTCCACCGTGAACCCCCGGCACTTCCGGGTCTGCTCGGGGACCGTTCCTCCATAGCCGGCAGCCAGATCGGGCTGCGGAGAGGGCCTGCCTGACGCGTGGTGAGTGGTCGTGTCCCCCGTAGGGGCTGTGAAACATAGTGTGGAGGCCTGGTGTCAGGGGGCTGCCTCCTCCCTGAGGGCCTGGGTCCGGCTGGGGCGTGTTTCTCGGGGTGCCTGCCTTCATTCCCAACCCCCCCAGGTCTGCGTGGGGGTTCGGCGGTACTATTGGACCGCGTGGGGGTGCGGACTGCGGCCCATTGAGTGTTATGGGCTCCCTTGGGTGGCCCTGGAGCTCGTATCCATGGACTTGTAGGGCTTACTGGAGGACCTGCAGGGGCTGGTGGACCATGTTGCGCGCCTTCCATTGGCGCTGAGGATCTACAGTGATGGACTCGGGTTCTATTTATTGACGCTCTTGCTGTCGGGGGCACTGCTGGATATTGAGATTCACCTGCCTGGAGGCCACCGTCGGGTGGGGCAGAACTGAGCTGTTTGGCGCCTGGGGGTACGAGAAGATCAGAGAATGCTCCTCAGAGGCCGCCTCGGCAGCAGGACCGGCTGCGCGGCCGCTGCCTGACAGTAGTGCCGCCCCTGTCTCCCATATACGGGGGTGAACTTTACTGGTGCCTGCTTATTTAGGAGGGGGGTCACTGAGTACGCTAGATCCACCATGACGCGAGACAAAACCGGTGGGGGGGTCCTTCAAGCAAAGTACACTAGACAAATTTGCTGGTCCTGGGGGCCCTGCAGCCGCAGCCAGGGGGGCCCAGGGTGATGTTCCGGATAATGCCGCCCTCCTGGCGGCAATTACACAATCTAGGGACGTCCTTGATGCCAAAACTGGGGCGGTGGGTTCGGACGTCATGCTGTTGTGCCAGGACCTGCAGAATGCAGTGACACGTATCACCGAGACTGAGACACGGATCACCGGGGTGGAGGATATGGTGACACCCCTGCAACAAAGAGTGGCATCTCTGGAGAGTACCCAGCAGGGGCTGGCATCCAGGGTGGAGGATGCAGAGTGCCGGGAGAGACGTAACAATCTCCGCTTTGTTGGTTTTCCGGAGCGATGTGAGTCTGGAGACATGGAGAAGTTTATTGCCCAGTGGCTGGAGGGCTGGCTTCCCACGGACTTCCTGTCAAAATGCTTTGTGGTTGAGCGCGCCCACAGGGCCCTTATGCAGAAACCTCCACTGGGGGCTCGTCCAAGGCCAGTGATTGCGAGACTACTTAATTACCACGACCGGGACGTGATCCTAAAGCTGGCCAGGGTTAAAGAACCATTAATGTATATTCCCTGACTATACTAAAATGGTCCAGCAGCAGCGGCTAAGGCCCGCCTGCGAGAACTTAAGATCCCATCTGCATTGCTCTATCCGGCCCGGATGCGGGTCGTGTATCGTTCTCGCACACATTTCTTTGACTCCCCAGAGGATGTCTTCCAGTGGACAGACGAGACGGTGCGGCTGCGCCCACACTCGCCGCCCTGGAGGAACTCTGACTCGTCCTCGAGTGGAGCGCTACGAAATTGGCCTGGAGTCAGGGGGAAGGGGTCCAGAAACTCCAGGTCCAGGAGGCGGTCCAAATCTGGCGATGTCCCGCCACGTGTGGAATCTGCCTCGGGGCGAGCTGCACCAGCTGACTGATCGCTTTTTGTGTTCCTGTAACTATGATTCTTAGGGGGGGTAGAATTGGCCGGAGGGGCCCAAAGAGGGCCAGTGTTTCTGTTGGATATGTCCAGACAGGGATGGGGGCCAGAGGACAATGGGCTATAGTTTGGGGATCCATTGGCGGGTGAGGGGTGGTGCCTCCTGTTGGGGTCTGCCTGCTATGCCCGCCGCAACAGATACTTCACTGTTTTTGAGGTATAGGGTGGGGGGTGGGGAGTTGGTTGTGTTGTTTAGGGGAATGGTTGTTGATGTTCTTAATCGCACTGCTCAATTGCATGTCACGGCCTGGCTACACTACATACTTTTGGCCACCGGGGTTCTTTATGTTCATGATGTCTATGCATGGCCTCCACCGAGGGTAAATTGTTAGACTCCGTGGGGTCTCTTCGCATACTGAGCTGGAATGTCAGAGGGTCGCTAGATAAAATTAAGCACAGAGCAATCCTTAAGCAGGCTAAGCGCGCCGTCGCCAACATCTTGATGCTGCAGGAGACACATCTTCTGGGATCAAAAGCACTATGTTTTCAGCGCTTTGGATATGTACAAGTGTTTCATGCGGGCTTTGTGAGGGGATCCAGGGGAGTTGCAGTATTGATTCACAGACGAGTTCCATATATTTACAATAGGACGTGGGGTGATACACAGGGCAGATACCTTTTTCTGCAGGGCACGTTGAGGGGCGAGTCCATGATACTGGGTAGTGTTTATACTCCGCCGCCGCTGTCTTGGGGATTCGTAGAGAAACTTGTGACTGTGTGGACGGATATTCCAGTGGGCCTGGCAGTGGTGGGTGGGGATTGGAACGATGTGTTAGATGTTGTCCTTGATCATTAGAGGCCCGGCGGGCCCCGGTGGTTCGCCACCCCACCAAGCTTCATTCACTAGTAGTGGGCCAGGATTGGGATGACCCATGGCGTAGGCTGCATGGCGGGACGCAAGGGTTCACCTATCTCTCAGCAGTCCATGACTCCTTTACTCGTATTGATTATATCTTTGTCTCCCGGGGAGATGCTGGCAGGGTGGCAGAGGCAGATATTCTTCCTCAGGGGCTATCTGATCATTCACCGGTGGCCATTACCCTGCGTGCTGAACTGGCACATGGACCTTTCCGGTGGCGTCTCTCCACATGGAATCTCCAAAATGAGGAGTACAGGGAGCATATGGAGGAAGCCATCGATTAGTATTTACTGCATAATGCGGGGTTGGTACAGGCGGTGGAGTCTTTGTGGGAGGCGATAAAGCCCACCCTCCGTGGTGTAGACATCTCCTTCTGCGCGGCGGCCTATAGAGTCCATAGGAAATCTCTTCTTCGAGCGGAAGCAAAAATTCTGGATCTGGAAGCGTGCAGTGGCGATGACGGGGGGTGGCTAGTCCGCCGCCAGCTGCTGCTGGCGCAACAAGACTATTCGTCCCTCTTGCTAGATGAAGCTCGCCAGACATGGTTGGCAACCCGGAGCAGAGTATACCAATGGGGGGACAAGTCAAGCAAACTCCTCCATAGATTGTGCCAAGGTGCGACGAGTTCCCTGGCCCTCCCGGGTGTTGTGGATTTAGATGGAATACTGATGTCGGACCCGTTAGCCATCACCGAAAGTTTTGCGGTACTATGCAGACCTCTATCCTCCTAGGGAATGTCTGCCGTCGGAGGTTATTGGCCGATTTTTAGATGATCTCCCGCCCAGGGCCCTGACTGACGAGGTTAGTGCGGAACTGGACTGTCCATTCTCGGAGGACGAGTTGGGTGCTGCCCTCCAGGAACTGCGGTCCGGCAAGGCGCCGGGTCCTAATGGTTTCCCGAATGAGTTTTTTAAACGGTACTTTTTACAGCTTGGTCCTCATTATCGTAAGGTGGTGGAGGAGGCCAGGGAGCTTGGCCGTCTGCCCAGGGACTGGCGACACGCTGAGGTTGTGGTATTTCTTAAACCAGGCAGGCCTCACGAGCACCATGCATCCTACCGTCCCATTTCTCTTCTAAACGTTGAGGCCAAAGTTCTGGCCAAGGCGCTGGCTAATCATCTCCATCCTCATATCTCGTCTATAGTTGGTCCAGACCAAGCCGGGTCTATGCCCCAGCGGGCGACCCGCCATAATATCCGTAGAGCACACACAGCGATTGCGGCAGTCGGGAGTCTGGGGGTACCCGCGGCCTTATTGCTTGCGGACATGGATCGTGCCTTTAATTCCTTGAGCTGCGAGCATCTCTTTGCATTTCTATGCAGATTGAACTTAGGACCTCGCTTCCTGTCCTATTTGACTCTACTGTGTACGGATATAATAGCGTCTGTGCGTGTGGCGGGTTCTGTCTCGTCGGTCTTCCCTATTGGTCAAGGCACGAGCTAGGGATGCCCCCTCTCACCTTATTTGTTTGCCTTGGCGATGGAGCCACTAGCCGCATGGGTACGTATCGATGCGCAGGTGGCTGGTCTCGAATGGGCTGAGGGACTGACGAATCGCATAGCTTTATACGCGGACGATGTGTTGTTCTTTCTTACTCAGCTGGACAGGACTGGGTCGCGGCTGCTGCGCATCATGCAGGTGTTCGGAGAGATTACTGGCCTCTTTATAAATGAGCGGAAGTCTACTTTGTGGGTTTTGGGCAGTGGGGCTGATCCTGGTGCCTGGGCTTCCACGGTACTGGTTTGAAATATCTAGGTGTGTTCCTCTCGGACTCCCGGTCGACAGCCTGGGATAGAAACCTGGCACCGGTATGGAGCAGGGTGCGCAAAGATATCAAAATCTGGTCCCACATGCCCCTATCTATATATGGTCGTTCGGCCATCTTTAAAATGGTCTCTCTTCCTCGTCTGCTATACCGGCTACAAAATCATCCCTATCCTATATCTGCGGGATGGTTCTGCCAGATCAATGCGGCCCTGAGCCAGTTTTTATGGGGTGGGTGGCTCGCCAGGGTGGCTCTCCGTACTTACTTCCAATCCACGTATTGTGAGAGACTTGCGACCTCGGACATTCTTTCGTATTATATGGCCTCGCACTTGTTGGTCCTTAACGAATGTTGGTATGGGGATAGGGCAGATCCGGCTTATGCAGTGGAGCGACGGTTGATGGGAGATCACTAGCTACACACGCTCCTCTATTCTGCGGCCCTGCAGCGTTCTTTACCAAGTGTGACACAGCTGGTGTTCCAGGTATGGCGGCAGGCGTTGTTGAGGACGAGTTGGTGGAACCGTCTGACTAGGGAGACGCCGCTGTGGCAAAATGGACTTCTGCCGCAGTTGGCCGCCTTGCCTGGATTCCGGGATTGAGATGCGATAGGGATCTCTACCCTGGGGGATGTAATGCAGGGGTCGGTCTTGAAATCGTTCCAGGGCCTTCAGAAGGACTTTCATATGCCGCGTACGCAATTTTTTTAATATTTGCAATTTCGGCATGCTCTCTCCCCTAGCTTGGTGGGACTGGAGGAGTTGGCGGACTTTAGCCCGGTGGAGGCGAAAGTTTTCATGGGGGACCTGCAAGACCACAAAATATCTAAAATTTACCAATCCCTGGTTAGGCACTGTTCCCCATCTCTGCAGTGTCTTCGTGGGGCATGGGAGGATGACGTGAGCTCACTTGAGGAGGAGGACTGGACGGAGACCCTTGCCTCCCCTCGCGGGGCGGCTATAGCCATGAGCCTTCGACTTATCCAGTTTAAATACCTCCATAGGGTCTATTTCACAAGAGTCAGGCTATACAGGGCGGGCTTAGTGGCTTCCCCGGAGTGTCTTCGCTGCCTGCATGAGGAGGGCACTCTGCTACATACCATATGGGATTGCTCTGCGTTAGCTAGATTTTGGCGGGGTGAACTGACATGCCTGTCAGAGGTGCTGGGTTGGGATCTCCCTCGTTCCCCTCGGCTGGTGCTCCTGCATGTTATGGATGACATTGGTGGTAACATCTACAAAAGACACCTTATGCTCCTAGGCTTTACCCTGGCCAAGCACGAAATAGCTAGAGCCTGGAAGGCGAGAGCCGCACCCTCCTTCTCGGTGTGGAATTCAGGACTGGATTTTTGCATGGGCCCAGAGGCCCCCGTTTTTATTGCAAGGGGATGCCCGTGTAAACATTATAAGATCTGGAAGTGCTGGGCAGATTATAGGGGATTGGAACTGGAGCCTGTCCAGCGCAGGGATCACATAGGTTGTAGTCTTCCCCTTCCCCTCACTGGGGGGGTCCGTACTATATATGTACCGGGTGGCATAGTGTTCTCTCCAAAATACATTACACTGAGTGTAGGAATGTTGCTCCGACTCCGCATGTTGTTTTTGCGAGATTGACAGTGCGATGGGGTGGGGGGTGGTGTATGTTATTTGTTCAGGTTTGTTTTATTTTATATGCATGTCCTTACATTATTCCTCAATTTTTTCTCCAATGAGAAAATGTCGAAGTCATAATATTGTATATTGATGCCACGGAAGCCTCTGGGTTACAGAGCTCCGCTCCTTTTGTATTTGACAAATAAAATATGTTTTTAAAAAAAAAAAACAGTATTTGATTTGGTGCCCAGGGACAAGTTATGGGCTATTTTATTGAACTTGGGGGTCCCTCGTATCTCTGTTACCAACTTAAACGTCTCCATGAACGTAACTTTGCTCAAAACAGGTATGGTAAAAACGGTGAGCTCACTGATTTGATACCTATAGATAGAGGTGTACGCAACAGCTGTGTGTTGGCCCGACCCTTTTTTGCCTTTTTATTAATGGCCTAGTGGAGGCTTTGATTGCAGGGAGGGATATAGACGCTCCTAGGCTGGCTAATCGCAAGGTACCAGCCTTGATGTTCACCGATCATACCCTCCTGCTGTCAAAGTCACTTATGGGAATTCAGAGGGCCTTAGACACTTTCGATCTTTTCTATAAAAATAGGGGGTTAGAGATCAATTTGCAGAAAACCAAATACATGGCATTCAATGCAGGTAATAGTACTCAATCAAATCCCAATCTAGATGGGAAACCATTTTTGAATATCTGAGAATTACGCTCACTGAAAAAATGGACTGGGGTGAACAAATTAAGAAGGCAAGTTTAAAGCTGGCCCAGACAATGGGGGGGGGTTAGCAAAGGTACAAAGGAATTGCATCCACAAAACTGTTGGACCGGTGGTGGAAATCTACAAAGCACAAGCCAGGGGCTCCACACTGTATGGGGCAGAAATCGGGGGCCACCAATTTGCCAGGCAATTGTTGGGTCTCCCCATAAGCTCCCCGCTTACACTGCTTCGCATGGGCCTTGGGGTCCAACCAATTGCAGAGGATGTTGCTCTTAGACCCCTTCTATTCTGGCGACGACTATGGAGCACCCCAGAACTGGCTGCATATAAAGAAGACCTGAACGAAGTGTTGAGCCTACAGGGTGTGAGTAAAATCCCATGGCTGGCCTTTATTAAAAATACTTTGGCGGCCATAGCAAGGGGTGATCTGTGGGCCAATGCTGGAGAAAATTGCTTGATAACATCTAAGAAGGCTTTGATAGAGAGTTACAGGGAGTACAAACTCACCCGAATGCAGGGGAGTTCTGCGACCGGCTCACTGAGTACAGTATTTTTAGAGATAGAAAAATCAATATAGATTAGAGCCTGCCCTTGACGATATCCAGCCAGCCCTTGCCAAAAAGCTCTATTCACAGTTCAGGCATGGGGTCCTTCCATTACGTGCTTTTACAAACAATTAGGGGGGGGGGGGGGGGTACTTCAACTTTGGGATGTCCGGCATGTAATAATGCAGCCAAGATGGATTATCATGTACTATTTTTTTGTCAAGGGTACAAGAAGGCGAGACACCGATGGTTATTGCAGTTATGAAGAAACCTCAGAGCTAAGCACTGCACACAGGATTTTAGGATATGGAAATATGACACTAGTATGCCTATTGCGTACTCAGTCTTACACTTTTTATTTTCCATGTGGGGTGCACGTCGAGCTATCTTGAAGTTGGGTCTTGCCTGATTAGGCTATTTTATTTTATTATTGAGCTTGGTGGGTTTTTTTTTAAGCTGATACCTTGTAATATTTTAATTGTGCAAGTCTGTATCCTGTACCTGTTTATCTCTCTTGAATTTCTATTTTTTAACGTAATTTTATGAAATAATACTGTAATGCACGTGCACTTTTTCGAGCTATTTGTATTTACAGCAATGAAAGTTTTTTGCAGGAATATTGAATGAACGAACTGTGCTGTATTTTTTTTATTTGTGCTTTTATGGTCTAAATGGCCAACATAAAGATCTTTTGACTGACTGACAGTCCAATCAATTTAAGTAACTAAGAAGAAGCTAAAATTAAGCTATGGTTTTGGCATAATACTTTATTCTGCACAATAAAAAGGTGGTGGCGGACTTAAGGAGGTATAAGAAAAAAAATCTGAAGTAGGAATTAGCAAGAATACAACACACTTTGTATTCAAAAGAAGGCTTTTAACTTTTGATACCCCCTCCTACTCAGCAGAGATTTTCTGTAATTATGTAGAAGGCATGACCTGACTTTTTTATAATATTGTGATTTGTAGGAAAAGACTAAACAAACACAAGTTATAATAAAATGGATCCAAATTGACTTCTAAATTCAATTTTATCCAACTGAAGCACATACCTAGTCCCAAAAGGGCTCAGGTTACCATGAACTAGGATAGTAAAAGTAGACTAGAAATGATCAATGAAAATCGGTACTTCGTTGTTTGCTTCTAGGTTTGCTGGTTTCTTCAGTTCTCTTCTGGCAGGGCAGATCTTTATGGCAAGTTTTCCCAGTATCATTTTGGTGTTCATGGTTGGCCAGCTTTGGGCCTTGTACACAGATTTCATAAACTCTGAAAGGATAACAAAACTATAGATTAGTACCATAGATCAGGGTGACAAGGTGCGCTTTACAAGTTTGATTGACTGATTTTTCAAAGACGGTGCTGCCTTCAAAATGAAACACGACCATAAGCTTCCAACAGTTTGCTTATGGAGAGTGGTCAAAGGAGCAAGAGTGATATTTGGTAATTTTGTATTCATGTTGAATGTGGAGAATGAACATTTCTATTTCTGAACCATGATAGAGAAAGAAGTAGATTCATTAAATCAATCTCATAGTTGAGAGGATGTAGCGCCAGAGATGGTCAAACTGCAAAGCATTCTATTTCACTTTGTGTTCTCCTTCTCAACAAGAGAGGAAAGAACACCTCCTAGCTGTGCCCTACATGGACTCAATTGTTAGACAAGATAAAGACTTCAGAGACCGTGTTCAATTAGTTAAGAGATTGCTCTGCCAACAAGTATCTGGTGATTACAAGGATCCTACACTCAAGTTATAAAACGGGGCAGCTTATCTACAGAGTGCAAGTGCTGCACAAGTGCGAGGTAATGCTTGGAGTGGTGTATGCTATCAGTGCCGTTTGTTGTCCTCAACTTCACGTTAGAGCCCTTTCCCTGGCACCAGAGCAGACCTGCTCATTCTCATTTGGAGACCATTAAGAAAGAAAAGGCAATACAAAACCGCAACAATGGAATCCATGGACCACATGTAACAAACTGTTTTATGGTAATTAAGACATGTGAACTACCTTATTAAGAATCAACCTTTTCTTCATCCAAGACAGCAGTTCCATCGTGAGCCCTGGCAACACCTCTGCCATTGTGTTCAGTGAAAGTGTCTTATTCAAACCAGTGAGGAGAACATTTGGACTGTCCCAAGCATATGTGGCCTTTTTCAACAGCTTGTGCAGTCCTCTCTTTGGGATTAAGTCATTTCTGTATCAAGGAGGATCAGTGGAATCTTTTATCATCGCCTGCACATCAGCCTGCGCATAGCCACATAAAGTATTAACATACATGCCATCATGTTATTTTAAACAATGTAAATATATAAAGTGGTAGCCTGTGGAAAGTAATCTGACATCTAAGCATAGCTCACCTAACAGTGACAAAAATATGTTTTTAAATCCATAAAAACAAAGTAGATATGCATGAAATATATCAACAATAAAACTTTGTTTGTAAGATAGATATAATATACCAAAGTAGAAAAGAAGAAACCAAGTTACCCTTTGTCTTGCAAATGATCCTTTGAATATTTTTGATGTTGAAGATTTTGTTGTAGGATGTTTGACCTTGTCAATGCAGACTGCTGCCGGCAAACTATTTATAGCCATCTAATTTTAGCATGTGCCACATAACTGACCTATAACCAAAACAAATAATTTCTAGTGAGCAGACTTGGGAAACAAACATTTTTGGGCTATACAGGTGGAGGGTAGAAAAAAGTGTCATGGATTTGGGTGATGAGATATGCATATCTGAAAATTAGTTGCCATCTATCTGGTCAAACTAGAATATCCTTTACTTACATTTTAGGTAGTCAGTCTCAGATTGTACACCTCTCACTTTTGATCGTAAAAGTAGTCACTCTTTTTTTGTACAGGTAGAGATGGAATTAGATTCAAAGTGGTTGTAAGGGCAAGACTCTTTTTAGAATTACTTCAGGAAAAAATTCCAGTCAGACAAAAGATCATTTTGTTGGTAGTTTCTTTAAGGTATATTCACTCTATCCGTGAGAGTGAGTGAGAGAGAGCCAACACGTGTTTCACCCCTTTACATGGAAATCCGGCCTGGGGCTTCCTCAGGGCTGTACATACATTCATAGTGAGCAAGGAGACAAAGTAACCAGAGAGAAAAAACTGAGGGGAAAAAAGGCAGAAAAAAACACGCAGGGGGGTGGTGTGTATCCCCGTGATCACAGGCAAAAAAGGGCAGAGAGATAGGGTGTAAAGAGGAGGGACAAGGAAGGGGAAAAACGGGAAAGACAGGGCATTGGAGGAGGAGAGATAGGGAGGTGAGTTTTATAAACAAAAGGGGAAGGGAGGACGGAAAGTCAACAAACGTCATATAATCATGTTAGGAAAAATATAGAACATAATTAAAGTGAAATAACCAAAATGAGGGAGACAGCGGAGGAAAAAAGAAAGAACAAGAAAAGATAAGAAGATGAAAGAAAGTAACATAGAAAGGTACAATAATGAAACAAATTGCAAAAAACATTTTGCAAAAAAACATAGGAGGCATCAATGTAATTCACCGTCGTACAGAGTGATTTCACAAAAGCAAAGTTGTGCAATATTTGGTCGCAAGTTATCAAGACGATATGTTTTGTGGTGCAAAAAGTATCAGAGCAATATTTATTAACAAACAATAGGTAAGTGTGTAAACACGAATCAAATATATTGTAGTATGTTTCGGTTGATGGGGCAACCACGTTATGCGAGATTGGAAGTATTATGTAGGCAGACAGGGGAGCAACCCGGAAGCACAGTGATTCAAGTAAAAAGGAACAATTGCGTAAATTTTACATTTTACATTGTACACAGACAGGACAGAGGTATCGTGTCATCAGACCAAAAAAATGAAAGCAGGTAGAAAAAATAGATATATAGGAAGAACGCGACATTCATCATGTATGGTGATTGAATAGAAAAGAGAAAGAAAGGGGAAAGAATGATGGAAAAAGCATGGAAAACAAGAAAGTTGTGAAGAAAAGGGGATTTGAATATTTTAAACGCAGTAGGGTGAGGGTTTGGTCATGCGTATGGGACCGGTGTAGGATTTTGTGATAAGCAATGTAATATAATTACATGTTAGTGGAGAGGTCGCGATGCCACATCCGGCCGGATCCAGGGATATATGAAAGAAAGAAGATAGGATGTCCTACTAGTTAGTCAGAGCGAAGGCTCGAGCGATTGTGAGAGTCTACAAGCTGGGCCTCTCGTACATAGTGGCACGTTTAGAATGGGCCAATAACTATAGTTAAACCCCAATCGGGTGTCAAAATAACATTCTAAATGCAAGGCGAGACGTATCTCCCTGATGTGGTTCTAGCAGTGATAGTAATGAGGACTAAGCAGAGGCATGTAATGGCAATTAAACTGGTAGCGCGTGAAAGGTAACATTAATTGGCTGGGCGGTGACGCAATGCACAACTTTGCAGAGACATGTAATGGCAATTACATGGGTGGAGCTTAAAAAGGTAACACTAATTAGCTGGGCGGTGACGTAATGCACGTCTTGGACAGCAGGCGTATGAGGGTCTTACCGTTGTTATTGTAGATATATCGATATTGTCATCTGTAAAGGATCCTGTAGTATCTATGGGGACAATAGGGGGGGAGGATAGGTTGGATGATCAATCTAACTATAGCCAAGGAAGGTTCGAAATACGATCAAGTTGGGCGTAGGGGGCCACGGGCTTCTCTAATCAAAATCACAGGCATAATGCCGGTATCGTCGGGTCTGTCCGGAAATGAGGTATCAGCATGTATGGTGAGGCGGCCATTAAGAGAAGACGGGTTAGAAAACTTCCGGGTCATAAGGTGAAAGTGCAGCTCGGGTGGCTGGGCGCCATGTTGGTAAGTGTAGTGTGTAAAGTAGCGGCCATTATTAAACAGGAGATCGAGTATCATTGTGTCACCAGAAAAGTGGCAACTCTGGACTGTTGAGCACCAAGCGGATTTGAGTTATGTAAAAGAGCTCAAGGCGGTTTCCCGGATTGGGACAGGTGAACTATTCATGTGATATGGAAGGGACACAGAAAAGGGGGGGGGGATATGTTGAAGGTGTGGGCCCGGATGTAGTGTGGTCAAGGTGTAATACTATGATTGGGGACCAATTTGAAAGCAAACTTTAGGGGGAGAGATAACGGCAAAAAGGAGAAACTGGGAGTTTTCTGTAGGGAGGGGTTGATCTGTTTTCCTTGGAGATATACTAAGATGTCTGGATATAGTTCCAAGTTGCACAGTCCAGGGCATCTGGGACTAATTTTCTGTGGCTCACAAATTACGGGGCAGCTATGATCTCTAGTGTGGTGGGGAGGGTCGGCCAGGGGCGGGGGGGGGAGTGGGGGGAGGTTTGGATGGAAGGGAGGTTGGATGGTAGGTGTGAAGGTATAATATTGAAGCAAGAAGGTGTTCTTGGATACGTCAGTGACAATCTTTGTTGGGGAAGTTGCCCCAACATCTGAGGTTGGTACTTGTGCAAGAGAGGAGCACTCTAGACAAAAAAACACTGTCCTGTAGTTATAGTAGTTCCTCATTTGCAGCAGGGCCGAGATTCATACAGTTATTCTTCTCCTAGCCACACATGCATTTCTGCATCCTTATTTATGCCCAATGTAACTGTTTTGAACTTCAGGATAAGTTCACTTTCTCGTCGTCTTAGTTTGAGCTCACGATCTCCCCCTCTTCTTGCTGGATGGACAATTTCCAGACCCAAAAAAGGTGAAGTCTTTCCTGTGTGGGTGCATGAAGTGGAAATCTTCAGTAAGTAGTACTTGTGTATGTTACAATAGTGTTCTTGGATCCAGGTGCGCACTGGTCGTATTGTGCTCCCAATGTACGGAAGGTTACTGGGGCAGATGATTACATAGATTGTGAATTTACTGTTGCAGTTAATCCATTCTTTGATGGTAAATTCCTTGTGTTAGTGGTACTTGCGTTGTTTTGCTTTTGCTCAGTTTACAAATACTGCAGTTTTTACAGGTGTGAAGTCCTGCTGGTCTATTCAGGAATGTAGTGATGGATTTTCTTTTGTCCTCAAATTCAGATTTACACTGTAAACTCTTTAGATTGGGTGCTCGTCTGAAGGTCATTTCTGGATAGTTTTTTAGATGTTCAGTTAGGCTGGGTGTTTGTTGTAAGAGGTGCCAGTGTTGTTTCAATGATTGTCTGATTTGATGGTGGCCATTGTGGTAGTCGATAATGAAGTGGATCATACTGTTACTCTCTCGTTGTGGTTTAGGTTAGAACATTTTTTGGAGTTTCATTTGGGCCACTGAAGTCAGGGTGTTGGTGAGTGAGTTATGATCATATCCTCGTTGACTTAATCTTGAGACCAATTCTTCTCCTTTTTCCTTAAATACTTGGTCTTCGCTACAGTTTTGGCCTGTTCTCAATAGTTCCCCCTTTGGGATGTTCTTTATGTTGTGACGGGGATGACAACTGTCTGCTCTCAGGATGGAATTTGCTGCTGTTTCTTTTCTATACAGTTTGCTATGTAGGGTATTGTCTTCAACATATAGTGTGACATCCAGAAAGTTGATCTCAGTCAGTGAGTATGTGGATGTGGTTTTTATCCCCCAAGGGTTTCTGTCCAGGCTTTCCAGAAATCTTTTGAGTAGTGTCATGTCTCCTTGCCAAATACAGAGAAAATCGTCAATATATTGTCGCCAAACCACAATGTGGGAGGTGAATTCAGCAAAGTCTTGATCCCACAGCTAGAATTTTTCCACATGACTCATGAAAATGCATTCGTACGGCGGCGCGAATGTGGCCCCCTTGGCAGTTCCGCATTTCTGCCTGTATATTTTGCCATTAAAGCTGAATATGTTGTTCTCCAATCAAAAACTCAACATCTCTAGGATCATTTTATTGGTTTCCAAAAGGTTGGCTGGTTGTGTCCAAAGTGATCGTTGGGTTGCTGTGATGCCATCACGGTGTTCGATAGAAGTATAGAGACTGACGATGTCAATGCACACCAATACAAAGTCCGGTTCCCACGCGATATCTTGTAGTTTTAGGAGGATGTCTTTAGTGTCCTGGATGAAAGATGGGATGTCTCTCATCAGTATCTGTAATTTCTTAACTATGTATTCTCCCATCCTGGAACATGCTGAATAAATCCCAACATGATTGGTCTTCTGGATGGCGGGTATGTACCCTTATGTATTTTCAGGAGAAGGTAAAGGGTCGGCATGGTGGGATGAGTTATATATAGAAATGCTTTTTCCGCTAGGGATATGAGGCCAAATGAGTACCACCTTTCGATCTTGGCTTTGATAGATTTAAGAATATCCTGTTTGGAGTCATGTGTTAAGAGTTCATAGCATGTTACGTCTCCAAGTTGGCGATTGGCTTCAAGAATATAGTCATCTATGTGTAGAGCTACTAACATTCCTCCTTTGTCTGCTTCTTTTACGATGAGGTCCTTCCTGTCACTCAGTCTTTTGATTGCTGTCCCCTCTTCTTGTGAGATATTGCGGGGTTGATATTTAGATTTTCTGTGGTACTTATTGTATAACTGTTCAAGGTCATGTGTGACTGCCTGGTGAAAGGCATCAATGCTGTTGCCTGAAGGTAGTTGTGGAATGAAAGTTGATTTTTTTGTGAGCTCAGTATCTATGGACAGGTTGGTTTCAATTTCTAATTCGTGGGCAGTTTTAGTGAATGCATCAGAGATATTTTCTTCCTCACTGAGGTTGGTTAGTAGGTCGACATGTTCTAGGTCTTGAATGGAGAGTTCTGAAGCTGTGGTATGGGGTGGATGTTCTTGTCTTGTGACTCGATCAGCAAAAAAGGCATTGGGTTTTAGTTTGCGTGTACATTTGAAAGGGTCAATATGTATCTTTGTGATGTACCAAGACGAAGTGGGACAAAAAGAGAGTCCTTTATTGAGAATTTCAGTTTCCTGATTGGTTAGCTGAATACATGAGAAGTTCTTCACCAGATTACCCGGAGTCAGGTTCTTCTTTCCAATTCCTTTTTACTGGACCTGGTTGTCACACCAATCTTTGGGGTATGTTGCCGTATTGTGGGGAACTGGCCATTGTTATAGTATTTGTGGTTCTGATACTGAGTCTGTAGCGCAGCACCTCCTCGAAAAAATTCACCTTGCACATTTTGACCTTTTCAAATTTACAAGCACACTAAAACTCAAAGTCTTTTTTGCTGATCGAGTCACAAGACAAGAACATGATGAATGTCACGTTCTTCCTATATATCTGTTTTTTCTACCTGCTTTCATTTTTTTGGTCTGATGACACAATACCTCTGTCCTGTCTGTGTACAATGTAAAATGTACGCAATTGTTCCTTTTTACTTGAATCCCTGTGCTTCCGGGTTGCTCCCCTGTTTGACTACATAATACTTCCAATCTCGCATAACGTGGTCGCCCCACCAACCGAAACATACTACAATATATTTGACTCGTGTTTACACACTCACCTGTTGTTTGTTAATAACTATTGCTCTGATACTTTTTGTACCACAAAACATATCGTCTTGATAACTTGCGACCAAATATTGCACGACTTTGCTTTTGTGAAATCACTCTATATGATGGTGAATTACATTGATGCCCCCTATGTTTTTTTGCAATATGTTTTCTGCAATTTGTTTCATTATTGCACTTTCTATGTTACTTTCTTTCGTCTTCTTATCTTTTCTTGTTCTTTCTTTTTTCCTCTGCTGTCTCCCTCATTTTGATTATTTCACTTAAATAATGTTCTATATTTCTGCTAACATGATTATATGACGTTTGTTGACTTTCCGTCCTCCCTTCCCCTTTTGTTTATAAAACTCACCTCCCTATCTCTCCTCCACCAATGCTCTGTCTTTCCCCTCTTTCCCCTTCCTTGTCCCTCTTCTTTACACCCTATCTCTCTGCCCTTTTTTGCCAGTGATCACGGGGATACACACCACCCCCCTGCTAGTTTTTCTCTGCCTTTTTTTTTCTCTCTGTTTTTTCTCTCTGGTTTCTTTGTCTCCTTGCTCACTGTGAATGTATGTACAGCCCTGAGGAAGCCCTAGGCCAGATGGCTATGTAAAGAGGTGAAACACGTGTTGGCTGTCTCTCACTCACTCTCACGGATTGTGTGAGTATACCTTAAAGAAACTAACAACAAAATGATCTTTTGTCTGACTGGAATTTTTTCCTGAAGGGATTCTAAAAAGAGTCTAGCCCTTACAACCACTTTGAACCTTGTCCACAGATTAGGGAGTTAGGGGTTTTCCCCCTGTCAAGGGCAAGTATCAAAAACAAATTCTGTGCTCATTATACGGCCAGTAAGGGATCGGGACCTGTTTACCCCTTTTTCTTACAGAGATGGAATTAGAGGAATAGTTGTTCCTTCCAATAATGATTGACCAGTCATACATAATTTCATTAGGGAGCAAATGCTTTTATCACAGTGTGAAATTATGCACTTTCTTAAGTTATTAAACAATCATAGTCTTGCCTGTCCTGAAACAACAAGAGAAACCAGTGAACATAAAAACACTTATATGCAACTGTTTATAATATAGATTTTTTCATTTGTTCATTCATGTTTTTAAAAGTTATGTTTTAAAGTTCCTTACAGTCGAGATATTTAATAAACTACATTTATTCTGTATTACAAGAAAGGAGTAAGTCCTAAAAAACAGGATGCCTTGGTCACCATGCAAAGTAGAGCAGGCTTGCAAGCTTATTCTATGCAATTCCATATACTTAATGCACTTCTAAATCTCAGCTTATGTGATGGTCGCCACTCTCACTGCTTGTGAACAGGTTTTGAAGGTGAGTAGGATGGTGAACATCAGTGATCACAGCAGCAGCATTAATTTCACAGTAGGGCAGGTCATTTGATGTTGAACATAGCCATACCTGAGTGGAGTAGATTGAGTGTGGGAGTGGAGCTGGATAGATTGGAAATCGAGATTGGATTGAGGTGGAGTGAGATAGAGTGGAGTGTAATGGATAGATTAGGGTGGAGTGGGGTATGGTAGATTGCAGTAGGGTGGGGTAGACTGAAGTGGAGTAGAAAGTGTAGATTGGAGTAGCGAAGATTTGGATGGTGTGCATTGGGGTAGATTTGAGTGGAGTGTGGTAGACTGGAATGGGGTGGGGTAGAGTGCAGTAGATTGAAGTGGGGTTGAGTGGAGTAGATTGTGTGGAGAGTGATATATTACAGTGGAGAGGAGTTGGATAGATTGCAGTGGAGTGTGTAAAAATGGAATGGATTGTGTAAAATTGGACTAGGGTGGATTGGAGTAGAGAGTGTTGGGTTGCAGTAGACTGGAGCAGATTTCAGTGGAGTGCAGTAGACTGGAGTGGAGTGTGGTAGAGTGGGTTACATTGAGTGGAGTGGGGTAGAATGGAGTAGCATGGAGTGGAGTTGAAGTGAGTAGGGAAGATTATAGTTGAGTAGGGTAGATTGGAAAGGTGTTTAGAGTGCAGTGGGGTGAGTAGAATGGCGTAGAGTGAAGTGGCGTGTTGGAGATTGTCTTATAGTGGAGGGGCATGGAGTGGCATAGAGTGGAGTAGCGTGGGGCATGCATAGTGTGGTAGCCCACTGCCATTACAGACAACACATTTTCAATTGAAATGACCATTACATCTGCCCTGGAATACGGCTTTACTGAATACAACCGATAATGTGTGCAACTGTAATCAACTATTGTATTGATGTGCTTTGACCGTTTTCAAATATTTGTTTCCACCACACTTCAGAATGACAAAAAAAAGCTTTGTTTGTACTAATTCTGATATATTCTGAAACATCAGCATAGTCCGTTTTTTTTTTTTGGTCTAATGAGCAGTGTGAAAAATAATGTGTAGTTCTGTAGCGGGGCCGCTAAAGTGAAAGGGGCCCATGCTGGTAATTAAGTAAGCGCAGCTGCTAAAGTACAAGTGGCCTGCGCTGTAAATTAATTAATTAAATAAGCGCAGCCGCTATAGTTAAAGCGGACTGTACTGTAATTTAAAAAAATACATTATAAAAGCGAGCGGCGTGCTGCGATATCGTGGGTGGAAGAGGAGAACATCATTAAAGAAAATAGTGCTCACTGACTTATCAAACAGACCGTGTAACGACACAAGTAAAAAGTCCAGTCATTATGGGAGGTTACAAATGCAGACAAGGCGGTACTAAGGAGGGACTAGTAAGCCTATTTATAAATGAAAAGCAACGATTTAGCAAGGACAGTAACAGGAGCCAATTGAAGAGATGGACGTGAAATGGGCTGAGCTTCTATGCCTAACCTTAATACATCATGCCTCACAGAGCAGCGCATGCGCTGCCCAGGCTCAACCTAAAAGGCACTTCTGCAAAAATGTATGTAGATACATCATAGTTGACAAGTTTCCCATGTCGATGCATGACTAGTTAGGACAGTCCCTTTTTTCGTATAAATCTGGAATTTGAAGTCTTATTTAACCCAGTATAAAACCACGACTGCAAGTCCCAGAATTCTAAGAATAACGTGAGACTGGGGTAACAAGTCCAGCAGGGACCTGGGAAACTGGCAGCTATGATTCTTGCAACAAAGACTACATTGACATGCTGAGACCCAAACCTGGTACGTTGTTGCCATCCTGACTTATTGCATAAGATCCATCATTAAGTAGTCAATACCACTAGGCATTCTGGAACTTTTTTTTTTTTTTTAAAGAATTTTATTGAGTTTTTCCCAACCAGTGTACCAATAAACCAATATTACATACAATAGCATCTTGTAAGAGACCCAACCATCATTGTACATGTCAGGAGAAACCGGTTCTTCAACACTAGGCATTCTGGAACTTGTAGTTTTAATTGTATCCTTTTCCTGCTCAATGTTTTGGGTGCCAAATCAAGGACTGGCTGAAATTAAACCTAGTGGTATGGGGTCAGTTGAAAACTTTGCTAGTGCAGCTGCATATTTCCTCGCAGTGGCCCATCTTATATTTGATCACTGCAGTCACTTTTGGCTTTTGCGTGTTACATTTTTCTCCAATTACTCATCTGCACTAGAAGTATAATCATTCTCAAAACATCAGGAGCAATTTCATAATGGTAAAAAGAAATGATGCTTGTGGAAATTTGGATGTTTATTTTCAAATCATCAAGCACAATTGGATCTTATGAAGTAATCACATACTCATTCTTAAATCCTCCAGAAGCCATCAGGAATAGTCACACCTTGTGAAGTCATCCCATACTCATTCTTAAATCCTCCCGAAGTCATCAGGAATAGTCACACCTTGTGAAGCCATCAGATGCTCATTTTCAAGTCATCTGCAGGTCATCGAGCTCAAGTTTCTAAAGTCTGCTGATGACTTCAAGAGCTTGATGATGTCTGATGATGTGAAAATGACTTCTAGAGTAGTTGGATGATCATACATTGACTCTGGGATGGCTTCTAAAGTAATCCTGTTGACCTGTGGATGTCCTCACTACTGCTGCAGGATTCAGACACCACTTGGAGCCTCCACAAAGGAGATAGCAGGCGAGGAATGAATATCCTTGATCTCAGACATCTTAAGCAGTAGAGAACCGCACACCAATCAGGGATACAGTGGACAGGAGACAACCGGAGATGATTCGGAGGCAACACACTCGAAGGATCACACAGCACCATCGCGGTGCCCCCTCTACACGCCCAGATTAGCAGATGATGTGATCTGACCCCAAGTGGACACAGACGCACAACCTAAATAGAGAGCCCTGTGAGGAGATATGTGGTAATGGGGCTTTGGGGGGGCGGCCGACCGCAGGGAGGCTTGCCCCCTGGGGTTTTTGGGCCAGTGGTGCAGCCCAGATCCCAATTGGGCTCGTCGGGCTACCTTTTGGGGCTGGGGAAGTGGGGGTTTAAAACTGGACATTTTGTTTGCCGTATTAACATTTTTGTAAGGTGACATGGCAGCCGGTGGTAGGTCGGGATAGGCAGGGTAGTTTGAAGAAAGCTTTTGAGTTCAGTGCATGCAAGTGTGACTGTGTGTTTGTTTCTGTATACACATGTATAGTCTGTAAGCATTATACCTCTGTGTTGGTTATGTAGAGATCAGAATGACTATATGCGTGCGTGTGAGAGGCGTGTGCGTGTTGAATCCGAATAAAGGCTCAGTGGTCAGTGCACATGTGAGAGAAAGAAAGAGATATTGAAAATATTTGCACCAGTCTGAAGACGATCGCACAATAGATGAATCGATAGAGTACAATATGGAATTCATCATTACATGTCGGCATGTGTCAGTTGATTTAAACTTATTTCACACTCTGTGAGAGGCAAAGTGGATGTGTGACTGTTCTCCGAGAGTGTCTGAGTACAGGTATGAGTGTGCGCACATGCCTGTGAATGGGGCTCTGAGGTGGGGGGAAGCACGTCCCTGGAAGACAGGGAGGGGAAAAGAGCAGGTTTGGATAGGGGGGAGGTGGGCATCCCAAAGGGGTGGGGGAGCGCCTGAGGACCGTAGGGGGGGTGGAACTAATAGGAAAAGGGGTAGGGGGTTCAGTCAGGGGGCTCAGCCACGGTGGGGTTGAGGCGGGGTTGGGAGAGGGGGGAGGCGTGCAAAGGGGACTGCCACAGCCCATGAGAGTAGGCAACAGGGGGGGAGGAAAGACGGGGAGAAGGCTCATAAGGAAGGTCCGGGTAGAAAGAGGTAGGGCCATTAACCCCAGTTTGCCAGACCTTACTTTTAAATTACAGGGTCAGCAGGCGCGGGAGGGAACGGTCTTGTGTGAGTCGCATGCGGCTCCGCGTGACCGAGAGGAAGAGATGGCAATGCCAAAAGCGAACAGCCGGAACATCGAGGGACGGGCAGGACAAAATGAAACAGCGAGCAGAGGAGTTAGCAGTGGTACAACAACCCCAAGATGTCGATGAGGCCACGGGGACAGCGGCAGGAGATGCAGGGTAAGATCCCTGGAGGGGTCAGAAGGGCGGTTTGCCCAGAGGTATACAGGTTAAAACCTGGAGAAGCGATTTAGCAGTAGGAGGAAAGGGAAAGAGAAAGGAAAGAGGGAGTGGTGGGGGGGGCTTTGTAACAATGTGAACAGTTTATTTCAGGTTGGAAAGACAAGAAAGCAGCCGGCCCAGGACAGTGTGATGGAACCCATGGACAACTGGTTAGGCGGTGCGATCCAGGGTGGACGCCGACCTTGACGCCAGGTAATGGTTAAGAAGGGGGATTTTATTGTAAGGTCTCGCAACACCAAAGCTCAGCAGAGACGAAGCGTATAAGGACGACAGGGAGGGGGAGGTACATCAGCTGGAAGGTTTTTCGTCAAGGATTCAGGGGTAGGTACACGGAACACAAATTAGGACGGGGAGGGAACAAAAAGGAGGTGGTAGAACGTCGACAGACCGAAGGGAGGGAGACAGCAGCTGGTAACTACGGGACGAAAATAAGATCACAACAGCGAGGGGGCGCAGGTAGGGGAGGACAAAGGGACACACTAGGTACAGCTCTAAGGCCTGACATGGGCGGAGTGACGAAGCTTTGAGGACTTTAACCCAGGTAGGAAATGATAAAAAGATTTGGAGAGGTGAGTACGTAGAGAAGTTAAGGTTGCACCACAGGGAGCTTAGGACAAAAGAGGGGCAAAGGTGGAAGAAGTGGAACTGGCAAAGACCTAAGGTAGCAATGACCATAGGGAATTGGTCAGTGAGGGTCTTGATTTTGCGGGCTCGGAATGCGAAAAGTAGCCAGTCGATGGACATGGGCTGGTATCAGCAAATAATGGGGGCATTCAGGTAGAGGAAGACCTATTACACGGCCAGCGGTTTTCCATTGGTATACCTCCCCCTTTTTGTTTTCAGAAGCACCCACTATAGGGGTATGAGGAGGTTACACAGGCAAACTCTGTGCGAGTACAGGGGGCCGTTGGAGATTTTAATAAAGGGAATGAGCACAAGGAGTACAAGGGACTCAGCATAAAACAAAGGGCAAAAAACAGGGGGCAGCGGCGGAAGAGGAACACAGGGCACTAGAGGAAAAATCTAGTACACCCATCGAACAGCCATGTGTACAGCAACGGCTGGCATACTATCCCTAATGGGAAGATGCTGCCTCATTAGGCGTCGGGTTAAAGAAGGCGTCCGGCTGGGTACAAGGGGCCGGGGTATGACAGGGGGTGGACAGCTTGAAATCAGTGAGGACACGCAAGACGGTAGTGCGGGACGAAGGGCGTAAGGAAGTGAGAAGGGGCATAGGGAAGACCCAGACGCAGAGGGGCATGCAAGTTTGAGATAATCTCGCCAATAAGAGTTGGGCCCAAGAAAGAACCGGGGCAAGTTTGATGGAGTCTACAATAGTGCATAGCCAGAGGGGGTGGCAGTTCAAGTTTTATAGTGTATGAAATGACATCAGGATCATATTTGTCAGTAGACGTAGCCAGGGGACTGGGGGAGAGGATAGGAACAGGGCCCGGAGGGCAAAAGGACATAAAGTCTGCTTGCTTTTTACTACTGGTACACCTGATGAGTTTCAGTGGCACAGTATTCAGTTGAGGGCAAATAAGGGTGGACAAAGTGCTACCAATGAGCTGTTACATATCCTGTGCAGGTGTGAGCGTTTCAGCTCCTTTTGCAATGAGCCTTTCGGAGCGGATGAGAACAGTGACAGTGACACACTACCTTGACGACGTCTTCCTGGGGGGCCAACCCAGTTCTACACACTGTCAGAAACAGCTGACAAGTTTAAAAGAGCTCATGGGGCAATTGGGATTTCCCTGGCACCAGAGAAGACACAAGGTCCGAGTACGGTGTTGCCATTTCTGGGTATGGATTTGGCTTCGTAGGTGATGGAGGCACACCGACCGATGGAGAAGAAGCTGCATATGGTAAAGGGTAAAAAAGAATGGGCTGCTCAGTATACGGTGAATCTTTCGAGCGTTTCAGCTTCTTTGGCAATGGGCTTTCCATAGCAGACGGGAAAAGAGGCAGTGATACACTACCTTGACGACTTCTTCCTGGTGGGCCAACACGGTTTGACGGACGGCAGCAACAGCTGACCAGTTTACAAGAGCTCATGGGGCATTTGGGGTCCCCTGGCCACCAGAGAAGACACAAGGGTCGAGTACAGACTTGTCATTTCTGGGTACTGATTTGGGCCTCGGTGGTGATGGAGGCACACCGACCAATGGAAAAGTTTCATATGGTGAGGGGCTAAATAAGTGTGGACAAAGCGCTAGCAAGGAGCTGCTCCGTATCCTGGGCACGTTTTTGAGCGCACCAGCTGCTTTTTGCAATGGGCTTTTCGTGCAGACGGGAAAAAGAGACGGTGACACACTACCATGATGACTTCTCCCGGGAGGGGGCGGGGGGGGCAACCTGTTTCGATGGACTGTCAGCAACAGCTGACAAGTTTAAAAGAGATCATTGGGGGTCCACTTGGCACCAGAGGAGATACAAGGTCCGAGTACAGTGTTGTCATTTCCGGGTAGTGAATTTGACTCGGAGGTGATGGAGGCACGCCTACCGATAGAGAAGAAGCTAGATATGGAGAGGGTGATAGGCGACATGCTGGCTCGACGGGAAGTGAGGTGTAGAAAGGTACAGGTGCCTATAGGACAGTTTTAATTCGCAAGTAGGTTAGTACAGACAGGAAGTTCAATATGTAGGTGATGGGGAATGTCATTAACGTGCTTTACGTTGACACAACATGATATGCGCCGGTCAGCCGGGTCGAAGGAGGATTTACACGGGTGGCGAAAAGTTTGCGATGGTGAGGGAGGGGGCGCATAAAGGGGGTTCAAATTAGAGGGGCAACATGGAAGTGGTACAAGTGGTCGATATGCAATACCTGAGTTTGGCATAGGTGCTCGAGCCAATGTGAGGGTCGGTAGTCAGTTGTCTGAAACACAATATTTTGTGTCAAGCCAGATAGGGTCGGGGTGGTTGTACCCAGAGAGCGCAGGGATAAGCATAGGGGAATTTTAGAGGGGGGCTCAGAAGAGATTAGATAGGTGGGAAAGGGAAACAGTTGCTGTACAGCGTATGTGTCAAGGATTGACAGAGGTCATTGGAGGGCACTACTCCAGGCTAGGTGGCAGGGATGGCTTCCATGGGGAAGTCGTAGATGGGGTATGCCCCCACGGCAGGTGAACTGGGCAGGCGCAGGTTAGAGGGTGGGGGCAGAGGGAAGGGAACTGGGCCACGAATGAGGACACATGTGGCCAAGGTCTTAGGTAAGCCGATTCACACATTCAGATCAGTCTCAGGATTCACGGGCATAATCTATGGTTGCCACCTTGCCTTGATATAGGTTCGATGGGGCCCTCCTGTGTTCTGGAATTGCCGGGTAGAAAGGGATAGCCAGGTGAATGATGGGGTGAAGGGGAACAGGCAGCTGCTGGTGAAGCAAGCCTGGTGATATGGGGCTTAATACAAACCAGGGACACACGCTGTCACTACCTGATAGTGAAGAGGTGACTAGCTGACACCGGGCTTACTATTCGCCCCCACAGAATTCAGCAAATATGCAAGTATATGCAAACTGAAGTTGTGTTGATGTTTGATTTTTTTTGGTATTACAGGTGGTTGCGGCATGTTTATCTCTGTCAGGGGTACTGGGTATCGCTCGCACGATGTATCAACTTTTCTCCCAACACAAGATCAGATTGTCTTGAAGATGCTTCCGGGACCTCCTTGTTTATCCATCTATATCTGGGCTCCCTTAAATCTCAACAATTCTTCATGGCAAATATGTCGAACTAGTCATAGTGGTCGAATGAATGGGGAGAACGCGTGACAAAGGCCAAGAGAGCGGACATGGTCGTTATTGAATTGGTCATCAAATAGAAAAAGTGAAAGTTTCCTCTCTGGTTCACATTCCTCACCCTCTAATACTTCTACATATGCTAAGAACACAGGTTCCCATATTTCCCAGGACATGGGAGGATCACCAGGAACAGCTAGAAATGATGGAGGAGGAACAATGCCAGACATGGTGAAGAACGAAGAAGAAAAGAAAAAAAAAATAATAATAAATAAATAAATAAATAAATAATAAGATGATAATGATAATTAAACAAAGATAAATGACAACATTGATTGATATATCCACTTATTGTATGAAGAATAATGAGTGTCACCGAAGAGTAATATTACCCAACAAACTGCTTCCTGTTAAAATGAATCACAGTATGTAATCCTATTTGCTGTTGTCAAGAAAAAAAACAATGCAGAAAGATCTTCAGATGCGTTCTCGTGGAGGAAATGTGTCTACGAGTGGTTGCCAGGAAACAACTCCGATGCCCGTATTAATGACGCATTACGCTAAGTCAGCGTGCCTCCTTGTATGCAGAATGTGTAGTCCGGTTGCCAGGAAACGAGATCTCCTCTACGTATGTTGACGCGCTGCGCTCACGTTAGCGTGCGTCCTTCATACGCTTCAAGGATGCTCCTCCGGATTCAAATCCGTAATGGCGTTTAGGCGTTTAGCCGGTAAAATCCTTGGACACAGGAGTACAAAAACACGTAAAGAAGTAAGATGATTGTTTTTCCGACTTCCTGCCACGGTTCCCAAGTTCCATATATACTTAAAATTCTTACCTTAAGTTCGATGATAAAATAGCTTCCCAGAAATCAGAAAAAAAATCCGGGTTGGATTTAAATGTGGTTCCAGATCCCGCTCGTCGCCAGTGTAGGAAGCGCTGCATTCACAAAGAAAGGAAACACGGACCAGGAAGAATGTGGCAAGACGTGGAGTTTAATAACACGTCCACATACAATCCAGTTCAAGATCAGAATGCCGGATTCCACTTCCACTCGCACATACCCAACCTTCTACCAAGTTTTAAAAGCAAACATTCCTTACACAACACGAGACAGTCACGAGCTGGAATGCATAACTCCGCTCGTGACTACTCGTGACAATAACACGTTCCCAACAGAAACGTTTATATCCACATATTACACAACCTTCTGTGAAACTGTCCTTCAAATAAAGGAGACTTTCAGCAGTTCTGAGTCATTTGTTTAAAGAGGAGCTGGGTTTCCGACGACCTAACCTGGGATAATTGAAACACGAAAACTTAATTTTCAAATGTGTATAGTCACCAAATGCAAGGTTCCGCTCCAGCTGACGTCAGCGGATGGGCTGAGTGCGCACGTCTCAGAGCGTAAAGCGCGTGCAATACGTAATGTGACCTTCCTAGCGTCATGCCGTACCTGTGTGATTTCCATTTCGGGAGAAATTTTTAAATAACCGCCGAGCCCCCGCCGTCATTAACTAGTCAGATCATGGGTGGGCGTCTGGATTGAGGAAACGCAAAGGATAAAATTAAACCGAGAAGCAATCAGCAGGACAGCGTGGTGGGGGGAGGGGGTTCTCTGATGAGATACAAATCCATTAATTAGGCCCAGGAACACGCTGCCACCCGCCAGAAAGGCCTTTATGAATTGTTAACCAGAGGCTGACCTTTCGTGGGCGCGCTGGGTGAGACCGCTCCTACTGGGACAGACGCCGCTCTGTGCTCACCGATGACCTCCCTATTCGCAACACATTTCCATTTATCCTTCCACCACACCTGGGCGTAACCATTTTAAGCCCACTCAGGACAAAAAAGGGTAAATTGGACCTGGTGTGGGGCCAGAGGAGGGTGTGCGTGCCATTTGGACATAATTACTCATAGGGTGCAAAACAGCTCTTCTGATGCAGCCCAAAACCCCAAATGCTCTTGCCATCCGAATTTAGCAACTCTCGAGTTGCACCTTTTAGTTTGCAGTGTTCAAAGCACTCTCAGATTCGGAGGAAACCCGTAGTGCAGCAGTACAGTGGTACACGTGCTGCGTTCTTTCTTACTGTAGTAAAGTGCACGAGAAGACAAAATTCAAATAAGGTGGGACTTTTCCATGTGAAACACTAAACAATAGAATTTTGCCCAAAGGGAACCCTTCCAATAAGAATTTCCCCAATGGTGTGTGTTTTATGATGGGTTCATTCGGGCATAGCTACCAATGGCATAGCAGGTGCAGTGGCACTGGCGCTCAGAGATCTGAGGAGCCACTGAACTTTGATTATTTTGATTATTGCTGTATTTTATTGCCACTGAAGTATACACAAAAGTTATGGTTTGAATGCCTGTATTATTCTCAGCCACTGGTAAATTACTTGTGGCCGCATCTCAGTCCACTTATTTTGCACCCCATGCCATCCCACTTTGGACCCACCCTCGAGTAAATCAGGATTGATCCTGGTCCAGTGGGAACAGTCTATCCCGGACTGCCAGGCCAGGTACTCCCTGAACTGGTTCACTATCAATCCAACACTGACTTCGACCTTGCATAGCTGCCAAGGTTTCAGATTGCTATGTGTTAAATTTTCATAATGTTAGTGTTAATATGAGTGACATTTCAACGACAATGAGTGACACTTTCTGGTGAGCAAAATCAGGCACCAGCCGCAGCCTGTCACTACAGGCTCTGCTGACTTAGTGACACTCACCACGCAGAATAGTTAAGCATTGCTTAATTTGTAAAAACTGTAGTGCTGGGGCTCTCGACAGGAGGACAGTCTAGAGTGTGCACCATCCGTTGCCCCTGGCAGCACTGCCAATGACAGCACCAACACACTACTAATCATCACACTCTTAAAAGTGTGACAATTCATACTATTACAGGCCCCCAAAGCTATAAGAATGGCTTTGCAAATTCAATTGAAATAATAAACAGAAGTTGTTGTGCACGTACCTAAATTGGCAGACACCACTACCATGTAGCAGACAGTCATAAGCCCCGGTGCTGGCAATTAAGCGCCGGTGCTGAGCACCGGAAAGCACCTTCACAAAATAAGCACTGTAGTTAAGTCGGCAGGCACCACAGTGGCACTCAGTCACCTGACCCAAAACGAGTTAGTGCGAGCGACTACTAACGTAGCTTAAAACTGTCATTGGGCCATGGCCGCAACGACATGGACTCCTACGGCAACTCCTGACTACATTCTGGCTCAGCTCTATGTGCTGTCTCTGAACTGCTGAGTAACCACTCGGGTCGGGTGCGATCGCGGGCTAATTTGTTTTCGCGGAGTGAACACAGCAGCTCTGCCGCTGCGATTGCCAGACAGCACTGCAGGTTCAAGTCAGCCGCCTTCGCCCATGGTATCAAATGTCATCACCATTACCTCGGCGGCCAAAATTTCAATGAACAGATCACAACTGCCGCCCGCCGAGAGCTTGCACTCCGAGCGGCAGGATGAGCTTGCTGATTAAAGTGCACCTCTCAAACTGATATGCTGACCTCACCTGCCTGACGCTATCTCATTCGGCACTGACTCCTGATGTAATGCCATGCAGTTGGGTGTCAATATGTGGAACATTGTAGCAGAGCAGCAGATGGAGCTGCAAGCAGTTGAACCAGCCATTAGCATGCCAGAAGCAGCACACACTACCACAGCTTTCACAGGTAGCATGCTGCATTATAGCAGCCTCCTGCTTGACAGCTGAGGAGGTGCTATTATGCGTGGCTTTGCATTTCAGTGCGGTGATGTGGATCACCAATCTGAAATGCATTACTCTAACGCCTAATGCGTGATACTTGGCAGGGCTGCCCTTGTTTGGACACATCAGTCAGGTATAGCGTGGTTCCAGTGGCACAGTGTGCACAGAACCCACATCTGCGCATACCTGACCCACTAAGGGAGTCACTATAAAGTATACAAAAAAGTAATGGATAGAATGTTTGAATTAATCTCATTCACTGGTAATTACTCAGAGCTGTCTTCCAGTCCATCATTATTTTGAACACCATTCTACTTTAGTTAGGACTGAGTCATATGAAAATCAGTCTTGAATCTGCTTCAATGGGGACAGTCTAGCCTGAACTGAAGCAGAACACAATCAACACAAGACCGGTTTTGCCCTTGTTAGAGCTCATCAGTCTGGTATAGCTTGGTTCCAGTGGCAGTGTGTGCACGTGACCCACGTCTGGAATACCTTGGTACTGGCTAAATGACAGCCCTCTGCAAGCTTGGGTGCAGTCTCATGCACAAACATTTGCACTCGCACTCCAGGTGATAGTACTATTGAGTTTAGGACTCTGCAAACACCATTGCACTGCTAAGGTCTTCTTGCAATGAGCACCTGTGATAGCTTTTCTGCAGTGGTCATGTATGAGGGAGGCTAACTATAAGTGGTGGTTGCAATATCTTCTACTTGACAGCCACCTTGGAGTTTTGCCAGACAGCACAGAAGCCAAATGACCTTCTTATAATACTACATATGTGCCTGTGTTTTCAAAGATCTATGTTTGCAATTGGTCTCGTTTGCAAGTTCCACTTTCATGGACAACGTCCAGTGGTGTATTCAATACAAAAATACCTAGTCAATAGTCTTTACAGCTGCTAATGATTAACCCTTGCGGTGTGGGTGAGTCTGTCAGCCATTGGCGGCACAGGGTATGCTTATAAAGGCCCCTCTGGTGCTCTATACCAGAGGAAGTCCTTTTTTTTTCTTCATCAGGCTGCTCGGGAAGAGCTTGTATAATAGCCTGATTGTTTATTTTATTTTATTTACTGCATTGATGATCGGCGCGCTGATGTAATTACAGTAAACTGTAGCCATGCTCTTGTTTTACTTTCAATGAATCAGTGCTTGGAGACATGTCTCAGCCCAACCAGCACTGGGAGAGGTATTGTTGGGAAGGGGAGATTCTCCCCTTTCCAAAGGTATTTCTGACCACTGGATCCCTGCTTGGGGATCACCACAGGAGAGCAATCCCCTAGTAGGGATCCACCGACTAGCCACCAGGGATAGTTGGAGCGGCCCCTTGGGCAAGAGCTAGTGCTTCGCCCTGGCAATTTTAACATTTCTTTCTTTCTGCCCAGCCCACGGCAGAAAGTCCACTAGACGCCAGAGAAAGTTACCCCCAATCTGCCTCATACCCCCGGGTGACAGAAGCCCACTAGATAAAAAATGTAGAGGTGAGGGCTGCCCACCATGGGCATTCCTATACCCCCACCCCAACTAAATGGGGCAACTGTCTTTCTTCTTCCCCGAGGGGGAGCATACGGGGTAATTACCCACAATACACTAGGGACTGAATTCATGCAATATTGTTTTTGGTGTGGGGAGTGCCCCCCCAACCCCACCAGCATGGGGCCATGCTCCAGCCACCCAGAGGCCAAATAGACTATCTGATCCTCCTGGGGTTGGATATGATATTCACCTCTAATCTGCCACCCCCTTCCCAGTGAGCAAAAACCTACTAGACACGAAGGATTTCACAATGGCACCAAAACAAACAAAAGGATTGGGTAGCTTACCCTGGCATCGAGCCATGCTTCTACCCCTGTGGGGTCATAGTGTCTTTCTGCCCCTAGGGGCAGGCAGGAGGTGTGCTCCCAATTTGACCGTGGTGGGACAGAAAGGCCACTGTACGACAGGAATATATATTTTAAATAAAATAATAGGGTGGGTCTTGCCCATCCTAACATCAGGCCTCATCCATAAAACCTCAACAATCTTTCTGCTTCCCTGCAGACTAAAGCATTTCATGCCAATGGCAAGCGAGAGGACATTTGATTATTTTGGGTATTATTTTTACATATGGGCCAGGAGAGTGTAGATAATTCCCAATATCGTCCCACTTGCAATGGTAATGGTGGACAACTGCACTTTTTGGGCTTGGAGATGTTGTCACCTGGAAAAACCTACCAGACCCAGACAGTTCTGAAAACTAGACATCTGGGTGAGTCCAGGGTTGTGTGCTTCGCATGCATCCCACATCATTTTCGTACCTGAAGTGCCCTGCAAAGCCTAAACTTTGACTTAAAACACACATTTTCTTCACATTTCTGTGAGAAAAACGTCTGGAATCTGTGGGGAGCCACACATTTCGTACTACACAGCATTCCCCCAAATCTACCAATAAAAATGGTATCTTGCTTGTGTGGGTGCGCCAAGAGACCTTGAAACAAAAGGACCTAAAATGGTATGTTAGAGATCAGCATTAGGTGCAGCTGCGGGATTTGGGGCCATGCTCGGCTCCACCCATGGAAACCTACCAACCACAGAAATTTTTGAAAACTAGACAACCAGGAGATTCCAGGGTGGTGTGCCTTGCGTGAATCCCACAAAGTTTTCTTAACCACAATGCCCTGCAAACCTCAAACTATGCCTGAAATTACGCATTTTCCTTACGTTTCTGATAAAAACTTCCAGAATCCGACAGGAACGGATCAGATCGCGGTTAATGGGAGTCCCCTCTTAAGGGCTCCCATTCCGCCGTACCAGTCTAAATTTTCCAACATCCACCATGGCGTTCCTCAGGGATCGGCCATAAGACCTATTCTCTTTAATATCTATATGAGACCCTTGATAGGAATTATGAAGGCGCATGGTGTGAGAGTGGTAAATTATGCAGACGACACCCAACTTTTTTTCTCCTTAGAGGGAGACCAGTCGATCTCCTTAGCAACTTTCATGACTGCATGCAGGATACTGCCCACTGGTTAAGAACTAATTCACTCCAATTTAACTCAGATAAGACTGAAGTCTTATACTGTGCTGTGGGGAAGGTCCCCCCCCTTTTCCCGCACAATTTTTGGCCTCCCCCAACTACGTCTGCTCAAGTTCCAGCTGGAGCAGTACGTAATTTGGGAGTGATGCTTGACGCGAATTTGACCATGGAAATGCAGGTAAATAAGGTGGTGGGAAACTGTTTCTCCCTGATTAAGGCACTAAGGAAGATCCTTCCATTGCTGACAAAGACGGCCAGAGCGTTGGTTGTTGGTAGCATCATCCTCAGTAGACTTGACTACTGTAATGTCCTACTATTAGAGGCCCCTAAATTCTTGATTGAGAGCCTCCAAAGAGTCCAAACTGTGGCAGCCAAATTGGCATTGATGAAACCACGACGTTCATCTGGTTCACTAGCCCTTGCAGAGCTTCATTGGCTACCTATAATGCAGAGGGTTCAGTTTAAGTCTCTGTGTTTGGTCTTTAAGGCTCTTCATGGCCTGGGACCTATACCTCTTCAAAAGATCTTCACATGGTATATTCGATCAAGGTGTCTCCGCTCTCTCACCGCCTGTTTGGTGAAAGTCCCGAAAATGTAAAGAGCTAAATCAGGAGGAAGAGCTTTCAGCTCGGCTGCTGCCAAGCTTTGAAACAGCCTCCCTCTGGGATTTAGACGGCTGCATGATCTTCTACAGTTTAGGGCACTAGGCCCAGCCACACAAGTGATGCAGCTTTTTTATCGGCACAAGCGGGGTAACGATGGTTGGTAGGAATTTTGTGGATTCTTGTGGAAGTTTCCATCACAGAAATGTAAGGAACATACATGATTTCAAGCAAAGTTTGAGGCTTGCAGGGCACTGTGGGTAAGAAAACCTCATGTGATCCATGCACGACACATCACCCTGGACTAACCTAGTTGTCTAGTTTTTAAAAATGTGTAGGTTTTTTAGGGAAAGGAGTAAGGGGTCATGGATTGATGTATCCATGTTGCGTTTTGGGCCACTTACTGTTGTGAGCACTAGGCCTACCCACATAAGTGAGGTACCATCTTTATGAGGAGACTTAGGGGAATGCAAGCTGGAAAGAAGTTTGTGGCAACCCGCAGATTCAAAAACTTTCCATCACAGAAATGTGAAATAGAAGTTTGTTTTTTGAGTCAAAGTTTGAAGTTTGAAAGGGATTCTGGGTAAAACAACCTGTTGAGAGCCACACAAGACACCCTGCCCTGGATTCCCCAGGTGTCTAGTTTGTAAAAGTGTGCAGGTTGGCTAGGTTTCGCTAGGTGCCAGCTGAGCTAGGGTTCAAAATCCACAGTTACCCGCTTTGCAAAACAGGGTCATATTTCAGTGGAAATATGTGTTATATCCATGCTGCGTTTTGGGCAGTTTCCTGTCGCAGGCACTAGGCCTACCCACACAATTGAGGTACCATTTTCATCGGAAGACATGTGGGAGCATAGAATAGTAGAATATTTGTTATTACCAATTGGATTTTGCTGCATTTGTGCCTTGCAATTGTAAGCCAGTATGTAAGAAAGAAGATGTTTTGAAAAACACCCTCTAAACCATATGCCTATTCGGGTACCCACAAATTCAATGTGATGTTCAAATAACTACTGTTCCTAAACTCCATATCTTGGCCTGGGCCCACTTCAGAAATGTAAAGGTTTTCCTGATACCTGTTTTTCACTCTAGATATTTAATCATATGAATTGGGCCATACTCAGTACAGAATGAAAAGGCCCAGCAATTAAGGGGTTAAATCGGGGCATGGTCTACACGAAGTATGGTAGTCATCTCTTTCTACCACTATAATCATGGTCATGACAACTGCAACCAAACATGTTTTGGCCATATTGGAAACAGACTCATTTAACAGCACAAAAGCGTAGGATGCAAATTGTTAGTCAACCTACTTAATTGATTATTACACTGGGCAAACCGCCTTCCATATTTTTTCATTTGTACCTCAATATTGTCCTTCAATTTTATCTTCCTATTCCACAGGAAACAAAAGAAGAACAATGCAGCGCTTCTGAAGAGGAAACAGCACAGAGTCCTGCAACTGCAAATGACGCACAGAGAATGAGGTGAGAATGGAGCACACCACAAGGCCATGATCTGCATATTTCCTCTCATACCATGCATGGGTTGTAATTGAAAAAACTTTGGAAGCACAACGTTATGCACTGATGTGGTGGATAATAGTGAATGCCCTGTATGATTGCCCCAAATATAGTCCATCACATATGTATACGTTACATCACATACGTTTGTGCTGCTCATGATTTTACACTGGAGTACTCTGACATAGATATGCAGCATGCCCATGTTTGCATATTTACTCACTTGCCACTATGCCCATCTGTGATGAGTATGTTGTTTGTCTGATATGCATCTTGTCCGCGTGTGCTTTGAATGATGTTTTCCCACACATCACATGACATCCTGACAGCTGTGTCCTTTCCTCTCTGCACGGTGTGTGTTCTGATCCTTAGCTGAATTCCCTGTCGTTCTCAGCAGAATTTTCTTATCTTGCGGTACCGACCTGTGGCCCCTTCATGAGATCGGTCCCCCAATTGAACTGGTTGTGGTGGGCTTCTCGGGCCTCTGTGGGGGCAGTAGCCCCGTGGAAGCCTGGTTTGGGGCAATCAGTTTACACAAAATATGACCTTACTGGGCTAGAAACAGAATGCTGTACAGGCAGGGTGGGCTGGGGTGGAAGGGTTATAAGCTCGGACCAGGGATCCTGCACACCTCTTGGATGTTAAGGAGAGTGTTATCTCAGCCTGGGGTTCCCTTCGAGCCAGGCTAGCTAGGACACATATCTGTTGATTGCAATGCTCCTAAGAGACCGGTGTTGCACTTTCTCTCTGTGTTGAAAAGGAGACGTGGCGTGTGTGGCGTGATAGGGGTGCTGGTCCATGAATCAAATCCTCGATAGAGAAGACTTACTTCTAAGTTTCTTCTTTCTTGTGCCTTTGAAGCTCAACCGTGGTGATGCTTTGACCTATGGTGACACAACATTGGCGGAAGAGAAACTAGAGGGACGCAGTGAAGAATTCTGGTAGCAGTGGAACTGAATGCACTGTGCAGGTATGGTCAGTGGCTTTTTTTGTTCTCATCGTAGCTTCCATTCACAGTGCTGGACTCCCTCAGCAGTTTCACTCCATGGGAGAGATTTTCCAAAATTCTCAAAAATAAATATGCACAGGATGCATTGTCTAGTTGTAGGGAAGCCATGAAATTCCGTTCCATCATTGCAAGTTCGAGCCTTTAAGGAGTGACCATTTTCTATTTCCTTTCGAGCTAATCAGACACTGGATATTCAAAATAGGAAACTTGGCTGGCAATTTTTTATTTCTTAACAAAATAACAAGTATAAGCCCCTTAGCTGTCCCTCTGAGACTCAAGGACTTTATGGTGCCTTTGTGTAGAACTGACTGTATTTCTGCCCTCAAAAGGCAACAATGTTGAGTTGACCTGGTTGAAGGACGAGGATGTTTTTCTAACAAATCAGTTTTTCCACAGTTGTTGATAACTTATACCCATCTGTCCGATGTTAGTCACATGATTTTTAGGAGTAAATGGAACCCAATTCAACCAGATATGGGTTACAAGATGTGTGCTGTTTGCATGTGATAAGAGCTCAATCAGTCGATTTCTAAAGCGCTGTTTGTCACCATTTACGGTAGCCAGGCGCTGGAGGGGTCCAGTGGTTCAGTCTTCAATGATTTTCGGCACTCTGGTCATGAAGGTGGTGGCCCGTTCCACATTTTTCCTGCGATGTAGGAAAGGAGCATCCAGCGCTTCTACAACCGCAGATGCGGTGGTGAAGGCGAGGGAGGAGGAGTAGAGGTGTCTGGTGGGCTGGTGGAAGTTCAAGCTGTGGTAGATGTAGGCGGGCCGCAGTTATGACGGGCTTTATACTCATGGGTTAGAAACTTGAACTGGCATCTCTTCTGCACTGGGAGCTCGTGGAGTTGCTTGAGGTGAGGGGCGATGTGGGCTTGACAGGGGAGGTCGAAGACGAGTCTGGCGGCAGCATTCTGTATGACCTGAAGTCCATCGAGAAGGTGAGCTGCAATTTCTGAGTAGAGAGCATTACCGTAGTCCAGTCGGCTGGTGATGAGGGATTGAGTGATGGTGCGTCTTGAGCTCTGTGGGAGCCATTTGAAGATCTTGTGCAGCATGCATAGGATGAAAAAGCAGGAGGAGGAGACTGGGTTGGTGTTGGGCTCAGTTCTGCGGGCCAACAGGAGTCATCCCTGGGGGAGTGGTGGTTTCCGAAGATCAATACCTTGGGTTTATCCATGTTGAGCTTAAGGCAGTTGGTCTTCATCCAGTTGGTGAAACTGGCCATGCATTTGTGGAAGTTGATCCTGGTGTTGGTGCGGTCTTTAGAGAGGGAGAGGATGAGTTGTGTGTCGTCGGCGTATGAGATGATGTTGAGTCCATGTGATCTGATGATGTCGGCCAGTGGGGTCATGTAGATGTTAAAGACGGTGGGGCTGAGAGATGTGTTTTGCAGTTTTCCACAGGCAATTTCTTTGGGTTTGGATGTGAAAGGTTTCAGGCGGACTTTCTGTGTTCTTCCGGTTAGGAAAGAGGCGATCCATTTGAGAGTGGCTCTTTGGATGCAGATGCTGTGTAGCTTTGTGGTGAACGTGTGGTGGGAGACCATGTCGAAAGCTGCTGATAGGTCAAGACGCATGAGTGCCACTGTTTCTCCCCTGTCGAGGAGGACACATATTGTCATGTAGTTCCTACCAATCCGTAGGACCTGCACGCTTGTTGGACAATATAAACTTCGGGCGAGGTGCCTAGTCTGATTCTGGACACCCCTGCAGTATATGTTTGCCTAGAGGCCAGCTAGCTCACAATGCCACCAAAGGCCCCCCTCACCTTACCAGGGAGTGAATAGTTTCTGATAACCACAGAACTTGACAACCCTGACCCCTCAGAGATCGTGGAAATAGATCAGAACCTTTTGCTCAGTCACTCGTGCTTACTCATGCTCAGAGAAATGTACAGAATACTCAGTGGGAAGTTTTCAATATATTTATTGAACTAACGTTCTTGTATAGAATACATGGGCTACAATAATCGGTAGACAGAAGCAGATGAAAGTGATTACAAGCACCAAAAGCGTAAATAGTAGATACAGTTCTATCATGGTGATAAAACAGTGCATATATGAAGGCATATAAACAAGGCAGTAATCAGGCGTACTCCTACTATGCAAACCCTATGCTAAGTGTACCTAGAGTCTGTGTAGGGTAGAAGCCAAGAATCCCTCCAAGGAATGATCCAACCCCTATACCTGGTGGGAGAGAATGTAGGAGCCCGCCATGATCACAAACGGGACACCCCGTCCCGGAGATGCAAGACCGCTGTGTGGTGAATTCTCAGCATGCAGGGACCATCAGTATCAGCTGAAGTGCCCCCTCTATCAATCTCAAGGGATGCTCTTCATTTTTAATAGAAAGCAGCCTTGCGATGTGCATGTAGATTAGTGATGTTATGGATATGTAGATAGCTCAGTCGCCCTGTGGAGGAATATAAAAACAACATTTGTACATACTGCGTAGATGGGCCTTGAACATAATGTTCAAGGCATTGTGAAAATGTTGTGCAAAACTAGATGTGTAAACAAAGTAGTTTCAGAGAAACTAATTTAACATTGACGTGCACGTAGTTTTTGTGCAAAAGGTCATGGCAGAAATGTTATTGTCAAAAATAGGACAATGTAAGAAATGAGCAGCTTCACTACATGGGCCTAGCCGGGGCACAAATCACCCACTCCTCATACAATGGGTCGATATCTAAAAGCCAACAGGCCATAATAAAAGTGAACTAAAAAGGTCTAAAACCACTTTTAAAATCATCTAAAACCAAGCTCCCTTTAAAATATTAATAAAAAAGTCTTAAAATTCATTTGACTATTTGGAATCCCGAGCACTTAGAAAGCCATGGTGCCTAGGAAAATAAAGTAAAAGCTGTTTTGATTCAATTTGTTTAAGAAATCAGCCAAATTGTTCCCACCACACAGAAAAGGCAGATTGTTTATGTCTTCTGAGTGGTAGATGCAACATTGCTGTTGCCTACAACCGCAGACGACTGCCTCAGAGGCGCACTTCGAAGCAGGTTTATGGAGCAAAGGTGATTTCATCTGGTTCCCACAGCAGCCGTTGCCGGAGGGACTGCATCCTGTTAGCATATTGTTGAGCCAGTGTCAATCTCATTACGAGCCAAAGCATCCCAGGGTTGCTCGAAGAATGCATTCATCAGCAATGGAAGATGATGGGACAACAATACCCATAGGCCTTTAAGGGGTCCATCAGTACATCAATGTCCAGTGGTGCAACCAATTGTGATCCTAGGCATAGATCCAATACGCATTCATGGCTGCAAAGCAGGCAGTGGAATACAGGTTGTGCGCAGTGAAGCCAAACAGGCCTGAAGGACAAGAACCAGTGCTCATTTAGTTCTCGAAGCCAAGGTGTGCCAAAGCAGTTTACCATGCGCTCACAGCACAGCAGCACAAGCAGTGCTGTCTCCAATCTGTGTTGAACTGAGTCGTCCATTACAGAGCAGAAAAATTTAAATCAGGATTCTCACCACAAGTAGCAGGACAAGCAGGAGCCCTCCGAAAATGCTTCCCAACACGGAGTGTATGAAAGATGGTATTATTCCGAAAATTGCCTGAAAGGTGCCTACCAGTCCAGAGCCAATACATTTTAAAAAGTGCACTATTCCCTTTGTATCAGACATATTAAAGATACGGTGAACCAGCTCCCCAAAACGCAGTGGGAAGTTCGTGTGGAGTTGTGTCTGTATATCAGACGAGGACCTTGCAACCTGGAGATCAAACATCTCTCTGGCTGAAGTTAAGGCAACATCCTTTTGAAAAAGCATGGCTTTCAGCTTGCTCAGAGAATCAAAGTGTATGTTCAAATCATTTTTCGAAGGGCATAGTGTTGCCTCCCTACCTGAGGTGGAAACAGTACCCGGTTCCATTCCACACCAACCTTGATCATTCAGCATCAAATAGCCCTCATTCGAGAGCAGCTTTAAGACTGGATGAATCACCGTAGCGGGGAACCCTTCAGATAGCAAGATAAGTTTGCAACTGAAGCATTGCATGCTCCATGAAGAGAAATGTATTTGTAAATTAAGGTCCCGCTTAAAGCATCCTCACAGTCAAAACCACTAAGGAAAACTTCGGTGTCCCCATTCCTGCATCTAAACCCGAATGGTAATCCCCAGTACTCATGCACATAGCCTTCCACTAGCACTTCGTATCTGCCTACCTGTTGGTATTTGAGACAATATTGAAATTAGAAAGTCATAACCGGCAGAGTGATATAACCATGTATTATCCAGTCTGTGGATGGTGTCTCAGCCACAGTAAAAGATACTTGGTCAAAATTTTCAATGTTCAATGTGCAACATGGTATATTTCACATCTTTTCGTGCCATTACTATCTGCTTTTCTGTTAGATCTTATGCCAAAAACAGACTTTTGCTACTGATGTAATGCCAAAGCATGTGGCCAGAATGTAGTGTTTGCAGCATCCCTCTCTATATTACAATGGACTGTGGTTGTGACTGTCCCTGCTGTAAAATAGACATTTCTTGCTGTATTATGTCAATTGTAGAAGACACTATATTGCCCATTGAATACATTCTGAGTGAAAATGTGGTCATATCATTGTCGAACATAGCCAAAGCCTTTTCTAAATTAACCCTGTTGATCTTGGGCAATCTCTCAGCAGCTTTCTGTTGAGAAAGTTTCCACAGTTCATTGTATATTCTGTACAAAAAGCGCTTTTAACGTGCATTCCGAGAAACTAATAAAAAATCCCTGAGATCCATGTCATCAGAAAGAAGGGACCAGTGTTGCTTCACCTGAGACAGTGTCGAGGTTTTTAGCCAATGAAGGCACAACTTCCCAACACTATATGACGTGACCACCTCCAGAATGTTCTTTTTGTACATATTGCTGATCAGGCCTATTGACCCTAAACCCCTCAGTATTGCCCAGAAATATAGATTGACAACCATTGGTATCCACAGGCCAAACCAACCGTCCCTTCCAATTGGGGTCTGATGAAAGGAAGTTTTTTGCACAGTTGTATTCAGGAAAATCATTTGATGTGGTATGAGGCATGCTCTAAATAAGGCCTCAGTTCCCTGAACCTGCTAACCATTTGTCCCCCAGACCAATGTTGTGTCTATGGTGTCTTTCCAAAAGTCATAACCCTGTACAGACAGCTGAGGAAGAAAGAAAGCAGAATATATCATCTTGGTGTTTGTTAGCATATTTTTCTTCACAGGTGTAGGTGCAAGCCTAAAATAATAAGAGGCTGGGTCTGATGTGTCAAAACCGGAAAAATAAGCAAAATTCTGTGCAGAGTTTCTCAAACTACCTTTTGGCAGTGTGAGGCAGTGCTCCCATTGAGTGTAACAGCACACAGGATACTTGCTTTGTGTAAGAAATGGGGACCATAATGTTGATAACAAAACATGTCTCCAAAATTAGATGTACCATCATACTATTCATCATTAGAAAATGCAGCTGATTGCTCTATATCTGCAAGCAAATTATGCCGAGTTTCAATGTCCCAATCATAAGAGAAAGTAAAAGAGGAGACAATATAATTGAAAGAAATTTTAAACAAATATGGAATTTGTACAGTTCAGTAGGACCATACACATCATACTATACCCTGTTCCAAACTAGTCCCTCCGGAACCGGGAATTTTAAACATTTCAAAATGGATTGTAGTCTTTTCTGGGTCATTTAAGGTTGGAGAAGTACGCATTAAAAAAAAAATGTCCTGCCAGGCTTTTGCCTTCACTTGACAACTCGTATCCCAGAAACAGGACATTGAGGAGGACAATTTTTGATGAAATTAAATTTGTAACCCAGGTGAGCGAACCCAAGGATTATGTGCTTCATTCTAGTCAAGTGTTCCATTCCATTAACTCATCGCCCATCAGATACATATCATCTACATATGACAATGCCTCTTCATCAAAATTTTGAAGTAACTCTGTTACCCTGCCTTAAAACATCCCTGGGCTATTCTTATACCCTTGAGGTAAATGGCAAAATTGATGCTGTGAACCTAGTGCTTTAAATGCTGTCAAATATCTGCTTCCAGGTGCTATTTCTGGGAGAAAAATCCATTTAAGATATCTAGTGTTGTTTTGTATTTCTTCTGCACAATGTTATTTATTAGTGCGGTACTATGTGCATTCTGTACTGCAAATGTGTGTGTGGAAGTGTTCAAATGTCTGTAGTCTAAGACTAGACAGTATGAATTGTCCGATTTCATTACAGGAAACAAGGGATTATTTATGGATGAGGTGCAATTTTCTATTACACCCTGGTATTCAAACTAACTTGTTTTTCAGCTTCATGTTTTATTAGGTACTGTTTCTGGGGTTGAAGAATTGATTTTAACAGGATCTCATCATGAGGAGAATAATTAGCCCACCCAACATAATTGCGAAAAGTGCAGGAGCTAGAGCTATGCGTATGAATGGTTAACGGATTCTAGGAACGAGGTCAGAGAAAGTTGGTAACATTACCATTTCTCCTAGTGGGCATTCCATTACAAACTCAGGTGGCCAATTCTTTTCAGCCAAAAGAATTTCGTAACCGTAAGTTAGGTTCTCTCAAAAAAGAGAGCCTTGGTGTTCCTGGGCATGTCCCCTCCCTTTGGAGCATTATTTCATATAAACAATGTGGGACACTTACCGTTGTATCAGGTGTTTCCACCGTGATATGCTCATTCAGTGCTACCACCACCAGATACTCCATCGGGTTCTAGCGAGCTATTGTGACTTTTGCAGCTGTGTCCAGCATCGTCACTACCCATTCCCTGTTCAGAACCAGAGTCCTCAGTGGTCTGGGCATGTCTTATTTTAATCCCAACTACTTTCTTCTTTTTGAATTGATGTTTTTGAGACTTTGGTTTGTCCTCTTTAAGGATGCAGTCTGAAGTGCGATGTGATTCCCTTTTTGGCCTCATGTGCTCTTCTGATCTGCGCTTTGACCGTCCACCGCTCTCCAACCGTGTATCGGATGAATCCCAAAAGGAACGAGAGGAACGTGTATTAGTATCCTGATACCTGTCAGGCTTTCTAATATTATAACGGTTCCTTCAATTATATTTCTTGTCAGTGGATTTCTGCTGAGGAGACCCACCCCGTAATTGTGTCTTATTTTGTTTATTATTTTATTGTCCCATTTTTTCTTGGAAGAATCTGGTGCTTGCTTAGAGTTACTCTTTTCAGAATTACTCGTGACCTGTGGTTTCCTAGGTCTGGCTACCAAATTATCTCTGCCTAGCGTAGGATAGGTTTCTTTGATAATTTTAGGCAATTCCCGCTCCTGCTGCGCAGTAGTGAATTCTCTCAGGTGTTGGTGTATCGCCAATGCTGCGGCTTTCCCTTTTATGCTACTTAACATAGTGGTTGATACGGCAGCAAAATTGCCTATCAGTTTCATCTCCAGGTTCAGGGCAGGTACTGCCACGTACTTATTCTGCACTTGTTTCAGTACCTTAGGTAAAACTGCTATTGAAGGGGTACTCTTGAGTTCTGGTGTAAACGGCAGCAAAGGCTGTACCCAAGCGGCACAATCTTCCACTGAGAGAGCCATCCCCATTAGCAAGCAAATTGTTAATATTCTGTGTCTGTCCTGCATTCCAATATGGGGAAAGACCGCTTTAATCTGGCATGTTTTTTGTACTATCCAGAACAGAATTTGCTCCTGAGTGGTGGTAACTTTTCCCATAACGGCATTCAGCGTTTGAGGGCTGATATCCATGGCAGCAATTGAGGTTGTGCAGCCTGAGCAGTCCGTGCATGGTTAATTCTGAGTGTTCGCATAGTGAACTACATGCGGTTTCTGTAAATTTCTACTAGATCTTTGTATAGTGTTGTTATTTTGGTTGCATTTAAATTGGCAAGATCAGGATGCGATGTATAGGCAGCTAGGACCGGCCAAGTCGCTCCTTCTTTACTGAGCGGACCAAGTCTCACATTTTCTACAGTGTAGGGAGGGCACCTTTAAACCAATTTATGTGTTCTAGGTAAGTTAATGGAATATAGTCATTCACAGCCGTGCACTGAACCCAAAAAGAGAATACCTATGTTCTGAATGCTTCGTGTGCCTCAACCACGAAGGTAACGTCCCCACCCTTTGCCGGGAGGCCGTAATGTAATAATTTCATAGTAACTGCATGTCTGCAAATTTCTGTAATGTTTAGTATAACTTCTTGATCTTCATTATTATCCCTGTTATATCGACATTGTAGATGAGAAAATAAATTTAGTAAATGAATTTATGGAGATAGTGTTAGCACAATTTGAGAGAATTTGTATCCTACAAGCTTGAATAACCTACAGCCAATACTTACAGTATACCTACTCAGCTGAGGCGGATTTTCCTTTCCACCACGGACGTCTCCGGTTTGCAGGTGAGTAGGGCTCTCTGAGAAAAGTTGACTGAACTACTCAGATAGACTGTTGAATAAGAACCCAAGTAACGTTGGTGGTGCTATGTTGTGTAGTTCCTACCAATCCGTAGGACCTGCATGTTTGTTGGACAACAGAAACTTTGGGCGAAGTGCCTAGACTGATTCTGGGCACCTTTGCAGGATATGTTGGCCTAAAGACCAGCTAGCTCACAGTGCCACCATAGGCCCCCTTAACCTTACCAGGGAGCGAATAGTTTCTGGCAACCACCAAACATGACAACACTGACCCCTCAGGGATTGTGGAAACAGATCAGAATCTTTTGCTCAGTCAATTGTGCTTACTCATGCTCAGAGAAATATACAGAATACTCAGTGGGATGTTTTTACTATATTTATTGAACCAACGTTTTTCTTGTATAAAATACATGTGCTGCAATAATCAGTAGACAGAAGCAGATTTAAGTGATTACAAGCACCAAAAGCGTAAATAGTAGATACTATTTTCCATGGTGATAAAACAGTGTATATATGCAGGCATATAAGGAAGGCAGTAATCAGGCGTACTCCTACTATGCAAACCCTACTCCAAGTGTACCTAGAGTGTGTGTTGGTGTTAATGTCAGACCGCTGCATGGTGAGGTCTCAGCATGCAAGACCCTCGGTGTCCGCTGAAGTTCCAACTCTACCAATCTTATGGGATGCTCTTAATTTATAATAGAAAGCAGCCTTGTGATGTGTGTATAGATTAGTGATGATATGGATATGTAGATAGCCCTGTCGCCTGTGGATGAAGATAGAAACAACATTTGTACATACTGAGTAGAAGGGCCTTGTACATGATGTTTGAGGCATCGCAAAAATGTACGAAGCTAGATGTGTAAACAAAGTAGTTTAGAGAAACTAATCTAACATTGTCGTGCACGCAAATATGTGCAAAAGGTCATGGCGGAAATGTTATTGTGAAAAATAGGACAATGTAACAAATGAGCAGCTTCGCTACTTGGGCCTATACCGAGCACATAACATGATGTCGTTGGTGGCTGTGATCAGGGCTGTCTCTGTGATGTGGTTGGTGCAGAAGCAAGATTGGGAGGAGTCGAGATGGTGGCTCTGGCAGGTGCCTGGTGAGTTGTTGGTTGCTGGCCTTCTCAAGTCGTTTGGCAGGAAATGAGAGCAGAGTTAGGCCGGTAGTTGCAGAGTTCGTTGGAGTCTGCACAAGGTTTGTTTAGTAGTGCATTGACCTCAGCGTGTTTCCGGTCCTTGGGGAAGGCGCTTGTGACTACGGAAGCGTTAAATAGGGAGATGAGTTTGTGACTGATCCTGGTGCCCCCTAGTTTGAAGATGTGGTGTAGGCACGGGTCGGTGTGTCATGTCCTTTAGGATAGCCCTGTCATGTATACCCCATTTTACATACATGATCTCATCCACACGACTATAACGATTCTAAACAGGTGACCTTTTACCTAATAGCATGTTCCTGTCTCTTCGACACCAGGCTCTTAGTTTTCTATCTGAATCCCTGTACCTGACATACATAAACATGTCCCCAAGCACGGCAGATTTATTCTGTATAAGGGTCACCACTTTTATCATCCTTGGCCAACAGCCAGCTGTGCATGATCGCACTTTTTTAGAAAAGCATTGGTGATGTTTTTAAAACGTTTATGATTGTTTTCAAAACATCCATGATTGTTTTCAAAACATATTAATTCTAGAAAAAACTGTGGAGTGACCACTTTAGTACAAAAGACCCTCACTTCCCCCTACAAATTAGAGGAGAATTCTTTCCAAGCTGAGATGGGCTCTGCATGCTGAAATCTTCAACACGCAGCAGTCTAACATCCCTTGCGGGTTGTCATCCTCAATGCAGAGACGGGGTCCTTCATTCTAAACCATCAGGTGAGGGGGCTAGTTCTTCCATAGGGGCTTCTTGGCTACAGATATATATAGCTATACGCATATACACCTACACATTCAGGTTAGGTTAGGTACATTTAGGCAAATTACTTAGGGTTTGAATTTTTGGAATATGCAAGTGCTACTGTTTTTATCTGAACTGGTTCTGTTCATCTTATTAGCACTATGGTAGAAATGTATCTACTATTTACAATATTGGTACTAGCCATCTCTTTCGTATGCTTCTGTCTCCTGATTGTCGGAGCACATATGATTTACACAAGGCTGTCGCTGGACCAATAAATGCACTTAGTGTTTCCTCGCCTTACCAGGCCCAGCTCTATGCCCCACTCAGCAGTTAGTGCTGCTCCCTGTTCTGTGACACACTCGGTGGTCCCTGCTTTGCAGCGCCCATCTCTAAGCTATTTTATGGCAGTTTGTGGCCAGGAAAGTTTTCAGGGCTTTCTGCATCTGGCATGGTGATTGTGTGATTGTCAAGCAGCTGGGAGGAATGTGCTGGCAGCACCCACACACCTTTTGTTTCTTTTGGGGTTTGGTCGATGGCACTTGCCAACGACACAGAGGGGTAGATTTTTAAACATGTTGCACTGCGTTAGTGTCAACTGGCACAATTTTGTTTTTAACCAATTTACTTTCCAGCGCAAAACTTGTTTTGCATTGGAAAGTACCCTACAAGTAACACAAAGCAGCGCGAAACATCGCTTTGTGTTACTGAGCGCCAAGGGGGCGTTACCTGGGTGGTACATGATGTTCCAATGCAACCACCCATGCCTTTTGACTCAAAACCCTATCTACAAATGATTGTAGACACGGTTTAGCAGCAACAGTTAATGCCATCTGAAAGGAGGCGTTAAGAGGAGAACATTTTTCATTTCTCCTTTCTTTTCCTACCTTGCATGAGTGCTGCACAGTGCAGCACGCATACAAAGTGGGAAAAGTGTTAGAACTTGTTTAGGCATAGTATTTTGTACATGAAGGGTACCCTTCCTGTACAAAATCTATGCTAGACTAAGGCACGCACCTTAGCGCTAAGGCGCTAAGTTGTGTTTCTGGTGCACAGCATCTGAAATCAGCACCGGCGCCAGGGAGAGGGGAGGAGAGAGCCATTTTACGGTAGATATGGGGATTTTCTGCTCCCTCCCTGTCACCAACACAGCATTTGTTGCCACTGGGATCAGAGAACAACTGGAGGGGGAAATGTTTTCATACATGTGGCATGTCCTGCTTGCTACCAGGTACTGCTAAGGGATGCCGTGCCCTAAAGTGAATTAGAATTGAACCTCCGATGGTCCACAAGATTCCACATACACGTGCCTTAATAATCATCACCCCTTTGTCATTAGATTCCTGAGGAAGATCACCTTCCTGCTTTGGCCATTGTTGGTTTCATGAGCCCGCCCTCAATCTACCATGACAGGGTCCTCTCCAACCTCCCCGCCCTTTGCTCCTTGGCGGCAAGTCCTCATAGGAGTCCCAGCGAAGAGCCTAGGTCTGGTGACATTCTAATGTACCGCCATCCAGTCCCAACGTGCTTTCAGGGCTATTGAAGAAATGGAATTTGCCATTGTGGATGACTTTCAAATGGGCCGGAAAGAGCAGCATATGCTTTCAATTCATGGATTTGAATTTTTGCTTGACATCCTAGAATGATTGGCGTTGTTTGGGCACTTTGATAGTATTGTCCGGGAATATCATAATTTGGCCAGCCCCAAATGTGGGATGCTTTTAAGTCTGGCAGTATGCAGGATTGTGTCTCTGTAGTTGAGGAGTCATAGAATGAAAGGTTGTGGCACGTACCAGGGGTGGAGGTGGATTGGTTTAACAGTCAGAAATCAATGGGCCATCTTAATTATGAAACACTAGGATAGTTCCTCATTCGGTATCCATGATAGTAACCAAATGGTCATGAACTGGATTGGACGGTACCCCTCTGTCCTCTGTAGTTTTCCAACTATGCACACGTTGTTCCACCTCAAGCGACCGTCAGCATCATCCACTTGGTGCTCCAACTCCTGGGTAGTACTGAGGAGCTGTGTCACCTGCTTCTAAAGGGAGTGGATGGAGAAAGCCGCTCTGGAGATTCTACCCTTTGTCTCTCTCACTCTGTCAACTACATTGTGGAGATCCTGTCTGAGGAGAGTGAAATCCGTGATGACCTCACTGATTTTTTTTGTTTGCAGTCAGGATCATGTGTCCTGAATTGCTTATAAAATAATGGAAGTCTTGTCACTTGGCAGGTCAATCTTTCCAAACACAGCCACGGATGCCTCTGTATATGTGGAATGTCTGCCTGCTTTCCTGGCGGGTGTGCTTTGTCTTTCCACACTGTGAAGAGGGACGAGAAGGAGAGGTGCACAGGAGCTACCCCAAAAGGCCCATTTTGAGTGGCAATTGAATGGAACTGAATAGTGCCTTAGTTGGGATGTGAGGTGTGAATTTGTGAACGTGCCTCTCTCTGGGCCTACATTTATGGAGGGGGAAGAACAAAGTAGTGGCTGAGTAGTATTGTGGCCCCATTAGTGCCCGAAGCTTAACAACATAGGAGCATGTGGATTGGCGCTAGGTGGTATCCGCGAAGCCCACCCACACCTACATGCACCAGGAGGGCACAGGCATCCCTGCTGGGCACCCCACAGTCGTCTCAGTAGGCCTTGTCCCAGTGTTTCATTCCAACTGCAAGGTGCGCTAATCACCAAGACTCGCAACAGACTATGGAGGCTCCAATCAAGACTGTTGTCCATATAAAAAGCCATGGGTCCACCAGTGGCAACAATAGTGGCCTCAATGTATGCTGCAGGACACTCAAGACTCATACACTCCAAACGGTGGGCACAACACTCTCCAGTGCCCAAGCCAGGGGTCTTCGGCAATAATATCTGGCAATCCACTCCCAACAGTAGTAACAATTGTGTCGCCTCGGCCACTGGTTGGCTGCTGGGTCATACGAGTCTGCCAATCGATCACTCCTCAATGTCCCGGATCCCCATCTTGGGCGCACTCACCTGTAGAAGCATGTTAAGAATCATAGCCACACCCGCGGGTCACTTAAAGGTTAACTTAAATCCACCAACCGCAGATAAATGTTATCCACATTTGTATAACATCTTGAACTTTTAGTATAGCAATGCAGCATGTTCATACAGTTGGTATGCTGGTGTTTGGTGACTGAAGTTTGGCATGACCCGCATTAACTTCATTCTATTTGAGGGATACTCAGCCAGGGAGTCACAGGAGAAATCTGGGGAAAATTAAAGGAATAAGAAGTGATGACTCCTGTCCCTAATTGATACTTTTACCAGGGGTCCCACAAGAGGGAGCTGCTGGGAGTTAGAGATGAAGATTGTGGTACACGTCCCTTCATTCACTAGATACTGTAATTGCTGGAAGATCAAAGGCGTCAGGTTCAAGGACTAATGCTTCTCAGGATGCCGAAGGCTTTGCCTTGATACTCACCAAGCTAAAGACGGCCTAGGGCAAGCACAGCACCGTAGGGCCTCATTCTAATTTTCCTACACACTGATGTAGTGAAGCCTCTATGCTTGTTTCTATTAATCTACGGGATGACATGAAAAAGACTGCTGATGAAGCTCCATCTTCTGCAGTTATTTTAATTACATAGAGATATTAACTGCAAGTTTGCTTAGGTACATTAGCCCTATTTTTATGTTGTTGCTCTTGTTTGCTGAAAGTATATATATTTTGTACATATAGATAGATAGATAGATAGATAGATAGATAGATAGATAGATAGATAGATAGATAGATAGATAGATAGATAGATAGATAGATAGATAGATAGATAGATAGATTTTCACAAACAAAACACATACCTTAGCAAGGTCATAGAACACCACATACATAATCCTGATTTGCCGGTTCCATTGCACAAATACATCCTGAAGTTGCTACATATCAAATAGTGTGCAGGAAACCGGTCCCTCCGGCACATAAACAAGGGTGCCTGCGCTGGCGCTAGGCAGCTTTTTTAGCACCAGCGCTAGGGGAAACACAGGGTGTGCTGTATTTTTGTGAATACGGTGCATTCCTGCATTTTGAAAATGTCAGAGCGCAGCGTTGCCAAATTTGCGCTCCAGAATTTTCTTGTTAATATCCCCCCGAATGCTCTATGGAACCATCAGTAAGTGATCTAGTGAGTTCAGCAGCAGAGAATACCTTCTACCTTCTGATTGAACACCGACCAGTGACTTCTTTTGCAGGTTTATTAATATGCCAAAGTCAGTCAGAAGAAAAGCCAGCATCTGTGGGTGTATAAGTGATTCCTGAGGTGAGAAGGTCCCAATTAGACAATCGTTTACATGTAGATAGATGTAAAGCTGTACCTCAGGGAATGTGCAGAGGGCACAGCTCAGTAAGAATAGCAACTCGATGTACTGAGAGCGATTCCAACCTCTCTCAGATATTATGCGGAGGTGAGTACCTTCAAAGTCTATGGCACATAGCCAAACACTCACCTGTTCAGAGGACAGGATTTGTACATTGGTCACAAGTGGTTGGAATGGTGTCAGCTCAGTACTGTGTGACACCTAGCTATCTATCCTTATGAATCGGATGCCAAGCTAGAGTCCAGCTGAAAAGAGCGGAGGGAAATTGCAAATGTGAATGAACAGGACTAGATCGCAGCACGAAGGAAGAGGGAACAGTGAAGAAGAAATCTGCCTCATTACTGTCAAAACCAGGGCACTTTCCTGACTTTCCTCAATTCGAACGCTCCCCTCCCACCTCACCAGAATGGATTTATTGTAACCCTGGGCGTAGTTCGCGAAGTAGCACTTCGCAAAGCTACGCAAAGTGCAGTTCGCACTACGCGAGCTACGCGTAGCACTTCGCGAACTGCGTAGTACCTTGTTCGCACTGTGCCAGATGTCATTTTCAATGATTGCACAGTGCGGACAAGCAACAGGCACTGTGCAATCATTGAAAATGGCATCTTGCACAGTGCGAGCTGTAGTTTTCTGCTGCTCGAGTAGATTTTTACTCGAGCGGCAGCTTTCTCAACGCGAACTAGTAGTTTCTCATCGCGAGCGGTCGCGAGCATACATGACCACTCGTAATGAGAAACCTGACCTCCTCGCGTTGGGAATCTCGCCGGGAGGTTTATTTTCCATGCTCGCGATCGCCAACTTGATGTTGCTGATCGCGAACAAGGAAAATGTCTCACCGGGATGTCATTTTGCTTGCTCGCGGTCGCCAGCTTGACGTTGAGGACCGCGAGCAAGCAAAAAATGACCGCAGCACTACGTAACACTGCGCTACGCGTGTTCGCACTGTGCTACGTGCTGTTCGCGTAGTGCGAAGTAGCGCGAACTTCGCAAACTACGCGAGCGTAGCGTAGTGCTTTGCCCAGGCTTAATTTATTGTTGATGCTGATCTGGAAAAGGGTGAATAAATTAGTCTCTCTGCTTCTTCTATTCTTGTATGCAGAGGGAATCACGGAAAACTGTTTTCTATTTTATTTTATGGATGACCATGAAGCATTATAAATGAATAAATTACATCAATGCAAATGGTTTACTCTTCATTAATAGCAGTGAATTAACCAAAGCTCACTAAACGTAGGCTCTCTTGTTTTTGTTGTGGGTGCTTTAATTCTCCTATAGTTTCTTTTTCATTAGTATAGTAAATCCAGTCTTTGATTCAGATTTTAAATAGGGGGGATCCAGGATATTTCCACACTCTTCTTGGAAGGAAGAATGCATTTAAATATGGACTTTAGCTTTGTGCTGCACAGTTTTGTATAGAGCCTCATACCTCTGATGAGGTTTCGAAGCACATTCTAGTGAACCAGTAACAAAATAATCAGTAGGTTGTGCTTGCTTGGGATAAAGGTAGGCCATAGCTTGAGCTATGTGTAAGTGTGTTGCTGTAGTGAATGATGACCAAGGGGGTGCTCTTTTCAGGCCACTTGCAGGTATGTTTGAGCCTGGAGAGAGCAAAAAGCCATTTACACTTACATATGCCAAAGCTGTCCATGACTGGAAATGTGTGGGCTTACACTGTGGTCTATGCTGGAAGTGTCGTAGAGACCAAAGGGATGGGCTTATGTTTCAATGTGATAGCTGCACCCAAGTTAAAGGTGACTGAAGCTGAGTTTTAGAGATACATTGACGTTTGCTCATAACAACCATCTTTGTGTGAATGACGGATTCTATGTTGTGGAGTTGATGCTGGTTGGTAATGCTTTGGGGTAGGCAGACATCTGTTGGAAAACAGCATTTCAGGCTTAACCTCAAATTATACAATGACAGCAGTCATGGTTCGCATGTTTCTACCAAAGATTATTGAATAGCGCGATTGGTGCTCTAGCATTGAAAATACATTTCTGGGTCACCACAAAAACTCAAGTCAGCAGGTTTACTACACCGATCTACCTGTTGGAGGTGCCCAGAGAAGGGACTGCGATATACTACACATTTTATTCCGATGCCCAATTTTGAAGGAATATTGGTCTTCCATAACTGCCTCTCTACACAGAGCTATACAAGTGTCCATTCCTTTAACGGAAAAATTAGTTCTATTACAGGATGTTACTTATCTCCCAAATCTCACAAACCATACAAGACGATTGATAGCTATTGCACTCACTGTAGGAAAAATTTGTATATTAAGACATTGGAGAACACCACAATGCCCTACATATGATGAATGGCTTATTGAAATGTATACAATAGCATCATATGAAAAACTCATGTATAGATTGCAGGACAATGTTGGAACTTTCATCCAAATTTGGAACCCCTTTCTAGCTAATAAATGTTCTATTTCTGGTAATATTTCAGATTTTTCTTCTAATTAGGAACTACAATAAGGGAATTACTTCTGTTTTCATTTCCTTATTAATTCATTACCATCATTATTTATATTCATGCTGTTGATGTTATCATTAGGACTGTTGATGCTTTAGCCAGTAACACTGTTATTTGAATTAGGACTTACTGTTCACCTATTTGAAATTGTTGAGTTAGTGGGAATATCTTCACTTGAAATATTATATTTGTATGATATTATCGCTACTATCTTCCAACTATCTATAATACATGGTTTACTACATATTGTATAGTATCTTTATTATCTCCTCCCTAGTCCACCTTTCCTATTTCTTCCTTTCCAGGTTTTATGAGTACCTCAACTATTGTATCTTTTGATATCTGTATTATCTTTTTTATATTAAAAAAATCTGAGAAGGTAACATTTCATAGTAATTTATTGTGTGGCCATAATTTAACTTGTTTATACTCCTTTTTTTAATGTATTGTTTATAAACTGACATGTACTTCTCATTAAACATATACCAAAGAAAATAAATTTCTGGTTAACCTGAAGCAAACCAGGTCTTAATATGTATTTGAAAGACAAAAAGGTTAAGCTTTAGCTGAAAAGCAAGAAGGAGGTTGTTCAATAGTTAAGTAGCAAGGTGAGAACTGCACGTCCTCTAGGTAGAGCTCAGTGGGTCCATGGTGCACAGAAAAGAGTTCACGATACAGATAGTAACTTAAGAGCAAACGTCCATAGCCTTAAAAGCAACAACAGAAGCCAGTGGAGCCATGGACGTCAACTCACCAAAATGCCAGGGGTAGCAGAAGTGACATCACTCACCCTTTCACCTCCACTTTCACTCACACACACATACACACAAATTCACACATATACACTCACACACATAAACATACTATCACCTGCAATTTTTACCAAACTCAGCTGCCATGGAAGGGCATTTTCCCGCTTATTGTACTCCATTTTTGTTACACTACTAATGAATAACATATTTTATTTATTCACTATTAGAGTAAAAATAAATTGACAGAAAATAAAGAGAGTGGAGTTCCAGCTGCCCCAGCATTCCTGACACTGATTTTGCCAACTCTGAGGCCAGGGTCACAAAGGCAGTGCCAGTGCAGCAAAGGGCTAGCCAGGGGTCGCAGCTGCGAACCCTGGCGTCCTTTAAATGAGGTCCATGGGTGGAGCATGGCTAATAGATGATCGGAAATCAAGACATGATATCAGCCGAGCAGCTGTGTTCTTGAGCGACCCAAGTCTAGTTATCAAGTATTCCTGTATACCTTGATAAAGGGTATTGTAGCAGGAGAGCCGAGATGAAATATTGGCCTGCTTTCCCATCTAAATACACTAACTAGTTAGAAGGGAAATAATTTTCAAAAAGAGAAAACAGGTGAAAGCAATTTCATTGACTTGAGTTATGAGTCATTTAACTATCAGTATGGATTACACGCTTTAGGTCTAGGAGTGGAAAGAGGGTATCTTAACATATTTGGCCACCACACTGATGGGAAAAAAACTGAGGTGGGTCGCACGCAACCAAGATCATCCGCTTATAGAGTTCCATCTGAGAGTGTCACCGGTGGATCTGGGCAGTGATTGCAGGCATCCAACTGTAACTAGACCCATAGTGATCCCCAGATTGACATCAAAATGGAAGATATTACAGGCCTTATCAGTTTGGAAGGAAATGGCTGCTCTCAAAAGGAGCCAAGACTCAGAGTTAGCGAAGCAGCAAGACTTATTCCTTCGGCCCGATCACCTGGCTTAGCCTTTTAAAATGTAGCTTATCAGCAGCTGCTTAACAAAACCAAAGCTTTCAAAGTAAAAGGTAATCAGTAGAAAAGTTTGAATTGGTAAGAGAAAGATCTTGGTAGTGGAGACTTCCATACTCGACATACACAGAAACAATCTTAAGGTTGCATACTGGGCTAAGGGCCAATGATCACTAAGTGCATCCTCGCAGTACTAGATACCTTGAGAGAAAACGCAGATAAGGGCGTCCCTCAGGCCCTTGTACTTCTGGATCTGTCAGCCGCGTTCGACACGTCGACCATAACATCCTGTTGGCCCGTGTCGAACAGGCCAGTATACAGGGTTCTGCATACAGCTGGATTAAGTCCTTCCTCGACGGCAGAACACATGCGGTCCGACTGGGCCCTTTTACCGCTCCTAAGATCGCCACCTCTTGCGGTGTCCCCCAGGGTTCGTCTCTCTCCCCCCACCTATTTAATCTTTATCTAAAGCCCTTGATCAACTCCTTAAAAAACAGGAAGATAACCACCTTCAAATATGCGGACGATCTTCAACTTGTCTTTACATTGGATTCCCCAGACTCTGCCCTGGAATTCCAAGCCACTTTGCTTCACATTCAGCGATGGATGAACCTTAACCATCTTAAGCTCAACCCCGGCAAGACAGAATGAGTCTTGCCGGGAAAGAGCGAGATCGCGTGGGGCCCACACTTCTGGCCTACTGATCTTGGACCACCCCCCACTCCCTCTTCTCTCAGGGGACAGGTGGGGACAGTAGTCTCCTCATGTGTTTTCCAATTGAGGAAAATAAGAAAAATTGCCCATTTGCGGACTCATTCGGCCCTCATTCAGGTTGTGATAACCCTCGTACTATCGCGTTTCAACTTCTCTAACTCCATCTATCTCGGTCTGCCTATGTTCCTACTCAAGCGTCTACAAATAGTACAGAACCAGGCAGCAAGACTGATATTTAAACAACCAAAATGTCAATCTGCCATCCCCTGCTAGCCAAATTGCACTGGCTACCCATCACCCAACGTGCAGCTTTCAAGACCGGATGCTTGATTTTCAAGGCCTTGTACTGCAGGAGCCCCAAATTCATCAGTCATTTGATTGTAAAACATATCCCACGCCGTAACCTATGGTCTGCCCATCTTAGACTACTAACTATCCCGGTCATCAAACTCAAACGCCAGGGAGGGTGCAGGTTCTCCTACCTTGCCCCAATTTTCTGGAACTCTTTACCATTGGACATAAGGATGCAGGATAACTTGATGGGGTTTATAAAGGCTCTCAAGACCTGGCTGTTTGCGCAGACCTACGCATAGCTCTTCCCGCCGTGACACACTTAACGATCAGCGCCATGAAACCTTATGGTGACCGTGCGCTTTATAAGCTCTTATTAACATAACATAACATAACATAACAATGAACAGAAAAGACCCCAAATGACGTCAATGAACAACTGCAGCCACATTGTTCTTTCGTACGCTGTTGTTAATATATGGAGAATTCTGATCCTTAGTGAGGAGTAAAGATACAAGTCTGGATAAGAATAATGTTGTGCATTTCAAGGCTGGTAGGGAATGAGGCACTCTTACAGATTTATTTTTTTATTTTTGTAGCATGAGCAGAAAGTGTGCATGCATGCGTGGCAGAGCATGGAAATTGGCCTAGCAACATATTCACATTACATGAGGTGGATGTGAAATGAGTGGGCGAATGGTGGTGGCAAGGTGCCAACATGTAAATCTAGCAACTTACAACAGGTGTTTAATGAATACTATACTTGAGACAGCAGGAAAATGGATGAGAGAGCAGATAGGATGTCACGCTCCAGTAGTCCCGGATATATATTCATAGATAGACTCTTACACAACATTATGTATCTAATAAGCGGCAGCGCAGCTAGACTGCAGATGATCGCAGGTGAGGGTGACAAGGTTCATTCGAGTTACACACTCCTCGAGTTTAGCAGCTGTGGGCACACAACCAGAAGTTACAAACACTACACAACCCCTTCTACCTTCAGACCGCACAACACCTTATGTTAAATGGCTTACTTTTGTCGTTAGTTAGTTACTAAGGGCACCACACTTATAGGCTCAGATGAAATCCACCTCCTGAATTCTCTTCTTCCTGTAGAACGCATCTCTCCCAGTTCTTTGTTTAATTTCCAGTCTCCGCAGGGTGTCCTGAAAGATTTATAGCAATCACTAAATTACTTAATGGAGGGTGTTCATTTCCAATGAGGCAGCAAGATGCATCCTTCTCAGCCTCCTGCAATCACAATAGTAACATTTTTATGGAAAAAAGACCTTCACACCGTGCTCACACTAGCCAAGTCCAGATTGCGCAACCATATTTGGACTTCACCAATGACAATGACCCACTGTTAAGCCATCCAGGAAAAACAGTATGCGGCTCTGGCAGCTATGTATCCTGGGTTAGTCTGCAGGGGCACATTCTCCAGTAACAGATTGTGTTTTTTGTCCAGTTTGATTCTGCTTCTTTGAGCACTCTACTTAAACCAAACAGAAGTCTTGGAACCCTGTTGAGATATCATATATTCCCAGCCCCTTCTAGAGCAAACTGGGTTTTAAGATCAATTAGTATTCTCAAGGTTGTGCTTTTCACCAGGACAAATGCCCAATGAAAAAAATTGCCTGGATTACTAACAACCCAAGCTGCCTATTCAGTTTAATCTCTGAGATACTTACTCATGAACATCTTTTGGGAATCATTATAACACTTAACAATTGATTTTCATAATATAACATGTCAGTCAATGTCAGAACCCATTTCAAGAGGCCGTTGGGCACGCAGGGTCTACTGGACCAAACCATGGGGGCTGAGGCCTTTTACTTCTGATGTCTTGGGCCCGGCCTACTATGGACTCTGAGCAACTGGGCCAAGTACCCCATCTGCACTTGACTTTCAGAATAGCGTGGTTCGAGTAGTCCAAGGCTCCTTCAGGAGGGGAAGTTGTGGATACAGGATAGTAAACACAGGCTCACAAATAAACATGTGTGCAGCAGCAGCAATAAGTCATTGCCCAGCCACATACTCACTTTTATGACAAAAGAAAAGTATTTCATTTCTGCTGCTAACTTCATTACGGAAAGATATGACAACAACAAACAATTACACAGCCCTCTGCTGAGGACAGGGTCTAGTGTTTGGCGTTTCCCTGTCCCACTCACTCTTTGCATTAGTGATTGTGGTTATTCCCTAATCCCTATTAGTAACATCCAGGGTATACCTCACTAGTAGTCTGTCTCAAGAGCCCACTATGTATCTAACTTTAAGTCAATAGTATTCCAGTGCCCACATTTTCGGACCATGCTCCGATCTCAATCACACTAACCATACCCATGCATGTCCCAATGGTCTGTCATTGACATTTCCCTGAGTGTGTGCTATGCAACACTGCTTTTCGTTCCGAAGTCCGGGAGGCTAGTATTGATTACCACAAATGCTGGATCTGTTGAGAAACACTCTACTCTATGGGAGGCCTTCAAGACCTATATCGGAGGAATTCGCATTGTGAAACATGTAGGAGTTTTCCGCAGTATTCGTCAGGATCTCACCAAAGTTGAGAGCAGGCTTCGAGCATTGGACTTATCTACCACCACTATACCATGTGTGCACTATCTCCGTGATAGTATGCTGTTACTCAACAAATTCCACGACCTCGCTAGGCATGGAACTGCTTTCCTTGTGAAGTATGCTACGGCCCACAAATATGGTGAGGGTGAACCCCCCCAGACGAACGCTGGCTCGATTGCTTCGCCCACACTATCATGCCACATACGTGACACACGTACAGCGACCAGATGTCACTGATGGTTTTGCCATACTGGCAGATTTTAAGAATTACTACAAAACACTTTACACAGCTTGCCCAAGTGGTGACAGAGATTCACTGGCCGATTATTTATCAGCAGTCGCTATGGCCTGGCTCGAGACTGGCCAACAACAAATTTTAGCCCCCCCCATTACATACGAGGAACTCTCACAGGCCATTGCTGATTTGAGCAGTTCAAAGGCTCCGGGTTTGGACAAATTCACTGGAGACTTTTGCAAAGCTTATAAGACACTTTTGGTCCCTCATTTATTGGGGATGTATGCAGAATCTCTCAACCAAGCTCCCTTCTCACATTGCCCATAGTGCCTCATAAACCATGATACTAAGATACTGGCCAGGGTGTTAGCTACCCGCCTTTCTTTATTAATGGATTGCATTGTTTCTCAAATGCAGTGGGGTTTCAAACCACACCGATCCACTTCTATTAATCTTCGCACTGTTCTCTGTGATTAATCAAATTTCCCCTACAACCTCCTCGGCCGTTGTCCTATTAGATGCCGAAAAGGCATTTGACTCACTTGACTGGTCCTTTCTTCATGCTACTTGGGCCAAACTGGGCATCCCTAAAGGTTTTTGTAATTTGATCCACTTGCTTCATTGTGACCCCCATGGCCCGCCTACTACTCAATGGCACACTCACAGTCATTCCCCTTATCGCGTGTCACTCAAGCGGGTTGCCTCCTTTCTCCTCTTTTGTTTATAATTGCCATGTACCCTTTGGTCTGTCATTTACAGGAGAAGCATTTACATATGGGCCTCAGGTTCCAGCAGGGTACACTGTTAGCTTCCCTTTATGCTGATGACATTATGCTTTTTGTTTGTGACCCTTCTGTAAATTTGATTCCACTTATCCGTGATCTGCAGCATTTTGGTGTTTTGTCCATCCTCCCTATTAATTTAAGTAAATCCAAATTATTTCCACTACAGTTTCCACTGTACCTTGCGATCCCTTTCAGTGGTGTCCTTATTCCACCAAATATTTAGGCATCCATGTTCACAGGGACCATTCCGAAGTTATTTGTCGCAATTATGAGCCTGCACTTAGCAGACTTTAGACGCAAATTGAGCGATTAATTAAGCTCCCATAGGGCATGGCTGGGCAGCTAGCCATTATAAATATGATTGTATTGCCTTACTTTTTATATATTTTTTAAAATATCCCAATTACCCTTACCAACAATTTCTTCATCTCCCTGCACAGTTTACTCATTCAGTTAATATGGGCCGGCTTCTGGACTGGCATTTGCTGGGAGGTTCTAACGCTTCCCTATGGGCTTGGTGGTTTTGGAGTACCTGATTTTTGACTATACTGCGGATGCCGTGCTCAAGCCCATTTCCACTATGGCCAAGGGTGGACATGCTGCAATTATGGAGAGGTTCATATTTCACTGGTTACAAAGTACATTGCGAGGAGTGCTGCCCGTCTACCCGACTGAACCCAAAGATTTCCCACCACACTCTATAGTGATCACTTTCCCAGATAGCAGTCACATTGTTTCCAAACTGTACCACACTTCCTTGCATTTGAGGCCTGCTGGTGTAGATAGGGCCAAGACTGCATGGGAACATGACTTGGGAATCTACATTTTTAGACAAATGGGCATGCACACCAAACTTATTTTTGGCAACCAGCGCCATAAAATATTACAGTACAGAACCTACACTACTCCTGATGCTCTGGCGAAAGTTGACTATATTAGATCTCACTGCTGCCCTAAGTGCAAAGCGGAACATGCAGATTCTTTTCACCTGGCGTGGGCCTGTTGGGTGATTGCCTCATTTTGGAGAGATATCTACTCCATTCTCTCACACATGATTGGACAATCTCTTTCACCTGTCCCCCTAATGGCCTTGTTGGGCTACGTTAAATCATTGCCATTAGGGTTGTGTCACTATACTGCCATCGCCTTATTGCTTGCCAAACGCCAAATCTCACTTCACTGAGGGGCTCCCACCCTCCCAATGAGGGTAGCTTGGTTGAAAGACCTATCTTAATGTGATACTAACTCTGAGTTATCTGCTTCTCTACAACCAATTACATATAGGCCCAAGGATATCTGGCAGCCACTGCGTAACTATTTGTTGTCTATGGATTGTTCTACTGAGGATGAAACGACAGATTAAGGCCTATCATTTGTCTATTGGTTTTTCAAAGTTTTTTAACATGGTTTTATGGTATTTAATATTTTGCCATGTCATTATGCAAATGGCCAGACTCTAATTCTTAAGTCTTTCACTGTTTTGCTATTTTCTTTTACTGCTGCAGGAGACCCACGTTTCCACATATATAAATGTTATTTCGTAAAAAATGTTTGGCTTATTGTATATATTGTTGTTTAAAGAATGCTAAATTAATGTTAAAAATAAATTTGTGTTCCAGTGCCATCACGCTAAATTAGCAGAAAGTTCCCCTGCAGCTGACAGGCTCGAAACCAGTCTTACCCACACCTTCAGGAGTTATGGAGTGCTCCCTGTCTGCAAGCACTCACATTGGCTGCAGCCAAGTTCAGATAAGCCGGCCACACGCGGCCCAGGCAGCTGCACTCAGCGGGTGCAGAGACTCTCACTCGTGCTCCTGAAGCTACTGGAGACTTTCTGCAGCTCCTCCTGTGGGGTAAGTGTTTATTCGGCTCCCACTGGGAAGGGGCTACAGCGATAGTGTCTTGGGTTCCTCACCTGGGTGAAGGTGCATGGGTGATCCTATGGTGTCCTCACATCTTCACAGGTGGGGAGAGAACAAGTTGCAGTCCTTGGTGCTCCCAGTAAGCCCTTCTGACATACGGGGTCACCACAACTCACTGTCCATGGGCTTTGGCTGATCAGCACTGTGAATTTTTCCACGATTGCCCGTCCTGGTACACAGGGGCCCCTCATGCTACCGCTCAAAGCTTTAGCCCTTATCACACAGCAGTCTTTTCTGCTGTGGCCCCTCCTTGCATAAGGGGTTACCATCTCACTAGTACGCCAAGGCTCCTGCCCAATCGGCTCAGCATGACATGTGGCTAATTTCACAGCAGTCCTCTCCTGGAATACAGGGGTGACCAACTCTGTCCTGTACATGGGCAACAACCCGATCGGTGCAGCAGCTGTTTCTACTCCCCTCACACAGGGAGTTCACTCTACAGGGCTCCCCACTGGACCTCATTCCCTCCAGTGCTCTGCTCTTCCCCATAGATCACACTGGTCTTGGCAAGCAAACACACGCTGGAGCTCCAGGCTCCAGAACAGGTGTTCTTGAATCCCCTGGGTGATGTCCCTTCAAACAGCTGGGAGAATAGCTGTCCTTGGCCCCCAGTCCTGGTCATAGGCAGAGGCCTAGCAGAGCTTCCTCTCCTCACACAGCCTGTCTGGCTGCTTGGCAGATGACAACATTTGGGCTCTCAAACTCCCCTTCTTATAATCCATTTCCAGACAACAAATGTGATTGACGGTCTGAGTCTTTTAAGTTTTATGTTGGGGTTCTGCTTCTTTTGAAGTGTCCACTCCTCTGCTACCTCTTGCTAAGCATTCTTTTCCAACAGGAGTGTCTCCAAAGCTGACAGTCCCACAACATAGGCCATGGGAGTGACTAGAGTTCCCACCTGGATGTCGGCCACAGTGATATGTGCATCAAAAGGTTAGCACAGGGCCCTAGCCCTATGCTTTATGTTTCCTTTATCATCCCCTTCTCATTCCTCAGATGTGCCCGGGCCCCTTCCTTATGACCTCTCACTGAATCAAAGGGCACCCTTTGAAGTATACAGGGGAGGCCTGGTCTTCCCCTTCCCCGTGTGTGACCCACCCAGCTTACAGGAATAAAGCAATACACAAATCTGGGGGATCCGTCTACCTCCTCTCCATGTTTCACCATGCAGGTGTGGGTCTCCCAAAATGGAACCAGGGCCCTCCATTGTTGTACCTGATACTCATCATGTAGCGCTTCCCACAACTTTTTGTTTTTTCCACCTGGGTTTTGCTCATTCTCTTATGTGGCCTCCATGCTTTGGGCACTTTCCCCCTGTAAATACCACATGAAAGTATGTGTGCCTTCTGATCCATGTTGGGAAGTGGTTCTGATTCAATGGTCTCAAACATGGGCCGGTCTGTCAGGGCAGACCAGTGGGTGCACATTGGCATCCATCGTGAGTAAACTCATGAGCAGCGTGCCAATGTAGGCCGCTATAAGTGCACACCAGCACCTATGGTGCCTGTGGTTGCATGTGCTGCCTGCCAACGCAGGCTTGTGCGTGCGCACAGGCACACATATTAGTAAAACCTGTGTCCACTCTGCTGTGCAGACTCAGGCAGGCCCACTCACACCCTTGATGCTGGGAATTAAGTTCCCCCCTTGCCATCGCAGGTCGGTGTGCACAATAGCGCACATGCGCCCAGGGAGTAAGGAATGCCTATGTGTGTTTTCACTACCTATGAGGATTGTTCATGGGTTGACATGGGGAAGCGGTTGACATTACTTCAGGCTGCACTAGTGGATTGCAGTGGAGCAGCCTCATGATGTTTCATATCAATGGATTTGCAGTGCCAAACCCTTTCCATTTTGGCCTAACTCGCGGAGAAATACTACTTATAGAATATGTGCATTTCTATGCTCCAAGAGTCTCGGGAACCATGGTGCATGACTCCAGTGGACACCAGGGATCGGCGTAGCACAGCTCTGTATTCCCAATTGACAGCCGTAAACCATGGGCATCACTTGGGAATGGCAGACCTCTGCCATTAGAGGGCCGAATGGGATAGACTGAAGCTAGAGGATGTGATATCCAGCCTCTAGGGGCCGGATCATGTCCCCACTAAAGATTAAAATCAGCATTCCACTGCCCCATGGCAGACAGGCCTACAATTTAGGGTAGACATCTGTGGTTCAATTAGAAAACCCCCTAAACCACCCCGAACTTCAAAGCCACACAACAGTATAACTACGGGTGCCATCCTTCAGCAAAGGGTGAGATACGCTTGCGGGACATGGGACCGGAGAAACTTGACTGTATGGTGCACATTGTCAGTGGACTCTGTTGTGCTCATGGAGGATAACTGTCCAGGGCTGAAGACATGCTGAAGTGTGGCACCCTGAAGTGTGCTCTCCAAGGGCCTGACCGCAGGAATCCTGTTCTCTCAGAGATCTCAGGGACATCAAAGATCTGCTGCAAATGACCACACCATCTAGCCATGACATCTGGAGAGCGGTGCCCTCTCTAGTGCCCGCCTCAGCTACTAAATCCAAACTAGTAGCGTGGTGTGAGCGTGTGTCTGGAGACCAGATTGCCTAGTGCGGAGCCCAGAAATCTTGCCCGTATCCGAGGGGTGTGATTTCCATACTGCAGGGACCCCTACACTCATAAGCATCTAGTGAGTGGTGGGCGGATTCACCAGTTGTGGGATCCCGCGTGGCCTGTTTCATCGATCGTGCCGCATCGCTTTCGTGCAACACGCTGACTGAATGCTCATTGCGTGCGGTGTCCGATTCACAGAGGGGAAGTATCCCCATAGTAGTGCCTCATTCTACCTCATGTGGCTCTGCTGAACTTGCGCCTGTGTGTGTGACCGGACTGGTCTGGTGCAACCCGTATCATCATGCGTCGGGCATTGTGCCTCAAGTCCAAGGAGGTATGGAATTGCAACTCTTCGCTGCGTGTGACCGCAATTGCCTGGTGCAACCCAACTCAACATGCACCAGTCATTGTGCTCCCTTTCCCAGGAGGCGCGGATTTGCAACTCATCGTGTTTGAAATCTGAATTGCCTGGTGCAACCCATCCCTTCGTGCACCAAACACTGTGCCTGGATTGCCTGGAAATTACCAGGATCATCGTGTACCACTCGGGGTGCTTCATCCTATCGAGAGGCTCCCCCTGTGTTGCTCTCCATTCATTGGTTGTCCTCTTTTGACCCTCATCATGGTGGACCAACTGCCCTCTCCATACCTGGACACCTTCTGAAGACATCTTGTCATCAGGTAGTAGCAAGAGAGAAGGACTGGGTTGAAGAAATGCTTCTGAGACATTTTGGAAGTGGGTCAAGAGACTGGATGACTCGTTTGTGTTTTGAGACCTTTGGGTGAACTTCCTAGTGGCTGATAACCTCTCCCTTTTTTACTTCTATTTCCTAATTAAAACTGCTATATAGTCCCTCCTGTGACTTCGGCTGTGTGCAGCTCAGTGTCCAGTGAGGTGGGGGGGTTAGTTATTTGCTATCCGGGGGTATAGGACAATCAGGGTGAACCAGAAGGTGGAGGGAGGCTTGGCCATAGAGTCTGCAGAAGAGAAACTATTTATCTGCTGGGTACTAGTGGCCCTGCCTTAGGGTGCTGAGTGTGTATGTGTGTATGTGTGTGTAAAAGTGTGCTGTACGGACTAGCTGATACCTGTCACACTGCATAGTGGTGCAAAGTGGGTGTGTGGCCGGTGGTACTGCTTTATACGTTGATTGCTTGCCTAAAGTACAGTACATTTGACATTGGGTTTTCCTGCCTGGCTCCAGCCCACAGTGCTGCTAAAAAGTGTTCTTGTTTCGTGTATGTACATAATTGTTATATAGTGCACTGCATAAGGGTGCTCTCTCTCTCAATTGGGGAGGGGGGTAGATTAGGAATTGTCCACAGTGTACATACTCTTGATTTCATAACAATACGAGTGGGTCTAGTACTGCTAGTAATATTTTCAAATGTATTTTATGCCCCAAAAGGTTATAGTACTCATGTTATAATGATTGAATTATGCATGTTGTATAGAAACGTTTTTACATATATCCTGTGTGAAGTCTCTTTTGTGACACTCAGCGGATCAAATGCGAGTGGCTGCTGTTCCTTTGCTTTACATATTGCTTCGGTAGTAAGCCCGACTGCTCAGTGCCAAGCTACCCAAGGGTGCAAAAGACACACAATTGATGGCCGGAATGCAGAACAAATCAAAACATTTACCCCCAGTCAAGAGATCTGGGTTAAATCCATCATTCTTTTGCTCACCATGCCACCCCACAAAACCCAAACAGGCGTCAGGGCCTTCTTGGGCCTCGCTGGGTACCTCCGAAGGTTTGTTTAGGGATATGACACCATTGTGACCCACTTGACGGGGCTGACTTCAAAGAAGCAGCCCAGACATGTAATCTGGACCGAGACCTTCCAAAAGGCATTTGACTCCCTCAAATGGGCCAATGTGCACATCTCCTGTGCTCCGGGCCCTGGACTTCTCTTAGGAGTTCCTTATTCAGACGGATGGTTCTGAACAGGGTATCATGCCATGCTGTCGCAATTGAACGAGGAGGGTCTAGACCAGCCGGTAGCCTTTATCTCCTGAAAGTTACTCCCACTGGAGCAACGGTGGAGCACGATAGAGCGGGAATCCTTCTCAGTGTTCTCGGCCTTGAAGAATTTGCGGCTGTATCTGTTTGGGATGCACTTCTTGGTTCAAATAGACTACAGACCCCTCAGGTAGGTAATGCAGATAAATGGTTCGAATCCATGATTATTGAGATGGTCCATTTCCTTACAAGGGATAGACTTTAGATTGGAACACCAAACAGGGCTCAACCACTCCTCTGCGGATGGCCTATCTAGGTTCTTCCGCTTAGTGAGGAGGAATAACTGGATGCTGGGTAGAACCTTTGAACTTTCAGCTGCGGGGGACACATATTGGACCTGATACTTGTCAGGTAGCATTTCCTGGAAGGTTTTGCTTTTTCCACCTGGTTCTCTGTACTTTGGGCACTTTCCCCCTCTAAATACCGCGTAAAAGTGTGTGCGCCTTAATATCTGTTATGGAAAGTGGCACAGATTCAGTGTTCTCAAACATGGGCCAGTCTGTCAATGCAGACCAGTGGGTGCACACTGGAATCCATCATGAGTAAACTCATAAGCATCGTGCCAGTGTAGGCTGCTGTAAGTGCACTCCCCACCTATGGTGCCCATAGTGGTGTGTGCCACATGCCAACGCAGGCTTGTGGATGCGCACAGACACATGTATTAGTTAAACCCATGTCCAGTTTGCTGTGCAGACTCTGGCTGGAGCACTTGCACCCTTGGTGCTGGGAATGATGTGTCCCACCTGCTGTCGCAGGTCGGGGTGCACAATAGCACTTGTGCACCCAGGTAGTGAGGAATACCTATATCAGTTTTCACTACCTATGAGGTCTGAGCTTCCAATAGGTTGACATGGGGAAGCAGTTGACTTTACCACAGACTGCAATAGTGAATTGCAGTGGAGCAGCCTCATGATGTTTCATATCAATGGATTTGCAGTGCCAAAAACTTTCCATTGGCAAAGGGGTTATAGTGTAACTCGCTTAAAAATGACACTTATAGAATATGGGCATTTCTATGCTCCAAAAGTCTCGAGATCATGGTGCCTGGCTCCAGGGGAGGTCGGGAGGAGTACATCTGTGCAATCCCCAATCAACAGCCATAAACCATGGGCATCCCACGGGAACGGCAGACCTGTGCCACTTGAGGGCCGAATGGGATAGTTTGAAGATAGAGGTCGTGACACCTAGCCTCTAGGGACCGGATCAGGCCTCACTAAAGATTAAGATCTGCATTACAAGGCCCCATGGCAGACGGTCCTACAATTTAGGGTAGACATCTGTGGTTCAAAGGGAAAATCCCCTAAACCAGCTCAAACTTCTAAGCCACAAGACAGTATAAATACGGATGCCATCCTTCAGCAAAGGGTGAGATACGCTTGCTGGGATGTGGGACCAGAGAGCCCGGGCTGCATGGTGCACATTGTCAGAGGACTCTGTTGTGCACATGGAGGATAACTGTCCAAATAGAGACTGGCCTGGGCCAAGGACCAGCTGAACTGTGGCATTCTGAAGTGTTCTCTCCAAGAGGCCGACTGCGGGCCTCCTGTTCTCTTGGAGCTCTCAGGGACATCAAAGATCTCCTGCAAGGGACCTACATCATCTACCTGTGACATCTGGAGTGCGGTGCCCTCTCAAGTACCCACCTCGACTACTATATCCAAACTGGTGTGAGCATGGACTTAAGACATGTCTGGAGTCCTGATTGCCTAGTTCAGAGCCCATAAATCTTGCCCGCATATAAGGCGTGTGGTTCCTGTACTGCAGGGACCCCAACACTCATAAACGATTAGTGGGTGGTGAGCTAATTCACTGGTTGCGGGACCCCGCGTGGCTTGTTTCGGTGATTGTGCCGCATCTCTCTCATGTGATACGCCGACTGCATGCTCATTGCGTGTGGTGTCTTATTCACAGGGTGCGACCCTCGGAGGTGGGGGTGTACCTGTAGTAGTGCCTCATTCTATTTTATTTATTTATTTATTTAATTTTTATGGCGCAACAGCTACCCAACAAGGGTTTCCCGGCGCCTAGACGCAAAAACTGGAACAAGGGAAGAAATCATTGAACAAAAAGCCAGGTCTTCAGTGAACGACGAAAGAGGGGATAAGAAGGCAAGAGGAATTGAGTTCCAAAGAGAGGGACCCAAGACGGAAAAGGATCTGCCTCCCATTGTAGAAAGTCTAAACCTAGGAACATGGAATTTTTCAAGTGAGGCAGAGCGAAGATGACGAGTAGGAACATACGGACAGACAAGAGTCTGTAAATAGTCAGGTGCTAAGCCCCATTTGATTTTGTACATAAAGGTCAGAGCTTTGAACTCAATCCGCTTGTCAATTCGAAGCCAGTGCAGATCACGGAGATGATGGGAGATAGAAGAGCATCTAGGAACCCCACAGAGGAGTCGGGCAGCAGAGTTTTGCACAAGTTGAAGCCTGCGGGATACCGCCTTATTTGCACCCAAAAACAGAACGTTTCCGTAGTCCAGCCGTGACGTAATAAGAGCATGGACTACGGTTTTTTGGGTGTCTTTAGGCAGCATCCAAATAATTTTACGCAACCATTTCAAGATGGTAAAACAGGTGCCTGCAACTTTGATGGCTTGATGGTGCATTTTCAAGGAGTCATCAATGTAGAAACCCAAATTACGGACATGGTCAACTGGACGAGGAAGAGTACCCAACTCGTTCGGCCAGTGACATGCGCCCCAAAGATCCTTCTGCTAACCCAGAATAAGGACTTCCGTTTTATTTGCGTTTAGCTTTAGATAATTGTTGTTCATCCAAACAGCAATTTGGCGTAGGCCCGTCTGGAGAGCAGAAAGGGAAGAAGAGGAATCTGATTTGGAGAGCGAAAAAATGACTTGGGAGTCATCGGCGTAAGTAAAAAGAGAAAGTCCTGCGTTAACAGCAATGTCCGCAAGAGGCCTGACGTACAAATTGAAGAGCAAAGGGCTCAAAATAGAGCCCTGAGGAACTCCGAAAGGTGAAGGAAGGACGTTGGAACTGTCCGACGCAGAAAAGACTTGAAAAGTGCGGTCGGTAAGGAAGGAGGATAACCACTCCAAGGCCGAACCGCAAATACCAAAAGATTTAAGAGTGCTAATCAGGATGGGGTGAGAGATGGTGTCAAAAGCCGCGCTCAGATCTAATAGTATGAGCGCGACTGTGTCACCAGAATCCAATAAGTAACGCAGTCTTTCTGTAACGCCTAAAAGTGTGGTCTCAGTCGAGAAACCAACACGAAAACCAGACTGTGAGGAGTGGAGAAGCTTATTTGTATCCACGAACTTTGCGAGATGAGTGTGGATATGCCTTTCCAAGAGTTTAGAAAAGATAGAAATAAGAGAAATGGGTCGAAAATTAGACAGGACTTTGGGATCGGCAGCAGGCTTTTTTAACAAAGGAACTACCATAGAATGCTTCCAGACCGGCGGAACAATAGATGATTTTAAGGAAGAATTGAGAACTTCCATAATAACTTGGAGATGGACAGGATCCAGTTGTTTCATGATGGAAATAGGTAAAGGGTCATTTGGAGAACCAGATTTAATTGTACCAAGAATAGAAATAAAAGACTCCAATTCCAATAGAGGCCAGGAGGTCAGATTGGAGGGGGCACTAAAATATTCCTGAGAGGTATTAGCCGGAGTTGAAAGGGACTTCAAACAAGTCAGAGAGGAGTTAGCTATTTCTGAGTGGATAAGCTTTATTTTATCAGAGAAAAAATTTGCAAGATCATCACATGATTGCTTGTCAAGAGGCAAAGGCTTTGCTATAGTCTGAGCGCCAGCAAGATTTTTCACTGAGCTAAAAAGTGTCTTTGGACGATTAGTAGCAGTGTTGATACTGTTGCAAGTGTACACAGCTCGCGTGGATTTGCACAGATCATGATAGATTTTCATAGAATTTTTATATGCTATTTTCAGATCCGGGGCATAATCTCGGCGCCATTTCCTTTCCAATGCTTTACATTTGGATTTTTCAGTCCTCAGACTGTCAGTAAACCATGGAGCAGGAGGGTGATGGTAAGTGGATTTTTTCTTAATAGGAGGAAGACTAACATCAACAGCATGGGACAGCCAATTGTGAATATTATTAACAGAAACAGGTACCTGCAAAGTAGAGGAAGGTTTATTATCACTTAGCAGGTTGTTCAGAATATTGATATCGACTTTTTTCCAGTCCCTCTTAAAAAAGATAGATTGGGGAAAAGCAGAGGGTAAACTGACCAGAGCCAGAATTTGAAATTTCAGTAGGAAGTGATCCGACCAAAGAATGGGTAACGCTGGTTCACACACAAAAGATGTAACATTAGAAAAGATAGGATCTAAGAAATGGCCGGCTTTATGAGTAGGGCCGGAATTAAAGAGGGACAGATTCATGGCTAAAAGATCGGCAATGAGATTGGAACATGTAGCATTAGTGGCGTCTTCTAAGTGAAGATTCAGATCGCCAAGAAGGGAAAAGTTTGTGGATGTCATAAGCAGGGAGGATACCAAACCAGGCAAAGTGGCCGACCATAATGAGGAGGAACCTGGAGGGCGATAAATCAAGAGCCCAGAAAAGGAAAAATTAGGAGTAAGTATAAGTTTAAATAATGCGGCTTCACAGTTAGGAAGGTTAACGGGTTCTAAGTTACATTGAAAAGAATGTTTATAAATAACAGCAATACCCCTGCCTATCCCAGTGGTTCTGTCCAATCTGGCTATGGCGTAATTGGACGGAAGAGCAGTAGCTATGTCTGGCCCGGAACTCCCGTGGAGCCAAGTCTCAGTTAAAAAGAAGGCATCTGGTGAATCCTCCAGAAGGAGGTCAAAGATGAAACTTTTATGCTTAGGGAGGGAGCGACAGTTTAAGCTTAAGAAGCGAAACTTAGGAACAATAATTTCGGAAATCATGGTTGTTTTGACGTCGTACTCCAAAGAGTGGGTCAAGGAGAAGGAGCAATGCGCCCCCGAACAGGTGTGGGTGAAAGCATTACCAACAGCTAAAGGAACACAATCAGCATTGCACATCGGTCGTAGGGCAAGAAGCTGTGGCGAGGTGTAAACTAACCTTGGGGACCCTGAAAAAGACTGGGGGGCAGGGGTTTTGGCCTCTAGCCCCGGTCGGCCGCGGACGGGCGCAGACGGGCTTGCCTTTGGCGCGCCTTTGGCGCGTCCGCTGCGCGGGTCAACAGTCATGAATGATAAAGCCTGTCAATGAATCACGTGCCCGCAGGTCGAGTGATACCCCGCCTCCCCGTCAATTAACCAACCAAGATTCTTCCGCAATCTCCCTCCACAAACAAACGGGAAAACCCGTGGTGGAACGGGGAGTCGGCGGAGCAGGGAAACTGACGATAATAGTGCAAGATAACAGCAAAGTAGTCTAGCAGCAAAGGATAATTTTAAAAGCACTTTTCTGGCATTTCAATAAAACAGTTCGTAATTACAGGTTTAAAACAGAACAAATACAAGGACTAACTTTCCAGCGCGCGTCCGCTGCGCGGGTCAACAGTCATGAATAATAAAGCCTGTCAATGAATCACGTGCCCGCAGGTCGAGTGATACCCCGCCTCCCCGTCAATTAACCAACCAAGATTCTTCCGCAATCTCCCTCCACAAGCAAACGGGAAAACCCGTGGTGGAACGGGGAGTGGGCGGAGCAGGGAAACTGACGATAATAGTGCAAGATAACAGCAAAGTAGTCTAGCAGCAAAGGATAATTTTAAAAGCACCTTTCTGGCATTTCAATAAAACAGTTCGTAATTACAGGTTTAAAACAGAACAAATACAAGGACTAACTTTCCAGCGCGCGTCCTACTTCATTTGGCTCAGCTGAGCTTGCTCCTGTATGTGTGACCAGACTGTTCTGGTGCAACCTGTATCATTGTGCAGCGGACATTATGCCTCATGTTCAAGGAGGTACGGAATTGCAACTTTTCGATTTATGTGACTGGAATTGCCTGGTGCAACCAAACTGGGGAGCATATTTACAAGATGACTGAGTCTGGCGCTGCAAGCCATTTTGCTGTGCCAAGCTGCGTGATTAGGAAAGTGAATGGATGCGTTGTATTAACAACAATACAACGCATCCCTGTGGTTTCCTCTGCGCTGGTGCACATTAGGCAGCCTAAGGCCAACGCAGGCACCCTTGTACCATAGTGCAAGGGGGCCTGCGGTGCAGGGATGATTGTTTTTGTGAAGCAAGGGACACTTACCTGCACAAAAACAATCATTGATGGCTTTTTCCTCCTTCTATATGTGCTGAAAAGTGCAGCACACATAGAAAGAAGAAGAAAAAAAGAGGAGAAATAAAGGTATTTCTCCTTGTTGCGCCACTTTTAAGCCTCCCCTGGGAAGTCGTTTGAATTTGAGCCACTCCCAGGTTTACAAAACCTTGTAACTCTACGAATGCGTCAGAATCCATGGGTGTTGCGTGGTAAAACCCACAGCAACACCCATGGAACACCCCTTTCACGCAGGGTAATGCGTGAAAGGGTCCATATTTACAAGGCAATAAAGCCACGCAGGGTGGCTTTGCGTGGCCTTGTAAATATGGGCCAGGACACTGCACCACTAGAGCGTCAAATAAATTGACACCCCAGTGGCGCAAGGGTTTTGTAAATATGCCCCTCAGCGCGCACCAGTCGTTGTGTCTCCTTTCCCAGGAGGTGCAGAATTTGCAACTCATTATGTTAGAAATAGTGCCCTGGTGTGACCCATCCCTTAAAAGCATCTGACGCTCTTCCTGGTTTGACTGGGTACGACTCGGATCATTGTGTACCAATCAGGCGCCTCATCCTATGGAGAGGCTCCCCCTGTGTTACGCCCCATTCATCAGTTGTCCCCTTTTGACCGTCATCGTGGCGGACCAAGTGCCTTCTCCAAGTGCAAGAGAGATTGACTAGGTTGAAGAAACGCTTCTGAGACAGTGCAGAAGCCTGTGGGTGAACTTCCCAAGTCTATCTCCTAATTAAAACTGCTACATATTCCCACCTGCTTGACGAGGACCCAGACAGTGTGACTTCGACCGCATGCAGCCCAGTGTCCAGGGGGACGGGTTTGGTTATTTGCCAGCCGGGGGTGGAGGACAATCAGGGTGAACCAGAGGGTTGCGGGAGGCTTGGGCCATGGAGTCTAGATAGGGTGAACCGTTGACTTGCCGGGTACCAGTGGCACCGTATTAGGGTGCTGAGTGCCTATGTGTGTGTAAGAGCATGCTGTACGGATTAGCTGATACCTGTGGGGAACTGTGTAGAGGTGCGGAGTGGATGTGTGTGTGTGTGTTTGTGAGGGTGATCATGTGCAGCCCACCTGTGATTCACTACACTGGCCTGTAGTGCCGCTATGTACGTTGATTGGTTGCCAAAAGTACAATACATTTGACAATGAGTTTTCCCGCTTGTCCCCGGCCCGTGGTGCTGTTAAAAAGTGTTCTTGCTTCTTGTATGTGCATAATTTTTATTTTGTGCAGCGCATAAGGGTGCTCTCTCACAAATAGAGGGTTGGGGTAGATTAGGAATGGTCCACAGTGTGCATACTCTTGATATCATAACAATGCGAGTGTGCCTAGTACTGCTAGTAATATTTCCAAATGAGTTTTATGCCCTGAAAGTATGATAGTCATGTTTTAATGATTGAATATGTGTGTTGAATAGGAACATTTTTATAAACCTTCTATGTGAAGTCTCTTTTGTGACTCTCAGTGGATTTATCACGAGTGGCTGCTGTGCCTTTACTTTACATTACCTCCCAACAATTGTCCACATGGAACTCATTTGTAAAGATGATTCTCTATTTTAACAAGGAAAGTTCTTGAGTGAAATTAATTCAAAGAGCTAAGATTTAGAATTACCGAACAGTATTCATCTGTCACAACAGTAAAAAAAAAAAAATTGTAATTTTATCACCTGTACCACACTGTCATGACATTCAGTTCAGCCAAACTGAGTCGTTTACTTTTTGTTTTGTTATTTTTATATACATTAGAAACAGTAAATACAATTATATCCAACTGCGCAAAATGATTTTGTGGTAAGTGTTTTTGGAAAGATAAGTGATAGAAGAAGTTACCATAACCACACATCAAAGGAAAGTTTCCGTAAGTGACTTATAACATTTACAAATAAATATATACAAGGTTATTGGTTTGTATCAGGATATTTCAGAAAATGAAGAAAAAGCAACAAGAGTGCTTTATGATGCTTTTGCCTAAGGATTGTCCTTTCAATGGTGTCAACGACGTTTCAAACCAATTCAGAATGTGAGGGTCTCATCAGGACAATGATGATCTGGGAGCTAAAGAAAGGCACCATATTTGATGAAATCAATAGTTAATATGTTGACAATTTAATGGCCAGGATTTGTTATGCTTACCCACGGATGCTTGGTACCCAGTTTGCATGAACATATGGGTTGCACTTGTTTTCTAAAAAATAAATGTGCCTTTTCTTTACACATTGCCTCTGTAGTAAGCCTGACTGCTCAGGGTCAAGCAACCCAAGGGTGAGCACAGGTTATACAGTAAGTGTAATCACCTGTCCTTGAGAGGAGCGGTAGGTCTGCCTGGCTGGGGAAATCCCTTCATCCAGCCAGACACTGCCAATACCAACATCAATGCACTATATCATTCACAGACACACACATGCCCAGTGCATGTATACAACATACTCACACTGCACAGTACTATATTCTTCATGTACTTTACCAGTCACACATACATCCAGCACGCACGCACTGCCTAGTAGTGTATCCTTCATGTATTGTACCACTTATAGGCACACATACATCTGCCGTATGCATTTAACATGCACCCACTTCATCCTTCATGTACTGTACCACTCACAGGTACACATACACCCAGTACATGCATTTATCCTGCACGCACTACACAGTGCTACATCCTTCGGGTACCATACCACTCATAGGCACATATCTCCAGCACATGCATTCACCATGCAGGCACTGTTCAGTACTGCATTACCCTGTATGGTACCCATCCCAGGCAAACATACACCCAGTGCAGGTACACCAGTTGTGCGCTGCGCAGCACTTCATAACAACCTGATGTAGTCCAAGGGTGAGTTAAGTACACAACTGAACTTTAGAAGAGGGTGAGCCAGTAGGCCTCACTTTAATGATCCATGTTAAATAGGACCAGTTTACTCATACTGATCACTACACGGTATGCTGCCACCACCCCGCTAATGCTGCTTAACTGCTGGTGAAGGCAGTAGTCTTCCACCACTATGAGGGTAGCGCTTTAGGTGCACCTCTTAGTCCAACTAGACCACAGTCCATAAGAAAGGTCTGTGTCATGGCACACACACATGATCCATGTTTGCCAATGGCACAAAAAAAAATCAGCATTAGAGATCCAGACATCAGTACAGTTAGGCACTCAGGGTAGGGGTAAACATCTATTACCATGTTAGACTTTTCCGTCCCAACAGTCAAACTTTGGTTTTACTTACCTTTTTTGCCTGTTGACTGCCTTGCATTGTGAATGTTGATTATATCGCTTCACAACAATAACGTTGTAGGAGGCTGGTTTGGTATATGGTGCTCACTTAAGTAAGTGTAGCACCCTGCACTTATCCAGACAATCCTTATGGTGACTGTAGAGGTCTTAGACAACATAAGAAAGCTCTTTAAGTGGTAGCTGTGGAGAGCAGCCTTCAGACTTAGTCCAGAAAGAGTGTAAAGCAGCTTGTTTTACCAGTACTAATCATTTAGTGTAAGTTAAGAGAAAAAGAACCACACAGTTTAGTAATAAAAATATTTATTTATTATAAACACTCACTAACACATTGCAATATCTCCTACCCGAGAGATATAATCACAATACACACAATACTTTAGTAATAGAACACATAAGTAGCACAGATACACAGTGGTCTCCAGGGGTAGAAGAGTTGGTGACCCAAGGATTCACCCAAGGTAAGTACCCAAGAACCCCACGGAGGCCGTATGCAGAGTAGGAACACGACGGCGTGCTCAATACAAGTCAATGGGTACGTTGCGGTTGTAGTTTTTAAGAAGAAGGACTATTCCCAGAGGACCCCGAAGAAACCCAATGGAAGATGGAAGGTTGGAGAGTCACCCCACCCGTGGATACCCCAGGATACCTACACCAGGGAAGTCGGGTGCATAGGTGTGAAGTGATGTCGAAAACCACCGTAGACCACAATGGAGGACTTCAGTGAAGATGCCGCTGGACAAGAAAGTGAAAGAGTCTGGTAGAACCCAAAGGTGGTTTCAAGATGAGAGGTACCTGCAAGCAGAGGGGACAGAGTTTATGCCACTGAGGAGTGACCAGGAGGCAAATGCCAACAATGTCTGAGATGCAGGAGAGTTGACAGTGACCTTGGCACTGCAGCTGTGTGGACCAGGTGATGCTGTGGTAGATAGATCAGGAGCAATTCACGAGCTGTCCCACATCGGATGTGGCCTGAGGCACACGAGTCGCAAGAGGACCTCGAGTAGCTCACCAATGATGAAGTCCCACGATGCAGCGGATGCAGTGAGGACAAATATCTTGATAGGAGGAGATGCTTGAGGCCAATGCTTCTTGGAGCCCAAAGATCTCTGGAGGAGAGAGTCAACAAACCTTGGCAACGGCAAGTTGACATGGGGCACAGGGGTATTGCTCCAGCGGTTCTGACGAGGGATACTGGCTTCAAACTTGTTGTAAAGACAATGCAGGCCTCGAGGGAGTTACAGAATCACCACCTGTGTTGCTGAACCTTTCGAAGTCCGTGGGAGCTGCAGTCAGCTCCGTGGCTGTGCCTGCAGATGCAGTGTAGTGACTCCTTCACTGCACGAGAGATTCCTTCAGGTGTCTTGGATGTCCACAGGCCTGTAGAAGAATGTGTATGGAGCACAGGCACAGAAGACGCAGAAGACTGGAATCACAACGAGACCAGGAGCAGCAGGAGTCTTCTCAGTTGCAGTCTCGGTTCCCGAAGCGAAGTCCAACGAAGTCCACAGTGCCCAGACGGTTGAAGATTAAGTGGTTTCGGATCTAAGGAACCACCCACAGGTAAGCCCTTATGTATTCTAAGGAAAGGGTTGGGACGATTCAGGGGTCCCTCACACAGGAGGAGCTAGACAGTGGGAGGATACTCCATGTCCTTTGTCCAGTTTCGCACCAGAGCGGGAACCAACAGCTCAGTGAACTGGCTCCAACTGTAGTATGCAAGGAGGGCACTAAATGTGCCCTTCAAAGCAGTCTAGTGGTGCTGGCAAGCCCCCCCAACCCCTCCACCCTGGCCCAATACACTAAGTCCAGTCTGGGAGGTGTTTACACCTCCCTGTGACAGGAAACCTATTCTCCTGCCTTCCCCTGCTCAAGCTTGAGCTTGGCTCAGAAGCAGGAGGGCAGAATTGTGTCTCTGGTCGGCAACAGCCATAGTTTGCTGTTCAGGTCTAAAAGACTAGTACAGGGACCACTGAGGGCCACCCGGAGGAGCTTTACAGTGCATGGAAAGAGGAGCTTTACGGTGTTTGGGTATGATTCCAACATGTTTGACACCAAACACGCCCGTTTAGATTTAGCCATCGCGTAATGATGCATGGCCACTCTGTGTATCGTAATGGCTGATGCACTTATAACCCAGAAGAATGTTCTCTGTGGCTTTTAGGGGTATCCTGCTCATGCAGGGGCACCCTCACACTTATAACCAAGCACCCTGCCTTCAGGATTGAAAGGCTTATAGGTTTTAAGTGCACTGACCTCAGATATAAGCAAACATATCTGGTGTAAGTGGTGCTAGCACCACCTTACACAGGCTGCAATGGCAGGCCTGTAGGAACAATTTGAGTGGTCTCCCATGGGTGGCATAGTACATGCTTCAGCCTATGGGGGACACCTGTGTTACCTATGCCCTGGATACCCTAGTACCATATACTAGGGACTTACAAGAGTACACCAGTAGCCAATCTGGGTGGTACCCAAGTACTCGCCATGGTCGAACTTAGGGAAGAAGCACAGACTGGGGTCCTGATTAGCAGGATCCCAGTCAGACTAGTCAGAAAAACATAATGACACCAGCATAAAGTGGTGGTAACCATGAAAGCAGATCCTACTTTCCTACACTTGTAGTTCAGAATATGCTACTTAAATGCAAGCCAAGGATACTCCATGGAGGGACCTGACTCTTTATGTGCACAGCTGGGTTAGAGTGTGTGAGCGCATTTACAACATATAATGCCTCCAGTTTTTGTACAACTTTTATTCTGACAGTGATATCCTCACTGAAGTGATGCTCAATAGATAAGCAAAAAAATAGTAGAACAGATCAAACACAAACGTCTCTAGATCTGGTAGACGATTCATACAGCAGTGCTCTTGAAGGGGTTTTTGTGCATTCAAACTAAAGCGTGTTTAGATATGTCTCTTTGCATCTTAATTCAGACGTGTATACAGACATAGAGTTATTGCAATTGAAACAAAATCTTTATGATGTGTTAAAGTGTGCATTTCTGGCTTAGGTTAATTAGGCCTCAGTTAAGCCTCAAACCTATTTTGTTCAAAATGGATGCCGTATCATGATGTTCCTTCTGTATTTATATTTCGCGCCTGACACTATGTGCAGCAAGATATGGATGTTTTATTTCCAGTCTCGAAGACTGAGTGCTTTAAAATTTGGATTAAATAATTTCCTTCCCGCCTAAATTAGGAAGTCTTTCCTTGGAGAAAAAAGCCAAAAGATAAATATAGGAGATGAAGATTTGGCTACAAAGGGTGAATAGCCCGGTCTGGAAAAATCAAAATTACATGTGCCTTATGAAACCTGATTTTGGGAATTACCTTTTGCATTAAAGGAATGGGATTAAATACAAAATGAAGAGTGTCTCTTTATCAAATCCATTAAAAGATACTCCCTCGAACAGAAAAATGGACAGGAAATTCAATTTTTGGAGAAAAGATCAATTTCTGGGTATCTCCATGCACAGAATATCACAGACACAAATGCCACTCAAGACTCACCAACAACATCATAGTCAAAATATACAGTCCTTCCGTGCATGATGAGCTTCTGACAGACTCATTTTGCTTGTCTATAGCCCACTTCCAAAAACTCAGGAGTTTCCAGGATGAGAAGCCTATCCTCCATCAATTTTAAAGTACCATATTGTTGTGTTTTTGACTGTAAATAACTGCGCCTGCCTGTCCTGCAATATCAGAAGAAAACCTTTAAGACAATCTTTATCATACTTAATTTCAAACAATTTGCATGCATGCTTTAACACAAATGCATTGAATTTGAGATCCTGAAGATGTAATCCCCCACTTCTGAAGGGACTCTTTGATCACAGGAAACATCCTTTATTACGAAGCCAGAATCACGCTGTGCCTTTACAACGCTGGTAATAGAACGAACGCGTTGTTACCACGCATTTGTATAGCATGCAAGTTGTTACAACGACTTGCTTTATGGGCACATTGGTGAGGTGATGTTGGATTTTGAGTCCAACAGTTTTCCTATTGTTGCACAGACTGGAGTTGGAATAGTTAATGATACTATTCCAAAGTCCAGCACCCCTCCTAAGGCAAGTTGTGTGCTAAAAGAAAGCGTCATAACAATGCGTTTGTTCTAATGCCGGCGTTATAAAGGCATGCGTGCTAAACACATGCAGAATTACATCATACAACTTTTGATGACTGATGCCATTTCTAGCTAGTGAGAAGAAACAAGTTACTTACTTGTAACTATAGTTATCCAGTATTGGGGTATCTTTCATAGATTCACATGCCTGAATCATTCCCCGTCGCCGAGGCGGGAGTTCCACGGTAAAATTCAAAAGCAGTGCCTAAGTAAGTAATAGTAGTAGGCTAAAAGAAAGTCAAAGGCCTAAAACTTAGTAGCCTATCTACATCATTATATGAAAAGAACTAAAAAATAGTTCTAACCAATCAGCTACCAACACCCTCTAGAACCTTTCCAGCAGAGGCAGTTCTCCTCAGATTTTCACCGCACGTCGTGTGGAAGGGAGTCTCCCTGAGTGCCTACTCAGTTCTTCATTTTTTTCTTCAGAATGTCTGGTAAGAAAGCTCTTTTTAGACCTTGCAGGACCTGTGAGAAGAAGAGGGTCCAAAAGGGCTAGCTCGCATTACAGCTCTTCCAGTGAGGGAAGAAAACATCACAAGGCTTCTCATGAAGTTTCTGACCATTCACAGAGGTCACTAAAATGATCCTGTGGGTCAACGCTGTCTTCGCCCTCTGAGGTATCTAAAAGACCTCCAGCCTCTAAAACCGTGAGTAAAACCCAGGTGAAGACTCTTACTCTGGTTTCTTCTCATACGGTTTCTGTGACTTCTGCTGCCACTCTGTTGATGGCTACAGTCTCCACTACAGCTATCTCTTCACCTGTTGTGTCTTCCAAGATCTCTACTACGTCTAAAAAGCCTGTTTTGAAAGATTAGTCGACGAAGAGTTCATCTTCTAAGTCTCCGTCAACGACCACATCGACGTCGAGCTCGTCGACGAAGGTCCCATCGATGACAAAGGTACTTCTATCTTTAACGTCTGCCTCATCGATGTCGACCGCGTCGACAACGACGATTCCGTCGACGACTCCTTCAGTGAACCCGTCGACGACTAGCCTGTCAACGACGATCCCATCGATGAAGAGCTCGTCGACGAAGAGCCGGTCAACGAAGATCCTGTCGACGACGATCCTGTCGACGACGAGCCCGTCGACAAAGAGCCCGTCGACGACGATCCCGTCGACGAAGAGCCCATCGACGAGGAGTCCGTCAGCCCCATCGACGTCAGTCCCTTCGTCGAAGAGCACGTAGACGATGAGTTTGTCGAGTGCGATTCCACCAGTTTCTCAAACTACGCCTATTTCTTATACTCATTTTCAACTAAAGACTTACCATAGACAAGTTTACAGCAAGATATCTCCTCTTCTGCCATATCATATCCCGGAGACTTATGTAGAGGATGAGAACTTTGATGAGGAAGATGATGAGGGACCGTTCGGCATAGCTAGGCACCCCTCGGAACTACACATAAATTGCCAAGATGACGATGAGGAAGAGAATTACCAGGATCACTATTACCAGGAGGGCCTCTCTACACCACATCACAGACATCCCAGAAGGGATTGGGATCATAGAGAGATGAGTCATCTTCCTCATACACTCATAAAAGATCTCCAGGCCATGCTGGCTGATTACCGTCAACGGTTTCCCCCACAACAGGCTGTCCCTGACATACCACCTTCACCTTCTGAAGTGCTAAACTCACTACCGCAGAAAGAAGTTCCTAATTCGCCGCCTCACCCTTCTGGCTCAGTACCACAATCACACCATAATACTTCTTCCTCAGATGAGGAAGAGGTCGAGGAGGGTGAATTGCCTGATAAAGATACTATTGTGGATCCTTGGGATGATTATATCATACCAATGCCTTCTCCACCCATTCCTCAGCCTTCGGGTTCTCCCCATGAGGATATTGGCGGTTTTCACAACCTGATGCAACGTGCTGCAACCAGATTTCAATTGCCAGGCACTGTAGAGCACACAGATTGCTTCTTACATGACTTTAAAGAAGAGTACAGGAAGATCACAAGAGCGATTCCCATCATTGATTATATTTGGAATGAAGGGACAAAAATTATGAAAACGCCTGCCTCTATACTGGCTGTCCTCCCTCGCATTGACAAAAAGTACCGTGCTCCTCCTGAAACTCCGTCTTGTCTGATTGGTCATCCCGACCAGATTCAGTAATATCACAAGCCGCCCAGCAAAGATCCAAAAATCCAGCTACGTCAATATCAACGCTGCCGGATAAGGAAGGACGGAGGTTGGACCTTATAGGTAAAACGTTCTCCACTATGGCAGCAGCCTCCATTAAAGCAGCAAATTCTTTGGCCATACTCGGCCGTTATGACCGCCAGATGTGGTCAGATTTGTCGGAATTTATGGACCTCATCCCTGAGGACCATAAACAAGATGCAAAGAAGATACTTTTGGAGGGAGAACGAGCGCATCTGAGATCATAGACTGCGCTCTGGACATCGCTAACACCAACTTTAGACAACTCGCTGGTGCTGCAGTACTTAGACGCCAAAGATGGCTTGAAGCAACATCTTTTAGGCCAGAAGTACAAACAAAAATTTTAGACATGGCCTATGATGGTGATTCCTTATTCGGAAAGCACATAGATGAGGCCCTCCTTGCTATAAAGACGGATACCGATACGGCTAAATCGTTGGCTGCTTTTCAATATAGGCATGGATCTTTCTGAGGTGCAAGAGGTCGTGGCTTTGCATCAAGAGGAGGGTATCAAAATCAACAAAATAGACAATATCAGACACAGTATAGACAGTCTTACGGGCGATCATCTTACAGACAATCCTCCTCAACTAGCAGACGAAAGTGATCGAAAAATCAGGGTCGCAATGCCAACAGAAAACAATGAGTTACGCAGGACGCCAGTCATCCCTCCCTCCCCGTGGGCGCAAAAATGTCAGCTTTTGCCCACAAGTGGCAACAGATCACTTCGGATCGATGGGTTCTTGACCTAGTCAACAACGGTCACACCCTGGAATTCCTCACACGACCACCTACTACCCCGCCCAGGGGTCCCCCTCCCCCTCGTCTTCACTTACTGTTCAAAGAAGCCTTAAAAATGCTCAGCAAGAATGCAATAGAGAAGGTTCCCTCATCTCAAAAGGGGACCGGGTTCTATTCTCGCTTCTTCCTCATCAAGAAAAAATCAGGAGAGTGGCACCCGATTCTGGATCTCCGCTGGTGACATCATCAGCAGTGTATTGCGGGCGCGCGAGTCATAGTTAGCTGAACTAACTATAACGTAGGAATTTCAATGGTTTTGTACGAGTGAAATGTCCAGCTAACTATAACACCCCTAAAATCTATGTTTTTTTCAGTGAATTTCTAAGGTTTTTTAAATGCTAATTCCTAACTATAACATGTCTGAAACCTATGGTTTTTTCAGTGAAATTCAAAGGTTTTAAAAATGCTAATTCCTAACTATAACATGTCTGAAACCTATGGTTTTTTCAGTGAATTTCAAAGGTTTTTTAACTGCTAATTCTTAAGTATAACATGTCTGAAACTTACGTTTTTTTCAGTGAATTTCAAAGGTTTTTTAAATGATATTTTTAAAATTTATTTCTTGTTCTAATTTTTTTATATTCTTTAACTACTTTTTTTATCTACTTATTTTTATCTATTTTTTTTAAATTACGCTACACATATTTTTAAAAAATATTTTAAAAAAATATAACATATATTTTTTTATTCTTTTATATTCTTTTAAACATACTTATATATATTTTTTTATGCTTGGAGTCGCGCACCCAACGCGTTTGTATCGTGCATCTGACGCGTAGAAGTCGTGCACCAAATGCGCTGGAGTCGCGCACCCTACAGGTTAGTAGTCGTGCATCCAACGCGTGCACACCAGGGGGCCACGCTGAGAGCCGCGCTGGATGCGCGACTCCTAATTTTACCGTAAAAACAAAAATAGCCCGTATCATTAATTGTTATTATCCCCGGGGATCCCATCCCCCGGGGCTTATAAAAAACATTGGGGACCGTGGGGGAAGCCCCAATGCCCCCACGGTCCCAGCAGGCTCCCCGCGTCCTTCCGGAGCCGGCATTGCTTTTCCACATGGGTTGCTGCTGACATGCAGCTCCCCGTGTGGAAAAGCAATATGGTTTGGATTTTGAAAGAGAGAGCAGGTTTCCCTGCTCTCTCTTTCAAAATCCAAACCAAGTTTGCTATGGAAGGGCGGGAGACTCCCGCCCTCTCATAGCAAACAACAGTGTCCTGGGGGTGGGCACCCCAGAACACTGCAGGAGCCAGCCCTGGGGGGTGGCGGTCCCCAGGGCCCTCGAGGGCTCCAGGAGGGGGGCCATGCAGCCCCCTCCATCAATCATAAAGCCCCGGGGGTGGTGGTCCCCATGGCTTGGAGGGGGCGTTGAGACCCCCCCACTAATTATACTGGGAAGGGCTTTCGAGCCCCTCCCAATTTATTTTGTAGCCCCGGGTGGGTAGCGGTCCCCGGGGCTAGGGGGCCCCTCTGGGCCCCCTTTAAATTTAATAATGTTGCCCCTGGGATTTGGCCCCCCGGGGGCTAATTATAAAAAAAGCTCCATTTTATTTATTTATTTATTGACGGCAAGATCCACGCACCCTGCGCATTCACTGTTTGGCCTACATATTGTTTTTTATGACCTCCGTACACGATTCAGGAACACAAATCTGCAATAATTAATAAGAAAATTGACCAGCCTGTAGCCAATCATTTCAACATTGTGGATCATTCACTATCAGATTTGAAGATTTCCCCGGGGAACATGTTTCAAAGGAAGAACTACTGGACTCAAGGGAAAACTTCTGGATGTACCGTTTAAAATCACTGCATCCAGATGGACTGAACATTACTGACAACACAACCTGATTACTGCATAACTCAAGAGCTCTCAGGACTGCATTGATTCCACATTCCAAATGGAATCTTCACTCATGATGCTTTTTGAAAATTCAACTGTGTCATCTGTGCAGCCACAGAGCACACCATCTTGTACTACCTGAGGAAGGCGGAAGCTGAAACGTTGTAGTGGAACAATAGTTTTGTTCTTTGGTGAATCTATCTGTTTGAGTCACTTCTTTCTTGGATATATATATATATCTATATATGTATATATATATATAAGTATTATGTTTATGGCTTAGAATTTATGCATTTCCTTATATTTGAAATTTGCCTTTCATAGGTACTGTTTCTTAACGTGCATTCTGTTTATTTTACAGTATAGCTAGCTTGTTAATGTTCTAACCTTTCTGGATGTGTTTTGGGAGTTTATGAACCCTGTCTCCCACCATCCGCAAACGACACTGTTTTAGCTTACTGCTTGCTAATCTGATTCAGGCATATGAATCTATGAAAGATACCCCAATACTGGATACGAAAACAAGTTACTTACCTGTAACTAAAGTTATCCAGTATTGGTATGTTTCATAGATTCACAGGCACCCACCCTCCTCCCCGGCGAGACAGTTCTTTGGTTGGGATCCATGTTTCCCACTTGTGCTAAGAAAATCTGAGCAGAACTGCCTCTGCTGGGAAGGTTCTAGAGGGTGCTGGTAGCTGATTGGTTGGAACTATTTTTTAGTTCTTTTCGTATAATGATGTAGATAGGCTACTAAGTTTTAGGTCTCTGGCTTTCTTTTAGCTTACTACTATTACTTACTTAGGCACTGCTGTTGTATTTTACCGTGGGACTCCCGCCTCAGTGACGGGGAATGATTCAGGCATGTGAATCTATGAAAGATACCAATACTGGATAACTGTAGTTACAGGTAAGTAACTTGTTTTCTTGTCCAGTATTGGAAGCTTTCATAGATTCACATGCTTGAATCATTCCCCGTCATCATGATGGGAGTCCCTGGTAATATAAAGTAATAGTAGTAGTAGTGGTAAACACAACATAAATAATAGAACCCTGTTAGGTATAAACTAGGAAAGGGCCTAGGCCTCTTCAGTTTATCAGCTTATCGTGGTCATTATGGAAAAAGAACCAAAGTTCTGCCTCAACCAATCAACATGAATCACCCTGTAGAACCCTCCAGAGGGAAGGTCAGCACCTCAGATTTTCGAGCACTAGTGCTAAAACCACTATGTCATAGCAACGACTGAGGTGAGACTTTTTTCGGGGAGGAGGCTGGGTCGCATGTAAATCTATGAAAGCTTCCAATACTGGAGAACTATAGTTACAGGTAAGTAACTTGTTTCTTACTCCAGTATTGGAACTTTCATAGATTCACATGCTTGAATCAGAATAGTAAGCAGTTGGTAGCACATTCACCATAGTCATTAGAAGTGAACCAAATACATCATAGTAATACACGTAAGTGGCCATCAAATAATGTATGAGATAACAAAGAAATAAACATTAACAGAACAAATCATGGATAACGGCAAACAGTTAAACATACGTAAATGTGACACAAAATAAGAGGCAGGAGGGTAGATAGGGGTGGCTCACCTTTGCAAAACATATGATGAAGTACTGCTTGAACCACTGCTGTGTCATTTAGAATTGCTGAGTCCAAGCAGTAGTGTCTGGTGAATATGTGCCTATTCTTTCAAGTTGCAGCTCTGCAAATAAATGGAAGGGACACACCCACAAACAAAGCTGCAGATGTCGACACTGCCCTTGTGGAGTGTGCTCGAACTCTTGAACATAGCGGTCTTCCTGCTTTGTGGTGACAGAACTTTATGGCACTTGCAATCCATCTCGATATACTTTGTTTAGAAAGAGGGAAACCTTTCCGTGGCGCTCTAAATGCGACAAATAATTGAGATGTATTACGAAAAGATTGCGTGTAATGTAGAAAAAATGTCAAGAAATGCCTGACATCTAGGGAATGCAGTGCCCTCTCCGCTGATGTTGTCGGATTTCATTTAGGTGGAAATCCGAGGGAACCTTGGGAATGAACTTCGGATTTGTACGTAGCAGATCTCCATCCGTTTTGAATTGTAAAAAGGGTTCCTCGATTACGTAGGACTGAATCTCACTAACCCTTCTGGCGGATGTCAATGCAAGGAGCAAAGCTAATTTCCAAGACAGGAATTTTATATCTGCTGTGTGAATTGGTTCGAATGGGGGTTTTATTAGCTGTGAAAGAACCGTGTTCAATTGCCATAATGGAGGTGGAGGTCTTACTTGAGGAAACATTTGAAACAGTCCTTTAAGAAATTCTCTTACAACTCAAGATGACCACAGAGATGGATAAGAAAGTGATTTCCTATATCTGGAAAAGGCCACTAAATGGACCTTTATTGAGCTATGGGCCAAGCCTGATTTAGCTAGTTGAAGGAGGTAAGGTAAGATCTGTTACAGAGAGGAAGACAGTGGATGTATGTTTTCTGGATGACACCATATGCAGAAGAGTTTCCATTTGAGAAGGTAAGTCCTGTTGGTACTTTCTGCCCTTGCCTTGGCTAACACATCTCTACATTCACTAGAGATGTTCAGATGATGGAACTCATTGTGTTCAGGAGCCATGCCGACAAATGTAAGCTCTTGAGATCTGGGTGAAGAATCTGACCTTGGTTCATTGTCAGAAGATTGGGAATTATTGTGAGTCGAAGGTGAGGAGCCTGCGATAAGAGAAGCAGTTCTGTATACCAGTGTTGAGGTGGCCATGCTTTAGCAACGAGTATCAACCTGCATGGTTCAGTTCTCATCTTCCTGAGAACCCTTGGAATCAGAGGAATGGAAGGAAAAGCGTAGGCAAAGGTTCTGGACCATGCAATCGAAAAGGCGTTCCCCCATGATCCCTGTTGGGGTTGCCAGCTTGCATAGTACCGGCATTTGCGGTTCTGGTGAGTTGCAAATAGGTCCAATTCCGGACTGCCCCAAATCCAAAATATGCCCTGTAATGTTTGGTAGTGAATCTCCCATTCGTGACATGCTGTTCTGACATCCTGGAACGTGTTCCGTTTGCAAACGAATTCCGTAAGCTATGGCCCATTCCTATAAGATTTGAGCCTCCCTGGAGAGATGGCGAGACTTCGTACCTCCTTGCTTGTTTATGTAATGCATAGTTGTTGTATTGTCCGTTCGGATCAATATAGATGAATTGCGAGTTCTGGGAAGAAAAGCCTGTAAGGCTACATGCACTGCTTTCAGTTCCAGCACATTTATGTGAGGCTGAATCTGAGTTTGATTCCATTTACCGCTAACTTGGAGTTCCTGGAGAAAAGCTCCCCATCCCTCTAGGGACGCATCCGTTGTAACCACTAGCGGAGCAACTTCCTGATGCAAGGAAAGCATCACTGACAGATGGTTCTCGTTTGTCCACCATCCTAGGTTTTTCACCAGACGTGGAGTTACACGGACAATGCGTCAAAGGATCCTTTTGATTGGACCCACTGCTTGTCCAGTTCTTCCTGAATCGGGCGCATCTTGAGACGGCAGAAAGGAACTAGCGGTATGCAAGATGACATCATTCCTAATAGGGATTTGTAAAGTTGGACCGAAAGAGACTTTTTTCTTTTTATTGACTTTGCCAGATTGAGAAGTTGTTCCTGACGCTCTTCTGCAGGACTCGCCTTTAAGGAGACTGTGTCTAAATGAGCTCCTAAAAAGATTATTCTCTGAGATCGAATTTGATTTCTGTAGATTGATCGTAAGACCTAATTTCCTGAAGAGAAAGATGCATGCTTTTGTTGACTGTATTGCTGCTTTTTTGGACAGAGCCTTGATCAGCCAGTCGTCCAGATATGGAAAGACTTGATGTTGTTGCTGTCTGAGAAACGCTGCGACTGGCACCAGACATTTGGTAAAAATCCTGGTGGCTAATTTTAGACCAAATGGAAGTACAGTGAATTGGTAATGGCAGACGTCTACTACAAATCTTAGGTATTCCCCGTGTTTTGGGTAAATAGAAATGTGGAAGTAGGCATCCTGGAGGTCTAAGGTTGTCCTAAAATCTCGTTGATGCAGTAGCTTCAGCACCTCCTGCAATGTTATCATTCAGAACAATTGCGTTCTCAAATATAGATTTAGGTTTCGGAGGTCCAAAATCAGTCTCCATTGCTTTAACTTCTAGCTGATCAAGAAGAAACGCGAATAGAAACCTGTCCTCCTGCTGGATAATGGGACACTTTCTATCGCACCTTTTTGAAGCATGATCCTGATCTCCTGCTGAAGTGCTCTGAGATGCCTGTGGGGAGAGATTTGTGGAGGAGTTGTAGACGGTTTCTGGATAAACTCCAGGATATGTCCGAATTGCACTAAATGAAGGACCCACTGGTCCGTAGTGATGGACTGCCATTGTTGGAGGTGATGGGAGATGTTGCCTCCTAGGCGGGCAGAAATAATCGGACTCAAATGGCAGGAAAGTAGAGATGGAGCCGGAGCCTGTAGTGTATCATTCTTGACGGTTGGTATCTTTGCCAGCTCGTGTCATTTTTCCCTATTTGATCCAATGTAGGATGATTGAGGTGGCTGCCTCTGTTGGTACTGAGGCCGGTACAACTGGGATGTGGAGGAGTACGCTGGGTAGCGATATTGCTGTTACCCTCCTCTATAAAATGGCTGTCCTCTTCACCTTGAACCATGAAAAGGAACTCTTTTGAATTGAAGCATCCACACCGACTTAGCAGTATTTGTTTGTGCCTTGATGGTTTTGAGGGCCTCTTCCACATGAATACCGAAAAGAGCTTCTCCATCATATGGTAGATACAGTATCTTATTCTGGACTTCAGGATGGAAAGAGGTGGCTTTAAGCCATCCCTGCCTGCGCAAAACTGCCGCTCCAGCTAGCTGTCTAAAACCTGTTACAGTGACATCCAAAGCTGAATCAATTACTTAGTTTGAAGCTCTCTCTCCTTCATGCAAAATCTTTTTGCTTCTTCCCTCACATCTTCCGGCAGCTGGTCGATATATGAAGCACTGTCCGACCACATTTGGCGATCGTAGCGCCCTAGAATCGCCAGGGTATTCGCAGCTTTAACTGTCAGCGTGGACATCGCTGAAAACCTTTTACCAATTGAATCCAGACGCCTGCCTTCTTTGTCTGGAGGTGCGGATAAAGGTGTTGCAGGATTTTTAGAACGTTGCTGAGCGGCTTGCGTTACCACCGAGCCTGGTTTTGGGTGCCCCATGAGACATGCTGGAGCATCATCAGTGGTCTTATACTTTTTGTCAAAATGTGGCATCACAGCTGGCACTGATGCTGGATTCTTCATTATTTTAATGCCTTCGTCCCAAATATAGTCTATTATTAGAATAGCTCTGACTAACATTCGCAAGGCACTTTAAAATCATATAAACAGCTGTCGGCTTGTTTGGATGGCATAAGAATAGCAAACCTTTTAGCTGCACGCTCCAATAGGTTGTGAAATCCCCCAATGTCCTCAGGGGGGGAATCTACCGGGGGAGTGGGAGATGCAGGAGATGGCAGTCTGTAATCATCTCATTCCGAGGCCGTGCCATGCAACTCCCCCTCTTCATCTGAAGAAGCTGGGTCCTGGAGAGAAGCAGCTTGTGGTATACCAGGAATGATAATACAGCAGGAGTATTATGTTGCACTGGAGATGTCACCTGAGACGGTGGAGGTCTGTTGGTCGGACCTGACGGCGGAAAACATCTGTAATCTTGAAGCATGAATTGTAAATCAGATAATAGTGCAGAGGGCATAGTAACCATTTCTTCATGGGACTGTTGACACCCTTGAGAAGTCTGCATAAAATATGCCTGATCATAGTATTGTTGATCATCCTCTTTATCCTCATATGGCTGACACTTCACATGTAGCTCTGATGGACTATAAGCATCTCCAAACATACCTCCATCGTGTCCAGAATCCTCATCATCATCCCCTTACAGTAGATGAGTAGGTAATAGGGGTGTAATCCTACTAGGTTAAGTGTGTTCTGGTGTAATTTCCATTTCCTGTGTCTTTTCCGGTGATTTCTTCCTTATAGATACAGTGATCGTCGACGACTGCGCCGACGAAGATGTTTCCAGCAGAGGTTTTGGTTCTGTCATCGCCGTTGACACCGTTGTCGATGGTACGTGACTTCGACGATGGTTGCGGATTCATCTACGGTAGAGAACTCGTCGACGCCGAAGACTGTTGCTTCGTCAACGGCTTCGATGTCATGCTCGTCGATGATGACTGCTTCGTCGGCCTTTGAATTTTCGTCAACGACGATGATTACGAAGACTTCGTCGAAGGAACTTTACTCGACGATGACTATGACTTTGTCATCGTGTCATGACGATGAAAAAGCCATGGAATAAGTCGTTGATGTCGATGTGCCAGCTGAGCAGATTCTCATCGACGAGACGAATTGAAGTACCTTCCTTTACCAGAGAACCCACTGGTTGCTTGTCAGAAGAGGGTTTCTTGAATGTCATTGAAAGCTTAGCTGGAGATGTAGCTGGCTCAGAAATATTCTTGTGAGTGTGCTCTTTTTTGTGAGAGCCCTTACTGCGCTCAGAGGAAGATTCAAGAGAGGACTTATTGGCGCATTTTTTGGCAGGTTCCATATCAGACTGTGAAGGATCCCTTGATCTTTTTGAAGATATTTTTGAAGTTTTAGAGGAAATTGACTGCTCACTTTCTGTGTCTGCTACAGGGTCAGATCTAGTTTTAAGCTTTTGAAGCAAAATTAAAAGACGTCCTTCTCGATCCCTCAGACTTTTATTTGAGAATGTACGACAAAATTTGCAGTCTGTAGCCTTATGATAAGGGTACAAACAATAAATGCAGTCTTTGTGGGGATCCTCTACATAAAGCCTTCTCTTCAAGCAAGAGGCACATTCTCTAAAGAGAGCCTTTTTAGATCTTTCAGCCATAGTTCTGTCAAATTAAACAAATAACTAGGTAAATCCACTCTATTAAAGTCAATTAAATGAGGTTAGTGTACTTTCCTCACAGGAAATCTTTGGAAATGTCCTTTGAAGAGAAAAAACTGAGCAGAGCTCAGAGGAGACTCCCTTTGCACAAGGTGCGGTAGAAAATATGAGGTGCTGACCTTCCCTCTGAAGGGTTCTGCAGGGGGATTGGTGCTGATTGGTTGAGGCAGAACTTTGGTTCTTTTTCCATAATGACCATAATAGGCTGTTAAACTGAAGAAGCCTAGGCCCTTTCCTAGTTTATACCTATCAGGGTTCTATTATTTATGTTGTGTTTACCACTACTACTACTACTATTTTATATTACCGGGGACACCCATCATGACGACAGGGAATGATTCAAGCATGTGAATCCATGAAAGTTCAAATATCATTTTTGAAGATACTTGGCACACTTCCACTTACTCAGTTCTTCCCAACCCGAGGAGAGACTGTTTCTTTCAAGCTTCCATCCATGGAACTGGCTCTACTCAAGGTGCAGTTCACACTAAAGGGAGTGCATCTTCAAATAAACCTAAGTATCAGTGACAAAAAACAGATGTATTCCTAAAGTGCATATTGATGTCTTGGGGCGAAGTAACAGGTGTTTGTTGTTACCCAACTCAATCGTACTCATTTTAATGACCTCAGAAGGATGAAAGGCTATATGAACCCACCAGGGTTTGAACCTGTAACCATGAGGGCAAACAAAAGTTCCAGGAAGAGATACATTAGGTCACTGAGCCACTAGAGCTGGTAAAACACGGATATTACGCCTTCAAACTAAGAGACGCTGAGCCCTCTTGCTGTCTGAGATGATTGCTCTTGAACAAGTGAAAATGCATTCCCTCTGGAGATGCAAATGCTCTCATAAGATGGTATCCAAAACCACTCCTCTGAACTGAATCACTTGCGATCGGAACAATTTTTCTTTTTCAAATTTACAGAGACCTAACACTTGCATAAAAAATGGTTGAAACCACCAACGTTTTGGACTCCAAAGAAAGTAAAGTGGCCTGTATCTCACAGTTATTCAGACAAGATTAGATGGTAACAGCAAGATCAAAGTTTACCCACTTGAACTGATGATGGACAATTTACACCAAAACTGAAAACAATTGTTGATCATCGAGAAACAGTGGTTCCAATTCCCATATCTGTTGGAAATGGAGAGAAAAGAAATGCATGTCTCTGGCGCATGTGGAGCCTTAAATAGTGTTTGATGGGCACTTTCTTTGGATCCAGAGACACCGCTGTCTATGTCACGCAGGGGGCAACATGAGGGCAATGACGGTGAGTAACATTTCTGGATGTAGTCTTGCACCTGGGAAGGGGATGAAGGAAGTCATTGGCAGGAGTTGATATAGGTTAAAATGAACATTTTATATAATAATCTTGAGAAAACATGATGTCATTTTGGAGAAGTTAAAAAAAATTATTTTGCGCAGGGGTTTAGAGGACTGTGTAGTAAAGTTTGAAGACCATTACTTTAGGACACTCCAAGACCGAATCATTGTCCGCTATGAGCTGGCCAATCAACATCAAGCCAAAGTTGAAAAGTCCTCGTGTTATATTCCGTATTTCCAAGCACTGCGGACTAGAAGAGTATTTTCTAGAGCACCATCCAACACATATTTAAGTATCTGTAGAGATGCCAAAAACTCAACTCCCCATCCTTTTTCTTCCAAATCAGTATTGCCTTTCCTCTTCCAGACCTTTTAAGTATTTAAATAACTCAGACTTGTATGTATTTAAAATGCTAACTTCAACTACCTTGTGGCATAACACGTGATATGACAGTAGTTGGTGCTACATTGTAAGAAGGATTCTAAGCGCCTAAGAAGGCAAACGCCTTGAACGATGATATAATCTTCAACATATATAATCCTACTTTGAACCAAGATGCAGTGGGTTTTTATACAGTAGGGCAGAGGTATTGCAAGACAATGAGAGACATGAACAAGCACTAGGGAGACACAGGCAGATACTGAGAGACACAGACAATCAAAGGGGTATAGGGACAGACACAGGACCAGGACATTTTAGCTGCACTGCCAGATAACTATTACCTGCTATCCTCGAACAGAACAACAGGAAAAAAGGGGGAGGAGGGGAGTGGCAGCAGCTATATAAAAAGGATTAGCCACCATTAATGTCTCTCCACTGGAGATAGAATAAGTGGATAGCCTAGTCTTCAAGCTAGACTTCCCAACAGCACCATGATATGTGTACTGGTGTCTAGACCTCCAATAGCAATGCCTAACTTCCCTAAAACATTTGCAAATTGTATCGCATCCCTGACAATTGATTTCTCTAAAGTTCTGTTCATTGGCTATCTTAATTATTGGGCTAATGAAGAAACAGGGGGAAAGAGGCCAGGGAATTGACCGACGCCTTACAAAGCCTGAATCTTTCACAACACATTCACGCGCCAACACACAATAAAGGCCACGCTCTTGACCAAGCATGGTCTATCAATCTGACCCTCCAAAATTTAGAATCACAACCATGTATATGGTCCAACCATTACATAATCAGGTTTGCAATAGGCGATATCTACACACCCAGAACAACACATTCTCAAAAGATCCTATCGAGAAACTGGCATCACTTTAACTTGGAAGCATTATGGGACACCGTAAACAAAAACCTCCTAAAAGTAAGGATAATGAAGATAACCTGGAGCGAGAAATTGCAGACTGGCAAAGGAAGGCTATCAACTCTCATGCTCCCCTAAAAACTCAAACCACACGCATTAGGGGAAACGAAGCACCTAAATGGTTTACGGAAGAGTTAAGATCAGCCAGCCAAACTCCAAACACGTCAGGCAGAGCGTAAATGGCATAACTCCTACTCACCTGAATCCAAAGAACACTATAAAACTAATCTCAGGAAATACAAACACGCCATAATGGAGGCAAAAAAACGATTCTTCTCCAACAAGGTGTTGAACTCAACTAATAAAACCAAAGATATCTTCAACACAGTAAGGGAATTATCTAACTTCGATTGCGTCACCCCACCAATCCCCGCTACACAGAAACTCTGAAATGACCTAAGCAATTTCTTCTTTGAAAAACTTGAGAAAATTCAGGAATCCATAGATACCAAACATCAGGAGGTGAAAAATTGGTCTGTAAATACCAGCATTGACATCCTGACCACCTTCCCGTGCATAGGCCAAGACCAACTCTTGGAGTACCTAAACATAATAAAATCGGGCTCCCCAAACGATGTCTGTCCACCTGAAGTACAAAAATCCATCTTCAGAGCATATCCAAAGATCAATCTCTCTCTTCTGAACCTATCCTTAACTCAAGGGACAGTTCCACAAGCTTTCAAAGAAGCAGTGATTGTTCCACTTCAGTAAAAAACAAGGAGTTGATCCTCAGAGGCTGGATAATTATAGGCCAAAATCCCTCCTCCCCTTCTCGGCTAAGGTGTTGGAGACACACGTAGCAAAGACTCTCAGCTCCTTTATTGAAAAAACAAACTTCTTAGACCCACATCAGGCAGGTTTCTGCGCAGCTCACTCCACGGAGTCCATTATTCTATCTGTAATGGATGATCTAAAGGGGAAGGCAGATGTAGACAGCACTCAAGCATTGATCCTCCTGGACCGGTCTGCAGCCTTTGATACCGTCAACCCCGACATCTTGGGGACAGGCTGGCTGCAGCCCTGAAATGGTTTCAATAATTTCTTGCGGATAGAAAACAGTCAGTTTGGCTCTCCCCGTACAAATAGAGCACAGTAAACTTGAAATGTGGAGTACCACAGGGCTCATCTGTATCCCCGCATCTTTTCAATATATATATCCGCCCTCTTATTGTCGCGTTACAGCAGATAGGAGTGCAAGTCTACAACTATGCAGACGATATGCAGTTAGTCTTCTCCATAAATTAATCTACAGATTCTCAGGAATTTCTAAAAAAATCCATGCTGTTCATCATGAAATGGATGAACAAAAATCAACTAAAACTCAGTGCCGAAAAAATAGAAATCATTATCCCCATCAATAAATTTCAACATTGGTCCCCCGCACACTGGCTCACCGAGTTAGGCCCGCCTCCTGCACTAAAAAACTCGATAAAAAGCCTAGGCATACACATTGCCTCAGACCTAAACATGAACATGCATATTGGAGTAGTCACCTCCACTTGCTTCTTCCAGCTGCGGAAACTGAGGAAAATCAGGAGCATAGGTTCATGGTAAGTTCACAAGATGTGTTTTGCAACCAAACAGCTAGCACTAAAATTGTAAAAAATAAAACACTACAATTTTCATATTTATGCAGAAGACGATCCTAAATGCTGACCAAATTCAGCAATTAATGACTAGAGAAGCAACACATAATTAACTATCCAGTGGTAAAGGATATGATATGTTATGTTATAAAGCTATGTATTGCACAAATTCTAACATAAGTTTGGCCTTGCAAGTTACAAGGCCTGGGCAAATCTACAAGTCAGTCAGAAATAAAATACACTCTGCCAAAAGAGGTTTCACATTTTTACAGAACTGATTTATGAAAAGTATTTCTATCCCTTCTACCTGTCTATATTCCAGCCTGCAATGACCAAAAATCATAGCTATATTTATGAAAAGAATGGAAATGTACACGTTGAAACATTTTTCTAAGGGCCTTATTACGACTTTGGCCGTCCTTCAGCAGCGTCCACTGGAGAACTGCCAAGGCGTGGTGTACCTGCCCGCCGAAGTGTAATATGGGTTGAGTGGGCGGAGCTGCGTCGGTCTCATGGTGGTGGGCTTTTAGGCCCATAGGAGAGCATAACATGCTGCCTGCCGCTGTGACAGTGCCTGCAACACGTTCCTGCATGGTGTGGCATGCATGCAACACTGTGAAGGAACTGGGGGACAACAGGTGCTTCCCCTTCCCCCTGCATGCATCCCAAGGCCCAAATCCGGCAGGGGGCCCCGTCAGGGCCCATTTAGTTGCCTCTCTGCCGCCCTTTTCATGGTGGGTTTACCACCTTGAAATGGCGGTGAATAGGAAACCAGAATATGCTTGCCAGTGTCGACAGCGGCACCGCCAGCATATTTGTGATGGCTTCAGACCGACGGCCCAGCAGGATCCTTGATCGTGACGGAATTGGTGGTCTTGTGGCAGCCCGACCTCCACACTCTTAATATTCTGGTTAGCCTGCAGTGTGGAGGGGGTCGGAACATCACAGCGAGAACAGTAATCAGGCCCTAAATGTATATGGCCTAATAGTAAACAATGATATCATTTTCAAAATCCACGTTTCCACATAGAACTAAAAGCTCATTAGACATTTAGGTGCCTATTTACAGGCTCATTGTACTGCCGGTGTGTCACTTTTTTTTTGCACCGGTGGCGCAATGGGCTTGTTCTTATTTACAAGGTCACGTACAATCAGCCTGCGTGACTTTTTATGGCCTTGTAAATATTGGCCTCTTTCACGCATTACTTTGCATGAAAGGGGCGTTCCATGACTGTTGCTTTGGGTGTTCCAACGCAACATCCATGAAACTTGATGCATTCCCAGAATTAAAGCATTTTGTAAAACTGGGAATGCGTCCGAATCCTACATCTTCCCAGGGGGAGATGTATGAACAGCGCAACAAGGAGAAATACTTTTATTCTGCTCGGTTTTTCCTCTTTCTATGTGTTCTGCATTCTGCAGCATGCATAGAAAGAGGAAAATGCCATTAATGATTGTTTTTGTGCAGAAGGGTGTCCCTTCCTGCACAAAAACAATAATCCCTGCAACGCAGGCATCCTTGCAAAATGACGCATGGGTGCCTGCGCTGGCGAATGGCAGTCAATTGTGTGCCAGTGCTGGGGAAAGCACAGGGATGCGTCGTATTGTTGTTAATATGGCGCATCCCTGTGCTTTAAAAATGACACCGCATGGCGCAGCTAAATGGCATGTGATGCAGCGCTATGTCAATTTCTTGTAGATGAGGCCCTTAAGGTTTGGAGTTTGCAGATGGTATAAAGTTTGTCTGGATGGTAAAGGACATTGGTTCCGCAATCTCAACAGTACTCTGTCTGACAAATTTCGAGATGACTGCCAGCTCCACAATCATTTTTGTATACTAAAGGGAAGTGCCATCACAGCTATTACTTTCAAAGTATTAAGGGCACGATTACGATGTCAGGCTAAAAGCCTTCGACCAGCAGTCGGAGGCTTTCCGCCCGACATCGCAGGTTTCAGTGCGAACGCCATATTAGGATGACGGTGGTCAGAATGAAACCAGCGGGGGTATTCCAATGCACTCAAGGAGCCCGTTGGAGCGCCGGAAGCCAACATATCCCCTAATGACGGCAGAGCCAGGTTCGACTCCGCCGTTGGGATTATGTTGGCACTTTCTGACAGACATTTCATGTTGGCCTTTCTGACTCACACAGTGCAGGGATGTTTACAAACATCGATTTGTCAATGGAAACTTGTGCTGCTGGCCTTTTCCTCCCTCCGCACAAACGTCCATTGACAAATCGATGTTGCAACCAACCTATGGGCGATCACATTGTAATCCTGAGATCAGAACCGCCGACCTAAGGTCGGGCGACATCGTAATTAGACCAAGTTTGGTGGACGGCCATCTTTGGTTTTGATGGCTGTCCACCAAACTTTGACATTTATTTTGTATTTTTCTGAAACCAACTCCTGAAGTAGAAGTTTGTTACTAGAAAATAAAAAACGAGGTCCTGGGAGTTTTCACCCCGGGTGTGGGGGCCATTATTGTATTCTTACCTGTCCCTAACCACTAGCTTTTTCTTGACAGTGGCAGACATGAAGGTAACTGCCATCACAGCGGTAACTTTCAAAGTACTAAGAACCCGATTACAATGTCGGGCTGATAGACTCCGACCAGCAGTCGGAGGCTTTCCGCCCGACATTGTAGGTTTCAGTCTGAACGCCGTACTAGGATGACGGTGGTCAGAAGGAAACCAGAGCGGGTATTCCGACATGTTCAAGGAGCCCGTCGGAGCGCCGGAAGCCAGCATTATCCCCTAATGACTCTAATAAACTCTGCACTCTAGAACATTCTACGCCACTGTACTCTACCGTATACCACTCCACTCTACTCTTAAACAATCTCATCTACGCCACTGCACTTCGCGCCACTGAACTCAGTGCACTCCACTCTGCCCCACCCCACTCTACTCTGCACCACTGCACTCTACACTGCACCACTGCACTCCATGGCCCTATACTTTACAACACTTTTCGGCACTGCACTCTATGCCATTGTACTCTACGTCACCACACTCTACTCCACTCTATTCTACTCTGCGCCATTGTACTCTACACCACTGCTCTCTACTCAGCACCACTCTATACCATTGCACTCCATGCCAATGCACTCTACGTCAATCTACTATACACCACTGCACTTTATAACAGTCTACTCTGCAACACTGCACTCTTTGCCACTGCACTCTACTTTGCACCACTCTATTCTACGCAACCCGACGCAACTACACTCTATGCCACTAAAACTCTGCATCACTCCACGCTATCCTGCCCCACTCCACTCTACACCCCTCTACTCTGCAACACTGCACTCGCCCCCACTGAACTCTACACCATTTCACTCTGCGTCACTTTACTCTGCACCACCCTATGCCACTGCACTCTACACCAATGCATTCTAGGCCACTCTACACTACACCACTGCACCACTGCACTCTGAAACTGCACTTTATACCACTTCACTTTACACCTCTACTCTGTACCACTCTACACTATGCCAGTGCACTCTACCCCACTCTACTATGTACCATTGCACTCTATGCAACTCCAGTATAGGCCATTCCACTCTGCTCTACTCAGGTATACTCCACTCTATGCCACTGCACTCTACCCTGCACCAGTCCACTCTATGCCACTTTATTCTGTTCTGAAAAAATCTACTTCACGCCACGGCACTCTACTCCACCCTGCGCCACTTCACTCTACACCACTCTACTCTACTCTGCACCATTTTATTCTACCCCACTGCCCTCTACGCCACTCAGCTCTAAACCACTGCACTACCAATGCACCCAACCCACTTTACTCAAAATTAAGGCACTCTATGCCAACAACTCTGCACCACTATACTCTACTCTGCAACACTCTATGCCACTGCATTCTACGCCACTGTATGCTACGCTACTTTTTTGTATTCTACACCAATGAACTCTGTGCGACTGCTCTTTGCACCGCTCTACCCTGCACCACTCTACTCTGTGCCACACTACTCCGAGCCACTCTAATCTATGCCACTCTACTCTGCGCCACTGCACTCTGCAAAACTGCACTCTCTGCCACGGAACTCAACGCCACTTGTCTCTGCCCCACTTCACTCTACACCACTGCTCTCTGCACCACTCTACTCTACGCCAATGCACGCTACTGAACTCTACGACACTTTACTCTGCAAGACTGCACTCTTTGCCACTTAACTCAATGCCTCTCTACTGCGCACCACTGCACTCTATGGCAATTTACACCATTGTACCTTACATCACTGCACTCTATGCCACTTTATTCTACTCTGTACCACTGTACTCTATGCCACTGCTCGCTGCACCACTTTACTGTGTATCACTCTACTCTGCACCACTGCTCTACGCCAATACACTTTATGCCAATGCACTCTGTGCCACTGCAATCTATGTCACTGCACTACACTCTGCACCACTCAACTCTACTGCACTCTACACAAATGTACTCCATGCCAATCTAATCTATTCTGCACCACTGCACTCTACACCACTCTACTCTATGCCACTGCACGTTAAACCACTGTACTCTAAAGCTCTGTACTCTACCCTGCACCACTCCACTCTACCATGAACTAATCTACTCTACACCACTTCACTATATTCTAAAATAATCTACGCAACACCAATGCACTGTACACCAATGCAAACTGCTCTACACCCCTCTGCTCTACATCAATGAACTCTGTGCCAATCTACTCTGCATGACTGTACTTTACGCCACTCCACTCTAGGCCACTCTTCTCTACGACACTACACTCTACGATTCTCCACTCTATGATGCTCTACTCCTTTAAACTCTACTCATCTCTATGCCACTCCTTTCTACAACATTCTACTCCACTCTACAACACAACTCCACTCTATGACACTACACAACTCCCTCTATGCCACTTTACTCCACTCTACATCAGTTCACTCAGTGCCCTCCACTCTATGACATTCTATGACACTTCACTCTACGCCACTCAACTCTACATCACTCTCCTCCACAACTCCACTCTATGCTACTTCACTCTATGCCACTCTACTGTGCTGTATACCACTCTACAACACTCTACTCCACTTTACGTATAACCATCTACCCCACTCCACACTACTGTACACCACTGCACACCACTCTATGCCACTCAACTCCACACCCTACCACTCTATGACTCCATCCTCCCTCGACAACCCTCCTTGCCACTCCATGCCACTCCACTTCACTCTCCACGCCACTCAACTTTATGGCACTGACTAACACTCCACTCTAGTCCATTTCATGACACTGCACCACTCTCCTTTACCCCCACTAACATTTAGTCATGCTAAACAGCAGCCACACTGGTGGTGTACAACATGGCTAAAACGTATTGGCAAAGCCAATAGCTCTAGAATAGGTGAGTTCTATTGGTGTTGCCAATGCTTGTCAATTATGATGTCTTGCATGGAATAAAGTTTATGTATCATGGGAATCCATATATCTATCATAATGACTAGGTGTTTAGCACAAATAGAAATTCACATTCTTACTATTAATTCACTCCACTGACTACAATAATGTACTTGACAGAATTTATTTTGAAGTCATGCTGATTGCCTCACTGATTGGATTACTCTGAGTAAGAAACCATTCTTAATAACACTTTTAGGAAAAAGAAACAAAACCAATTAAATCAATTTCATTTCTGATAAACAAGAAAAACACACACAGTACAATTATCGGAAAAGGTCCAGCCACTATGTTGTGAATGAGCACTTACATGTAAGAAAGCGTACGTTGGACTAGGCCCTTTCTGCAGGATCATTACCCAAACTTTTCAACCGTCACCCTCCTGTTTTCCAAACACATTTCTGTTGGCTTTTAGGACTATGGACACTTTACCACCAGTTCTGAAGTGCTTGTGCTCTCTCCTTTAAACAAGGTAACTTTCGCTCACACCCAATAGGCATGTTTAATGTCTTTCTAAATCCCTAGATGTACCCAGGTCCTGTAAATTAAATGATCACAGGGGTTTGAAGGCAGAGTAAGAGTGTCTTCCCTTTCAGAATAAATCAAGGTGGCATCCATTTGTTGTTTAACATGAACTCCTTTATTTAAAGCAGCCAACTCGTGTTGGCCCCCTTGGACTGATATGCCCAGGGCTTTCTCAAGGCTCAGAAAATAGCATAACTATTCACGTCCTCATTAAAATCAGTTTTGATCTATGTATATCTCAGTCCATGGGTTGAATCCCTCATAAACAATTGTTGGTGTGGTGGTAATGCAGTACTCATTGTGCCACCCACTCCACTCGCCCTATAAACATGTCTCATGTGTGCAGTTTTAAACTGCCAACTGCCATTTCAACCTGGCAAGATAAACCTCTTGCTAAGCCCAAACCTCCCTTGTTGTTACATATAAGTCACCACTAGGATATTCTCTACCTGTTGTGAGCCTTGTTCGATGCACGCTTGACGCAGGACCTTGCAATCTTAAGAAAGTCATGTTCAATAGTCAGGTCTTGCCTGGTGGTGTTTGAAACGGGCTTGCATAGTGTGTGATCTATCCAGCCTCAGCGTTGATTCAGGATTTCTTCATGAGCTGGGAGTTGGTAAGTCTGCTGTCACAGGACATTGTTGCTGATGGAGTTTGGCTAGCAGATTTGGAGGATGTTCTTCAGACAGGTGTTAATGGTCTCTTTTGGTGGTGGTCACTATTGTCTTCCAAGTTTCTGCTCCATAGAGAAGGATCAATTTTATGATGGTGTTAAAAAGCCTGATCTTGGTTTGCAATGTTAGGTCCTTTGGGATCCAGATCTTCTGTAGCTAAATGAAGGCAGCCCTTACTTTGTAGGTTATTGCCTTGACATCGGCATCTGTGCTGCCCTGCTTGTCTATGGCACTGCCCAAGTAGGTGACGGCATTGATATCTTCCAGTGCAGTGACTGCAGTTGTGCTGGCCCTGTTAACCTTCAGGATCTTGTTTTTTTCCCTGTGGATGTTGTAGGGCCAGGTCGTCTGCAAAGTCCAGCTCGTCGAGCTCCGTCCAAAGTGTCCACTGGATCCCATTTTGTCTCCTTGCTGTCGATGTCTTCATGATCCTGTCTTCACTTGGAAGGGGTCAGTAAGTTTTTCCTCCACACTCCCGCGCAGCTACACAGATATGGCCTTCGCTCAGACGATAGGTGTCATAGGTGCGGCGTCCCCGGGGCGGATTTCTGGCTCATAGCATGGTCCTGCCCCCATCTCCAGGCCTACTGGCAAGAGGTCACTAATGCTCTCACGATTATGTTATCAAAAGTCATACCTAATGCCCCACTAACATGCTTATTGGGAACCCACAAGCTAAGACTGGCAAAGAGACGGAAACTGCTGGCAGTGGCTCTGCTGCTAGCCAAACGTTGAATAGCACTAAGATGGGGCAGCAAGCGCCCCCCCTAGATTTAAGGATTGGATTGCTGACATGGCGTATTGCAAAGAGACCCTGGAGGTATATGCAGAGGAATTGCCGCAGACTTCCAGACCTAGGGACTTCTGGGAGCCTTTTGTCCAATACCTCAGATCTACACAGGAGGACGAGGCGGAGCCTCCTAATGTGACACCTAGCGTCTGATTTCGGTACTCCCCCAGATCAGCCCAGACAGGCCATACGGCTTTGTTGGAGGCGCTGGCTTGGGATGGCCGGGTGTGGTATGTTGCGTGGTGGGTGGGCTATTGTTATTGCTGTGGTGGGATCGATGTGTTACATCACGTACTGTTGACCCCAATCCTGGGTGTATGTGTAGAGCATGGAAGTGTTTCAGCGTTACAACTGCATGTAACATAAGTGATTGGCAATATGTACATCTGTATTTCTTTTTTGTGCCACCTTTTATGCTGACCAGAAAAAATAATTAAAAAAAAACCAAAAAAAAGTTTTTCCTCCATGGACTATCTTACGGGTTATTTCCTCATAAGAGTTCATGATGATTTTTACAAGTTAATCTGGCACACCGTAGAGGTGGAGGAGTCTCCAAAGTGTTTCTCTGTTCACACTATCAAATGCCATTCTCACAGTCGATGAAGTTGACATAAAGGGGGGAGTTCTATTCCATCAACCGCGCAATGAAGCATGCACAGTGTTGCAATATGGTTTGTGCAGGATCTATCTTTGCGCAAGCAAGCTTGCTGGTCTTGCAACTAAGTGTCAACTTGTTCCTTCATTCTGTTCAGGATGACTCTGTTGAACACTTTGCCTAGGGTTGATAGAGGAGTTATCCCTCTGTAGTTTGTGCAGTTATTCAGGTCATTTTTCTTGGGGATCTTGATGAGATATCCCCCCTTCCAGTCTGATGGCACCCTTTACTCTTCCCACATTTTTTAAAACACTGATGTTTAATGTCTTCCTTCAGTGCCTCTGCAGGAATGTTGTCAGGTCCACCTTACTTCCCATTTCTCCAGTGTTTTATGGCTTGTCGTATTTCTTCCTTGGTTGGTCTGCGGCAGCCGATTGGCTAGTCCTTGTCAGGTGGCTGGTGGAGAGTGCGGCACAGGCTGGTTCAGCATTTCTTCATCCTTCATCCTAAATCCTAGACCTCCGGTCCAGGACAGCACTCTCCCCAGCAGCTCTGCACTCAACGCAGGCTCATCTGTGCTCGGAGCCTCCTGTCTACCAGGGTTCGCGCCAGCTCCTCGTTACTACTTGAGGCGATCGCACTCCCGCCTGATGTCTCAGTTGAATTCTCCCGGGTTACTATATCTTTTATAGCTTTCCTGCTTATTGCTGTTGTGCATTTTCTTGTGTAATCCTCCTTTATTTCATTTACGTTCCTCCTTGTCCTGGTGCTAGTTCCTTCCTTTTCAGGTGATTGCCCCTTACGTGCTTGCTGTATTCCCCCAGCTAAGGCCACGCCCTGACACAGCCACCGCTCCCGCCTCCCCTCCTCCAGTCCCGCCCCCTCATCTAATAATTAATGGCGCGCCTAAGGCAAGCCCGTCTGCGCCTGTCCACGACCAGAGCGCGACCAGCACCAGAAACCCTGGCTTTCCCAGGCCCCACTGCTACGACTCCACCTCCCTTCATGCACTCAACCCCGGAAGACACACCGACAGCGCAAAATCCTCGCTGAACACCACCCATGGACAGTTCTCATGCAGACCCTGCAGCAGAGCCTTCACCATCGAGAACAATCCCACGACCACCGAAGGCCCGCCAAACGCACGCACGTACAACACCCTGCATCCTCCTCAACGTGCGCTCCCTGCACCGACACACTGTAGAAATCTGGGACCTGATCGACACCCTCTCGCCCGACGTCGCCTTCTTCACAGAAACCTGGACCAACGCCACCTCCGGCCCGACATTGCCACGGCCATCCCCGACGGCTACAAGATCCAGAGAAGGGACCGCCCGCACCACCCAGGAAGGGTGCTCGCCATCGCACACAAAATCCCCTAAGACTCTCAACCTCCAGCACAAGCGACCCCCACTCCAACACCGAACACCTCAATTTCCAGATCCAGACCAGACCCAGGACCACGCTATGTGGCACCCTCATCTACAGACCGCTTGGACCTCACACCCAGTCCGCAACCAACATCGCAGCGCTTTCCGCACCCCACGCACTCACCTCCACAGACTACATTCAACCCGGGGACCTGAATTTCCACCTCGACAACCTCAAAGACCCCGACTCCACCACTCTACTCGACAACCTCGCCAATCTCAGACTGAAGCAGCTAGTAAACACGCCCACACACAGAGCCGGTCATACCCTCGACCCTATCTTCGCGGGAGGAAAACCACTACACCACTCAGCCCTTCTGGGCGGACCACCACTGTGTCCATTTCACCTTCAACACAACCACTGCACCCAAGCCCGCACCGTGACCACCGCGAAGGAGCTGGAGCAAGGTCACAGAGAAACTCCTCATCACCACCCTCCTCCAGGACCCCCCCGGGGCCACGACCGACACCAACGCCGCAGCCACAGAACTTCACCGCTGGATCTCCAGCTGTGCTGACAAACTCGCACCCCTCCGCCACCCCACCAAACAACACCCTCTGAAGGTCGCCTGGTTCACCACTGAACTATACCAGACGCTCTTGCAGACACCTATAGAAAACCTGCAGAAAGACCGTCACCCACGCACTCATAACCAGCAGATTGGACTACGGCAACGCCTTATATGCCGGAATCAACAGAACTCTAATACACATACACCAGACGATCCAGAACGCCGCTGCCAGACTCATCCTTGGGACTCAAGACCTGCAAAACCTCCACTGGCTCCCCATTGAGAAGAGGGTCACCTTCAAACACCTCACCCACGCCTACAAATCCCTCAACAACATCGACCCAAGTACCTCAACAAGAGAGTTTCCTTCCACGTACCCAAAAGGAACCTCTTCTCCACAGACCTCGCGCTGGCTGAGGTCCCCTGCATCTGCAGAACAAGGACAGGCGGGAGAGCCTTCTCCTACATCGCAGCCAAAACATGGACCGAACTCCCCGTGCACATCAGACACTCCCCAACCCTGCTAACCTTCAACACCGACTGAACCGAAACTGTGACTGATCCGGAGCTGCTTCCCCCCACCTCTAGCGCCTTGAGACCCTCACGGGTGAGTAGTGTGCTTTACCAACCCTTGATTGATTGATTGATTGATTGATTCAAAGGGCTTCACCCATCTTAGTTGTTGGACTTATTACCCATGATTGTCTTTTCAGCTCTGTCTTTAGCAGGTTTTTCTGGCTTGCTATATCTGCCAGAGAGTGGCCTTGTTATGTCGTATTGTTCTTTGAAGTTTCCATGGCTTGCTACTTTTTGGGACTTCTGTAGGAAGACCGTCAATGAATCTTCACTTGTCTGCCCATAAGCTTATCTTTGCTTCCTTGTTGGTTTTAATGTATTTGCTTTGAGCTTTTGCTTTTTCTGCTCTTTTTCGGCTGGAGTTGACCGCAGCTTTCTTTTCCTTTCTCTCTTGGAGTTTCGGCGGAGATCATTTATCTTCATGCTGGTGTTCCTTGGGATCCAGTACCTCCTGGCAGGGTTGCTGTCACTGTTTCTTTGATCTACTCAAACAGACTTTCTACTGGGTGTTGGTCATCCTGTAGCTCTTGCCGGACTTGAAACTTGTTATTGAGGGTGACTCAGTATTCACTCCGTTCTGTGCACCTTTGAGGAGGCTGGTGTTATTTTGCTGGCATTGGTTTGTCGATTTCATCCTGACCTGGAACCCTCAAGGGAAAAGGAGAAGAGGAAGGCCTAGAAACAACTGGAGTCAGATTGAAAGAAAGGCCCATGACAGAGATGGCTGTAGAATCCTAGTTGTTGGCCTGTACCCTAGGGGAGATGGTAGGCATAAGTAAGTAAGTTGTTCAGTGGGTCTAACTTGGGCCCTATATCCAGCCCTTCCTCCATTTTGATAAGCCTGAACCTGTGACTTTGTCCTGCGAGACCAGATAACCACAGTTGGTGCTTTGTGCTTCTAGAAAATATTTGTACATAAAACTCTGAAATTACATATATCTGGTCCTACAGTTTAGATTTGTGTTGTTTTGGTTTCAAATAATTTATTACATTTTTATATATTTTTCTTCATTGGTGTGGGAATTTTCTTGTGTGGTGTTTTCACGGTATTACTGTTTGAAGTGCTGCATAAATATTTTGCACATTGCCTCTAATTTAAGCCTGACTGCTTCGTGCCAAGCTGCCAGAGAGTTAAATGCAGATTAATTTGGGGTTTGCTTGTGTTTCACCCTGACAGAAACTTTGGTTGCTGCTTGAGAAGGGTTTAACCCCTCTCAACCAGCAACCCAGTTTCCAACAGCATAGATGTACGGTGAATTTATTTTTCAGTGATTAAATATTTTTGTGAAAGTCACATTAAAAGCTTTGGCAAAAAGGAAGGCTGGATTCAGTCACATACAAAATCTTTAAGAAGAAAAGTTTAGGATTCTGCAATCAGAAAAGGCAGAAGTTCACTTATTGCACCACAAAGGGAACCAGGGGTTTAAATGGATGACTATAAAACCGCAATTATAGTCCGTTATAGAAGACACGAATCAACAGGAAACTTAGAGCCATATTTACAGGACTCTAACACCTCCACACCGTCTTTTTTTTTATGCCGTTGCATATTTTTTTTGGCACCATATTTATAAAACGACGCTAGAGCGCTTTAGCATCACTTTTTCACTGCTAGCACCTACTTTTTGTTGCCAGATCCGCTAGATGCAGTTTTGGGTAAATATGTGCAAGGTAGGCGGTCCTCCGGGAAAAGCATTGCAAAACTGATGCTGCCATATGTACAAGAATTTTCAGAAACTGCTACTTTTGAAAAACAGTTGCTGAGTCCTGTTAGCAGCACTTTTTTACCGCTATGGAAAAGGAGTTGTAAAAATAATGCTTTAACACTATTATGAAAGCAGGAAATACCCAAATCACTTTGGCAAGCTCTACTACGCCATGGATCTATTACTATTGCAGCTCGGAGCACAAACGATGCCACCACCACAGAGGCAGTGCAGAAGAAGGGAGGGGACATACTGCCAGAGTATTATCCTCATTGACTTGGAGGAGGTCATTGCTCATTACAGGCTCAGAAGGGAGTCTATTGTCCACGTCCTGCACCAGATTGCAACAAAGGCTGTAGCCAACATCGTAGCAATGCACCAACGTACCTCCGCAGGCCAAGTTACTGGATGTCCTGCACATGCTGGCATCTGGAACTTTCCAGCCCACCACAGCCAGAGTTGCAGGAGCATCTCTGGCATCCTTCTTAAGTTCACTCCCCTCTGTCCTGGATGCTATCATAAGCCTCACACCCCAGTACCTCTACTTCCCCAACACAGTGCAGCGACAACAGGAAAACAAGCAAGGCTTTTAAGCCATTACATGATTTCAACATATGTTGGGGGTAACGGACTGCACCCATGTGCAACTTCTGCCTCCAGGGCCAACATCACACGTCTACCACAACAGGAAGCACACCTATTCAATGAACATGCAAGGAATCATGGACCATCTGCGCCTCTTCATAAATATCCTTGCAAAGTACCCTGGTAGTGCTCATGACTCCTTTATCTTCCAGCAATCCGCCATCAATGAGTGCTTCCAGAATGGGATCTATGGCAATGTCCTACTGGTTGGTAAGTACTAATCAAGCACATGACAGACCGCATGGCAGTCAACAGTGTAGAAAAAAGCTGACATATCAGTCTTGGGTTGAATGAGACAGTGCATACATAGTTGCTGTGGGCCTACATACTTGAGCCATACTACATGCAATATGTGCAACACAATCCTACAAGTCATACATGTCGAAACCACCTATGCCACTGTGGGCCACAAGTACAAGTGAACTGTGCTGATGGAGTATCACTATTCATGATGCTCCAGTGGAGCAGCTCCCCAAATCATATCAATGTGGCAATGCAAAGTCTGTGTGCATGACATTGCATTGTCTCGTAGGTATGCAGTAAGGCAAGCCACAGCAAAGTGCAGCATTCATTTACCCTATGTTAAGGATGTGTAACATGGGCCTTGCCGTGGCCTTTCTCATGCAACACCAATGAAGGTCTCACACATTTCCACACATCCTATCTTCAGGGACCCTGGGAAGGTTTGAAAATAGTGTGCCTCCCAAGGGGAGGAGAAATGTGCATACATAATAACATGTCTCTTTGCCATGTCCAATTACTATGTGTCCTGCATTCCGAAGGACACATGGAAGGAGGGAATTGCATATGTTGTGTGTTTTTGGTGCTGGAATGTGACCCTTAAAGCATGACTTCATGTGAGGACACAGGCTGACACATGTCCACCATGGTGCAAGGGGGAGGGGGCGTTGGCACATGTGATGGTACATACGCGGACAAACTGTGGATGTGCTGTATGTTAGGAAAAAGGATCAAAACAAAAAGAACGGGTTAGTTATAAGGCACACTCTTGTGCCTAAACTTTAGGTCGGTATACCAGGTGTGTGTACTGCCTACGAAACCCTAGTAGTTTGAAAAAGAACCCTTACTCACCTACCTAGTAAGTGACATGCTTCAACATAGGGTTCCCACCCTGGTCATCGAGTGTTTCTAGGGTGAGGCATGGTTACAGCGGAGCTGGTTGTTTTTCTAAGGGTGAAGTAGTGGTGAGTGAAGAGGGCTCTAGTGAGGTGTGCTTTTAAAATTGGCTCAAATACTCTCTGTTTTTTTTAAATCTCTATTTTATTATTGAGAGTATTGGTCAATGTTAAAAGGTGATGGATATGTGAAGGATATCATTTTGATCCTCATTATCCTGTGAAAGGTCTACATGTTTCAGCCATGTTCTGATGTGCCCCATAGGGTCAAATGGCTTTCGGCAGGACCGATTCAAGCCAGCATGCACAGTAAGGCATGCAGCTATTATGTGGATTGTATTTACAACCCACAGGAAAATCTCTTTGTCACTTTTAATACTGGGGAGAAAAGTATAGGTACAATCACCTCATAGTCATATACCCGCTCCCGCAACACAGAATCAGGATGCGGGATAACCGAGACAGACTAGGTATCAGAGGTTGAGATACCTTGAGGAAGTAAGTGGGCATGCAAAGGGGGAAAGCCTGATTGTTCACTTTGATCTTGTTAACTTTTATCTTGTAAGTTTCAATCGTCAACCCTTGTAGATTCTAAAGAGACAGCTTCTCTTTCAGAGAGTGACTACAGGATTCACCCCCTCGGCTGATCCCAGGTGGCAAGTAGCTACTGTCGCTGAAGTTAGTATTCATGCTTACCTTTCTTTTGAATTAACACGTCTCGCCTAACACAAGAGACATTAATAAAATAGCTTGTGCTTAACTTACACCTAAGATTGTCACCCTTTAAAAAAAATGTGCACAAGCGCAGTTGGCCGAACCTCAAAATTAGCTGCAGGGATAACTAGTGTCGAAAAACACGAGACAAATGTCCATCACTAGGAACTTTATGTCTATATATAATGAGACTTACACACGTTACTATACATCACAATGCACTTGGAAATGAGTTGTAAACATATATCCAACCTGATGTACATCTGCAACACTTTCTAAAATGCAAAGAGAGTTTTTAATTTTTACATGTTGGTATGTCTTGTATGTCTCATATGTGCCGGGAATTATATGATAACTCATATTGACAATGGTGAAATAACGATGAATCTAATGCGCATACAAATTGAGAAAATTCTGGGCATATAAATAATTGTCATTTTTATTTAATACGTATTTTATAAATGACACATAGCCAAATAGTAGAACAGGTGAAGTTAGCCCCCCGGTATCCAGTATCAATTTCACAGCTGCCTATGTATATGTATGTCTATGAGGTGATTGTACCTATATTTTTCTCCACAGAGTTAAAAGCAACACAGAGATTTTCTGGTGGGTTGTAAGTATAATCCACATAATAGCTCATACCTTAGTGGGCATGCTGGCTTGAATCGGTCCTGACGAAAGCCGTTTGACCCTAGGGGGCACATCAGAATATGGCTGAAACATGTAGACCTTTCACAGGATAAGGAGGATCAAAATTATATCCTTCTCACCTCTGTCACCTTTTTAACATTGACCAATACTCTCAATAATAAAATTGAGGCTTAAAAAAAAGGTGAGCATTTGAGCTAATTTTAAAAGCAAACCTCGCTTGAGCGCTTATAACTAAAACACTACTTCACCCTTGAAAAAAATAAACGCTCCGTAATCAGGCATCGCACCACACCCTGGAAACATTTGGTGACCAGGGAGGGAACTCTATGATCAAGCATGTCACCTACTTGGTAGGTGAGTGAGGGTTCTTTTTAAAACCTTTGGGTTTCCTAGGCAGTATACACACCTGGTACACCCAGCTAAAGTTTAGGCACAGGTGTGTGCCTTTTAAGTAGCCGTTCTTTTTGTTTTGATACTATTACTTGGGAAGAGGAACGGGCTAGTCTCCTAACTTCTCACTCTCATATTGTTGTTGAGACCTGTTAGGAAAAAACACACTTCACTTTGGATTTAGGTCAGCGCAGCTATATCACATCCATTACTGCCCAGTGGCAATCACTGCTAAATTAGGCCTTATGTGTGCATTCTGTAGTGTCAAAGACCCACACAAAGGCAATCCTTGTCTCTAGTGCGTGTGTCCACATGTAACTCCCATGGTCATGAGCCATGAGATGTAACCCAGACCTGTGAATCTGAGAAATATTATCATGTATGAACCTCACAAGATCATGCCTACCGTGCTATATTAAATCCCTCATCAAATACACATATCACATCCTATGTGCACACCATTTTGTTGCACACAAACCACTATATCATTCATCCTTGGCCCCAGACTGCTTAGCAAGGGGCAAACTCATGCACAAACTACATCTCCCATGACAGCCAACAAAACAGTTAGCATAGAAACAATGTGCCTGTCTTAGAGCAATGCTACACAGATTCTGCCAGCACAGCCACAAAACCTGGGACACTGAATCATATGGAAAATATGACCTACACTGTCCACAAGCAGTGTGGCACTGAAGTGTAGTTAGTCTACTATTTGCACTGTACAGCCCCTGAATTACACATTTCTCTAACGCCTTGTGTATTGTCACCACAGTGGACACTGTGCACTGCCATGTGTACACTATCAAGTCCCACATTGATATCCACTCACTATCCTTTTCATGGCAGTACACATTGAACAACATTGACTCCAGCTCTCAATGCAAAATATGTGTGACTGAAGTATACCGCATAACCTGCTCCTGTTACATGTTGTCAAATCAGGCAGGTATCAGTTCACAAATGGCAATAGTAACCAATAATAGACACAATAGATTAATGTGAGACATGTGTCTACCCAATGGCGAATTGAGATTCCTTATTGGTGACAAATCATCACCTGCATGACATTAGCACTCACCAGTTTGACAAATAGTAAGTGCATTGCATAGGGCAGGACACCTGTATGTATAGCACAGTGTCAGTAATTTCCAATCTTTACTTGCGTGTATGACGCACAATGTCATAGCATGTCTTTTACTGTAAGCAAGGTGTATGAGTCAATCAGGACACATAACAGAATGGACATGAATGTTGGGCCAACCCTTGTCATGACTCTTAACTAATTGTATACCTCCTTTCTTTGCAGCGGACTCAGGATATGCTCTGCTCAAGTGGGTCATGACTCTTCTGAAAAACCAACTAATGGAATCCCAGCTGACCTATATTCATGCCCTACGCAGCACCAGGTCCATCATTGAGAGGACATTTGGCATTTTAAAATCACACTTCCAGAGCCTTGACATACCTGGGATTGCCATACTCACCACCTGTGGTGTGCAAAACAACATTGGTGTGCTGCATATTGCACAACATATGTGTAAGTACAAATGCGACATGGGTTGATGACAATATGAGGAGGAGGAAGATGAGGAGCCTCATCGACCTGTGACATCAGTTGCAGTAACATGGCAGAGGAACAAAATCATCAACAATTTCTTCACAGAAGCATGAGCGATGTACTTGATATCTCACAATGATGACAGATCTAAGATTGTTTATCTATCAGTAAATAAATGTACAAGCACTACCACTGTGTATGCATTTTGATTTCATGGTCACTGTAAACTCCTAAACATTCACATTTGACCTGCTAATAATTGTTACCCAGATAATGTATGTAGCTAGGTGTAACAAACAGTACTGAACATCAGAAAGTGTGCATGCCAACTACCTGAAGCAGAAAGTCCTTCATTGCCAGCCACAATTAATGGGAAACAACCGTTACAAAGCAGCCATTACATCGCACTACCTTTACAACACAGTCATTACATCGCAACATCCTTTACATCACATGTCACTACAACGCATGTCATTACAACACATGTCACTACAACGCAGGCATTACATCGCAAGTCATTACAACGCATACCATTACAACGCATAGTCCATTTACACTATCCAACACTTACCCTACTGTTGCACTCACTGGAGTTAGAATAGTAATTTTTACCCCTACACTAGCCAACACTTACCCTACTGGTGTACTCACTGGAGTTAGAATAGTAATTATTACCCCTACACGATCCAACACTTACCTTAAATGCGATGTAATGGTATGCGTTGTAATGATGTAATGAGATGTAATGGAATTTGTTGTAAAGGTAGTTTTTAAAAATGCGATGTAGTGGTATGCGATGTAAAAGAATGCGTTGTAAAGGATGTTGGGATGTGAAAACTGCGTTGTAAAGGCATGCGTTGTAGCGGCCTACATTCACAATTAACATAGTGTGGTAACATAGATAGTGTGCAATGTCTGTGTGTCTATCTTGATGCTAGCCATGTGCACAGCCTCATATTTGTGGACCATAGTAGAGACCACTCATAGTATGATGGCTCTGAAGTGTTACACATAATATGTGCATGGGAAGGAACACACTCCCAAAATTACAGTCTACATATGCTACATTAATAACTATTCACATGTCGAATCCATTAGGTGATCTCATATCACACATATAAATGCTAGATACTATACTTTGCCAGTTCAACAGTGATGCATGTGAACACCTACTGTTATGCACAAGCATTACCGCCTTGAGGCAGAGTGTAGTTATGGTGTGATTGACGCAGCCTTACTTTCAGCAATATGTAGGAGGTCATGCCAAGACATGCATGGTGATCTACCATAGCGCAATTAGCATGATTGAGGATCAGGTTAGCCACAAATGATGACACTGTCACTTTCCTGTGGCTTATGGCCCTTTAAGATGAATGGCAAATACCCATCAAATGGTGCCATACATACATCGCCTTCCAGGTGGATCCAGCTAATCACTGCATACTCCTAAATTTCCCCACAGGCGGATGCCTCCACTGTGGGATACAACGCTGTCTGGCCGTAGGCTGAGCTGTCGTAGATATGGATGCACTAACCCCATGGCAGTGGTAGTCTGCTGCATCCCTGGGGGAAGCTAATACAATGTCAATGGGTGCTTAGACTAATTTAGCACACAGGGCACCTCTGGTAAGGTGCGCCCGTGTGCTACCACAATGTTTGGGCACTATGCATAGTGTATGTTTACTGTCAACACGCATAGTAAACACATGCAAAGACTGTAAACAGGTCAACTCCACTATTCACACCCAACACTGCAATCCCTGAACATTATTACATGGATTGCTCATCCCAATAAACTAAAAAACACACTTTTTGATCTATTGCGTAAAACAAATGACGCATGACCATCAAGCGTGATTTTTCCAGCCACTGCATCAGCCAAAAATGACGCTTCCCAGCCAACGCCTATTAAAAACCGCATTGTGCCTTGTCAGGCCTTGTGTGAAATTGACGCATTGACTGGTAGTGGAAATTTGTTTTACGCTTCGGCTGAAAACATGATGCATCTGCCCAGGAAGTGAAATAATGGATAAAGAGAAGTGATGTAATGGATCCTGCATGTTGCAAATTTGGAACTGCCAAGTTACTTTTATTTTTACATTCAGTCACAGTTTAGGGGTAAATTGGGTTTTTGGGAGGTTCAGTTTTGTTTGGGTGTAGCCATTTGGATCGGATCTTGCCCGAGACAAGTCGGTCTCGACCCATGACTGAGCAGGAGTTTGGGAGCTTCCTGTGGCTGGTCACACATTACCTGCCTGCCATGGTAGCCAGTGAGATCCATGTTATCAAGGGCTACCCCGTGAAGATCCGCTAACAACGCTGGGAGTGTATACGCCTTCAGATGCAGAGGATGTTCAGAGAGGAACGTGACAATCACCAACTGGGCCAATGTGGTCGGCAGGGAGTCTGACCTCCTGGATTATGTTGGCATAGAAGCTGGTGGAGCAACTGGTAAGTACACATGATTTGTCTGCTATCCTATGTGCATCGTGTACCCATTGATAATTTGTGGTAACATTAAATATGGCTCACATGACTTTTGGCTCAAGTTTGGCATGTGCCATGCAAAAGCAGGAATTGCCTTGGCTATAATGCTGACTCAATCTGTGCACCAGTGCTATCTGTGGCATGTGCAGGCCACACAAGTATGTGTGTCCCTGTAGGTGATACAAAAGAATCCTAGGGAAGCATTGAGCTGATGTACATGCCCATAGCACATCCAGACAACTCATTTGATGACAGACCAGGTAGTGCAGATCTGCTCCAGAGCTGCATATTTCACAACAGGCATTTTTCAGGTACATCTGTGATGGGCTATTACAGAATATAAGTGACACATAAAGGAATTTATTTATAAACTCCTTGCACTGCTGGGATGTCACTTTTTACATTGTCAAAATTGATGAACCATCCATGCAAGGACCTTGTAAATAAGGCCCATAGTGATGTGTCGATGATCCTCCTTGACATACGTCCCTTGGGTTGTCAAGCATTAATGAAGCCTGCCATGGCTTACACTGCTTAGCTATCCTCTGAATGTGGCAAAACACATATCACTGATCTTGCACAGCATTTCTCATGTAAAAGGTACAGCTCCTTGATTTCCACTATAGCCACTGGCTTGACTGACTACATACCTCTGAATGCATAGCAGATCCTAAATGCTGCCTTTGCATGGCCTCATGGAGGTGTTTTTGAGGCCCGAGCCACTAGAGCTGTCCTCACATCGGAGACTCACATAGTACATGCCTCTAGTATGAGAGGCCCAGTGTATGTCAGAAGCAGGCCACTTGCATGGTACTGTATCCAAGGGTATGCTATCCTGAATATGACACATCTCAACCTATCCCATACGTGTTATTGTTCAATTCTGCTATTTCAAACTTAGGGATTCATGGAACTTGTGTGAACAATATCATGCACTCAGCAGCACTGACAGGTACAGAACTTACCTAACGTAGGGAACAAGTATGCATGATGTAAGATGTACGCAGCGTACCCATTTCCTGGTGTCAGCATTTACCTTGCTGTGTATGAAATGTGATTTATGTAGGTGCAGAGAATCATCAAAGTCAACTACCATCGTAAAATTTGGTAGTGATTGGGTTCATGACCTGGTTCCGCAAATTGGCCAACAGGTGCATGTTTTGGCTCTTCACATGTATGTACACTTCAGCCGGCCTTACCAATGTGTATCATTCAGGCATGTCAACTATGTAATGTTATTACTTATGACCGGAAGGGTTACATAGCCAATAGCTATGCATATGTACTGTGCTTCTGTTGCATAACAAATGTGTGTTCTAAGTTTACTGATGTGTTTTACATGTTATGTCTTGCAGAGTTTAAGTTTGTAGATTTCTATAGCGCAGCTTATCAACTGTAAGGGTATTCAGCCGCTGTCCATGGGGACGGGGAGATTAAGTGATTTGCCCAGAATCACAGAATGTTGCACCAACGTAGAGAATCAAACCCGGATCCCCAGCTCCCTCATCAACAGCTCTGGTCACTGCACCACATCCTCTGCCTTGTAGATGGACCCTAATCAGACACACGCTGTGAGGTGGCTAACTTCAAGGAAACCCAACTTCACAGGTGAGTGCCTTCAGCAATGCTAATTGGGTAGTGCAAGGACTGAGTGTGATGTCAGGTGTTATGTGACTTGTCAGATTCAATGTGCATCCCTATCACAAATCTACTTTTTGTATGATGATAAATAGGTCAGGAAAAGTAGACGTTACGTGTTGCATGTCTTTCAGCCTCTGACTACTGTCAAGGAGTATACTTTGGCAATCTGGGATGGACCACATGATAGAGGCTTGACAGGGGAGCCGTAATCACAGTGGCAGATTATGTGAATATACGTGGTTGTGGATACACATCTGAACATGGATGTGTTTGTGAAGAATTCGGAACGCATGTCAGTTGCACATGCTATGATATTGGGAGCATGTAATGAGCAGTGACATGGTCCACCCTGGACTTACAACAATTCAGATCGATAGGTTTCGTATGCCTTTCTGTGATGTGAGGTACTTATTCAACGTCCACTGTTACATGTCATACCTGCCAAATGTTCAGTATAGTTAGCAATGTGTCCTGATATAGGTCCTTGCCATGTCAGTTACACTACATTTCGAGACAATACATGTACTTTGCAGATATTGACCATCTTATTTTGGCAAATTCCTATGGAATAAAGCCCATTGCAGTATGCAGTAGGCACACTAATGTACAATGAAGGTGACGTGTACCTTCCCATGGGTTCCAAAGAGCATTTTTCCCAAGCATACTAAGTATTAACATAGCCATACCTAGATGTGCCACGGTGTTGCAATTGCATTGTGCAACAATTGACCTGCCTTTGTGATTAGGGCTTAGTACATCTGATGTGATAGATAATTGGCATGTGTATGGTCATTGTAAGCTGCAAGATGAATTTAAGCTGTAGGGGCTTCAACCTTAGATGTTGTGTAAATAATGATGTTTTATGATGTTGGTACCTGTTCCTAGTCACCCTTTGACTGGCAGTAATCCTTATTACTTCAACAGACAACATGACTCTATAGTAGCTGAGGCAGCACAACAAAAGAAAGGAGTGCTACCACCACCTCAGATGTGTAGCAAATGCACAAAGGACCATGAAGGCTCAGGGCAAGTGTCAGAGCCTTCTGCTCAGACCACCAACACTCGAGCAGGGAAGCTTGGCAGAAATGGACATTCCAGCAAAGGCACCTCCAAGCCAACAGTACCCAGTACCGTTACCAGCAGGCCATCACAACCACCCGGAGCCACACCTCAGGCCACAGCTCTTTTGAACTGGACAGGAGGAACAACATTTCAGATTTGAAGTTGGCTGTTTTGGAGAACAAAATGGACCAGGCTTTGACACTACTCCATGAGATCAAGCAGGCAGTGGGAAGACCCAAGTGACCATACCCACGGGGATCCTTTCTGCCCTTCCCACTGTATATAGCTTGAATTTTGCCCACAATAATTTTATAGCTTACTTTAGGTTAGTGTAGTGATAGTGTAGGATAGTGGTTTTAGGGGTTTTGTAGGAGGAGGTTCAATATATAGATATATAAAATGTTAAAAAAATATATGGTTGTGTAAATAGTTGATGTTAAGGTGTAGTTTCTGTTGTCCTTGTGTCAAGACATGTCTTAAGGCGGTGGGCGGTTGATGTTTATCATGCAGTGCTAAATGTGTAGAGTAAGGTAGTGTAGGTTAGGTTAGGATAGTTATTATAGGGTAGGTAGTTTTATATTTTTTTACTTTTCTATTGACATTAAATGTCATTGTTTGCTACATACAGGTGTACGCAATGACCTATGCATGTGTGCTTAGTTAATGTTATTTACATATATATGTCTTTGCTAGCAGTGTTTGGCAACATGTGTGAGTAGGTGTCTTACCTATGGACAGGGATCTGTCTGGTTGGCCTGACATTACATCATTAGACACGTGACTGATCTAGGCGGGGAAACAGCCGCAAGTGGGCTGGAAAACCCTTATTCAACACTTCGAGAGAGGGGGATTTGGAGTGCCGGATTTTTACATGTCCTACTTAGAGGCACAGGCGCACTATGCCTACTTCTGGTACCATCCCGACGCGCGTCTTTAGTTCTTAAAGCCTGAACACACGCAAGCCCGTCCTTATACACTTTCTACCATTATTCCCCGCGGGCTCAAGAGAACCCCGACTGAAATTCACACTCTACAAACCACAGGCTGGGCCTGGGAGCCCTTGCGTAGGTACTTGGGGGCTGAATGTCTATACTCTCCACTTCGACCACTCTCGATTAACCCCTGGATAGCACCCACGACTGAAGCACTGATTTAGCGGTTGCTTGCCCACTGTCATATACATAATATTGGCAGCATGTTCAGGAGCAGACAACTGTGCACGGTGACGGATCTGATGGTGGACCAAGATGTAACTATGCTTGACTGCTTCCTGATACACAGAACGAGGGCTGTGCTGACTGCTGCACTCCGAATTGGGGTTAGGGAACCTACTGACTTTCTCGTGTTGACCACAGTTATTGCAGCGGCGGACAGCGCGCATTTAGTCTCCAGGCTGTACCGCCAGGCGCAGGCACTTCGACCGTTGACGGGTGATGGTGCCTATAGGGCCTGGGAGGAAGACCCGGCACATCCCATGACAGACAAAATGTGGGCGGACTGCTATGAGCAGACACGGTTAGTGTCCAAAAATTACAGGCATAAGCTTCTGCATTTTAAATATTTACACAGAATGTACGTCACTCCCGTCTTAACTGCCAAAATGGATCGTTCAAAACCAGACCACTGTCAGCGATGTACACAGTCGTGGGCTGACTTTATCCATCTGGCCTGGGCCTGTTCCCTGGTGCTGACTTACTAGGAGGCGGTGTTTGAGCATCTAGAACAGATGGGGGAGGCCAAGCTCCCGCACACGCCCATGCTTGCCTTGTTGGGGTATGTTCTCCAGCTGCGTCGAGGTATAAGGCGCTTTACTGCCATCACCTTGGTGTTGACCCAAAAGCAGGTCTCCATGAACTGGGGTGGGTCCACAGCACCAAGGGTGGGGTATGGCTTAGGAATATGATGTACTGTGATACAACCAGCGATGTATACTCGTCCCTGCTTCCAATTGCCTCTTGCCCTAAAAATATATGGAAGCCCCTCCGATCATACCTGCTATCACACCCAGAACTTACTGATTGAGCTACTATGCACGATGTTATGCTGGTTGGATTAGCCTACTGGTCTCAAGGATCCTAACTATCAAAATGCTTTCTGTTACAGGAACCTGTACTGTTGTTTTGATCTTGTTTTTTGTTTCTTATTATTTTTAGACATGATAACATTCTGTATGGATATATCCTGCTCAATAACTGTCAAGCCAGTGTGTTACATTATCTACACTAGGAAAATGATGTAACTGATTGTCTTGTTTTTGTGTGTGTATAATTTGGTGAAAAATGCAATAAAAACTGTTTTGAAAAAAAATCTAACTATCGGACATTCTTGAGAAGTGGATGTGGCAATTATGATGGAAATTGTACACAGTGCAAATCATTTGTTCACATACAATGTCTCTGTGTGGGTACGTCATGCAACATGCCTTGGAGGGATGCTGTGGTCAAAATCAACCCAACCATTAGATTTTGTACTCACACACTTATTGCTGCACCGTACCCACTCACACTTGTAGAGTATACTTGTCAGCCCAATCTTGTATGCTTGCTAGTAAACATGAGTCTCATGGACTTGTGGGATGACTTAATTCACCATTAACATTGACTACATGACACCAGTTGAACTTCATGCTTGCAACCTTGAGTAAGCACTTGCTAGTCAACACGCAAATAGTGTTCATCAAATATGTTACTCTTTCACTGCCTCACATTTTCTCTGACTCCACCAAAAACATGTCCCTTTGGCAAGCAGTTGTTGTATTTGCCTCACAGAATGGCCAATGGTCATCCTGGTCCTGGCTCCTACAGACAGACAACACACAGGTAGTTTGTAGGTGCATTTATTTACATGTGCAAATGATGACACGGCTCACAGGTAAAATTTATTGGACAACAGCCCCAGAAGATGTTTAAAGCCAGTGGATGCCCAGACAGAGTCCATTTGGGGAACATGTCATGGGACATATGGAAGAGAGGAGGGCTTCAGTCAGGAGGTTGACCACAATGACATTAGGGAGGATAAGCCACATTGACAGTCTACAAATGGTCACTCTAACCAGTGCAAAGTCAAAATGAGGACAGTGGCAGCAGCTGTTCCCTGGCATGTTCATAAGCACAGGGCAAAAGAGAAACTGGGTATGGGGCACAGACAACTGCTACCAAACACTTTTTTGTTGAAAAGAGGTGCCGTCCACATCTTCCTCCTCTGATGTGTGCGGTGTCTTCCATGAGGGTGGTGTTGTAGGTGCGGCACCTAAGGGAGGCACAGGCACATCAGGGGTGGAAGATGTGGAACCAATGCCTGAAGCAGCATTCATCTGTGCCAACACATGAGCCAGCACAGCAGGGAAGAGGATCTGCTGGTTTTGCAACACAGCAACAATGTTGCCGTGGTAGGCAGCCATGGCAGCAAAGTGGGAGTCCTGCTTCCGCTCCATGGACTCCAAGATGGTTCTTCTTGCCCCCAGCTGGTTGACCACGTTGCTTGTGCTTCTTTTTCAAGGCATTTGTTCATGCCTCTGCCTCGTGATACCAGCGATGTCAGCCAGGAACTGCTGCAGGCCACAGAGCTGAGAGTAGGTGCCTCTATTGGGAGTGAGGCACCCACGTACTCCCTCTAGGGTGGCTACCACTGTCTCCATCCGTGCCCGCACCCGCTCTACCATCTCCCCCTGGACTCCTACCGCAGTATGTTGAAAGGTGATCTGTCGGTCCTCGGAGTCCAGGGATCTGGGTGGGGTGGCAGTTGGTGCCTGTTGGTTGCTAGACGGGGGATGTGGAGACCCAATGACGCTGTTGACCTTCCCTGTGCCCGGAGATGGTGTCCCGATGGAATCCATGAGTTCTCGTAGGGTGTCCTGGTTGATGGTTTGCATTTTGTCATCATCCCCATCATTGCTTTAGTCTGGGACAGGCTGCTGGTTAAGAGATGAGGGTTCATCCTCTGCAATGAGATGGAGAATTGCTATTGCTGATCTCTCTTAGATGTTGGCATGAGTAATACAGTTGACAATCAAGGTGCAATACATTTATTCATGAGGTAATGGCGTGGCGCTGCAGCACATTTTGCAGCGCTGTGCTGCATCATTTAAAAAACGCAGGAATACAGCATATTTACAAGAATATGGCACACCCCTGCGTTTTCCCTTGTGCTAAAAATAGCTGCCTAGTGATCCAGCAGGTTACCAGCTTGGGTTACTCACACACCATATACTCACCTGGGCCCATAAACATTCATACAATAATCTAGTAGTACCACTGGAGTCAATTTTGATTTACCTGCGAGTTTGTATTTACCTTTACCAAATTCTTACCAACCCAATCTCCTTGATAATAAATTTCCTCTGGTCAATGAATCTAGTTACTAGATGAAGAGGTAGAAAGGACATTAAAGTTTTATTCTCCAATAACCACAGACTCAATGAGTTTAAAAGTTTTATCTAATCAATAATTGTGTGAGTCAAAGATCAAATACATGTTATACACCGTTTTCCTTCAGGAAGAAATCAAGTTAGGTTCAATATAGGTTTCAATTTAAATTATCGCGATGACAGTACCTGAAGAGGGAGAAAACAGAGATCAGTACAAGGACATACTACACAGAATTATATTTACCTAAGATGGTGTGAAGACCAAACTCCTGGCCAAGGAGTCAGGTGGAGTTCCCCCAGGACAGGTCGGGAGATAAAGGATCAGGACAGGTTCAGGACCGGGAAGGTGACCTCTTCAAAGTGCAACGCCTGTGTCGCACCCCTCTCTGGCACTACTCTCCTCGATTTTCTTCCGCGAATCCCTTCTTGTATGTGCCTCCTCGATTTTCTTCTGCGATCCCCTTCTGTGTTTAAAACGTTTTTATTGAGACAAAACAAACCATGGGGGAGGGGGATAGGAGGGCAGGATACATGGAATACAGTCAAAGTAAAAGGGTGCAACTCCAGAGGGTTGGCAATAGGTAGCGCGGCGGGTCAGGGGGAAAAACACAGTAAATGAAGGCTAGAAATACAAGCTGTGGAATCCCCGCACGCGTATCCGACACCCCAAATCTAAACAATAAAACCCCCCCCATCAACACCTCAATAGAACACAATCCCCCCCCTCCCATCCCCCATCCTCCCAGTAACGAAACAACAACACTTCCCCCCCCGCCCCGTCCTATGGTCCCGCATCAGAGTAATCCTAACCAGGAAGCCCCGCACCCCCCCCCCCTCCCCGGGGGTCCCCGTTTCACATGTAAGCTAGTCCGCCGGGGTCACCGGCGGCGTCAGCCTGAGCAGCCTAAGATACCTCGGGCAGGTGAGCTCCCGGAATTCAGTGGACAGCAGCGCTAGAAAGGGTTGCCACAGCTCTTCAAATTGGTCTATCTCCCCCGCAACCGTAAGCGACAGCTTCTCCATCCCCAGCACATGCCAGAGCCTATGCAACCAACCGGTGATGGAGGGGACGGTGGTTGTGCGCCAGTGGATTAGAATGTTCTGAACCGCAGACCCCAGCGCGATTGCGATCTGCCTACCCCTACGGGACTTCAGTGGGTACATTAGGTCATTGGGGAGGCCCAACAGGACATAGGCCGGGAGTCGCGGTAGCTCTATCCCAAAGTGCTTATCCACCTCGTCCAAGACTTCCTTCCAGTAGGCGGTCAGCACTGGGCAATCCCAAAGAATGTGTGTAAGGGTACCTTCCTGCCCGCAGCTCCGCCAGCACCCCCTGTCAGTGTGTTTATGCATTTCATACAGTCTCTCCGGGGTGTAGTACCAGTATGTGGATACCTTAGTAAAGGTCTCCGTAAGGCCCGTGTGATATGCAGAGTGCCGCGCCCGATACGCAATTTTGTCCCATTCCTTGTGGCTGAGCGTCCTACCCAATTCCCTGTGCCAACGCTCCCTCCCCGGGTTGTAATAGTGAAACGGCGGGGGTTGTAGGTATTTGTACAGATCGGTGATCAGTTTAGCGTCGGAGGTCCGAGTAGCCAACCACCTCTCATACGGTGTAATTGGACGGGCGGCGGTGGCACGCACCTGGGGCTGGAGGGCCCAATGCCGAACTTGCATGTAGCGCAATCTGTCCAGCTCCGTCAGGCCGAACTCCTGGCGGAGTTGCTGAAAAGGAACCACTCCTTCCGGGCCATAGATCTGGAAGAGAGCCCTGCAGCCCGCCCGCACCCAGTGGGAGAAAACCCCCGGCTCCATCCCTGGGGAGAAGTCCGGGTTGCCCGCAATGGGCGTGAGCGGCGAAGGGAAGGTGGTAAGGCCCCGGGCCTCACAGACCGCGTCCCACACCCGCAGGGGGACCCGCGTAACAAAGGAAGCGTAAAGATTAGGGGGGCGATGCGCGCGGCGCAGGAATGGAACCTCTTGTAAGGTGCGGCCCGCCACTGCCTGGTCTTGGAAGAGCCAATGTTTGTCGGACTCCCACCTGCTCCACTCCACCAGATAGCGGAGCTGTGCCGCCTGAAAGTACTTACGGAGGTCCGGAATGCCGAGCCCCCCGCTTCCGGAGCAAGCGTGGAGAGGACCCTCTTCATGCGTGGCCTGCGGCCCTGACAGACAAAGCGGGAGATGTCAGCCTGCATTTGTCGTATCCAGCCCGCCGGAGGTTGGAGCGGAAGGGCCCGGAAAAGATATAGTATCTGGGGCAACACCGTCATCTTGACCGCCGCGATTCGCCCCAGCCAGGACAGCAGGCCTTTGTTCCAGCGGCCAAGCTCGTCCTTGATCTTCCTGCTGAGGGAGGCATAATTGGCCGTAACCATCCCCGATAATGTAGGCGCCAGCAGAATCCCCAGATACGGCACCGTGGACGAGGACCACTGCATGGGGAAGAGCCGCTGAAGATCCCTCCTGGTTTCCGCAGCCAGGGACACGTCTAATGCCATCGACTTGCTCATATTCATTTTGAAGCCGGCCACCCCCGCAAAGGCGTCCAGCTCTCGGAGGCAAGCAGGCAGCGACCTCCTAGGGTCGTCCAAAGTCAGCAGGACATCATCCGTGTAGAGACTGACGGTGTGGACGTACTGGCCCATCCGGACCCCGACAGCATCCGGATTATTACGAATCCTCTGAGCAAACGGCTCCATGTAGTGGGCAAACAAGAGCGGCGAAAGAGGGCAGCCCTGCCGCGTGCCGCGCTCGATGGCAAAGCCACCGGAGCTACACCCGTTGACCCGCACCGACGCTGAAGGATGCTTGTAGCAGTTAAAGACCATGGTGCGGAACTTATCGCCGATTCCCAGTTTCTTGAGGACCAGCTCAAGATACGGCCAGTGAACTCTGTCGAAGGCCTTCTCCGCATCAACGGACAGCAACATCCGCTCCCCCGAGATCCTTGAGACCTTCTCCAGAACATGCGTCACCCTCTTGGTGTTGTCAACCGTCTGTCTGCCGGGCACAAAACCAGCCTGGTCCGCCTCCACCAGGTCGGGGAGGTATGGACTCAGCCTGGACGCGAGAATCCCCGTGTACAGCTTGAGGTCGACATTTAAAAGCGAGATGGGTCGGTACGAGCCGCAGAGGGCCCGGTCCTTCCCAGGTTTCGGGATTACCGCGACCGTCGCCCTCAGGAGATCCGGAGGGATGGCTCCGGGTTCGGAGAAAGAGTTAAATAGCCGAGTAAGGACAGGGGCCACGGCCGTGCAAAAAGTCTTGTAAAATAGCGACGTGTACCCGTCCGGGCCCGGGGCCTTGCCATGTTTCAGCCGCGCGATAGCTGAAATCACTTCCTCAACATGGATGTCCCGCTCCAGGTGGTCAGCCTGAGACGGATCCAGTACCGGGAGGGTCACCGACTCCAAATAGCCGTCGGCATCCCGTGGCGAGGAGGGCTCCTCAGCATACAGCGCCTCGTAGAAGCCGCGGAAAGACTCCGCTACCTCCGCGTCCCCGGAGACAAACCCCCGTCCGCGCCCACCAATTCTTTCACAACCCTGCGCTGTTGCGCGACCCGGAGCCGGTGTGCTAGGAGCTTGCCACATCTGTCCCCCCCAGTGTAGTAGGCATGTTTCAAGCGTAGGGCGGCATACTCCGCCCTGTCAAGATCCAGAGCCGACAGGAGCTTCCTCGCTGCCTTCAACTGCCTCCACACCCTCGGCGCCCCCGTACGGCGGTGGACCTGCTCAAGCTCCCGGACTTGAGCCGTCAGCTCATCCCTCTTCAGTTGCCGCTCCCTATTCTCAGCTGCAGAGATAGAGATGAATTCCCCCCGGAGGACGGCCTTCAATGCCGCCCACTGTGTCGCCAGCGAGGTGTCAGTGTTGCTATTGTGGGTGAGATAGTCCTGTATGACCTCCCCGATGCGTTGCACCACCGACTTTTTGTGTAGAAGTGTATCCCGGAGGCGCCACACCCCCCGAGAGGGGGAGGCCGCCGGCCACTGGAAAACGCCGGTGACTGGGGAGTGGTCAGACAGGGTCAGGACCCCGATGTCCGCCGCCGTGGCAGCGGCACGCATCGGTCCACTCACCAGGAGGTAGTCCAGCCGTGAGTAGGTTCGGTGTGCGTGCGAGAAGTAAGAGTAGTCCCTATCCGTGGGGTGCATGGAGCGCCAGAGGTCGTGCAGATCCATTTCCGCAATCCGGGCCCTCCCAGCCTGGGACAGTTCCCCCGTCTGCGGGAAGCGCTGCGCCGATCTGTCCATCGCAGAGTCAAAGACAATGTTGAGGTCTCCCCCCAAGATAATGTGGCGGTCGGGGGAAGCAGTGACATCCACCAGCGCGGAATCTAGGAAGCGCTCTTGGTGATCGTTTGGGCTATAAACGGAACCGACCGTAAATGCTATGCCTCCCAGGCGCATGCGATACGCAAGGAGCCTCCCCTTCTGTTCAGCACACTTATGCAACACCTCCCCCCGAAAGGAGCTCGCTAGGAGAATGGCTACCCCCGCCGTCTTGTTCGCTGCCGAGGAAAAGAACTGGGTAGGGAACTTAGCAGAGCGCATCCTATGGCAATCTCGGGGCAATAAATGTGTCTCCTGCAAAAGGCAAATGTCCGCCTGCGTCCCCTCCAGCAACGACAGGATCGCTCTACGCTTCACCGGGTTGTTCAGACCCTGAACATTAAGGGTCACTACCTTTAGGCCCGGCATTCCTCGCGGGGGTCGGGAGCGCCATGCAATGGGCAGGGAATCAGCGGGTGGGGCGCGCGGGGCCGCAGCGCAGGACAAGCCAAAACAAAGCGGGCATAGACAACATCGGACGGGACCTTCCCAACCCCAGAACAACCCCCTCCCCCACCCAAAACCCAGCCCTGGCAACTAGCCACCCACAAACTCAAACACCCCATAGTCTCAGTCAAGCCCCAAAACGGGCAAGTCCGTAGAAAAGAGCAAAGTGGACGTCCAGCCACTCACCTCCAACCGTTCCCCCCCAACCCCCCCGCCCCGTACCAAGCATATGAAGAAGCTAAAGACATCTCCCCCCGGAGTGTGTGTTAGGCCGTCAAGGCCACGCTAGAGGAGCCGGTCGAGTCCCCGGCCGCCACCCTCAGGGCGTCGGCCATGTCCGCTCTGATGGTAGGGGAGTCCGGGCGCCCCACACTGGTCGCTGAGCGCCGCCTCGTTGACCTCCGCCGGTTCCGTCTCTCCGAGGACCTCCACGACGGCGTAGCTCCCTCCTCCTCCGCCGCCGTGAGCCCCAGGACACCACAAATGTCTTGCAAGGAGCGTAGCTGGTGTAGCACTCCGTTCCACCGAAAAATCAGGCGGAAGGGGTGACCCCAAGAATACGGCGTCTCATGCTCGCGCAAAAAGTCAGTGGCAATCCTAAAGGACCTGCGTTTCTGCAGAGTGATGGCGGAGAGGTCCTGGTAAAGCGCCACCGGCCGATCCCGGAAAGTCAGGGGCTGTTTCCTGCGGGCTTCAGCCATGATGCGTTCCTTTAGTGGAAAGTCGGGCAGGAAGGCCAGAATGTCCGGTGGAGGTGCCGATGACTGGCGCTGCCGGCCAACCCTGTGCGCCCTGTCAATGCTGATGGGAAAGTCCGCAGCTTCCCCCAGGATCTCTCGGAACAGGGCCCGCAAGTAGCTCCCCAGATCGGACCCCTCGTCCGCAGTCGGCACGCCACGCACTCGGATGTTGTTCCTCCGAGATCTGTTCTCAAGGTCCTCGGAGTGGGCCTGGAGCTCCACACACTGTTCCCGGAGGCGAAGAACGTCCTGCTGGAGGTGGACTATCTCCTCCGCTCGCTGTTGGCCCTCCGTCTCCGCCGCTTCCACACGCTCGCCAAGGCCCTCCACCTCCCTGCGCACTTCTCGGACCTCACTGGCCACCTCCTGCTTCAGTGTCTGGAAGTCCTCCCTGAGGGAGCTGAACAGTTCCTCCATAAAGGCCCTCGTGACGGGTGGCTCCCCTCCAGTCACATCCGCCGGAGCCCGGGAGGGCCCCGGTGAGGGCTGCGTCCTGTCCCGCAAGTGCTGGGCCCTGCCAAGCATGTCCGGCAGGGTACGGTCCCCTTTCTTCGGGCCTCCTCTTCCAGACATCGCTAGCTCCGCAGTCGGGCACCGAGCCAGGCACTCCAGGGATGCTCAGCCGCCGGCTAGCACTCGACCTGGGTATCCCCCACGAGTGAGGTCGCTGCGTCACAGGTGACAAAATGGCGGCCCAGTCCGGTCACCGTCAGCCGCAAGAGCTTGTGTGAGACAACCAAGGGGGCCGCAGCAGAGGGGTCTCATCAGCACATCCCTCCGGTACTCAGCCCAGCAGCAGCGGGGGTCGCTTGCATCCAGCAGCCAGGACACCGGCGAAGGCTGCCACCACTGCTCCTTCGGGGACAAAATGGCGGCCGGGCGGAGCAGGCCAAAACGACCAGGCCCGACGACACCACCGGGCCCCCCGAGGCGCCCCACAGTAAAATAAGTTCCACCACCGGCCCCCGTCTGTCACGCACAGGGGCCTAGATGGTCCAACCTCATCAGGGAGTCCGCTGTACCTCGGCTAGGGGTTAGGGCCTCCGCAGTGCGGGGTGTCGCCGTCACCAGTCTGAGTGCCGGGGCACCCGTCCCAAGCCTTCCACACCGTCGGGTCCCTTCCCGCAAGGCTCCTTCAGTCAACGTCGAACGGCGGGCCAGATCCCCTCCAGATCGCAACTTTCAGCACCAGGCCCAGCCGAGGCGCCCGGACAGCTCTCCAATGCGCTCCGCCCCTCGGGCTCGCCGTCGTCGTTCCTTGGTCTCGATCGAACTTTTGGGGGGGTTCCCCCGAGGCGATCCGAACCGAAACAGCACCAATGTGCACCCCTGATGCTCCACCACGCTCCTCCCGCGCTGAGCCTCAGCGGGGGGAGAAAAGCATAAGAAAAGGGCTCTAGCTTGGCCGGGCCGGAGGAGCTACGGGAGGAAGCGTCCGCTCACCCCGCCATCTTGGCCACGCCCCCCTGCGATCCCCTTCTATATGATTGGACTCTTCGATCAGTATTTCGGTCTCTCAAGCAGGGTCTCTGACATCTGCAGTCTGCGTAGGGTCTGTGACATCTAACTAACTAAACTACCTCAGTTATACTATTCCATGTTCATGTACCACCCCCAAATGTTTCAATATCGTGAAAACCCCTACGATTGGGCAAGACAAGGGGAAGAGGTCATCACATCATGCTAAATGTAATAATTTACTTTAGGTTCATTATTCAATGTTCCCGCCCCTTAATTTACTTTCCCAAGCTTTATTCCCACCCGTATTTCACATTATGATCAATACATTGTATATATTTTGTATATCTTCTCCTTCCTCTGTCCGGGTCGATGGGTTAAGTTCCCAAGAGATTCTTGCCAGCGCGACCTTGGCTGAGTTTCAACATTGTCATCATAGTTCCGGGCCGGTTTGAGTGTGCCTGCTCACAAGTCAAGTGGGGTAGGGATTTCAGTCACCCTCCGAGGCCCAAATATGAACTAATAATAAAGTCAGAAAAAGACATATTAAAATCCAAAAATTAATGAATTCACTGTATACAACTTATCACTACTCTAATCCCATTTACTTATATGTATCTTTCGCATTAGCAATTTAGTAGAACTTGTAAGGTTTAGTCTAAGCAAAGCATGCGCATTAAGATGTGAGTTTCAAGCGGCCATTTTAGAAGCTATTGCGCAGCTGCAAAGTTTTCCCTCCAAGCATAGAAAACGTCATACAACGTAGATGCAGTAGACGCATGCGCAGTAAGAATCCCAAGTTTTTGGCGGCCATTTTAATGACACTCGGGTTACTGGTTAGTAATACACATAGGCAAGCTTCCCCTAGATGCAGTATAATGTGTGTAATGCAATATTAGTAATTACAAATAGATTGATTACAGTGTTATACGTTATTTGAGAAGATTGCATCCAAGCAAGACTCTTTTATATGAGACCTTGCTCCATCACTAGCACCAACACAGACTCCCTTGCCCTATTATGTAAGCATGGCCATGTTGCAGCAGTGATTGTTTATGTGCAGGAAGCTGTCCCTTCCTGCACATAAACAATCAATAATAGCGATTTGCTACTTCTAATTGTGCTGCATTCTGCTCCACACATAGAAGGAGCAGATTGCCATTATCTAATGATTGTTTTTGTGCAGGAAGTGACATCTTCCTACACAAAAACAATCAGCAATGGCATTTTCCTCTTTCTGCATTCTGCAGCACACATAGAAAAAGCAAAAACGAGGAGAAATAAAATGATTACTTCTTGGTACACCAATCTAACGCCTGCTTTTGCATGGGGTTCATTTTTGGCAATGCCTCTGATTTACATAGTCTTGAAAATCTGGTGCAGCGTCAAAAAGCGATGGGTGTTGCGGTAGAATGCCCACAGCAACACCCATTGCATGCCCCTTTGATGCAGAAAACTGCGTGAAAGGGTACCATATTTACAAAGTGGCATTAAGCCTTAATGTCACTTTGTAAATATGGTGCACGGCATTGCGCCACTGCAACGTCAGGAAAAGTGACATTCAAGTGGCACAATTGCCTTGTGACTATTCCCCTTATTTCCTCATTGATGGGTAGGATACCAGTTACACAAGGGTATGGATTGTAAATCACATTATATTTCTCTTTTAGTTGACTGGATTTCTGCATTGTTCTCACTACCACTGTGTGCCTACTCTGAGTGGATGGGTCCTGTCATATTAGTCAGATTACAAACACTGGTGTTCAAACCATTTCATCAGGACCCAAATTGGTTATCTGCAGGGTGTCACACATCGTTTTAATCAGATCCTTGCTCTTGTATGTGTAAGTGCCTCCTCTGGCTGTTGCGATGTTGGTCCTGGCAGCCAACATACTGCCACAAAGTGATGGTACCCTGATGATACATTGACTCTCATATGCCAACGACACCTATATCATGCGTGACCATATCCAATGGACTCTATGGGGGAAGTGTAGCCTTAGACTTCCAAAGCAGTAGTATCGTAAACAAACATTCTTATAAGTTTTCTTTGTGATGCAGTAAATGCATTTTCTTTTGCCAATCACATTTAAATAGTGCAGTGACGATACATGACAATATGACACATTATATACATTAGTCGGAATTGCAATTAACTTTCATAGAAGCATACAGGGTAGAATGCTAAGTATCTGTCTCTTACATCTAGCATCGCCTAGACGTGACTAAACACATGAAGAAGGCTGACTAAATAGACACTTCGCTTCCACTGTGTAAGTGAAATGTCATTTGGGGAATTAATGAGTGCTATACAACCCACATATTCCAACTTGCTGTATTGCTTTTGCAGAATCAGAAGATATTTCGTTCCTGAATGAATTGAGTGGATAGTTAACTGCTGAACTGACCATTTGTTTTGGTATGTAGCTCTTCTCTCTCGTCTCTTTTACATATATCTCTTGTCTAGTTTGGATATCTTATTCAAAGAGATATTGTTGTCTTACAGCCATACATTTTGATGCAAGCTATTATAGATGGTATACCCCCAGCTGTGCTGAAAACCTTACAACTGAGTCCTTTGGTAGGCTCACAAACGTGTTTTAAAGAAACCATCCTCCCTCCGCTGAGCACCCTTTTCCTCATGTGTCAGTCTAAATTTGAACCTAGTCTGTTTTATTACAGTTACTTACTCATGGTTTACTGTGGTTTCCCCACGCAACCAAATTTGTCACATCTACAGATGTAGGTCTTTGCATTCGAATCCTCTGGTATATTTATTTGTTTTACTGGTGATCCAGTTAGCAGTGGCAGCACAATGAATAGTGAATTATGGATACAGGGTTTGAACCTAGTGTGTTTCGTTACAGCTATTTGCTCACAGGTTGCTGAAGTTTCCTACGCAACTAAGACTCATACATCTATGGTTGTGGGTCCCTGAGCCCCAATCCTCTGGTATGTTAATTTGTTAGCAATGACATTACTATCTATAGCACATCACATAAATCTGATACATGGTTTGAACCTAGTTTGTTTCATTTAAGTTTGCTGAAGTTATTCCACACAACTAAGACTGACACCTATGGTTGAGGGTCTTGGTACCCCAATCCTCTGGTATGTTACTCTGCTTTCCATGTGTCCCATTTCGCAATAACACTACCATGTAAATCAAAGAAAATGATACATGGTTCTTTTTCACTTCCAGGTGTCTCATGATCTTATTTTTGTCCTGATGATGACCCTGTTCTAAGTATTTGTGACAAGTGGTCGAAATGTCGACAATAACAGAAAAAGGGAGCAGTGGCCGCATTTCCGCTCAGCGGTTCTTCTACACTTTCTGCCTATCTCCAACTTTTGCCGCAAGCGTACGAGGACCGCTGAGCGGAACTGCGGCCACTGCTCCCGTCTTCTTTTTTAAGCCATGACACCGATGAACCTATCCATATCCTTAAATGCTAATCGTAAGCATTTGCTTTCAGATCCCTCTCTCAAGGCTTTCAATACATTAGCCCAGCGCCTGTCATATGATTAATGATGTGGACAAAGCCAAGCAAGTCTATGCAATTAATAAGTTGTTTATTCACGCAATTCAACTACATATTGCTTTTATACAATTCCAGGTTTTTAGTATCTAGGAGTCTTGGATCTTTTGACACATCTTGTCCTAATGATGGTCTTGTAGATTAATCTCACCAGAGACCGAAACGTTGACACTCTAACCGTTTTTTTTCCTTTAGTTTCTGTTAAATATCAAATCCAGGAGATTTTATTGCTATGTTTCGGCCAATCCCTACTCTGTTGATGTGTGGTAATGGGTTCTTGAGCACTGATGACTAGTGAAATATCAATGTTTGTAACCTTTTTTTTCTGTTACCATTGCATTTGAAGTACATTTTACCTTTAAGCCCTTGTGTAATTATTATGTTTCAAATACACTATAATTGTTTTAAATAATACACCCGGTTGTATGGATTTATTCTTTTTTCTTATGCAAGTTAACCACTGTGCCTTTCATTCACTGTGGATGTCATTAAGAGACATCTAGCAAGTACTTACTAAATTTAGTTGAAGACAATGTTAAATATATCACTTGTTGGCAACATTACCCGACCTCTATTTACCCAAGCCCTCAAGGGTATACTGGGTTGCATATTTTGTTATATATAAAGTTTACATTTTCTTGCGTTAGTCATTTGGTGCCTGCAGCCTGTCTCTGGTCACCTGACTGGGTGTAGTTGGCAGTGGGCTTTGTGTATTCCTTCTAGACACACACACACAATGAAAGCTTAGGTGTGTCTGTATGGGCCATCACAGGCAGGATGGAAGGGAAGATCTGGACCCAGCCTCACGTACACCTGAATAGGTTGTGTCCTGTCTTCACACAAAGGGCTGCATACCCCCTGTAGTTAGCCTGAAGCCATGTCATGGAAGGCAGGACCCCAGTGTCATTCAAAGGCATGTGTCGCCTAGTAGACCCACCTGCGTGAAGTCGTAGTCCCAATCCACAGGAACGACGAGAATACCCCCCACACTCTTGAGGCCAGTCCACGGAAGCGTGAACCTGTTTACACTCTAGCAGCAGACTGACCCTGAGAGATGTGGGGACAAGGTTTGGAAGAGCTCACTTGAATCCCCCAGCAGGCGTTTCCTAATAAGCACAGCAGAAACAACCTGCAGCAAAGACAATAAAGACAATAAGAGTAATTACTCTCTGCTCTCTCATAGGGTTGTAAAACTATCAAACTGTCTAAGTTAAGGTGAACTAAACTCTACCCCGTTTCCCTCTTACCCGCTGGACATCTCGTTAAGCTGGAAACAGCGACTCAGCTGGGACTTGGAGGAAGCAGCAAGGCAGGGGAGGAAAATCCGCCAGGCAATGAACAGGAGATCGGGGCCACTGTTGGAAACTGTTAGACCCGGCCTCGTAGCATGGCTCTTCCTGTCCTCGCACTACCTAACCTGGTACCAGGGATCCCAAGCACACGGCCCAGCCGATCCTTCCCACCAGAACACACACACGCAGCCCGGGCCTCCCCATCCATGGCCTCTCTCCTTTCGGCCACCCCGGGCACGCGTGCCCACTTCGTGCACCAAGATGGCCGCCCGGCCCCAGCACAACCCGGGCCTAGAGGCGCCACTCCGGCTGGAGGACATCACGCTTCCAGGGGATGAGAGAGGGAGGAGCAGTTTCTATCGCACCGCTGAACTCCCCTGGGACGATGGGTTTCGATCGGCCCCCCGGCCTCCCTAAGGGCTGGCTCCACGCCTGCTGGGTGTCTGGGACTCCTCCCGACCCGGCCCTGAAAGGATCAAAAGACAATAGCAGGAAACCTCGACAAGCGACCCCCAGGTGACAAGACCCCTGCCTGCACAGACTCCGGACATCAAAGAGGGGTTGACCTATAACAAGGGGTGCTCTGGGACTGTCCGGCAGATTCGCCTTGGAACATCTGAGCCCTGCTGAGTGACTCGCGGCTCCCCGAAGAACGTAAGACCTCCGAACTTGTGCTTGAGCCCTGCTGAGTGACTCGCGGCTCCCTGAAGATCGTAAGACCTCCGAACTTGTGCTTGAGCCCTGCTGAGTGACTCGCGGCTCCCCGAAGAACGTAAGACCTCCGAACTTGTGCTTGAGCCCTGCTGAGTGACTCGCGGCTCCCTGAAGATCGTAAGACCTCCGAACTTGTGCTTGAGCCTGCTGAGTGACTCGCGGCTCCCCCTGACTCTCTTTCGTCCCGCCGGACCCCACGACGACAAGCGTATCCCCCAGCTCGAGGATTGTGAGCTGTGCGCCGGGTACGCTCCTGCATTTGATCCGTTCCCCCCCCAAAGACTGTCCCGCTACCTCCTACCCCCGCCAAGACTCTGTGAGCCCACGCTCTACTTGTAAATATCTGCCTTGCTGATCATAAAGATCCTGCCACTTCGATTTGATAAAGCTTGAATCCTAAGAACCCTCGGTGTGGTGTCTCTTTGTCGTGTGGTGCCCAGTGTACGACCCTAGGTACGAGATTCCTCCCCTGCGGAATCTCCCGCCAGTGCCCGGCTACGATACCTTGAGGGTGGGTCTCAGGACAGTCAGGGCCCCCTCCGGGCTCCTCTGAGGTCGCCTTCTAACATTGGTGGCAAGCGACGGGATTCGGGCCCATAACCTAGAGATCGTACCGTGAACGACTGACACACTACCGACAAAGATAGCAGAAGAAAGCGCCATGAGCCCCGCAGAAACCAACACCAACAGGGTGTTCCAGGTGGAACAACTAGAAGAATACACGCACAAAGAACTGAAGCAATTCTGCAAAGAACTTAAAATCGCTACCACCGGTCTCAACACCAAAGAAGATTTGCAGAAAGCACTGAAAGCTTGGGTGGATGCCGGGGCCTCCCGCCCAGAAGGCATGGGGGAGTGACACGACGAAGCAGAACCCACCCAAGGCGAAAGCAGCAGCAATCAGGTGTGAGGCTTCGTGCCAGACGGGGGCCTTTCCCCGGAAGAGCTCGCAGACAGAGAGAGAAGTCGCAATCACGAACTCGAGTTAGCCAAACTCAAAATCGAAGGCGAATTGAAATTAGCGGAAAAAAAGCTAGCAGTAGAACAAATGCGCGTACAAGGCGAATTGGAGGAGAAGAAGCTCCAACGGGAGCACGAAGGAAGGAAGCTCCAAATAGAGCACGAACGCAGCTTGAAGGAGATCGAGCTCAAAGCCAGAAACGAGGAAGGGAGGCCCCCGGGGAACCGAGAGGCGACCTCCCCGGCGGAACAGAAGGTCCACATCCCCAAGGACGTGGTCAAAGAATATTATAAAAATGATGACATTCAACAATGGTTCAAGGCCTACGAGGTCGCCATGACCTCTCATCGGGTCCCGCAGAAGGACTGGGGGGCAGGGCTGTGGGGACGGTTTCTGAGCGAAGGAAGGGACACCCTGCTCGACCTACCCCTCTCCCAGCAGACCTCCTACAGCCACATGAAAGAGGCTCTCCTCACTAGGTACGGCCTCACCCCAGAGATGTACCGTCAGCGATTCCGGGACTGCAGGAAGATCCCGGGCACCACCTGGGTGGAGTATGTAAACTTTTTCAGTCGGGCCTTTGATGGGTGGATCAAGGGCAGCAAGGTCACCACCCTCGAGGAACTCACCGACCTCATGTTGTGGGAACACCTGGCGGCGAACTGCTTTGTGGAACTACGCCAGCATCTGCTCGACAGCAAACTCACCGATCCCCGGAAGCTGGCTGTGGAAGCAGACCGCTGGACCAACACCCGGGTCCCCCGGAGCAGTGTAGGAGAATACCCCCGAGCCAGTCAGGGACCACCCCGCCAGAGAGGGGGAGGGAACCAGGGAGGGCAGAGAGAGTCCCAGTCGAGTCCCCCGAAGGCCCAACCTCCACCTTTCCCGGCGCCCCCCCCACCAGTCACCGGACCCCCCGGGAGACGGGGGCACCGGGTAACCATCACTTGTTTCCGTTGTCAAAGGCCCGGGCACTACGCCAATGACCCGGAGTGCCCCATGGCCCCCCAGGTCCCCCCTGCTGCAAACCCTGCTAGACAGATAGCCAACGTAGCCCTGGGGGAGGAGGTTGAGGACACCGGGGAGTGGGAACCCGCAGCTATGGCCCTAGTGTCCCTGGGAGACAGAGAGATGGTCCCTGGTAGCCTCCTGCCCTCCAACACGAAGAAGTACGGGCAGCTCGTCAAGATCAATGGCCACCAAATAGAAGCCCTGCGAGACACCGGGGCCAGCATCACCGGTGTCCTCAGGCACTTAGTCCCCGAGGAGCAGATCCTACCCAACGTCTTTTGCCCCGTAATTTCCGCAGATAATAGAGAGAGTATGTGTCAGGTAGCCCTGGTGCCGTTTGAGTGGGGAGGGGTGATAGGTAAACTGAGGGTTGCCGTAAGAACCTCCCAGCCGGTCGACTGCCTCTTAGGGAACGACCTGGAGAGTTCTCCCTGGAAGTACGTCGAGAGCAAGGCCCACCTAGAGATGATGGGACTCCCCGAGTGGGTGTGCGCCACCACCCGATCTATGTCCGCCCGACTCACCCCCCTGGGGGAAGTCGAGGACCCCCCGACCGAGGGAGTCAGAGCAGTCCCCGCCGAGGGTCCTCCCGTCCCCCCATCGGGAGGGTCAGTCGCCACCGACGAACCCTCACCGTCCGACACCACCCCGGTCCCCGAGTTAGGCGATCTGGCTGAATTGGCCCCGTGGCGCCACGAGGGTGGGCCCACCCGGGAGGAGTTCTGCCGGGAGCAAGCCACCTGTCCTTCCCTGGTCGGACAACGGCACCAGGCCGAGCGCCAAGCCGCAGGCGACCAGACCGGAACACACCGAGTTTATTGGGAGAATAACCTCTTGTACAGTGAGCAGAAGTCGGTGGAGCTAGGATCCGGCCGGGTGCTGGTGGTACCCCTACGCTTCCGAGACTTCCTCCTGGGCTTGGCCCACGACGTCCCCCTCGCCGGCCACCTGGGTCAAGACAAAACCTACAGCCGTCTCGTGACTCACTTTTACTGGCCTAGGATGAGAGTAGCTGTAGAAGCCCACTGCAAGACCTGTCCCACGTGCCAGGCTAGTGGGAAGAGTGGGGGGAAGCGCAAGGCTCCCCTCCAACCCTTCCCGGTCGTCAGTACCCCATTCGAAAGAGTCGGAATCGACATCGTGGGGCCCCTGGATCCCCCCACCTCCCAAGGTCACCGTTTCATTCTGGTCCTAGTGGATCACGCCACCCGATACCCTGAGGCGATCCCCCTACGCACCGTCACGGCTCCCGTGGTGGGCCGAGCCCTGATGGGGATCTTTTCCCGGGTGGGTTTTCCCCGCGAGGTCGTGAGCGATCGCGGCACTAATTTTATCTCAAAATACATGACGTCCCTGTGGCAACAATGTGGGGTGTCCTGTAAGTTCACCACCCCGTACCATCCCCAAGGGAACGGCCTAGTAGAAAGGTTTAACCGGACTCTGAAGGGGATGATCAACGGCCTAGAAGAACCCCTCCGGCGTAAGTGGGACGTCCTGCTCCCCTGCCTCCTGTTCGCTTACCGGGAAGTCCCACAGAAGTCCTTGGGGTTCAGCCCGTTTGAATTACTATATGGGCACCCCGTCCGAGGTCCCCTCAGTTTGGTTAAGGAAGGGTGGGAGGCAGCACCCCAGACTCCCCCACGAGATGTGTTCCAATACGTTCTGGCCCTCCGGAACCAGACCAGGAAGTTCCGAAAGCTGGCCGAGGCCAACCTGGAGGCAAGCCAAGAAGAAATGAAGCGCTGGTACGACCAGAATGCCACTCTGGTCGAGTTCCAGCCGGGCCAGCAGGTATGGGTCATGGCCCCCGTGAAGCCTGGCGCCCTCCAGGACAAGTGGACCGGGCCCTTCAAAGTGATTGAGCGGAAGAGTCCAGTCACGTACTTGGTGGACGTCCAGTCGCCCCGGGATCCCCTGCGGGTCCTACACGTGAACCGCCTCAAGCCTCACTTCGTACGGACAGAACTGAGCCTCCTGCTGGCCACCGATGACGGGGCCGAAGATGAGTCCGATCCCCTCCCGGACCTCCTGTGTGTCAAGGAGAAGGATGGCTCTGTAGAGGGAGTGAACCTCTCCCCATCCCTCACTGACCAGCAACAAGCGGACTGTCGCCAGCTCCTAGGACAATTCTCCGACCTCTTCTCCCTGATCCCCCGAATCACCGACTGGTGTGTCCATGACGTGGACACCGGGGACAGCCCGCCAGTAAGACACCGAGCCTACCGAGTCCCTGACCGAGTCCGGTCCTGCATTCAAGCTGAAGTCTCGAAGATGTTGACCCTGGGGGTGATCGAGCCATCCGATAGTCCCTGGGCCAGTCCCGTGGTCCTAGTTCCGAAGGCAGCGGCCCCCGGTGTCGCCCCCAAGCTCCGATTCTGCGTGGACTACCGGGGGCTCAATGACGTCACCCGGGCCGATGCCCACCCCATCCCCCGAGCCGACGAGCTCATTGACCGACTCGGGGCGGCCCGGTTCCTCAGCACATTCGACCTCACCTGCGGATACTGGCAGATTGCGCTCACAGAGGAAGCCAAGGAGCGGTCCGCCTTCTCCACCCCGGATGGGCATTATCGACACACTACCGACAAAGATAGCAGAAGAAAGCGCCATGAGCCCCGCAGAAACCAACACCAACAGGGTGTTCCAGGTGGAACAACTAGAAGAATACACGCACAAAGAACTGAAGCAATTCTGCAAAGAACTTAAAATCGCTACCACCGGTCTCAACACCAAAGAAGATTTGCAGAAAGCACTGAAAGCTTGGGTGGATGCCGGGGCCTCCCGCCCAGAAGGCATGGGGGAGTGACACGACGAAGCAGAACCCACCCAAGGCGAAAGCAGCAGCAATCAGGTGTGAGGCTTCGTGCCAGACGGGGGCCTTTCCCCGGAAGAGCTCGCAGACAGAGAGAGAAGTCGCAATCACGAACTCGAGTTAGCCAAACTCAAAATCGAAGGCGAATTGAAATTAGCGGAAAAAAAGCTAGCAGTAGAACAAATGCGCGTACAAGGCGAATTGGAGGAGAAGAAGCTCCAACGGGAGCACGAAGGAAGGAAGCTCCAAATAGAGCACGAACGCAGCTTGAAGGAGATCGAGCTCAAAGCCAGAAACGAGGAAGGGAGGCCCCCGGGGAACCGAGAGGCGACCTCCCCGGCGGAACAGAAGGTCCACATCCCCAAGGACGTGGTCAAAGAATATTATAAAAATGATGACATTCAACAATGGTTCAAGGCCTACGAGGTCGCCATGACCTCTCATCGGGTCCCGCAGAAGGACTGGGGGGCAGGGCTGTGGGGACGGTTTCTGAGCGAAGGAAGGGACACCCTGCTCGACCTACCCCTCTCCCTGCAGACCTCCTACAGCCACATGAAAGAGGCTCTCCTCACTAGGTACGGCCTCACCCCAGAGATGTACCGTCAGCGATTCCGGGACTGCAGGAAGATCCCAGGCACCACCTGGGTGGAGTATGTAAACTTTTTCAGTCGGGCCTTTGATGGGTGGATCAAGGGCAGCAAGGTCACCACCCTCGAGGAACTCACCGACCTCATGTTGTGGGAACACCTGGCGGCGAACTGCTTTGTGGCCAGCAGGTATGGGTCATGGCCCCCGTGAAGCCTGGCGCCCTCCAGGACAAGTGGACCGGGCCCTTCAAAGTGATTGAGCGGAAGAGTCCAGTCACGTACTTGGTGGACGTCCAGTCGCCCCGGGATCCCCTGCGGGTCCTACACGTGAACCGCCTCAAGCCTCACTTCGTACGGACAGAACTGAGCCTCCTGCTGGCCACCGATGACGGGGCCGAAGATGAGTCCGATCCCCTCCCGGACCTCCTGTGTGTCAAGGAGAAGGATGGCTCTGTAGAGGGAGTGAACCTCTCCCCATCCCTCACTGACCAGCAACAAGCGGACTGTCGCCAGCTCCTAGGACAATTCTCCGACCTCTTCTCCCTGATCCCCCGAGTCACCGACTGGTGTGTCCATGACGTGGACACCGGGGACAGCCCGCCAGTAAGACACCGAGCCTACCGAGTCCCTGACCGAGTCCGGTCCTGCATTCAAGCTGAAGTCTCGAAGATGTTGACCCTGGGGGTGATCGAGCCATCCGATAGTCCCTGGGCCAGTCCCGTGGTCCTAGTTCCGAAGGCAGCGGCCCCCGGTGTCGCCCCCAAGCTCCGATTCTGCGTGGACTACCGGGGGCTCAATGACGTCACCCGGGCCGATGCCCACCCCATCCCCCGAGCCGACGAGCTCATTGACCGTCTCGGGGCGGCCCGGTTCCTCAGCACATTCGACCTCACCTGCGGATACTGGCAGATTGCGCTCACAGAGGAAGCCAAGGAGCGGTCCGCCTTCTCCACCCCGGATGGGCATTATCGCTTCCGCGTAATGCCCTTCGGAATGAAAAATGCCCCGGCCACCTTCCAGCGACTGGTGAATAGGGTCCTGGCCGGGATGGAACAGTTCAGTGCGGCCTATCTAGACGACATCGCTGTTTTCAGTTCCGGATGGAGTGAGCACCTCCAGCACCTCCGGAGAGTGCTAACCGCCCTGCGACAGGCAGGCCTCACAGTAAAAGCCAGCAAGTGCCAGATTGGGCAAGGATCAGTAGTCTACCTGGGGCACCAGGTCGGGAGCGGTCAGGTCGCCCCTCTACAGCCAAAGATCGACGCCATCCTAGCCTGGGAACCACCCACCACCCAAACGGAGGTCCGAGCCTTCCTGGGCCTCACTGGCTACTACCGAAGGTTCATCCGGGGGTATGGCAGCCTGGTTGGCCCCCTCACCGAACTCACATCAAAAAAACAGCCCAAGAGGGTGCAGTGGATGACTGCCTGCCAGGAAGCGTTCGATGCCCTAAAGAAGGCCATGTGCACGGCCCCCGTCCTCCAGGCTCCCGACTACTCCAAGGAGTTTGTAGTCCAGACCGATGCCTCCGAGCATGGCATTGGAGCCGTCCTGTCCCAGGTGAATGACCAAGGTCTAGACCAGCCCATCGCCTTCCTCAGCCGGCGGCTGTTGCCCAGAGAACAGAGGTGGAGCACCATTGAGCGCGAAGCATTTGCCCTAGTCTGGGCCCTCAAAAAGCTGCGCCCTTACCTGTTTGGCACCGATTTCAAAGTACAAACCGACCATTGGCCCTTGCGATGGCTCATGCAGATGCGAGGAGAAAACCCCAAGCTACTGCGGTGGTCAATCTCCCTCCAGGGGATGGATTTCACCGTAGAACATCGCCCTGGTACGGACCACGCCAACGCTGACGGCCTCTCCCGGTTCTTCCGCCTCAGCGAAGAGAACCCCCCAAGATGATGGGTAGTTCTCTCCGGCTTTCAGCTGGGGGGGACGCGTGTTAGACCCGGCCTCGTAGCACGGCTCTTCCTGTCCTCGCACTACCTAACCTGGTACCAGGGATCCCAAGCACACGGCCCAGCCAATCCTTCCCACCAGAACACACACACGCAGCCCGGGCCTCCCCGTCCATGGCCTCTCTCCTTTCGGCCACCCCGGGCACGCGTGCCCACTTCGTGCACCAAGATGGCCGCCCGGCCCCAGCACAACCCGGGCCTAGAGGCGCCACTCCGGCTGGAGGACATCACGCTTCCAGGGGATGAGAGAGGGAGGAGCAGTTTCTATCGCACCTCTGAACTCCCCTGGGACGATGGGTTTCGATCGGCCCCCCGGCCTCCCTGAGGGCTGGCTCCACACCTGCTGGGTGTCTGGGACTCCTCCCGACCCGGCCCTGAAAGGATCAAAAGACAATAGCAGGAAACCTCGACAAGCGACCCCCAGGTGACAAGAACCCTGCCTGCACAGACTCCGGACATCAAAGAGGGGTCGACCTATAACAAGGGGTGCTCTGGGACTGTCCGGCAGATTCGCCTTGGAACATCTGAGCCCTGCTGAGTGACTCGCGGCTCCCCGAAGAACGTAAGACCTCCGAACTTGTGCTTGAGCCCTGCTGAGTGACTCGCGGCTCCCTGAAGATCGTAAGACCTCCGAACTTGTGCTTGAGCCCTGCTGAGTGACTCGCGGCTCCCCGAAGAACGTAAGACCTCCGAACTTGTGCTTGATCCCTGCTGAGTGACTCGCGGCTCCCTGAAGATCGTAAGACCTCCGAACTTGTGCTTGAGCCTGCTGAGTGACTCGCGGCTCCCCCTGACTCTCTTTGGTCCCGCCGGACCCCACGACGACAAGCGTATCCCCCAGCTCGAGGATTGTGAGCTGTGCACCAGGTACGCTCCTGCATTTGATCCGTTCCCCCCCCAAAGACTGTCCCGCTACCTCCTACCCCCGCCAAGACTCTGTGTGCCCACGCTCTGCTTGTAAATATCTGCCTTGCTGATCATAAAGATCCTGCTACTTCGATTTGATAAAGCTTGAATCCTAAGAACCCTCGGTGTGGTGTCTCTTTGTCGTGTGGTGCCAAGTGTACGACCCTAGGTACGAGATTCCTTCCCTGCGGAATCTCCCGCCAGTGCCCGGCTACGATACCTTGAGGGTGGGTCTCAGGACAGTCAGGGCCCCCTTCGGGCTCCTCTGAGGTCGCCTTCTAACAGAAACTAAAAAGGAGGAATACTACACGGGGTAAATTCAGACTTGGAGGCTCAAATAAGACTCTACAAAAGAGTTTAAATGAAAAGAAGAGGAGGATTTCTTTAGGTTTCAGAAACACTGTGAGTCAATTTCGAAAGAAACAAAATGTGACCAACAGGCCTATGTACAAGCACCAAACAAGTGCCAAGAAATTACTTGAGGATCCTCAAAGGAATTTCCTAAACGCGCACCAAGCGCGTGTAAAAATAAATACAATCCCCTTCAGCAGATTACAAGGCGCGGTGAGCTTGAATACAGGAAACAATGTATCCGACTGACTCTGCTGACGCCTAAGGCTCTGGGAATGCAACCGCTCTAACCGAGCGTAAAGGAATGAGGAATGCAACAATGTTGCAAGTTCACCGCGGTCGCGTTGCTCAGTACAACACACACGACTGCATCCAATTGGAGACGGGGAGAATCAGGGATTAGATACATATATCAGGTTCTGAGAGGGGCATGGAAAAAGGAAAGGTTGGAGGAGAACAGCAAAGGGGCCTGGACAAAGGAAAGGTTGCAGGAGAACAGCAAAGGGGCCTGGACAAAGGAAAGGTTGCAGGAGAACAGCAAAGCGGGCTCCCTAGGACAACAGGAACACAGCGAGGAGGGGCGTGGACTGAGGACTCTCCGAATCTGAAAGCCAAGCACCGGTTTGCTACTGAGGAGAGCTATTTAAGGGAGAAACTCAGTGGACACTCCCTCCACCACTTGCACTAAGGGAGTGTCTAAAAAGTACAGGTTGTTATAGCTTGCACTAAGGGAGCTTCTAAAAAGTACAGGTTGCTATTCGCTTCTTTCCCTGAATCCCCGCAAGGACACAAGAGGCTTGTCGTGTAACAGTTCTCCCACCCAAAGGCCGCTGCACAGGGCGAGGTTTGTCAGGATGTAGTGCATGAAATCTACGAACCAGAACAGGAGCATGCACGTTTTCTGCCGGTTCCCATGACCGATCCTCAGGAGCAAAACCTACCCAATCTACCAGGTATTGTAGTTTTCCCTGATATCTACGAGAATCCAAGATTTTCTTGATTTCATATTCTAGCTCGTCCCCAACTATTATAGGAGGAGGAGGAGGGACCTCAGGTGTCATAGGGATTCGATGTTCTTTCAACAGGGACACATGGAATACTGGATGTATTTGCATTTCCTCAGGTAGCTCTAGTTTCATGGATACGGGAGTGATTGTCTTGATGATTTTATAAGTTCCTATGTAACGGGGTTGCAGTTTACGTGGACCTGGCAATTTGAGATTCCTGATAGATAGCCACACCTGATCACCAACTTTATATTCCGGGGCTGGTCTTCTATTCTTATCTGCCTGTCTCTTCATAGTCTCTTGAGTTTTATTTAACTCCCTTGAGGCAGCCTTCCAAGTCTCTAAAATGGTAGCATGATGCTGTTGTACTGCAGGTATGCTTTCTAGGTGCAGAGGTACTGGTAAGGGCATGAACCTAGGATTGCGGGCATGAGCAAAATAGAAGGGGGAAACCCCAGTTGCGGAATGTATGGAATTGTTATAAGCAAATTCCGCTAACGGGAGGGCATGCACCCAATTCGAGGTGACTGTTGACAGTAAACATCTCAGATATTGTTCCAGCGTCTGATTCGTTCTCTCAGTCTGGCCATCAGTTTGGGGATGATAAGCTGTGGACAATCTATGATCTATTCCTAATGCTGTACATAAGCCTTGCCAGAACCTAGAAACAAACTGAACACCTCTGTCCGTGATAATAACAGAGGGTACTCCATGCAATCTGATGATTTGCTCTATGAATACTTGTGCCAAGTCCTTCGCAGTAGGCAGCTTTTTTAAAGGAATGAAATGTGCCATTTTAGTGAATAAATCCACCACCACCAATATGGTATTGTACCCCTGTACTGAGGGCAAATCAGTGATAAAATCCATACTAACAGTATGCCAAGGAATAGAAGGTATGGAAATGGGACGAAGCAACCCTGCCGGAACGGAATGCGAGGTTTTCTGTCTAGCACATACCTGACATTTGGCTACATAAGACAATACAGCTTTGCTCATTCCTTTCCACCAAAACCATCTTTGACATAACTGAACAGTCTTGTCAACCCCCGGATGAGCCGTTAAGGACGAGTCATGACACCACTTGATTATTTGTTGTTGTAGAGTGGCAAGAGGGATTTATATCCTCTCTTGGTGTAGGTATAATCCATCCTTGATGGTTCGTTGCTGATCAGTGGTCCACTCTAGCGGAGAGATCTCTCCATAGGCTTCCATAAGCTGCTCCATAAATGTTGCAGGGGGTTGGTCTGGAGCAGTAACTCCTATTATTTTATCGTAAGGAATGAGTGGAGTGGGCTCATGAATATGTATTCGATGCTCTGCATCTAATCGAGACAACGCATCAGCTTTTCCCTGTTGTGCCCCTGGCCGATAGGTTATTATGAAATCGTATTCACTAAAAAATAACACCCATCTCAGTTGTCTAGGGGTTAAAGCTTTGGCAGATCTGAAAAATTGTAGATTGCGATGGTCTGTGTAGATGGTAATCGTATGCGGGGACCCCATTAAATAATGCCTCCACTCCTGAAAGGCAAGTTTTATGGCCAGGAGTTCCCTTTCCCCTATAGTATAGTCGGCAGGGAGGAGTTTCTTTGAGAAATACGCTCCAGGATGTAGGCACCCAGTGGTGGTGTTCCGTTGCGATAACACTCCTCCTACCCCGTATTGTGAAGCGTCGGCTTCCACGTAATAGGGTTGGGAGTTATCTGCATGACCCATGATCGGTGCTGTTGTGAATCTTTTCTTCAGTTGCACAAACGCATTTTCTGCTTCCTCTGACCACTTAAATTGACTACCCTTACGCAATAACTTAGTAATGGGTGTGAGGACCTCAGAAAAATTATCGATGAAGCGTTGATAGAAATTCGCAAACCCAATGAACGATTGCACCTCCTTCACTGAAGTGGGACTAGGCCATTGGACTAATGCTTCGATCTTTTTTGGGTTCATAAGAATTCCTTCGGCCGAAATGATGAATCCCAAAAATTCCACCTTTTCTGTATGAAACGAGCTTTTGTCTAATTTTGCAAACAGATGGTTGTCCAGTAGTTTTTTCAAAATCATTTTTACATGACCGACATGTTCGTTCTCATTTTCGGAAAATATCAAAATATCGTCAATGTAAACAATGACGAAGAGGTCAAGATATTCACGTAGGATGTCATTGATGAAATACTGAAATGCGGCAGGGGCATTGCATAGCCCGAAGGGCATGACACAGTATTCATATAGGCCAAACTTAGTACGAAAAGCGGTTTTCCATTCGTCACCCTGTTTTACCCTTATCAAATGATAAGCACCCCGCAAATCCAATTTGGTGAATATCTTAGCCTCTCTCACTTGATCCAGAAGTACTGAAATGAGCGGTAATGGGTACTTGTTCTTGATGGTTGCCTTATTCAAGGCACGGTAGTCTAAACAGGCGCGTAGACCCCCTTCGCGTTTTGGAATGAAGAAGAGGGGAGAGGATACAGGGGAAGTAGAGTGTCGTATGAACCCCTTGTCCAACATTTCTGCCAGATATTGTTGTAAGTACTCTGTTTCCGGTTCCGTGAGAGCATAGACCCTACTCACGGGCAATTCGACCCCAGGGATCAGATCTATTCTACAGTCATAACTTCGATGCGGTGGTAAGGCCGTGGCCTTCTCCACATCGAATACTTCTGCGAAGTCACGATACATAGGCGGAAGCGCTGACTCCATCGTCTCCATAGCACAACATAGAGGCGTCTCCCAATCATGGGCTTCGTTGTAACAATGTAGCATACAATATGCGGATTTAAGGGTGATCTTGCGAGAAACCCAGTCAATATAGGGGTTATGTGTCTGTAGCCATGGCACCCCTAGGATGGCCCCAAAATTTGGTGTGTCTATCAAATCAAACTCCACTTGTTCTGAATGTCCATTGCTGCACACCATAGTCAATTTAGGAGTATGATAGGTGACCAAACCAGATGATAATTCCTTCCCATCCACGGCTCTAATGGGTTCTGGTTGGGTTTCTGCAAAAAAGGTATACGCAGGGTTTGAGCCAATTGTATATCTAGGAAATTGCCAGTCGCCCCGGAATCTAAAAGAAGGGATAGCGTCTTGCGACTTTGAAGGGACACAACAAGAGTGACTGATAATGTAAAATGGCGTGCCACCGGGGTGTGTATACTAGCCACCACTCCAGAGACCTTCCGATTTATATCACTCGAAGAACCGGTCTCGTCTTTCTTCAAGTGCTGTAGTTTTCCGAAGGTGCACCATGTTCTTGACACAGAGCTGCGGTCTTAGGAATCGTTCCTGTTTTACTAGGACAACCTCTCGCATAATGTCCCCCTTTCCCGCAATAAAGACATAAATTCTGTTTCCTACGTCTGTCTTTTTCTTCGATGGTTAAAGGACTTCTCACCCCTCCAATTTGCATCGGTTCACTAGTGGCTTTGGTTTCTTTATTTTCTCTTTTATCTCCTCGCACTATAAACAGTCGTGCTAGGTTCCCACGTGATTTCTCCCCTTTTCTTTCCGTTAAACGGTGATTAAGCTTCACCACTAAGTCGATAAAGGAAGAGCAATCCTCTGGAGGGTCCACTATATGAGACAAAAGATCTTTCAAGTCATCATTTAAACCTCTATAAAAGTGAGAGGTCCGTTTCTCTTCTGGCCATTGCGTTTCTACCATTAATCTATTGAATTCTGTCACATAGGTCAATAAATCCTTACTCCCTTGTTTCAAGCTTAATAATTCGCTATCACTAGCTTGTACATAGGTATGCTTCGCGAACAGACCTTTCAATTTATCCTTAAACAGCGTGAAATTATACAATAGGGGATCATTGTTTTCCACTAAAGGAACCGCCCAATTAGTAGCATTACCCCCTAAATAGGACACTACAAACGCAACTTTGGCCGCGTCATCGGGAAAGGCATTAGCCTTACAAAGAAAATGTAACTGACATTGATTAAGAAAAACATTAAATTTAGCGCTGTCCCCATAAAACCTTTCTGGGACAGCTAAAGGAACGGGGATAGGGGTGTGCACATCTACCTGTATGGCTTGAGGATTGGAAGTACTAGCAGTCACCTGCTCACCCAACGGAGAAGGAACTAGAAAACGAGCAGGCTGTATATATGTTCTTTTACTCTTCTGTGGTGTTTCAGACACCGTGCTCCTCTCTACTTGGTGTTGTCTTTCTAACTCTAGGTGTAGTTGTTGATTTTCTGTCCTTAATCTCCCTACTTCTCTATGTAAATCTAACAGGGCTGCTGCCAACTCCTCTATAGTAGGGCTAGGATGAGGTGTCTCAGATACTAAACCGGCTCCTTCCATATTCATCGTCGTTCGGGTGGACTTAATACGTGGGCTTGGCTTTCTGTCGCCTAGTAGACCCACCTGCGTGAAGTCGTAGTCCCAATCCACAGGAACGACGAGAATACCCCCCACACTCTTGAGGCCAGTCCACGGAAGCGTGAACCTGTTTACACTCTAGCAGCAGACTGACCCTGAGAGATGTGGGGACAAGGTTTGGAAGAGCTCACTTGAATCCCCCAGCGGGCGTTTCCTAATAAGCACAGCAGAAACAACCTGCAGCAAAGAAAATAAAGACAATAAGAGTAATTACTCTCTGCTCTCTCATAGGGTTGTAAAACTATCAAACTGTCTAAGTTAAGGTGAACTAAACTCTACCCCGTTTCCCTCTTACCCGCTGGACATCTCGTTAAGCTGCAAACAGCGACTCAGCTGGGACTTGGAGGAAGCAGCAAGGCAGGGGAGGAAAATCCGCCAGGCAATGAACAGGAGATCGGGGCCACTGTTGGAAACTAAAAAGGAGGAATACTACACGGGGTAAATTCAGACTTGGAGGCTCAAATAAGACTCTACAAAAGAGTATAAATGAAAAGAAGAGGAGGATTTCTTTAGGTTTCAGAAACCCTGTGAGTCAATTTCGAAAGAAACAAAATGTGACCAACAGGCCAATGTACAAGCACCAAACAAGTGCCAAGAAATTACTTGAGGATCCTCAAAGGAATTTCCTAAACGCGCACCAAGCGCGTGTAAAAATAAATACAATCCCCTTCAGCAGATTACAAGGCGCGGTGAGCTCGAATACAGGAAACAATGTATCCGACTGACTCTGCTGACGCCTAAGGCTCTGGGAATGCAACCGCTCTAACCGAGCGTAAAGGAATGAGGAATGCAACAATGTTGCAAGTTCACCGCGGTCGCGTTGCTCAGTACAACACACACGACTGCATCCAATTGGAGACGGGGAGAATCAGGGATTAGATACACATATCAGGTTCTGAGAGGGGCATGGACAAAGGAAAGGTTGCAGGAGAACAGCAAAGGGGCCTGGACAAAGGAAAGGTTGCAGGAGAACAGCAAAGGGGCCTGGACAAAGGAAAGGTTGCAGGAGAACAGCAAAGCGGGCTCCCTAGGACAACAGGAACACAGCGAGGAGGGGCGTGGACTGAGGACTCTACGAATCTGAAAGCCAAGCACCGGTTTGCTGCTGAGGAGAGCTATTTAAGGGAGAAACTCAGTGGACACTCCCTCCACCACTTGCACTAAGGGAGCGTCTAAAAAGTACAGGTTGTTATAGCTTGCACTAAGGGAGCTTCTAAAAAGTACAGGTTGCTATTCGCTTCTTTCCCTGAATCCCCGCAAGGACACAAGAGGCTTGTCGTGTAACAGCATGTCTTCAGAGGTCCACACACTTCAAAGGCACCAATGGGTAAAGTATAAATACTGGACCCGAGACACCACCACTTTAGCGCACTTTTGGACCTGTGGATACTCTACTAGTAAGAAGGACTGCTGCCCTGCTGAAGGACTACCACTCTGCTGGGCTCCTGCTCTGCTGTTCTGCTGCTTCCTGCCGTCTTCTCTGGGTGAGAAGGACTGAGCCTGCATCTCTTGAACCTAGAGCCCAGAGTGACTCCAAGGGCTAGTTTGCTGGCCTCCTGATCTGAAGTCTCAGGGACATAACAGACTTCCGACAGTGCTTCATCTTCACCTGGACTCTGCCATCTGTGAGTCACCCCTGTTCTGGACCTTTAGAAGCGGGCTCTGCACTTCTGTGGACCCAATGGAACTAATGCATCAACTCTGCTACGCAGCACAACCCTGAGCAGAATCAACCCATCAACACCGATGTGTGGATTAGACCCATCACAAAAGACTTGCATCGCCGCTGCAACCCGCATCTTGCATGAGACTCTGCAGGACACTTTCTCTAGCACAGATCATCGCATCTCTTGCCGACAGCAGCAACATTGACTCCTTGAAGTATCCTTCAATGCAGGGATTTAGAGCTAGCTTCCTCTGCCAGCATGTAATCTCGATACTTCACTGAGTGAGCATGTGAAGGGAGCCAATATTGTGTGACACATGGGGCCAGATGTATCAAAAATCCATTTTGCATTCCCTAAATAGCGGATTTTCAGTAATCGTTATTTAAGGAATGCAAAATGGTAAGCAAGAAAATAGCAATTACCTAATAGCGATTACTAAAGATTCGCAATTAGGTAATTCCTATTGGGTATGACTACTCCATTCGTTCCGATGGGCCTAAAGGCCCATAGGTGCGAATAGTTTTGCATTACCTAATTACAATTACCAAATTGGTAATCGCAAATTAGGTAATGCAAACCCGAGGGTGCCAGGGGCCCTAAGGCCCCCCTGAAGCACCCCAAAACCAATGTGCACATGTAAGCACACACATGCCTTAGGTTACCATTGAGTTGGAGTCGATGGTATTAGCATTTGCTTAATGCCCAGTTTGTATTTAGGAAATACTTGGTACATGTGCTTAGGGAATCGCAAACTGCTATTTCCAATTTGTAGTCACAATTTAAGGTAATCGCAATGTTTTGCGATTACCTAAAATTGCGACTACAAAGCATTTCATACATCTTGAAAGGCTATTTTGCATTCGCAAATGGTCAAATGTAGCGATTTGCACTGTTGGCAAGTCCGACTTTGCAGAAAATATTCATGTATGTGACTTAAATCACTGTATTGCTCTGCTAACCACGACTGGCAATGGCTAAAAAGTAGAAATTGGTGTTATATATATGTATATATGGTATGGAGAACGATAATCGTCAATAAACTGGAGCGCATTTGAAAATCTTTCATTATTTGAATGAGAGAGAGATAGCATACTTTCAGACTCAGGGGAAATCGAACAATATGCATTTGCAGGGACCGCTATGTAGGATCAGATGAACCAGATGTTTTACCGATGGAGCCACTGGAGAGGTTTGCAGGGTTCAATCAGTTTTGTCTTGAGAAGCCTGAACTTTTAGGTAAGCACTGAACAATGCAATATAAAACTTTAGAAAAAGAGTGGCAAAGGCACTCTCAGCAGACCCCGATAAGAGGCCACCTGAATTTCCAGCAGTTATCAGGATGGGTGTTCAAAACAGACATTGCAAGCAGGAGCACCTGCCTCGCAGACTTGGACCCAAAGCAGCTCATTTGAAGTCCTCCCTTTTACGCCATTGGCCAACTTCACGCGCGTCACCATGGAAACGAGGAGCAGTTCTCACTAATTTGAGCGCCGGTATATCACGAGAAGAATAGGATGGCTTCTTGTAGGCTGCTCGCACTGTCCTAGATGCCAGCACGCTGGAGTCCCCTGAAAGTGATGAGCTGGCGAGTGTAACTCAAATCTCAAACTTCAGAATCTGAAGGTCAAAGGAATTGGGAGCCTTATCCCTTCATTTGCTGGACTTGGAGCCTTATCATGACCCAAGCAGTGGCTTTCTACAGGAGGCACATAGAAGGAGGACATCTTGGAATGGCTTCTCTAAGGGTAGTTTGGAGGAGGGTTGTCGTAACTGTGATCACTTGCTAAGTTCTAAGAGCCACTTCAGAGCACTACAGTGCTGTTAGCTCCCAAACCAAAAAACTCCAGAAAACACACGAAGCCTGTGGTCCAAACACTACACTAGAAGCCATCTTTGTGAGCAGGAATCGGACCACCAAGAGATGAGGTCGGAATCCCTCAACTTCGGGTTCCAGCAGTTTCTTCTGAACGTGCATGCCTCCTCACTAGCTCTGCGCAAGTAATGCGAGATATTTCAGTGGGGAATGGGATGAAAATAACAGGCCAGAATCACGTTATGGTCCATTATGAGGATTGGAAAGGAGCCAGAATGCAAAGTGCCACCAATGCTGCAAAGCCCTTCTTGACAGACCATGGCCCAGAGGCACTGAAGAACAAATGACTTTCAGATGTTTTATTAACCCCATATGTTTGAGGTCGGTGTACAGCGACAGGCAAGATGTCCGAAGCTCAAGCCCCCCTAGATCTCCCACTGCTCCCCATGATGGTGCCAGGCTCCAGCCATGTGCAGGTGACTGTCTATGCCCCAGCCAGGTACAGATAGGCTAGACCTGGCCAGCTCATGACAGCATGGCAGACCAGACCACAGCAAGGCCTCTCCAAACAAGAACCGTGGCGGGAGAGGCGGCGGGCCAGGGGGCGACCAGAGGCCCTCTCCTAAAGCCCAGAGCTTAGGCACAAATTACAGTAATTAGATCATTTCCTTCAACCAAGCCTTGGTGATGAGCACAGCCTGCCCAGGCAGAGGAGCATCTCGTGAATATGGAGCGCTGCTGTATGTTTCTGATTACCATCCTGATGTCACAGGCCTGATGCACGCATAGACCAGCACCGCTTCTGCGGTATAAAGTGTCCGTCCACGCCAGGGGACGGGGAGAGCGCAAGAACCAGGACTCTGAGGGCCATCGGAGGAGAGGGGAACCCGTCTGCAGCCATGATCGCGACTACCATGGGGACTTCACTGGCAGGTACCACTTCTGCATCCGATGCTGGGGGCATTCTAAGAGGGCACCTGTGAGTGTGACGCTATCAGGAGGCGAAAAGTCCATTTCGAAATGTTGTAATAGTGGGGAATGGGCAGAGTAGAAGGATGTAACACCAGTGCATCTTTAGGGGGCGCACATATAATGAACTGCAGTACTTGAAAGTGTGTATCTTGAAACGTGGAAGAGCGTGTTAGCGCGTGGACATTGTAACTCAGCTTAGCGCCCAGAAGCCATACATGTTTTCCCGTTGCTACCTAATGAAACAGGCCTGCTGCGATAAACCTGCCACTTGTCTTTCACCCTCTTTTCTCTTTTGCTTTTGAAATAAGTCTTTCCAGGATTTTAAAAAGCACAATATATAAAGATAAAGCCAGCGGTCTCTTGCTCTGCGTGTAATGGTGCTTATACATGTATATATATATTATAGGTACATACGCATGAGGTCATTTATAGAGCACCACGAGCAGCTGGTCACACCTGCTTCGAAGTTATGTCATTGAAGCACGAGCGACACAAGAAAACAATCTCAGCTGGCAGTCAGAGTTGAATAATTAGGCTTAAAATGGAATAGTCCCCTCTGCAGCAAGTCACAGCAGACCCTTCCATTTTCTCGTCTGTAAGCGTGGCCTACACTGACAGGAAAGTAGTCTGGGGCCCCCCTAGGCCGCACTGCCCTGAACCTCTCGTGTTTGTTACAGAACTTTCCACCTGGGACCCCAGAACGGCTTTACTGCGGTTCTCTATTTCTTTCACAGGTTTCTCATCTTCATTGTATGATCGGCTGCCTGCTTTATCATTCTATATAAATATTGTTCTGCGTCACATGACCTTTGACCTGTGCATAGGATCCCGTCACGGCTACCCCTGCCAAGCGGTCTCGGTGCTGACTGTGGCTGTATCAAACATAATAAAACCTTCCGATAAAAGAATGATCTATGCCATGGACATCATTTAGAGGTCACCAAGGGTCGCAGCTGCGACCCCTGTCCTACCCTTTGCTACCCCTAGCACTGCCTTTGTGACTCCTGGCCTCAGAGATGGCAAATTCAGTGCCAGGAACACAAGGGTAGCTGGGTCTCCACTCTCTTTATTTTCTGTCAAGTGTTTATATTACACTAATAGTGAATAAATACAATATATTATTCACTAATAGTGTAGTAAAAAGGGAGTACAGTAAGCTGGAATTTGCCCTTCCATGGCAGCTGATGTTGTTAAAACATGCTTTTCAATGGATGTTGTGTGCGTGCTTGCGGGTGAGAGTGTGTTTATGTGTGACAGAGTGTATGTATATGTGTGAATTTGTGTGTATTTTTGTTTGAGTGAAAGTGGAGGCCAAAGGGCGTGTGATGTCACTTCCACTACCCCTGTCACTTCGGTGACTTGACGTCCATGGTCTATGCCCCTCTCTGCCCTCTGCTGCCCTTTGGGGAGAACTTGGCACACTGGTTAGGCACAGGAAGCGTATTTCTCAGTTGTGGCGGTCAGTAACAGAGAAGTGACGCCAATGTACAAATACATAAACTGCCACATTATATCTGGCCGTTGCCAATGACCGGCGTCTCAAAGCGGAGGAACACACCTCCTTAACATAAAGGAAGGACTGTGACTGGATCAGGAGCAATATTACTGAATATTGTTCGTTCACGGACCCTTGTGTGCAGAGGAAAGTAAGCGTCCACTAAGGACAGTAACATGTTTACTGCGTCTCCTGGTCCTACAGGGGGTGCTTCCACCATCTGGCCACAGAGTGTCTCGGTTGCTATCGCTCGAAAACATTCAGGGTACAATGATGTGCGGTACAGAGAGAAAACAAACACCCCATAACCATGTATGCCAATTATGTGGGTTTTTTCTTCAGAAAAGGCCCTGTTTCTGCAGTTCTTATCTGCTTTCCGTGTAAACCCTCAGATGTTATCTTGAACACACCATTAAATAAATCTTTAAAAGTCGCTATCAAAGCTCTAAGGCACTGCTCAGTCTCTTCCAGTATCCCCCCTTTCTATCTTTCCCCAAAAACTCCAGTTCCCAGAGACTTTAAAAACCAAGCTTGTAATTGTTGATAAAATAGTGCAACATAACATGGTTTATGCATGGGCAAAGGACAGATGTGCCATTTGCACCTGGCCAAATACCACCCACCTTGGAATCAGAAATGAATGAGCCCCATAGTTGTAGTAAGAGCCCGACACAGTCCTCGCCCGTCTGCACACAGCAGTAAAATATCTGAAAGGAGCCGGGTGAATTTTCAAGATGGCTGCCTCACTGTGGCGAAGTCAAGGAGCTGACGAGGGACAGTAGCTGTGGTGCATTTATTGATGATGTTGATTACCAATGATGATGAGGATTGTTGATGTTGATTATCGATGGAGTTGATGAGGGACAGTAGTTGTGGTGCATTTATTGATGATGTTGATTATCGATGATGATGATTGTTGATGATGGTGATTATCGATGGAGTTGATGATGGACAGTAGTTGTGGTGCATTTATTGATAATGTTGGTTATCGATGATGATGGTTGATGATGGTGAGTATCGAGGGAGTTGATGATGGACAGTAGTTGTGGTGCATTTATTGATAATATTGATTATCAATGATGATTTTGGATATTGATGGAATTGATGATGGATAGCAGTTGTGGTGCATTTATTGATGATGTTGATTATCGATGATGATGATTGTTGATGATGGTGATTATCGATGGAGTTGATGATGGACAGTAGTTGTGGTGCATTTATTGATAATGTTGATTATCAATGATGATTTTAGTTATTGATGGAATTGATGATGGATAGCAGTTGTGGTGCATTTATTGATAATGTTGGTTATCGATGATGATTGTTGATGATGGTGATTATCGATGGAGTTGATGATGGACAGTAGTTGTGGTGCAGTTATTGAGTTGCTAACGTTGGACATCTGTATATGAAATGAGTATCCAGGTGTTTGATTATACCCCTATGCACATGCTCAGTCTAGGTTCATTCACACATATAAATGTCGATGCATAGCGCCATGCATAGTCTGGTTCCAAGTCTATGGCTGGTATGCACAGTTACCTGGTACTGCAGTAGAAATGATTACACTAGCACATGTGAGAGACCCGCGAGCTGCCAAGGCTTCACCAAAGCTGAACCATAGCTATGGTTGCCTCAAAGCCTTTCCCATCACAAGCCTTTGGCAGGGGCCAGTTCAACCAATGTTATGCCTGTGCACACAACACTTGCAGAGCACATCTCTGGTACAAAAGGTGTATGAGGGCCATTATAATGTGCTACAGCATGTGCAAGCATGAATCGATTATAGTTTCCAGTACAATGGGTGGGAATAGGCAGGTTTTGATGCAGGTCAGTTCTGTGATACAAGAAACGAGTCCAAGGGTTTTGGGCTAGAACAACTGCAGGAGCTGCAGGTCATGGGCGAGGTGCATTGGAAGAGCAGCAGGTGCATGGGCTTTCATGCAAGAACAATGGATGCTCTGAAGGAGGTGCATGTGTGAAGCCCCCAGTGAGGCTGTGTTGTGTAATGCAGTGTTTTGGTGCTTCTCATCTACCTTCTGTCCTTCCAGGTACACTACTAGCAGTGCTGCTCGTCTTCAATGTATTACTCATAAGGAAGGGTGTTGTCTCCGTCCCCATTTGCTCCGGTGGGCCTGCCCAGTGCCAGATCTTAATCGGAGACCTCTTCGACAGGGCAGTGAAACTTTCGCACTACATCCACGCCCTCTCGACGGAAGTGTTTGAGGACTTCGTGAGTATGCACTACCACGGCTAAGCTGTCTTCAGGGCAAGAGAACTGTTGGAGGAGGGCGAGATCTTGAAGAAGTTTTTCAACTTTATGAATGTGTAACCTACAGCTCACAACCATCTTTTATAAAAAAAAAAGTCTCAAAATCCCACCTGCTTTCCTAGCACCAGAAATCCTTTGGGTGAAAGATTGCTATAGGAATCCCTAATATCATAACATACTACTAAATGTGTTATCTGTAAAAAAAAAAAATTAAAAAACGCAGGGAGGGTAAGTCCTGAGTAACCAGGTGTTAACCGTTATCAAAGAGCTGATAAGCAGAAATCCTGATGTTCTGGGTGATAATACTAGCTTTCCACACCGCTCATGGCCATGACCATTAGCTTTACATGGCTGCTCCACCTAAACTGACAGGCCTCGCCTCAGACTGGGAAATCTTCCCAGGGTATTTCTGGCTCAAGCTAGTGATCAGTAGGTCAGAGACTGCAATGGGGCGAGGTTGTGCAACACATGAAGTAAAACTGCGAGTAAATGGTACCCTATCCCTCCAATCAGCAGCACGACAAGGCAAAACATGTGGGACAAGTTCCTTAAGTGATACAGTTACTATCCACTCAGTCTTGTCTAAGCAATTCATAGTTCTATATATTTATATACATTCATTTATTATATCATTTTATATATGAATTTTTTGCCTCTGTGGTCTTTGGTATGGGAGCCTCAAAGAGATACAGAGGAGGGTGTTAGGCTGCGTCCAGAAGGACTGACGCATTCTCAGCCACATAGTGTCAATGGAAACATATTGCATTTTGACCAAGTACCTGCCAGAAGATGCTTCAAAAGGGAAGACTGAATAACATTGCAATGTCTGAAAAGTTAAATAGTACAAAATAATTTAGAGAAAATAGGAAATTTTGAGGAGGGCTCTTGGCCCAAAAATGTTTATATAATGCCATTAACGGTTTATATAAGGCATACACCTGGTGGAACAGAATAACTTAGTAGGCTATTTATAAAAGACAACATACCCGAGACCTCATCGTAAACACCACGGATAGCTTGCTTAGACTAACCAATTAGAAAATAATCATAAAAAGATCAAATAAACTGTTCTGAAGCTGTTAGCTTAGTAGTGAGGTCTCCCATGAATACAAACAAATTACAGTTTTTTTAAAAGGCTAACAGATTGGGAGGTGCAGGTGATGCCGGACACATTGAAGGCGATGCAGTGCCCACGGGGATAGTGAAAGCCTTAGAGTTGCTATGTGCTCAGCCCTCTGCGCACCACTGAAGAGTTGGGCAGTAGAGTAGTCTATGGCTTTCAGGTGACCTAGCAATATTTTTGTCAGACCAGCAAGCATCACCACTGTAGGGTAGAGACAGCACCACAAAGAGCGTCTCAACTCTGGGCTAATGAAAAACTTGATCTTGTGGAGAGAAGAGTAAGACCCAAGCAGTCTCTGCAAGTTTAAGGAAGTCTTCAAAGGCAATTGTGAGAAGTCACTCGTTCGGACAGTCAGGCAATCAAAAAGCACTGAGCTCCACCTCTCCCACAAGAGCAACATCATCTCTCAATATGAACACATGGATGCTCACGTATTTCCAGTAGTACATTTGGGGCTAGATATACGAAGCAAACGGTCCGAATCGCAGAATCGAGACGTTTGTGACATCAAAAATGCTTTTTGGGATTTACTAAGCCCAAATTGCGATTCTATAAGTTGTTACTGAATCACTATTTGGGTTTTATGATTTGGTTTAAGGAAGGTGAGTGTTGAGGGCGTACTTTCCTAATACTGAATTTAAATGGTATGTACAAATGTTTTGCGACCAAAATTCAGTCGCAAACCATTCACAATATACCGCCATTTGAAAAATGGTGGTAACCCATTCGCAAATAGGAAGGAGTCCCCAAGGGACCCCTTCCCCTTTAAGAATGGTTAGACAAATATTTTTCAAGAGCAGGCAGTGTTTCCACAGACCACTGCCTACCCTTAAAAAGTGAAACTTTAAAGTTTCATTTATTTCTTTTTAGACGCATCCTGTTTTCCTTTACGTAAAACCGGCTGTGTTCACAAAAAAATAAAAGATTGCGTTATTTAAAAGCAATCACAGACATGGTGGTCTGCTGACTCCAGCATGCCATCATCCATGTGATGGCAGCTAATCATAGTGGGTCGCAAATTGCGACCTACCCCATTAATATTCTCGAGGTAGGTCTATTTGCGACCAACTATGAATCGCTAATGAAACTCAAAAGAGTTTCATACATTAGGAATAGCGAATTCCTAATTGCAAAAAAATCGGAATTAGGAAATCACTATTCTGATCTTTGTACATCTAGCCCTCAGTTGACAAGCTAAAACTTTGGAACAAAATCCCTCAAATCAACTCACCGAGCCCTCTTTCAGTTTCTCTTTCTGTGCTCCGGAGGCCCTTGCAATGGTCAATTCCTTGTATTCAAGCTAAAGCCCTCTTAAAACGCACTCTTTCATAGATGTTCTTCTCCCTGGCAAGCTTGCATCCTACGGCGCATGTTCCCATCAATGCCTTAAGCCAGAGGCGTTCCCATGGTAAAATGTGACTCTTTCAATGCAGGTGGCGCAACCTTCTTTATTCATAAATTAGTCATAAAGGTTTGGTTGCACAGCAGCAAGGGCAGCGATTGTGGTCCCTCCTTGCGAGTAGGAAAGGAGAAACAAAAAATGCGCCGGGTAAATTTTTCAACTGAAAATGGCAGGTCAGATAGTCATGGGTAGACCTACGTTTGTGTATTTTCTAGTCTATTACCTGGCCGTATTTCCAATTTGATACATTGTTAGTGGTACTTTAGTGCTACTGCTACAATAGCAAAACACCTTTAAGTCCTAAAGAAAAATTGATGGGGAAAGGGATGAAGAGAAAGGTGAGAAGGACAAAATATATGATACTACAAGTCCTAGTCAAGAGATTTCTTATAGCGCCAAGTTTTGCACACCTTTCGCTGGTCCATACAGAAGAACAAATAAAAAATGAATCAAAAGAGCTGTTTAAAAGTTAGTGACTAATTAAGTTCTCAGTGACTTTTATATGTATACCACCTAATATGCATAACCCACGGAAACCTAGAGGACTCACCATAACGGTCGCTCCTATGTGATCTTTAATCCCACTAATCTCTGCTTCTGTGCACTTTCCCTTTCTGAGAACATCACAACACCTATGAGCATCCCAGGCGGGAATGCCAGTAACAGAGTCGCAATATGATGAAGGCTTGAGAAATAAGCTTGTGGGTCGTGAAATAGTTGTTTAGGGATAATAACCCGTGAGGAGTAAAAGCGATGTAAGTGAAGAGCTGGGACGCTAGGACTATTGTCTCACCAGATCTGCAAACGACCAGGCAGAGAACCATGTCCCTTACTTTCTTGCAGGATGAACGTTACGGGCGAGGCCAACAGTTCCTTTCTAAAGCCATCAACAGCTGCCACACCTCGTCCCTGGGCACCCCTGAGGATAAGGAGCAGGCCCTGCAGATCGACGTGAGTAGGAAGGGGAACTGAAGAGGGTGAGGGTGCTGAGTAAACAGGTCCCACTGTGGAATCCAGGGTAATGCAGGCACCGCGCTGCACGCTTTTAAAAAACATTTTTAAAAGAGTTTTATATAGCGCTAGGTAGACCTGAAGGTATCAGAGCGCTTTACAAGTTGTGAACATAGGGTAATTCGAGATACATGTGAGGATACGTGTGGAGCAAATGCAGTTAAAGGGAAGTATATACAAAGCATCATTAAAATAGTGAGAACCAACAAGAAAAGTACATAACAGTACAGCAAAAAGATAGTGACGTTAGTGCCAAAGTAGGGACTGACTGGGTCAGGAGATCACGAGAGTGTCTGCACAGTGGGGCAAGGTCTCTAGGAAACCTGGATCAACTTGTGTGTGTGTTGCAGCAGCTGTTAAGTAGCAGAGAGTTGAGGACTTGTTTAAAGCAAGAAACGGAGGGGTTGCAGTGGAGGTCTTTGGGGAGTGAGTTCCATATCCTTGGGGCATTTCCTGAGAAAGTATGCACCTGGGTGGATTACTTTTTCAGCTTAGCAGGTATTAGAAGAAGTGAGTTGGAACTTCTCAGTGCCCGTCGTCTACATGCTCTGGAAAGTTTGGTTTCTAGGTATTTGGGTTTTTTGTATGAAGAGCCTTGTGGGTGATGCAGACTTAGAGGCAGGTTTGTCGTCATTGTTTCCATTAAGTAAGCACTCATCTGGGAGGGATGCAAACTCTAATGAAAAGGGGCAACCCACTGAACGATGCCACAATATCTCTCACAACGTTCTAGAACAGTGGTTCTTAACCTGCGGTCCAGAGATCCCTAGGTATCTGCGAAGTCTTCTCTGCGGGTCCGCGAATGCTTAGAAAATTAAATGAATTTAACAGATTAATAAAGTGTATATCAATAAAGAAGCAAATTGTCAAATAAAAAATGAAAATGTTTGTAAATGCAAAGGAATTTGAAATTGGAAGCTAAAAATGTAATTAGTATCGTCCAGTTGATTGTGGGAGCAGTACAAATGTATTAAACAGAATATAGTATAGATGCTGAGTGGCCTAAATTGAATTTAGAAATGCTCCAACCTTCCCATTAAAATTAACATTTTGATTTATTTTTATATATCTGTGAATTAAATAAAATATTCCATTATTTGTATATTTGTTTCATGACTACTTGTTTCTATAGTTTTTGTATATGGTTTTGTGGTTGAAATCATCGAAAATGCTGAGCCAGGGTCCCCACCTTTCAATAATGACTTAGTGGGGGCCCCTGGATTCCATTAATGATACAGCGGGGGTCCCTGGGTTCCAATAATGATACAGCGGAGGTCCCTTCGTTACAATAATGAAACAGCGGGGGTTCCTGGTTCCAGTAATGATTAACAGGGGGTCCACAGAAGTCAAACGGGCAAGATCCACTGTTTAGGGCACACATTGTTGGCTCTTGTTAGAGCTGCAGGTCTGGATAAAGAGAACTGCTTGTTTTCTCCACACTGGGTGCCCCCTGTAAGACAAGACAAGAAACAATGTGAGCCCCAGCAGACAAGTATCTGTCCTAGATATCCGGGGCACTGTCTGACATGAATGCCACCTCCTACTGGAGCAGTCCTTTGGAAAAGCAATGTTTTCTACCTGTCTCCCCCAGCATGAGGAACTGATGCACCTGGTGCTGAGGCTGCTGCGCTCCTGGAATGTCCCCCTGCTTCACTTGTCCACCCAGGCACAGACCTTCGCGGATGCTCCGGACACCACCGTCCTGAAGGCGATGGAAATGGAGGAGCAAACCAAGCGCCTCCTGGAAGGCATGGAGAAGATCGCTGGCAGAGTGAGTATTACGTGGATGATCCATCTGTAGAGCACAGACATTCACTCCTTCAGTAGCAGGAAACTATAAACCCTTTAAAATAAACACATTTACTGCACTTTATTTATGGAGAGAAGCAACGAAGGCTGCAAGTATAAAGAGTACTTCATTCACAGAGTGATCATGTATGAATCGCGGTTTCTTCACTTGCCATAAGTTACATCCTTAAAGGGCCACTCAGCCCATACCGCATTCCAGTCCCTCTGACCTCATTCAGACCCTAATAGCATTCTCTACTCCATACATTAAAATAAAGATAAAACACTACAAAGGACATATGTTGCACTGGGCTACTAGTATCACAGATGGCTCACATTTCTAGTTCCTGTTGTGAGGACAAGGTTACCACGGCAACGAATCTGGAACTTGTAAAAAAGCAGTCCTGTGGAAAAATGCTGCATTTTCAGTCTTGTAAAGAGACAAAGTGCTAAATATGTGTATATATATATATATATATAAATATATATATATATATATATACACAAATATATACATATATATACACATATATATATGGATAGGATGTTATACCCGAGAAATACGAAGTTTTCTTAAAGAGAACTTACTCATTCTGCATTATGTTGATACACAGAGATGAGCTCCTAACAACGAATGTGACTATGACGAAAATATAGCATCAATATTCAAAGCTTTCCGTGACCCCAACAGCAACCTTATTAATAACACTTATTCTATTTCTAACCCTAAGCCTAATTTCAACCTTTACCAATGTAATTGTAATAATGACCATTTGCAGGCTTTCAATGTTCATTCCCTTCGTTGTAATGACGGTAGTTCCTTATTAGGGCTTCTTTACTCTCACATGCCGCTGACAACACCATTTTAAGGATGGTGGTTACTGGTGTGTAGGAAGGGAGGACCTGAATTCATGACCCTTAGAGTCTGCAGTGGACTCTTGAGCACCTCATGGCAGGCAGACACACACATTTTGGGATTAGTATCCCAGCAGTAACAGCCATTCATTGGGTAACAATAAAAGCAGTGCTTAGTTTAAAAAAATAAAGTGCCAGGCTCTCGTCAGGAGGCCACTGCAGCTTGCACCACACATTGCTCCTACCAGTACTTTCTAAGATGGCAACAACACAACTAGTAACCATCACGCTTCTGCAAGCGTTACAATTCAGACTATTACAGGCCCCTAAAGCATGACTTGGGCAGCAGATAATAGAAATTTTTAATGTATATTTAATTAGAACATTGGAATGTGGAGCACTCTATTGAATACAATGTAGTGCTCTGTGCTTCTACGGGCCGGTAAAAGCCCACAGAGCAACATTCCAAAGTTTCTTTTGTTCATAGCTGGAGCTGTGAACAAAGGCCTCTTGGAGCCCGAGGGGATTTAAACCCCCTCAGGCTCTGAGAGGCCTTTGTTTTATTTGTTAGAACAGTCTGCCCTCTAGCAGCAGAATGTTCTAATAGCCTTATAGCCCTTAATAGCTGGGCTATACCGGCCGTTAAAGTCCCGCTCCCTTGTTAAAGGCCCTGCCTTTGGCTTGGGCCTTTAACGATGGAGCGAGCCTTTAATGGCAGGTCTAGCCCGCTACGGGGGAGCTATCAGGCTATATTAACTGTTGTTGTGGTCATCTCTAAATTAGCCAGACAGCGCCACCTTGTGGCAGACTGTCACAGAGCTGGTGTTGACAATTAAGTGCAGGTGCTGAACAGCGAAAACCACTGGCTCAAATTAAGCACTGAATAAAAGTCACTATTTTTCCCATGAATGGGACAAAAATAGTGTAATCAACAATTTTTATTTGATTAAACACTGGATTATGACCAAACATATTGATGTGCTTGTGCAGCCACACCATACCTCAGGAGAGACACATGTACATTTGTTCGCAAATGCTAAATATGATCAAAGTCAGCCTTTATGCAACTTAAAGCTTGGCCACCAAATATTTAGTAAGCCCTCTATGCAATAAGTAAGTATAACTGAAGCTCGAGCTGAAGGCTACACTTAAAGTGCAGACCTGAGAGACTTCAGCAGCAGCAGGGTCTGCCTTAGAAGGTTTATAAACAGCAGAAATGTATAGTAGAAAAGTTATGGCAACAACAAAAATCAATTGCTTGTTTTTCACCGTGGTACAAAATGTGAGTCTCTCTCTCATTAAGGAAGGGCTTTAAAGATCAGCAAAATGACAGCAATAAAGATCCATCATATCCCTCCTTAAGAGTCTACATGGAAGCCCTTCTGGGCGATACATGTAATAATAGATGGTTGTCACCGGTCTAGGAATGTAACTTACCACCAGGAACCTCCAACACCTGAAGGAGGGGGCATATAAAGAAAAGCCGATTACAGGGGTCAATCGAGTATGACTCAGGGGCCCCACAGAACAAACTTTAGAAAGAGTAATAATGGTCCAACCTCATCATAAGTGGCCAGACATGACATCTCCTAAGCATTCTATCTGCAGCCTTACACACCAAAACCAGTCTAAGATGCGATAGGTCCCTGGGGGTCAAAGAGCAAACAGATTGGTTAAGACCAATGTAGCTGCCTACTGACCAAATCACCCCACTATCCACATCCCAGGTATTTAATATTGTTGTTTCTGAATTAAACTCGGATTTGCACAAGGACAACCAGTTGTGTGATTTTAAAAAGCCTTACCACTGCCCAACTTTAATGTTTCCCAAAATGTTTGCTGGATTTGGAATGTTTATGGCCTCAACGTGGCGATGCCAGAAAGGTTACCAATGTTCCAAGATGAAATTCTTTTTGTTTTTTCAAAATGAGGGCCAACATTTCAGCATGCTTCTTTAGTACCAGACCCATTTAGTAGAGCTGGTCAATAGGCCACAGAAAGCCTAAAATAGGTCTTGGTTGCTCTTCTTGTACTGCTACATTCTCACTATGAGGGGGAGTTACTCTTTCAATTGGTCCAAACTTAGCAATCACTGGCACACTCCGATGACTCGTATCCAGTTAACCTACAGGTTGTGCAAGTTGAGTTCAATGTATTCTTTCCTCTCGTCTGTTACATGCGTTGCACCTAGTTTCTACCTTCTATTTTTTTTGTTTAGCGTTTTAGAAATGTTAATGTCAAGAAAACCAGGAAAGCAAAGGGACTGATATCTGGATTTTCACAAGGAATATCTCTATCCCACAAGAGTACAGGGTATCAAACATTGAAAGCACCTGTGCAATGCACCTCATCATATTTTACAAGGACATTCTCTGCAGTGCAGTTTTAGGACTTGTGAAGAGAACAGGAACTTGGACCTCTCGAATTATTCTTTCTAGGAGACAATCACTTCGATTATTCATATCATACAAATCCTGCCAGACAACACAACCCCTTTGCGAGATCCATGGTTATAAGTAAATCTTGGATAGCCCCATGTTCAGTAGATATTTTAAACTCCAGTTGACAGATACTTGCAGGGTCTGAGCTCATTTATATACAGAATCTTTGCACCTACATTACACTTGATTTGAAGCTAATGAAGAAGAAATTCAATGCAAAAAAATTGTGAATGTTTTACGGGATGATGTTCCAAATATGCAGGCCATGGGCAGAAAGCACTCATTCCATCGTATTGCTCCCTGTAGCTTTGGAACTAAAAGGATCCGTTAAAATTCAGAAAGCATGGACCGTCTCAGGGCTGAATCACGCACCTTTTCCTGCAAAAAGGTTGACCCATGCTCCCAAACCTAAACCTCTAGGGACACATCTGTCAGTTTCTACGACCTATATCCAGGAATCCACAACATGTTCTCTCTCCTTAGGATTTGAAACTAGCAGTTAAGGGCATGGTTATTTGGAGACTTGACTATGGGTTTATCCATCTCACCAGCCTCCTGAAAAACAGGCCCACTCCACTAAAAGCTGTTCTTCGTGTTTGCTGTGATGTTTCTCACCATTACTTAAAACTTGATCAGTGATATTTTACCTCCCTCAAAAGGCTCACAATTGAGGTATGCAGAGCCATAAGAACTGAATTCCAAAAGACCCCACTGTACGTTTTATGATGACTATGGTTTCAAGGTCCTTATCTCATAATGACCCCAGAATCTGGAATGCCCTCACTCTATGAAGAATGCTCCCTCTTTATAAAAATGTAAATCACCTAAAGAATTTGTTCCTTTGGAAACTACCACCCTGGAGGCCTCACTCACTGTCCTACTCCTGGGTGGAATTAGTCTTTAGCAACTCTTCTCTACATCTATAAATTATTACCTCATCCCATATTATGACTAAGATCTGTAAGGTTGCAATACCTATTGTCTATAAACTGAGCGTCAAGCCACACACTGTTTCTCCTAAGTGCTTCCCAATACATGATTTTCATACCTTTCCATTTATTCATTTTCACTCTTGCTAGACTTTCTTCACTCCACTTTAACTCAACTGGTATACCTTTACAATGCCAATGCTAGCTTGTATCTGTTTTTTTGTTGTTTTAGCATAATTTGCGGCTCACTACTACACTCTCTATTAACTTGTCAGAATGACAACAGATGTGTTCACTAGAGGTCCTGGACTCTTCGTCGTTTCACAACCCTGCCAAATTATCAACTATTTTTGACTAAATGTGATTTTCTGATACATCTATTTAAACCTATACCAATTTGTTCAGATTCGTAGGTCACTGAACGACTAACTAACCCATGCATTTCTTTAAGAACAACATTGATTAAGGGGCCACCATAGTTACTAGAGCCCTTAAAGCTGAAAGTAGTTCCACAATCCAGGTCTCTTGGTTCCAGCCTATCATTTATTCCTGTTTTCCAAGAGGGCAAAAGAGTTGACCCATTCTTCCATATGTCTAATCGATTCGGTGGTTAAGGTGGCTTGGTGTGTCATCCTGGAACTACTACTGACCAGGTCAGAGGAGAAAAATATTTTTTCTGAGGTACAGTATGGTTTAAAAGCTGGTTTAGGGTCAGTAGAACAGCGTTAGAATTTCCACCTCCATATAGATAAGTATACATCAATAACAAATGTCTCATTCATCTGGCTTTCATCATAAATAAGCTTTTGTTAGACTCAACAGATCTAAACTTTATTCATTACCGGTTGACATGGGGGTCAACATATTTATAAAGGAAGAAGAGGTCCCTTACTACAGAATATTCCTAAACATAAACCACAGAAGTAAAATGAGTTCTATGTCAGAAGATCCAAAAGGATATATACATTTATTTATTTAATCATATAACACACAAAAAATAATAAAGTGGAGAACAGCAGAACAAGAAACAATAATTTCAAATTTCAGACACTTTTTAGTGACTGTAGAAATAATAAACAGGACATGTCACATGTCAGTTTAGAGTACCAATGCTATCATAACTTATTTATAGAACATTTTCAATAGTCATGGTACTATTTGGCGACAACACTTCGATCCCACTTTACAATATGGAAATCATCATCAGGACCTAATTGAATATGCCGGAGACACCAAACTGGCTAAACTTTAGCACCCTAGAAGGGGCGGGAGCCCAGTCTGTATCGGTGCTGGACCATATAATCTGATGGGAAAGCGAGTGCCCAGGCAGGTTTAACATTGGAGGTTAAGGTGGCTGGGTGCCTCATCCTGGAACGACTACTAACCAGGGCACAGGAGATTTTTTTTTTTCTGAGGTACAGTATGGTTTAAGAGTTGGTTTAGGGACAGTAGCATATTGTCAGAATTTCCACCTCCATATAGATAAGTATACATGAATAAAAAATGTCTCATTCATCTGGCTTTCATGGACATCAAATAAGCTTTTGATAAACTCTACAGATCTAAACTTTAGTCATTACTTGGTGACAAGGGGTCAACATCGGCATTGTGATCTTTCTACAGCACTTACTTTGTGACATGCACGGCAGGGTAAGTTATGGCATAAAGGGTGAATATTTGAGTCTTTAAGACTATCTTGGTGCTTCCAAGGTTGTGTTTGCCCCAGTCTAGTTCGTGTTATACATTAATGCTCTGAAAACCACCTTATTGGAAATGAGCCAGAGCATACCGTCGGTGAAATCTAAACTCATTCCCACTCTTTAGTATGCAGATTATGCCGATTTGATGGCCAACAGGGATAATGGCCTTTACAAAGTTCTTAAAAACTTTATATCCCATATAGATGGGCGAGATCTGAGCACAAACTATCGTGGGCCCTTATTACGTCATGGTATAAGGGCCCATGTTTACTAACCTGCACACTTTTCTGTTCACAATCATGATTTTGGGAAGGTTCATATTTCCTTGTACTTGGAGATCATCTTTGATAACAATACCTGCTGTTCTCACAACCTGTCATCAAGAAGGAGGTCTTATGTATCCTTAAAGGCTAATGTTGGTAACTACTCCTCCGGATTGGGTTAAATATCTCTACCATATATGGTTATGTTATACAACCCGCAGTGTGCTACACCAATATGTTAGGGCTTTGCTGATTCCAGAGTTTTACAGTTCGAGGTAAAACTATTTTGTTAATAGCACTCCTGCAGAGTAGTCCACATTATTCATGCCACCAAGAACTGGGTCTTTCCTACTTGCAGGCTACAATTAATTTTGCCCTGCTTGTTCTAGTTATCTATCTGCTCTAGTCATTGTGCAGACTAAGACTAGTTAAAGACTACTCTAAATTTTTATTTGTATTCTAAATGGCTAAAGTATCAAATAAATCGCTTTGTCAAGAGCTGGAGTGCTACAATCTTTTTGATAGTCCCGAGACCATTACTAAATCAGATTTTTTTAAAAAAAGAAGCTATGAACACTTTTTACCAAATGTAAAAAATACAACGAAGGGTCACTTTAACTTTTGAAGGCTACTGCCAAATCCTTGGTTTTCATCAAAACACAGGAATCTATGGAACTGTATTCAATAATGTTCATAATAACTGGACCGTTCCCCTTTAAAGAGAAGAATGGGTATTTTGCATTATTATGTTGCATTTCCAAAGGGGAGTTCAGAGTCTGATGTGTTAAACTTCTGTCTTTGTGACGCAACCTCAAAAACAGCTTTGAATTTCATGTTTTTATGCAAATTATATGCGTCACTTGTGCACTAGATTTCTTATCCCAGTAGATAAATGTGCTAATTTTCCCTAGTATAGACTTGCCTTTCTTTTTCTACACTTACTGGATAAACCTTTAGTGAGGATGCATGTCAGCATATTTCTGTCCGCTTCCATTAGGATTAGGAAAAAGATGGACTCATGAATTCCATTCTATCACCTGCTTATTTTTGTACGTCTGCTTGCTGTAAGGTATTATCTATTTTAACTTATTTTATTTGTTGGTGAGTTTTACTGGTTTCAATTTGTTACCTGCTTTTTCGGTTTTTATACTGATTGATTGATTGTACTGAACTACGCTATGTATTTGTTGCCTACATCTTGCAAGCTCTCGAACCCTGCATATTGCAGGCCTGCTATTCCCTAAGTTATCGCTCTCCTGCTACAGTTGTGCATACCTATGGCCACTGTACATCACAATGATGATGATACAGTAATCTGAAACCCAGTTCAAGGGAGTTCCGTACGGCTTAAGACAATTAGACAATTATGAATGTACGTACATCAACAACAAAATATTTAACAAATTAATCACTTGCTTCCTGGGGACAATCATCAGTGTGTAGAGTGAGCAAATATTAGTGAGAGAGAGAGATATGTTAATGGTTACAAAACAAGTTCTGGCAAGAAAGTAAATCGGGGCGGAGTTCGCGGACAAAAAAACTCTGCCGCACTACACAGAGTTCCGCAAGCGGCTGAGCATGCCTGTTCATGTTGTTTCAGCACCAGGTGTTTGTCCTGCGCTTGAAAATCAATGCAAATGGCATGCGCAGGGCAAGAGGGCGCTGCTTCTTTTCTGCCACTCGAGTACATTTTCTACTCGAGCGGCAACTTTCTCAATGCGAACAGAAAGTTTCTCAACGTGAGCGGTCCCGACCATCTGCAACCGCCCGCATTGAGAAAAGAGACCGCCCGCGTTGAGAAATCTCGCCTGCAGGGGAATTTTTCTAGCTCGTGCTCACCAACTTGACGCTGAGGAGCACGAAGGGGGGAAAAAACTCTGCGTGCTTCGCGGAGTGCGGAAAACTACGCATACTCCGTGAACGGAGCAGAGTTCACCAACCGGGCTTACAAGAAAGACCCCTTTGTGATAGTGAACACTGAAGCCCAGAAGAAGCGAATAGGAAGCAACACCAGAGCTGGATTTAGAACTACTCATCTGGTGGAATGTCAAGGGCTGCGAAAAAGCTGCTGTTGATAACAGGTGCAGGCAGGCATGCTGGTGGGCTACATATGTACAACTGATTATTTTTCTTTCTATGTCTTTATTGAATTTACATCAGATAGCTGTAGCATTCACACCCCAGGGTCAATAACATGAACATTGGAGTTACTGAGTCATGGTTAGCACACAGCAACAACTTGGGAGTCACTGTCAGAGGCTGATAAAAGCATCATCGCATAACAGTTAAATACCATTGTGAGTTAATGTTTACACTTAAGGCACCTCTATGCGCACAGGGGCTACCAGGTACTTTTTGACCCACGCCGTTCCTACCTCTCATTGTAGGGGGTTAGCAGTATGTGGATGGGTATTTAGTGCGTTATCAACACATAAGTATAGAGTATGCTGTGTGACCCCCTTCTGCCCCACACTCCAAGGCCGTTGTAACTGCTTCCTGTTCACATATGAACAACTGTTAACACCATGGCGAGAATCAATACCCAAACTCTGGTGTTCCAGAACAGTGTGGATTGCAAACGTAGGCAGAGGGGTTATTGCAGTCCAGTCTCATTGAGACAATGCAATTGGGCTGTCTTCACTCTAAGTCATAGATACGTAACAGAGGAAACTCTGGGCCAAGGTCAGAAGTTGTACATACCTTGGGAACCTGTATTTATGATACTCTTAAGCAGTCAGCCAACCATTTGGGGGGGGGGGGCTTTATGCAAGTGATAACACAATGGCCTAGGGGCTAAACCAACACCTTAAGAAGTTGTACAGCTTCATCACCAAAGGAGACAACACACTATGTCGACACTTTACCATAATCTCCAGTGGCAGCTGAGGCTAGGCAGTATTGTAGTAGTACTGTGGCTGGGGATACAAGGGGAATGTTTGCCAGCCTGCCCCATTTTCAGAGAAACCCAATTCTGAGAATAAATGTAATCCTACATTTTGCTTCTGAGCTAGCTACCAATCAGTCACAGTGTAAATCTTTACATATGTATGTGGTAATTCTGTAGCACAAAACAAACTAGCCAAACAGCAGTAGAGCACAATACAGGGTCAAAGACTAACATAACGTCAAGGAGTGATAGGAAAGGTAGATGGTTTGTGGATTGTTGATGCATTGATATAGTGCCCTTTAAAAAGGTGTGTCTATTTCATAAATTGGAGAAGGGTTTGGAGGTCCTAGGGGATACAGGGATGTTGTTCCAAATCCTGGGAGCACAGATAGAAAGGGACTGCTGCCTTGTATTTTATTTTTTAAACACCTTAATCTCCAATTTGATGGTGTTCTAGCTGTGAGTTTGCTCAAAAGCACCAGAGATGGCCAGATTGTTTCCAATATAAGCGGTGGTGCTGATCATAATGGATTTGTAAATGATGCAGTTAGTTTGAGGATGATGCGGGCCGGCAAGGGGAGCCAATGCTGTTCTAGCAGGATTGGTATTTTATGATTAAAGTCCTTCAGGACCTGGATGAGATGTGCTGAAGAGTGAAGGACATTAAAGGTTGGCAATGTTCAGACTAGAAGACCATCAAGCAGGGTGTGACCACCATCCAGATTCCAGAATACAAGGGCTGGAGCAGCCGTTTGGAAGTCGCTTTCTGGAAGAAATGTTTCACTTTCTTTAGCAGAGAGAGCTGGTACCAGGTTTTCTCTGTTTTTATGGCAGCATGTTGGGTATCTCGAGTAAATCCAAGTCACTTGCCAGGTACTGCACATGGTTTAAAAGAGCCAGGTCTTAGACTACTTGCACAATCTATATCATAATAGTATCTGTCGTCATAGGCAGGGGATGGCTTCTTCTCCAGCTTCTCGTTGTTCCTTTTTAGGTTGAGCATTTGAGACCTTATGTATATACTTTAGTATATATTTATAAGTGCATGTACTTTATGGGCTCTGGAGATCAGCCCTAGGACTTGTCTGCTTTCGCTTAGGGACTTTTTTTTCTGTTCAACTGCCTCTATTTAACTTTCTGGATAGAAAACGACCAGCAGAGGTCAGTAAAATACCGGAATCACTTTAGAATTCTCCAGATTCCAGTCCATAGAAATTGTCTTCCACGCACCCATAGATAATATTTTTTTCAAATCTTGTATTTTCAGTGATATGACCACCTAAGGCCCTATTTTTACATTAAAAACATACCATTTCCCCGCAGAAAGGCAATATTTCTCTCCATGTGTTCCCATACCTGGCGTGTCACGCATTTTGATGCTTACTTTCCCTCCATGTTAAAAAACAGTACCCAGGCTAATGTGCTGCATAGCTAAATACATATAAGGTCCCAAAGGCGAGATTGATTGCATTGCAAATGCTTGTTACTTTAATTACTGCCAGTGGTGTCTCCAAGAAAACAGAGGATTGGGGGTTTGTCCTCTTGTTTCCAGCATGATCACTTCTGTGACAAGGAAAGGTCTCCTGCCCGCCCAGGGCTTACACACTTTAAGATTTAGAAGCCTAGAGATCTATGGACCTGGATGACATTCAAGCATGCAGGTTTACCCACAGACCAAAAGTAAAAAATAAAATAATAAAAACATAAATACACATGGAATAGAGATGACAAATTGATTCTTAAGAGTACAGAAAATGATTAATAACTAAAAAGTTCTCTTTTCCGGTTTAGATTCAGAGCACTCCAGGGCACACTGTTTTCCCGCAATGGCTGGGGCCGGCTGATACAGATATGGCTGATGACAATTCCCGCCTGTTTGCCTTCTACCATCTGCTGCACTGCTTTCGACGGGACTCGCACAAGATCGACAACTATCTGAAACTTCTCAAATGTCGCCTGGCGCATAAAGGCAGCTGCTAGCAGACGATTCCTCTCTACTCCAGTCGCAGACACAGGCACCTTGGCTGCCATCGCTGTGTGGCAGGGTCTCACCGAGCAGCTCACCAGATCAGGATTTAAACAAGTTTTCTCACTCAGTTTAGAGTTCCCTTCTGTCATCCTTCTATTACCTTCTCTGCCTCAATCATCCTCTCTCCAAAAACACATAACAGACTGTAGTGTATCCTTTAATTACAATGCCCTGGACTCGAATATCTCCGCTCTCCATACAGTTAGTATATCATATGAGGCGGAAGTGTCCTACCTTGCCTTAGCAGAAGTCTTCATCTCTTGAAGATGGACCACAATCTGAGTCTGTAACCAACAGGGGTTGTTCAGCCCAGCAGTGCCCCCCCCACCTCGGTCTGTCTATCCCATGAGATCACTTTCCATCTCCCAGCCTCTCCCTCTCTTGAGATATATAGAGAAAGGCTAAAAGATGGAGAGGTTGTTCTGGCCTGCTGTGCCCCACCCGTCTCTAATCCGTGCATACCACTATATCGCTCTCCATCTTTTATTCTGTGTTCCTCTTTCTAGAGTGATGTGACCATGGTTTCTCTTGTCCGAAACTGCACTCTCTGAATGTCTGTTTTGAAAGTAGATGTTTGAACAGGTGGCTCTGTCTTGCACTGCCCTGCCTCCTAATCTTCCCATGTCTCGCTGCATTGCGTACTGCCCTGTTCTCCCCAATCCTCCCTATAATAAGGTGCTCACAGGGGCTGTCTTTGCCTCGAGGATACTCGTGCCCTGAACCACTCACCTATCCAGCAGCAACAAACCGCTTCCATGCCGGATTCCAAATTTGTTGTTTATGATTGCACAGCCATTTTTAAATAAAAAAATATTTATTAGGCAAACATTTTGTTACTTTGTTAATGTAAATCCTTTTAAACTTTGAATGTGAACAGTATTTCTCAGGATGCAATCCGAATATCTGCAGTTACAAACATGGGGTTTCCCAACAAATACAGAGCCACTGGGAAAAATCTTGAATTCTTGGATTATTTCAGAGCGCATACTGCTTTAGAGGCTTGGTTAAATTCAGAGACACGCTGTGTCTCCATTACATTATCACCCAGATGTCTGTGTAGTCCAGGCGTCTCCAACCAATAGCTCGTGAGCTACTGGTAGCTCCCCAGCTACCTGAAAGTAGCTCTCCTGTTTGCACCCCAGCTTTCTTAATTAGAAGCTTTTTCTTGGTTGAATTAATATATGTATACCAACATTCAGAGTGTATATTCTGGACGAAAATCTGCACACTTTCAGAACTTGTAAGATGCTGTTTGGAGAAAAACTGTTGAATTTCCAAAACCTTTTAAGTCGATAGTTGACTGATAAATTGAGTAGTGTTGTAGCGACTTATAACTAACATTATGACCTTGCTGCCAGGGGCATTGTAGCAATGGCTGTTATGTATTACCCATGCAGAGGCCTCTAAACTTGACAAAGCCTTTTTACATTACTGCTGGAAACCCTGTTTGATGCAGTGAGGTGATGACTACTAGCAATCTTGCATATGGTGGCCACTAATGTAATCTTGTTTGATGGAGTCACCATTATAACATAACTAATATTAGTAGCTAGGGGTGATTATAATTAAATGCAAGTAGCTCATATAGAAAAGGTTGGAGATCCCTGGTGTAGTGCCTTCATGAATCGGAGCTAGTCACTGTTAGGACTGCACAGAGTACGCCAGCAATCAGTGCAGTGCCCAATACTTCAGGATTTACAGAAAACCACTGATGCCCTGTCTCACTTGCGGCAATGGATTTCAGCCGTGAGTGCCATACAAATGCATAGGTGCCAATACTTGAAAAGAAATTCCATGGACACTTTGCGGCACAGCTATCAATTACTAACTTGAAAATGTACCATGCCCAGTGCCTCAAAGTTCCGCCCAAACCACATAATTAGCATAATTTAACTCTGCCTACTTATCATAGTGCAGATTATAGGGTCTACTCAATGAAAAGAGAATTGCAGGGAATTGAGACGGGAATTTCAAACTTAAGGCCAAAGTAGCTGAGTTGGAAAAAGTCTCCCAACGAGCTGCCTTGGAGAATTTTTCCAACTTGGCTACTTTAGCCTATGGTTTGAAATTTCCATCTTAATTCCTTGCAATTCTCTCTGAAGTGCAATTGCAAGGACTGTCCCGAGATGGTGAATTACCCGGGACAGTCGCCGACTTGCCATGACTGTCTCGGCAAAAAAAGGACAGTTGGCAGCTGTACAAATGAGGAAGCAACTCGATTCATGCTTTTTTTTTTTAGCATATTCACATAAGTAAATTTATGTAAAGTTAACCTAAATTGAAATCATTTACATAGTCATGATCATAAAAGTCTGACTTGATTCTACCCCTTCTCTACCACCATTCGAGACTCCTTATCTAAGCAGTAGTTTACAGTGTTCACATAGACTTTTAATGGAAGGGATGCAGTCAGCAAATCATTAGGCTATTCTTACCAAGTCCAAAACTTCCTTTTTGATACCTCATCCATCTTGGTAAATAAGGTCTAAACATTTTAATACTGCACCACATTTCAATGTATATCATGTATCCACTGTGTGTAGAGTGATTCGCTCAGTGAAAACTAGGCACCCTGTGGCCTGGGGAATGATGCATATGCCCTGAGAAACACTCTTGTCAGGCAAAAAACATGTTAAAAGCAAATGCTGGCAAAACACAATGTCCTTCAAAGTAGGTTTGCAATTTAGTCAAAATTGACGCGAGGACAAAATGAGTCTGCTCATGCTCCTGGGAAACCCATGCTCGCTGAATCCAAGTAGGAGGACGCAGCATGCGTCGAATGGCAATACCATGGGACGCATGTGATGATAAATACTACAGAGCATCAGGTGCTAGCCTTCTTCACCTCTGAGGGGCTAGCTGCCACAGTCTGAGGATTCCTGTTGGCACCGTAGAAAGACCCATAACTGCTCTGAAGGATCCCTTGGTTCGTAGTTTAGGGGAGTGGAGCCTCGGCACACACGCGTAGGGAATCCATCTCACTATGCTGGCTGCACAGGCATTGTAATGGTCAGCACCTGTAATAACAAGAACATTACAAAAGTCCAGTTACATACACTAGCTGACACTCATCCTCCCAATCCGCGAGTCACACCCTTGAGAAACACCCAAGTACACGTCCAGACAAGAGAGACCACTTACACGGTCTGGCTTCAAAGGAACAAGCGAGTATAAATTATCCTCATTATGAATCTTGAACAAATATTCATAACCTTCCCCCGCCACAACTAGTTTGGACTCATGAGAAGGGATAACGAAGACTCCAAATGATGCTATCACTTAAAACATTTGAAGGGTGGCACCTCTGGTACTCCATAGATACATCACTGGCCTATGATAAAATCAGTCGTGTTGAATTTTGTAATTGTCATTTAATGCCGTCCATGACTTTTGGGTAAACTGATTTTTTCTAAAAACTTAACCTTTTAAATCTGTTGTCGATGCTGCATTTTATATGTAAACACACATGGTGACGCTGCAAATCCTGCACTTCACTCTAGTTCTCCATTCTCCATGTTGTACATGTGAGTGCACAAAGCATGCAGATGTGTCTATGCAGTTACATATGCTTGGTCTCTCCCGAGTAAGAATGCATCAGCATTCTTCCCACAGGGGGGAGGAGGGAAGGGGTGAGGCCGTCATTTTTGCTTTCGACTATAGAAGCAGCATCCAGCAATGCAACAGAGGTCAAAATTGAGACAGAGTTTTGGCAGCCTAAGAGGTTAAAGAAGGGGCACAGGACAGGGGCACCCAGAGGGGGCAGAGACGCACTAGTAGCATAAAGTGGCAAAGAAGCACAGTTAGTCCCAAAGGAGAAGAGAACAACTGCTACCATGAGAGGGCGGAGAAACATTGGAAGCACGAGGGGAGAATGGGCAGAGAAACACAGAATGAATTAAAAACTTGAAGAGCCCGCTGCTACCCAAAACTTGCACTAGAAGACCGTGGTTGCTGGTATTTGAAGGCAGTGGGGGTGGTTCACAGGGGACAGGGGAAGGGGAGGAGGGAATTACAGTTTTTTTAATTAAAACTTACCTGTCTGCCGCCCGATCTCGCTGCCTCCTCCTCTCGGTCCTCTTCCCCTCTTCCAGGGCAGGACGCAGGATGCACCCGGCTCCCTGCCTCCCGATAGCCAAACACAACGCTGCAATGCAGCATTGTGATTTGCCAGAGAATGTGAGGCTGGGCATGTTCTCCATGCAGGCTGTAATGAGAACATGTAGAGTGCGCATGACAGTTTGGCCGGCCCGAGACGGCTGGCCAAAACCTCATGCGCACTTGGAGTGGGCAAACCACTCCTCCCCTGGGAGCAGAACAGCCCCGCCCCTCCCAGCTGAGCAGGGGGAAAAATAAAATGAAAATAACAATGAGTTCTTATCATTTTATTTTTTCCTTTTTCGACCTGCTTAGTGAGGCGACGCTCCTCCGATTTAGCGCTGGGACCGCCACTGCAAGAAGACTCAAAAGCACAAATAAAGGTCTTGCACAAAGAGCTATTTTTTTCAAGGAAGGAAGACCATTACACCATTTAGCAGCTAAAATAAAAATGAGCAGCCTCCCCATACACATTTTGGTGATGGGAGGCATCTGTAGAAGATGGCTAAGGAAGAAAGCATCAGTCTGGGAGGGAAGAAATAGACAATTTTATGATAAGAGGGCTTGACTGTACAGGTCAGTTGGCAAATGTAAACTGCCTTAAAGATTTTATGGTTGGCGCAGGAAGCCAGAGCAGATCAAACAGGCGAGCCAAGCTAGACAAGTGTGCTGGAAGACCCTTAGTCTAGCTGCCGTAGACTGAATGAGCTGGAGCTTATGGGTCAAGTATTCTGGTATATCAAGAAGAGGGAGTTATAGTAAAAGGGTTCTAAGAATCTAGCAAATAATCTCACCGGCTAGACTGGTATTATAACATGGACCGAGTTCATTTGCTAGAGACGGCCAATGCATGATTTGTGAGGGAAAGAAACGAACTAAGAACCAGTGGAACGGTAAAGGAGTAATGGAGGTTCCAAAGGGATATCAAAGTGACAATAGAGTTTTTGAAAAGGTCATACAGCAGAGACAGTCCTAGTGGGTACAAAGAGATTCTTTGCAGTGCCCAAACTCTCACATGTAGAGTTACCAGCTGAACGAATGCAGGAAGAGGAAAGTCATTCCCATTCAGCTCTCTATATGCCTTAATTGTCCTCAAGTATGTAGCACAAGTGACTGGTCCAACCATTTACAACATATCCGTTACATGACTTTACTATGTTGTTCGATCTCTGAAGTACAACAAACAGATGTGCATTAGGGGTGAGATGCAGGGCAAATAAACAATGGAAGCCTAGGAGGGCAGAGAATGATAGGTAGCAAGAGGGAGCCTCGAGGCATTTGTATCCTGACGTGGCATACAGCACTGTCACCCTGAGGATGAGAATAAAGCACCAACAGCCTTCATAGAGGTGGGCGAAGGGTCAGGAGTTTTGGAGAACTTCCTGAAGTGGCCAAGAAACGGTAAGCCAAACAATGCCATTTTCAAGGATACAATGAAAAGGACAGGCTAAGAGAGCCCGAAGGAATAGAAAAGCAGAGTCAGCACATGACAACAATTATATAAAGGCCAAAACTTAACATTTTATAATTTTGCACCATTCTTGGCAAAAATGTAACTTAAAGTATCTACAATTTAGTTCAATTCAAAAGATTTTTCCCCAGAATACATTGCCATAAAATCCAGCACAAATACATACAAAAGCATACAAGCCAATGGAGGTATTAATCTAGGATGTGTGTGTGTCCCTCCCTACGCATGCTCCCAACCCCGTGCTTCGGCTCGGCAGAGGGTTGGCCATAGGGCCTGGCCTGCATCAGACCCAGTGGCCAACTCACTACAAGCAGGCAACCCGGGAGGGGGACACGCCGACCTCTCCCCAGGCCGATTTTCACCCTGGTGACCCCTTCTCCTGGGGCCGGCCATGAAAAATGAGAGGGATATGTGCCCCCACACTCCCGAGGCCAATTAGACCTGGGGCCCTAAGTTCCCACAGCTCTGTATGTTTTTCATTTGAGAGGGTGGCAATCAGCCCCCTTCCCGGGCCGATTTTGGCCCCAGGGACCCCATCCCCGGGGTCCGCCCACCCCCCTCTGCAGACCGATTTTGGCTCCAGGGACCCCATACTGCAGGTCCCAGCCAGTCAATAATTGGTGGGTGCCCTAGCCCCATCCAGGGCACCCAGTGTCTTTGGGGCTCTCCCCAGGGTCCCTGCCGGCTTCCCGCCTCGAGTGAGAGCCAGCATTGCTTCCGCAAGCAGGGAGCAGCAAAAATGCTGCTACCTGCGTGCAGGAGCAATTTTTCATCTGTTTCCCTGTCCGCTTCACAGCGGGCTGGGAAACAATTTAAAAGACTGCTCCGAGTTGGAGCAAGGTAGACAAAAACATATTCTGCCCCTGCTGGCTGCAAATGACCATTACAGGAGGAATCAAAGCGACTTAGTGGCAGTGGTGGCAGTTGCAGCGGAGGAAGAGGACCTACCTTGGTGGTGACCATGTCCTATGCACTGCCGTGTCCCACTAGAGCCACAAGAGGGCACAGTACGTTGATGAACAGGCTGAGGTGGCTATCTTTGGTGCTAAACCAGACCCTGGGAGTAATCTGTAAACTTGCAGTTTTGTTGGTGGAACAGGCAGGCTGGAGATGGCAAGCTAAGGAGGAAGCATAGCACAGCTACCTTTGAACCACTCAGATGTGAATCTGAAGTATCCCTAAACAGCACATCCATGACTGATTCCTGCACACATCCGGAAAAGCCCATGGTGAGTATCCAGTCATAACGGTGAATCAACACACTACTACCCATAGCATGGCCAGTGGAGTGTGTGGTGTCCAGATCGGGCAACAACATTTACTCAGCTATGTCCTGTCTATTATGCTCTGCCTGGACAAAAGTATTTTGTAACTCCTCAGGGAAAGATCTCTCTTGTCATATCCCACAGAGTATGAGTACATCTCCCCAACAAGCAAACAGCATTGAGAGACCTCACCCCCCAAACTGGAAATACAGAAAACGCCTTAGAAAGCACATCAATGCACTTAGATTCTCTGTCAGGCAGGGTAGAAAGGAAGACAATCCAATTAACCTTACTGGCCAAGATACTCTGGCTTGAGATACTGCGTCAAAAAGGCTCGATCCATAGAGCATGTCTATGGCATCTAGCAATGGGGCAATTCACCAGCAGCACCAACATGGTTTGGACCACGCCACCATCAAAGCTTCCGTCAGGGCTTCACTTAAGAGTAACAAAGGCTCTGAATTTGAAGAGCCTCACTCATTCCTAAGGTCTAAATACAAACCAGCATCAGTATAATGAGGGGGTAACAAACGGTCAGTCTCCTCTTCAGCATTTTCATCATGCAGAACATTCTGAAGGCCTTATATCGCATCTGACTCTAACCCAAACATGGCCTCAAGACAGCGGTGTTGAGATAAATGTACTGCAGGACAATCTTTCGGCACTAAGGACTGTGCCTCAGTGATCATATAACATGACAACTTGCACTCCAGTTTTGAAATTGGCATTTGGCTCATATCCAGAACCAGTGCCTCTGGAGCAGAGGATGGGACTGAACCAGCAGGAACCAGTGAGGCTTTCAGCAAATAGTGGAGGTGTGTTCTGGATCCATCAGGGAGCTAGGCTGAGGCCCAATGAGTCAGTTGGCACAGTGGAGGAACCCATCCCACCAGCGGAAGTCCTACCAGTGGTGCAGGCAGAACCATAGAGCCTAAAGGTGGTGCCCCAGGGAGGCCCAGAATCGTCAGTAATGGCAGCAGCATTGCCTTGCTGAAGGCCTTTATCTGCTGCAATGTCGAAGATGACTCAGACATTTGGGGGCCCATCGACCTCAACAGGGGTAGGGGGCCGGAGTTGAACAAGTGATGCAGAGTCTGGCCGTTTGAGTGACGACTGCACGGTCTTTCCTTGGAGCAGAAAAACCAGGAGGGAACTCCCACGTGGACTTCTTGTGCTCCTGTCAAGACTTACCTTTCAACTTTGCCTTAATGGTGTTCTTGACCGGGACTGCGCTCTGGAGCGGGCTGAGACTTCGCACGAGATTGGCTTTCTTGAGCAAGTGGTGCCAATGTAGCTGAAATTGTTAATATATTTCGGGTTATCTGTAAAGAGGCCTGGGATATTCCTAACCTGTAGTCCTACAGGAATTACAGGTCCGCCTCCAACTCATGGTCCGTATGCTTACAGAATATCTCAAAGCGGATATAATTCCTGTAGGACTACAGGTTAGGAATATCCCAGCTACATTGGCACCACTTGCTCAAGACACTGGTTAGTCTTAGGTATTGATATAGCGACTGAAACACTCAAAACACTTAACGAGGAACTACTGGAGACTGAGAAACAGATTAAAGAGTCTAGCTCGGTCACCGAAGGCAAAAACCTAATTGATCAAGTGCAGAAAACTGTGGATGATTTCCATAGAATTGAACAAAATAAAAAATCACTCAAAGTCAAGAAAGACATCAAAGCTTATTCTATTGAACGTACTTACCCGTACTTACAGATAGACTTCTACACCAATAGGACATACACAAACCCCCAAAGCAACAGGCCTTGGGGACGTTTTAAAAAACGCAACACCTTAGTGGGATTCTCAGACACGTCAGCTGATTCCTCCGACAACTCAGACTCAGGCGAAGGCCCTAGCACGTCCAATAGAAACCCTAATTTTTTAGGGAGAGGCCAAACAGAACAACCAAAACGGGGTCATGTGAAACAAATCCAGCAGTGGTACAATCCACCCGGCGAACGCCAAACCAGACAGAAATTTTATCAATGGTAAACTCAGATATCACCCTTCAAGGGTAACTGATTATCATTCCCATCTTCAATCTATCGACTCACAACTCAGCTGACTCAGAACTCTCCCTTCTCAGCAAAGACTTATCCTTAGTCCCAACTACCCACCCCAACTTCCTTTAACTACACACCGAGCTACTCACATTTTTTTAGACGGTTACGCTTACATGCTTTCTTTCTACAGAATCCCACACCTAACTCTGTTTCAAACACACCATTCCGCCCACCCTCCACTTTCTCACCAATAGCCAGTATGATACCGGCTGAAATCATTACTTTCGAGAAATTGATGTTAAAAGACCTCAATGTAATTGAAAACAAAAAACAATTCATTCCATACAACATAACTTTTCAAGAGAAAAAGGCCATTGAAACTTTGAAAAAGAACGACTCCCTTATAATTAAATCAGCTGATAAGGGAGGGGGCATTGTCCTACAAGAAATAGACTCCTACAAAGCTGAAATAATCCGCCAACTACAGAACACTGATCATTATTTCAGACTACCCACCAACCCCACAAAAGAACTACAAGGGCTTATCCTCCAAATCACCACCGAGGCCAAAACTGATGGCTATCTGAGCCAGAAAGAATTCCAATTTCTTAATGTGAAGTCACCTAGAATACCAGTGTTTTATACACTCCCTAAAATTCACAAAAACCTCACCACTCCACCTGGCCGACCTATAGTTTCAGGTTGTGGCTCCATACTGGAACCACTGGGCCAATTTGTGGATTACTTCATTAAGGATTTTGTCCCCGGAACACAATGCTACATCAGAGACAGCATGGATATGATAAACATGTTTGAAAATCACCCTTTTGACCAAACTACGGACCTGCTGTGTACTCTGGATGTCGAATCATTGTACACTAACATCCCTCAGGTCCTCGCCCTATCGGTGATTTAAAAAACTCTTGACTCCAGACCACATACTGTTGCCACACTATTTTTACTTAAACTGCTTGTGTTGTCTCACCAGAAACTTTTTGAGCTTTGACAACGAGTTTTACCAACAGGTTAAGAGCACTTCAATGGGGGCCGTTTTTGCTCCCAATTTGGCCATTCTTTTCATGGATTTCATAGAAACCACCATCATCCTGTCACCCAACATCCCCTTCAATCCTGGCATCACACTTTGGCACCGTTATATTGACGATGTTTTTTTAATCTGGCACAACAATGATGCTACACTCCATCAATTTTTGCACTGGTTAAACAACTGCATGGGTTTACAGTTGACTCTGTCATCAGATCAGTCCTCCATTCCCTTTTTGCATCTCACTATATACCACTCCAGTGGTGAACTCCTGACTAGACTTTATAGAAAACCCACTGAGCGCAACACATTGTTGAGGTATGAAAGTAATCATCCCAGGGCTCTAAGAGATTCCTTACCCTACTCCCAATTCTTACGCATCAGGCGTAATTGTTACACCAAGGAAGACTACTTCCAAGAAGCCTCCGTACTATCCAACAAACTCAAATCCCGCAACTACCCGAAACGCTTGATTCGGAATGCCCAAAAACGCACGTGGTATTGTCCCAGGGAAGTCCTGCTGTCTCCAAAACCCAAAAATAACACTAACAGAATAGTCTGCGTTACGACTTTCTCCACGGCCTCTAACCCCATTCGCAAATCCATTCTCAAACATTGGCCTACACTCAACGTAGGTACTCTAAATATAGAACGGCCATTGTTTGCCTTCCGAAAGAATCGCAATCTGAAGGATCATCTAGTACGAGTTGCATTACCCATCGCAACACCTTTCCTAACACTAGATGCACACTGGGGTCTCACACCACTGACCGGACATGCAAAATGTGGCAATTGTAATATGTGTAACTTCACAATGGAAGGTAAAGCCTTCAGCTTTGGGAACATTGTCAGAAAGTCGAGCACTTTCTCGAACTGTAATACCTGTAACGTCATCTATTTAATCCAATGCCCATGCCAAAAGAACTACATTGGACAGGCCACACAAAAGGTCAAGACACGCATCGGACAACACCGCAGCAGGATTCGCTGCAACACCCAACAATGCGCCTTTGGTCGAACATTTTAACCATGCTGGCCACAAGGATGATGAGATCAAATGGACTGTACTTAAAAATGTGAAACTACCAGCAAGAGGCGCAGACCTAACACAGATTTTGAATAAAGAAGAACTCAAACTCATTATTCGCTTGGACACTATTAGGAATGGTTCGAACAGAAATGAGGACTGGACAACCTTAATCTAATTTTGCTGCTTGTCCCTCCACCTTCAATGTCCTTGCATACAAATCTGCATTAATGGTTGCTTCCAATTATGTTTTCCTCCTGAAGTCTTTGAATGTAAATGTCAAAATATGAATACTACATGTCACTCCGCACCTTGCACTTTCTTACTCACCTAAGATGGCTGCCAGCGTTTCCCTGAGTAACCCTGAATGCGCTTTCCCGAGCGGCTAACCACGCGCATGCTCACGTGCTCCAGACTGCCCCCTCATATCTACCACCTTGCGGGCTCCACCCACCAGCGATCCTGCTCATTCCGAACTTGAACACCAAACGGTAAGACCTCGCTCATACCTCCCCTTCTGATACACCCCCGCTACTCGCTCCTTCATTCCTCTGACCCTGATCTCCCCTGTTTAGGCTTCCCTTGTGATTGGCTAGTAGCCGAGGACCGCCACGGACGCCCCATTGGATTTATTTAATTTTCCACCGGCGCCGCATTCCGCCCTCGAAATTGGCTAATTACTTTTTAGCAATGGGTTCTATCTTTCATCTACATAGCTAGGTGAGTTATTGCCGGCATGAGCTTTCCCTCTAATCACGATTCCTTGACTTACGTATTCCTCTTATCCTTCCAGCTTCCACAGCCCTAGTCCATAACCCTCGGATCCCTCCTCCCCTGCACTCGCCATCACAGTGAGTTTTCATTGCGCCAATAAGATCTTCCAGACCCCCGTGTACCGCTCACCACAATGTTAATTCTCCATTCAGGAAACCTGGCTATCTTCTAGAATTCACCGCCTACCACACTACTTTCCAATTTCCGCGGAGCGATACACATGAGGCATGCTTCTCATCTGGTTTAATTCACTTTTTAAACTCACTAAGGCTAGCTCACTGACATCTCTACCACGCACCTCTCGCTCCCTTTCTATGGACTATAATAAACGGTTTTCACGTTTCAATTACTCTATCTCTGTGCCTTTCGCACAGGAACTTTGCCTACTATTCCCCTGTCGTCTGACGGATCCACTCTATCCTCCCTCGGTCTTCCATCACCGATCTTCTAGTCATGTGAACTCTTCAATTTCCCATTCACCCGAACGCGGTGCTTCACAAGTATTAATACATGTTCTCTGTGTACTCATGTACCCTCACCGCAATTTGTTTTTTAACCACACTATCCTACAGTTTATCTCTACCATAGGAGACTATGTGTCAATATTCTCACACTTCTTTTAATGATGCCAATGTTTTTGCTTACTGTCTCTCCCCCCACCCCGTTTTTCTCAATTCCTTTCACAGGCAGTGTGTTTTCAGGCTTGTTATAACTCTTGTCCTGATGATGATCTATGTATCTTGTCATAGATCGAAACGTCGTTGACTCTTTAAACAGCATGCACGTTAAACTCATATGTTAAAACCAGTGCATTACTGTTTACTTCTTAAAAGCTTGCCCCTATTATTTGCATTGGCGATAAGCTCGTTTGTTTTGCCTGAAAAAATGTCTACATATATGTGATTATCTGTATGTTTTGTTTGTCGAAGGATACAGGACTGTGTCACACTCTATTATTCTCTGTTTGAATTCGAATTATCACAGTTAAAATAGTAAATCTGTATGTCAGGCTGGACATCTTTACTTAATATAGCACTGATTCTGGTCCATATTCATCACTTCCTTACTTATATATGCTTGAAGGACCAATTGTTTTCCATAATCAGTCCTTGTGTATGGCAGCATACAGCTTCACGTCTCGCTCCCCGATGGATTTTGAATGCATGAGGGAGCATTTGTCACATGACGAATCATGTTTGGATCTGGGACACGAAAGGTTGCAGGGTTAAAGTGGTCTTTAGGGCAATCTGGAAGTGCCAGAAGGGCAGTCTAACAGATCCTTTGCTTAGCTGTTTGTGGGCTGGTTTGATGGTCTGGTAGGCCGGGTTTTTACTATTGAGCTCCCCAACATTACCACAGACACTGCCTGTAGCAAGCACAAATGCATGCAGACTTCCCTACCCTCCAAAACACCTATACAGCATGTGTTTAAAAGTTACAAAACAGCCCCATTTGCAAATGTGGGGCACTTATTCAGCAATCCGGTTCGCTAATGTGTGCCACTTTGTTTTGCCGCCTGGGCTGATTCTCTGTCCCAGTCGGAGCCTGAAAGGCAGACATTGTGTGCATCTGTAATAGACGTCTGCTTCTTGCAGATGAAGAAAGGACTGAAGGCTTGGGTCTTTGGGGGAGGCATAAAGACTAGCACACTGTTGAAACGAAACAGGTCAGTAAAATAGTGACAGAATTTCGTGAGTGGAACACTGGATTCATGTTGAAATCCGCAAGAAAAAATAAATAAAACTATGCCATTGGGTAGGGGTGGGTAGCCCCTATATATGACTCCATGCCTTAACTTCCAAGGATGGGATACGGCCGCCACAGAGTCTGATGGGAGCAATTGTTGGGAAAATCTTCCAGATCCAGTCAGGCGAGTGAGGGAATCCAAAAGGTGAGGAATCCACAGCTTAGATACACCCATCAGAAGCTCAATTTGCAGTGTATTTCCAAAGGGGCATTAATTAATCTAAATTTTAAATATGAACTTTTTTCTACAGGCTGGATTGTTTAACAGGTAACTTTTTCTCCACTGTGCGGTTTACTTGCTCATGACAATGGTCCTCATGGGCTGTGATATATTGCATTAAATGTTATGCTGTTCACTTTCTCCTTGTACCTTGCTTTGTCGTATGTAGAGACATGCACCAACGGCTTAAGAGACATTCAGAATGTTTTGTAGTCCAAGGAGGCCCAGAACAGAACACAGCTGGCCCTGTCCTCCATTCACAAGAGCATGGGACCCCCCCCCCCGTTATCTGTCAAAGCAACCTTTACCCTAAAATCATGTGATGGTGGGAAGGACCAAAGGAACCAGTGAACTATGGTCCTGGCACATTGTTGACAATAGGAAGGAGTAAGTTGTCACATACCCTGTTCCCACTTGTGCCAACCATGTTGGGACCCTAAAGAAGCGAGACACGTGACAGCAGCCTCAGAGCTTTTCCCCCCAATTAAGTACAGGGCACTGGGCCAGCAGGCAGTTGCACAAGACTTTGTTTTAGTTTGCCTTAGAACCAGGACTCCTCCAATAGATCATTGTAATCAGAGGGAAATAACCTTTCGGGAGTGATCTTTACTTCCTGCGTTTTTCAGATGGGAGAGACAAAATGTTTAGCAGAAAATCGGACAGAGTGTTGTCTTTTGAGATAGGTAATGTTTGATGTACAATGCAGTCCTCAGGATCAAAGACTGTGCTCTATAGTTACTGAAAATATTAAAAGTAGCCAACATAGTTCTAGGCCCATTTTAAACATGTCTGTAATGCCAGAAAGATTGTATCAAGCATTGGCAAAGGCAGTAGATCTTGTCTTTATAATGTGAGTGCCAAGCTGTTGGCTTTGGCAATGTGCCTGTAAAGCAGAATGTAAAAAAATGTAAAAAACGTTTCAAAATACTGAAGAAAAAGCAAAATTATATAGTATCTCAAAACTATACAGTGAATTCAAAGTCTTCAATCTAAATAGCATGGTTTATTTTTTAAATACGTTTCACTCAGTAAACTTTAGAAATGGGGGGTGGGGTGTGGGTTTTTCAAGGGGGAAAGAAGCACGCGAGTGAGAGAACTAGAGAACACGTGCAACCTCATTGAATGCTGAGAAAAACAGCTTCCTAAGTGTGGGCAGCAGATAGATACAAGTCAGCCAATCAAAAGGATTGCAAAGAGGCTGCGCTACCGGGAGGGACAAATAAAAAAAAGAGAAATGCAGCCGATAAAGAAGCAAGCAAAAGCGATTGACAATAAAGCCAACCAATGGTATGCAATGGGCGGGATGTGAGCCCACTATACGTTTATAATAGGTCTTTTGCAACCAGACAGATGGCGCTGCCTGGTAGGCAAGACCGAAAAACTATGAAATCTGGACTGATGCATTGTCTTGCATTTTCACCCTTCACCCTGGAGTTAGCCAGTAGTTTTTCTGATTTTCACCGTTACCAGAAGCGTTTAATCATCTGCCCTGATAAGTATTTAGAGTAAACTCAGACAGTAACAATTTAAAGATAAGCACCCAATGCAGGTAAAAAATGCATCTTAGACAAGAGTCTGCATTCCACTATTCCAGTCGTGGAGAAGCTTACTTTGGGCAATGATGATGCATAAAAGTGAATGTGAAGCAAGAGCAAAATAGGCAGGTCTTTGTTTAAGTGTATCATCGCATTTTGCAGCTTGTGTCTATAGGATCATGTTTTCGGGTTTAGCCAGGACTTTATTGCTTTACACAATGTGGATGATTTTTAATAATCCAAGTTTGTGCTGGAAGAGTGTGCCAGAGTTAAAATGTCTGTACAGAGAAAGAACACTTTTCTGAAGATTTAAGGTAAATGCACACAAGAAGGACCATCCATGCTAAACCCAGTATCAGCCCTTTATGTATCTTTGGTTCAGATGTGGGAAGCTTGAATGCAAACACTCTAATCAGGCCTGTTTTATCTTCTAAAACCTAGAACATTGTGGGCATATCCTGGGAAAAAGTCTACAAGAAGATGAGAGCAAGAAAAAGGAGTTCATTGCCTTTGTTTTGGTCGGCAAACTTTCTAAATTCCTCAAAAATCTCTTATTAGTGAAGACGAAAACATGAGGATACATAAGGATGTACTTATAGGCCCAAAAATCAAAGGGGAAAGGATCACTTGATCTGAGTAACCAGGGTTTGCAACATTTATGTGGTTAATAAATAAAAACCCTCATTCACGTACTCAAATCGTGAGGCGGTATATCTTGGTTCTCCGCCATGTGTTTACAAACATGACAGCATCATCATTGGGTTTCTCTTTTGTCATATGCTTCCTCCATCCGGAGGGAAACCCCTGGTTATTTCAGTAGTGATCAGGTCAAGTGATCCTTTTCCCTTTTATTTTTGAGTATTAACGCAAGGAAGCTGAATGGATCACAACCCCTTTCTTCTCGCTCCTCTTGATTGAATAATGTACTTATAGGCCTCCATTGGTATAAATGAAAAGGCTGTTAATTAACAGTACTTGCATTATGGTCAGGGACGGATCCTCTATTGTAGCGGAGGAGCAATGCCCCCAGAGATGAAAAATAAAATGGTAATTAAGTCAATTCATTACCATTTCATTTTTCGTCAACCCGCCCCGAACAGGGTGTCAGGATGGGGCGGGCCTGCTGAGTGGCAGCAGAGAAGAGTGGTGGGCAGAGGGCTGCCTGTGCACTGTTTAAAGCACACATGTGCCTTGGGCCAGCGGTCTTGCAACGGCCAGCCAGACATGCGTACTTCAAACTTCGTCAACCCAGCTGTCTTAAGATAGCAGGGTTGGGAGCAAATTCAGTTCTTCAGTGCCCTCAGGAGAGCCGACAGAGGGCACTTCTTTCAATCCTGGCACTTCTCTCCTGCTGGTGAACAGCGTAAGAGAAGTGCCAGGATTGGTTAGGGGAGTTGGCTGGGGCCCTGATGTCACAGAGAAGAAGAGAACTGGAGAGAGGAGGATGGCTTCAGTAACTTTAATTTTTTTTATTTATTTAATGTAATTTTCCAGCCCGCCTCACTCGCAGTAGTTGCCAGCCGCCACGGATTATGATGGAAATGCAAAAAGTCGTTTTGTGGCTTACCTTGGTGCTCTTGTTGAATTGGGCTCCACTCTCTTCCTGGACAATGTTATATGGAATGAAAACATCAAGGTGATAGAGATCAGGGCGTCCCCACAATACGATCCGGTCCTCACCCAGGTCCAACACCAATGAACGGGATGAAGGCTGGAATGATAAACAGGTACATTTTGTACTGTACTGGAATGGTGTTAGTATTCTAAAACATTCCTCATACAGCTCAGACACAAGTTCAGAAAGCAGACTAAGTTTTCCTACTGAAGGACAAACTCACTATTTACAATGACGGTCTTTAAAAATGATGACAGCCTAGTGGTTAGGAGGAAGTCACAAAACCTACTGCATGTCTTCATTTTCCTCACACTCAAATGTAAATGCCACAAATGAAGACAAAGGAGGATAGTTGCCTTTAAGGGGACTCTCAATTTGTGTTTATCCACCTAAAATTAGAGATGGGATTGGAAACTGATTTGTTATTTGTTTTAACTACAGAGCTCCGAGTGCTGTTACCCATAAAACAAGGGAACGTCATACATAGCACTTTCAGTGCCTGCCTTGTTAACCAATGTACAAAAGACCTGTAGTGCACTCGGTTGAATCATCACCTCCATGGGTCTCAGCACTGGTAGAAGGCTTTCAACACCAAGAAGATTGTGTTTAGATACTTAAATATTCTGCAGCTAACTTGTCCTACCATGTGGATGGAAGTACAGACCCATTGTTCCAAGGTTGAAATCAACCAGAGATATACTACATTGAGCTCAACTGGTCTTCTTTTAGCTGATACCAGGGATTGTGGAGCACCATCGTAAGCATAATGTCTGAAGGCCCAAGAGGCTTCTAGAACCAAATTGGTTGTCACAGTCTGTTTGGTCAAGAATTTACCCACAGAGTGGCTGATGACCATTACCCCCTTGAGGAGGAAGGATTTTGTCTGGCTGGAGTTAAGAAATACCTGTCTGAAATAAGTCCTTTCTGAGGATCCAAAGGGATTTGAGGAATGTTGCTTCTAAAGTGGACTCTGCATACTACTTTGACACTACTCCAGACAGTCCATGTACAGGTAGAAATGCACTCTCCTCCGAGGCAAGAAGCTTATCACTGGTATACTGGTAATGTTGGCTTCCAATGTTATCCTGGATTATTGCCATGTGTGGGAGATAAGAGGCAGCCCACGTGTGAGGCAAGTGTATTTCTTGGCAACTTGGGGCATCAACAGGGGGTTTGAAAAGTAATCTGGGTGCTACCAACAGAATATAACAGAGTTTGAACAGTGACTAATAAGAAATGAGAAGATGTACAGAATTCCTTATCTTCGCAGAAAGACATGAAAAGGTTTTCTGGCCAACACAGGTTTGTTAAACGTGCGGTATGGTCAATACAGAGGTGGAAAGAAGATGTGAGAGTCCTTGGAACATCATTGCAGTGGCATCTGTGATGCAATGATTATGAAATACCTTAGGACACAAACAAACACTCCTGAACACTATGCTTTTGAGATTGGCGCAGTGTTCTTGTGGTGATGCAAGCCCACAAAGTAAATTAGGAACAGGAAGTGGTAGGTGTTAGAAATTGAGTTACTTGTTGCCTGGGGTGTAAGCCCTGGTCAAGCAGCAACCACAATCATAGTCAGGGTAATGAACAAGCAAACTTAGTATGACAGGAGATATTACATGCCAAAAAGTACAAAGCGCCAACTGTGGACATCTGGTTGCGCCACTGGACCGACCACAGCTGCGTCCACTTCAGCTTCAGAAAAACCACCACCCACAACAGGTTCCTCACAGGAGCTGGAGCAAGATCACTGCCGACCAGCTCACCGCCTCCCTCAGCCAGAACCCACCAGCCAGCACACCGGACCCCAACGAAGCAGCCCGCAACTTCACGCAATGGCTGACCGCCTGCGTCGATGACCTCGCACCACTGAAGAACCCCCCAGCAAACCCAGAAGCAAGAAGGCCCCCTGGTTCACCGAAGAACTCAAGGACTCCAAGAAGACCTGCCGCACCCTCGAGAAAGCCTGGCTCCTCGACCGGACCACTGACAACATGACCGCCCTCAAACACGCGACCCGCAAGCACCACCAGATCATCCGCACCACCAAGAAGAAATCACTGAAGGATCGACTGGACAACAACGCCCACGACAGCAAGGAACTCTTCAGCACGAAGGGATGAAAGACGTCGCCGAGTGGATGAAGAACAGCCGCTTGAAACTGAACTCAGACAAGACGGAAGTCCTCATCCTTGGACCATCACCCTCCGCCTGGGACGACTCCTGGTGGCCCCCTGCCCTGGGCACCGCCCCCAAGCCGACAGACCACGCACGCAACCTGGGCTTCATCCTGGACTCCTCCCTCTCCATGACCAGACAAGTCAACGCCGTCTCCTCTTCATGCTTTCACACCCTCCGCATGCTCCGCAAGATCTTCCGATGGATCCCGATCGAAACCAGGAAGACGGTCACCCAGGCCCTCGTCACCAGCCGGCTGGACTACGGAAACACCCTCTACGCCGGAACCACAGCCAAGCTACAGAAAAGCCTACAACGCATCCAGAACGCCTCCGCCCGACTCATCCTAGACATCCCTCGACGCAGCCACATCTCCGGCCACCTGAGGAACCTGCACTGGCTCCCCGTCAACAAGAGGATCATGTTCAGGCTCCTCACCCACGCACACAAGTCTCTCCACAACCTGGGCCCCAAGTACCTCAACGACCGCCTGACCTTCCACACGCCCACCCGCCAGCTACGATCCGCTAGCCTCTCCCTCGCCGCCGTACCATGCATCCGAAGAGCCACCGCCGGAGGCAGATCCTTCTCCTACCTGGCGGCCAAGACATGGAACTCCCTCCCCATCCACCTTCCGCTGACCCAGGACCACCTCGCCTTCAGGAGACAACTCAAGACCTGGCTGTTCGAGCAGTAGCGGCCCCCTTCCCCCAAGCACCTTGAGACCCTTCCGGGTGAGTAGCGCGCTATACCAGTGATATGATTGATTGATTGATGAGAACAAAGTCACAGGTTGAGGTCAACTGCGATGGAGTGCTGGCTGGCTAGAGGGACCCAGTTAGGCCTGCTGAACAAAGTACCCTAAATCCTAGTTGCCGAGCGTTGCATGGATCCACGTAGAAGAGGATCTTGACAATGGGACTTGTGATGCGAAGTCCAGTGTTGTGGATGTGGCGCGCAGCTGGCGAGGGGTCGGTTCTGAGGAGATGCGAGGCTGTGATGCTTAGTCCGTCGTCTAGGCTGAAGTTGGTGAGATATGCGAGGACCTGGGCTGTGGATGCGCTGTGCCTGGGAGGTTAGGCATCAGTTCTGTGAACTGCAGGGACGATGCGGGTCTTTGAGATGGGTCCAAACCATGCAGTATTGGCGATGTGTCGGGTCTGCTCGGAGATGTACCGCTCAGCAGAGGAGATGCGTTGGTTCCACAGGCAAGCCCCTTAGGCCCACTTCCAAAGGTCCAGGACTGGGTTGGCACTACTTGGCAGCTGCAAGTGCAAGGTTGTTGGAAGCCTGTTATGTCCCTGAGGCTTCAGATCAGGAGGCCAGCCAACTAGCCCTAGGAGTCACTCTGGGTTTTAGGTTCAAGGGATGCAGATCCAGTCCTTCTCACACAGGCAAGAGAGAAGCAGGCAAGAGGCAAGAGGGAAGCAGGCAGCCAGGCAGCAGTTCCTTCAGAGTAGCAGTCTAGCAGACCTACAGCAGCACAGCAGTTCTTCTTCCTGGCAGAGTATCCACAGGTTCAGAAATGTACTTAAGTTGTAGTGTCTGAGGCTAAGGCAAGAAAATGGCAATTTTCTAAAATTGCCATTTTCAGAATTGCAATTTAAAATTCGACTTCACCATGTTAGGATTTTAAATTGTGATTCCAGAGACACCAAACTTGAAGGGGGTTAACACTACCTCTTTGGAAATAACAATTAAAAAATATAATAGGGTAACTCCAATGTTATCTTATAAGAGAGATAGGCCTTGCAGCAGTTTAAAACAAATTAAGGAGTTTTTCACTACTAGGATATGTGAACCTTAAAAGTACATGTCCTACCTTTTTAATACATTGCACCCTGCCCTTTGGGTTGTCCAGCACTTACCTTAGGGTCAGTTTATATGTATTAAAAAGGAAGGTTTGGGACTGGCAAAATATTTATTTTGCCAAGTCGAAATAGCAGGTCAAACTGCACACATAGGCCCTGCAGTGGAAGGCCTGAGACATGTTTAAAGGGCTACTTAACTGGGTGGCACAATCAGTGCTGCAGACCCACTGGTAGTATTTATGTTACAGGCCCTGAGCAAATGTAGTGCAATTTAATAAGGTCCTATTAGTAAATTAAATATGTCAATTGGTTGAGCCAATTCCACCATGCTTAGAGTAGCGAGCACAAGCACTTTAGCACTGGTTAGCAGTGGTAAAGTGCACAGAGTCCTAAAGCCAACAAAAACAAATACAGCAAAAATGGGAGGAGGAAGGCAAAACGTCTGAGGATGACTCTTCAGAAAGGACCTTTTCCAACAGTATGTATTTGAATTTACAAATGCATTTTATTCCAGAAATAGCAGCCCAGATACTGCTCCAGTCAGCAGAAAGGTAGGGCTCCAACCAACGTACCCCCTTACAATAAAACAACTAAATATAACCAACAATAATTTAACATCTTTGAAACTATCCAACAGTAACTATACATAGTTTACTCTACATAGGGATGAACTTGTGCCTGTCTGGAAAAAAAGTCAGTAACAAAATCCTGAAATCTACTCTGAGTACTAAATAACGAAACATAATAAGTTTTAGAGAAAGGTCAAAAAGACTTGATTCCTTTTCCATGAAAATATAATATTTTTAAGGAACAGATAAATGTATCTTTAGACAAAAGAAAAACAGAAAGAAGAAAGAGGATGATGTGCCCACATCAATTTCGGAGGGAAATAACTTTAGCTAATTGCAGTTAAACAGATTCCCGCAAGTCCTTGGTATGACTTCATTTCAACAAACAAAACTTGCAGAGAGGTGAATAAGCACAAAGAAAGGGCCGATCGAAGAAGAGTAGGCGAATCGTGGAGAAAAGATTCTGCTGGCAATGAAAACAGACTAAGGCAAAGAGACAAGGATAAATGGATTGGGGGTAGTAAAAGGGGAGCCTCCATAAAATAATAATTTTTTTTATAAAGTGTATTAAAGGTGGTGGGTTTAAACAAGGGTAGAAATCAGGCTAAAGAATGGGATTTTTTTCTTTAAGATCGGTTTCATCAACCTGGTGAGATGCATCCTAGATATAAAAAAGTTGTCAACGTTGGCTCAACAAACTTTATCAGAACAAATTTCTTCTGATTGGATTTTCATTATAAAACCCATTCAACCTGTGACCCTATCTACTTCTCCTGGTACTTCCTTACAGTACATTGTCTTCATTCACCACTCCTTCACTGCACATACTACTGGAAGCAGAAGCAGCATTTCTATCACCCTCGCCACTGACCTGAAATTATAGCCCTATCATCACCAAACATTTGGATAGGTGGAGAACAACCAAATGGTCCTATAAATGTACTTTTAAGTTTTGCAGGCCTTGTACCTCTTTATGACCCAATGCTTATGGTCTGCTTAGGCATGTTGAATTACTCTTTTTAGCAGTTTCCAGCAGGATGATATGCCAAAGTTGTTTGTTGAACAACACCATTCCTTTTGAAGAAAGCAGCACCAAGTCGACTTAACTTGATCTATATCTGAAATAACCTTCTTCGCTAGCCCTGCCCTGATAAACTCTTCATCAAAAATTTCAAAATGGACGAAACTGCTCTCTTAGGAACTTTGATTTCTACCCACTTAGTAAGTATGTCAACCAAAACATGGAATTTCCCTTTATCATTCTCCTTTTGGATGGGACCCATAAGGGCCTCCCCAACAGTATTTCAGGGCCTCACTGGACATCTCACAGGACATTTCACAGGACACAATGGAGCCAAAATAATGACTGAGACACATCTAAATTGCAACACGCACAATATCGCTGTCCATACCTGGCCACCAATAAGGATCCTTAATGCTAATTTTCCTTTTGACAATACCTAGCTCCATTACCATAAATCTCACATTTCTTGTAAGAACCATCCTACCATTCCTAGGGGTGCATCTTCGGGGGTGAGAGTTTAATAATTTCTCAGAATCAGGTCATTGTGGCCCTAGGCAGCCTGGTGATAATCAGGTAGAGTTTTTATTTTTAGTGCAAGACTGCTAAATGCATGACTGATGTGTAATTTCCCTTTTGCCACTGGCCCGGCCTGTCATTCACATGCTCTTTGCCAAGATGACACTAGTAGTACCACGCACAAGGCACTAAGGTGGAAATTCTAAAGACACTGCTTCAGTCAGAGATGTCCTGTTCTTCACGTTGTTCCCAACAACAGCAGACTTTCTCCCACCTACATGCAATTGCATCTGTTTTGGACACATCCATAACATTAAACAAGATCAAATCATTTAATCTTATTTATGACTTCAGGCAGGACTTGAAGTGTGGCTGTATGTCTCATATGTTGCAGTAAATAAAAAGTGACTTTTACGCAAGTTCCCACCAGGCCCTTTGATCCTGTCCTTAAAGTTACATGCAACATAAACTGTTATAAAAACCCTTATAGTAATCCATGTCAGGGATGCTGTCCCCGTTTATATTTTGGTCCTCGTTTATGCTTTGCATGTTTTATTTCATCTTATGTTCCCCAGGAGTATTTGCTTTTTCCTGATGTGTTTCAGTAGTTTTTTTTCATGCAAGATAGTACTCTTGAATAATGTTGTTATACATTATCTGGCAGCCTCAGCCAGGCTGAGACTACCATAACATTGACAGCATTCCATGCGCCATGTTGAACGTTCCATGCTTTGGCAGTTAGAATTGTGTAATCACGCCTGGCCGGGACGGTTGGGGGATTCTTGGTCTCATGAATAAAACTTATGTGAAAAGAGTTGAAACCGGCATTCTTCATACTTCATTACAAATGTGTAATGTGAAATGAGTTACTTCTAGGTATTTAGATGAGCTCAGGTTGTGGGTGGGTGTTTTTGACGGACACAATTGAGAGCTCTGGAGATGAGGCTGAAGGCAGTGCAAGATTCTCAATGTGCCATCAGTGGGTCATATGGATGTTTAGATGACAAGCACATCCAATTCTTGGCTTCTCTGAAGAGCACATGGAGTGATGGTCACATGTGTGCCTATGGATGTTGCTTCAGGGAAGTAGAGCTGCTTGATGAGGGAGCCCCTCGGGTGGGACCCCCTCTAATAATTATTCAGTTGGTTTTGGCCTTGCACTGTCAATCAGATCAGCTGTCAGTGGCAACAGTGACATCAAGTCACTGTAGCTACAGACTCGGTAGATATGAACCAGCCAACATATTAACAGGGAGTCGAGACAGAAATGAGCCAATGTTCTGGATTGGCTCTAAAAGCCCATGCCAGAGTCGAGACATGAAAATATTTGGCACATTAGTCGTGCACCAAACATAATACAAAAATATGATAAATGCACTTTAAAAAAAATATTTCCATAACATGCAGATTTGTTTCCCCTTAGTACTTCAAATTATTCCACTGCATCGAGAGGCATTTATTTAAAGTAAGAGTTATAAAACATAAACTCAGAAATACATATTCATGCCGCCCCCCTCCCTGACGACACTTCAACTACTGGATTTGGGAGGCAAGTCAGTTGTCATGTGTACCACCATATGAGGCATAGATTCCCATCATGGAGAAATATTACAGTCTTTTAAACATAAGAGGTTGTTTGTACACCACTCTTCTTGAACTCATCTACTTGAACGCACTCTCATTTGTGATAACGAAGAAAAAAGAGGTTTAGTGACATCAAATATTTGCCTAGGATAACATGATTTTCTCAAGCCGGGAAGTTGAAATTGACCCCATATTTTCACATTGTGCAATTCAGTTACTAGATGGGTAGCTATTTCTTTCACTCATTTTACATCAAGGCAGGCAGGCGCCACATGAAAGCTTAGCTAGTTTTGGGCTCAATGGTCCATGAGGACCTTTGGCGTGAACCAGAGCCAGGCATCTGCCTTGAGATTTCAATAGCTTGCCCACCTCTAAGACTGGGCCTGGGATTGCAGAGTGATCTACAGAGATGTGTGTGATGCGCAGGCAGGGTCACCCTGCCATTTCCCCGCCCGACACTCACTTCACATCAGTACCACCAGCAAGGCTTTAAGTATGTTGGATCCTGCCAGGTAAAACATGACGGTAGTAATTCAGAATTTTGAAAGGGATCCCTATCAGGTCCTAAATTCATGTCCTTTACAAGCAAAAACAATGCTCAAATTCTCAACAGACTGTAGAAAACCTTGAGGTTGTCCATAACAGTGATGCAGTGCCTGTTTACATTCCATTTTAACATTACCTTGCATTTCCTCATTCCCTAAGAGTATTGTTTTTTTCCATATGTTGTGTTTCTGTAGTTTTGTCATGCAACATACGGCTCTTTTATGTGAACCAAGTCACTTTCATTTGTGGGTGAGTGTTCATGACTGAACACGAGTAAGAGCTCTGGAGATAAGTCTGAAGCTAGTGTAGATTTAATAAAGGTATTCATACTTCATGCAATCTGAGCTACGAAAAGGCCTGCTTTCGTTGCCCATCCTAAGCCTGGTCTGCTGATGTTAGGTATGGGCTTTTGCTAGTCTGCTTTCCTAGGCCTCCCTGCTCTGAGGCAATATTCAACAAAAGTGGACAACATAATCCAGACTATCCCACAGTGGTCCCACACTGGATGGCATTACTTTTCCAAATACCTGTAAACTAACACCCATAACCCTAAAACGTACCATTTTCCTGTGGCTTCAGCCCACCCTATCCTTTTTAGTTGGGTACACCTCATTGAATGTTGTGAAATCTCAGCCTTACACGCCCCTAACATTATTGACTAAGATATGCCCCTGACCATTTCTCAATATTAATTCAGATTGCTCATAAAAAATCATTCCGTACTTCACAGAAACCCTTTAAATTTTTCTATATTTTCTGGGGGACATGAGTCCTTAAAAAGGTCTTGGCTTGCTGCAAATCATAATAGATTTTAGGTCTTGCCTGAGCCAGCGCATGCGCTGCTCTGCGAGGCATTTACTAAGTGGGTTTTGAAAGTGCTACCACAGGCTTTTGCAGGCCTCAAGATTGCAGTTACGCACGCGTGCAGCCGCCATCTGTCTTTCCTATGCCACGGGTCATTAAGTGCATCGCAATTACTTTCACTTTCGCGGCCGCGCGGCCAATGCTTGTTTTTATTTACTTTTAGTGCGAGCGCTTGTTATTTATAGGTGGGGGAACATTTATTAATAATACGCGTGAAATATAAGTTCAAAAATATCTTCTTGGACCTTAATCAGTTCCCTGACATTTCCTCTGGTATTGTTGTTGTGTTTTTCTCCCACAATGGTGCATTCCACTCACTATGTAAAGGTCCCGCCCTCCACCCGGCTCCCTGCATTCCACACATTGTTCTTAAAGGCAGGTACATGAAGTGCGTTTTTTTTTCTGTGTGGCACGCACACGGCTTCTACCGTCTCGGGCAGCTCTCGAGGGTGGGCTCTTCCCAGGGGGTCGGCCGGTGGGGCCGTCTGAGGCAGGATTAGCTCTTTACCTGAGCCCTTTACACGTCCTCTTAAGGGAGATTAAAATTGCGCTCTGATGGCGTTGGGAGGCAAGGCTTTCAAGAGAAATCCTGCTGTGGTTTCACGGTGTAAGTGGCACAGACTAAAAGGATAGACCATTACACCTGCCTTGAAAATAACTTTTTATAATATTTTGTTTACATCCCAAATTGCCACTTCACAATAGATCCAACGAAATCAAATTATATTGTGAGTAAAATATTAGTGTGAGGGCAGTGGGAAAGACATGCCCCCTCAACCATCTTCATTTCATCAGTAATACTTCTTGGGGGTGGGGGATTGTGTCCCAAATCTCTGCAAAAGTGTTGTGTATGTGCACATATTAAACGGAAATGCAAAGTGCTCAAGCTTTCTCGGTCCGTGAGTCAGTACCTTGCTTTGTTCATTTTTTTTCCTGCATTCTGAGACTTGTAGTCGGGGTGGGCCAGCCTTTAGCATGAGCGACCAGTGCCCACGCCCAGGACACCAGCATTCAGAGGGGCTCAAGAGCAACCTTCAGTAGTCTCTATTCAACCTGACCTTAAAGAATATTGGAGTAAACATTGTTTTGAAGTCTGTTTTTCTCTTTTCTCTAGCCCCCACCATCTCCCTGTCTATCCTATTTTCCGAATGCACTCAGAAAGATGACAAGTGAAGTGGGGCGCCAAATTTTGTTTCTCCCAGGGCACTCACTATCTGAGCAAAGGCCAGGTCTGTTTTGTAGTCCTGATATTATAATAGGTTCAAGAAGACAAAATAAATCCCAGAATGCAAACAAAAAAAAACCTTTACTCATGCTAATCTGTGCTTGTAGCGTTGGGAAAACTGAGGGCTCTAAAAATGCCTGAGGCAATCCTTTGTATGGCTTGCAACAGGTCATTTGTCAGATTTCTAAGCGGCCTAGCTTCTTTAAGAGCTACACTATGGGCAACGTTTTCTGTGGGGGTAGAACAGAGGTAGGTTGTACATGGCAAACGCTATGAGCAAATTCATTCATTCAGGGGTGTTGAACTTTGGACCAATAAGGTGAGCTCCAGGCCAGATTTTGCATTAATATAATACAAGTGCATATACATTGTAAATAAACAGAACTTATTTAAATACTTAATGTTTATCCTAAAAATATGGCTTGGACTGGACTCTTGTACCTAGTGGACACCCTTGCCGTTAGTGGACATGATACATTCTAAAAGGATTACTTTCAGTTTCTGGCATGTCACTTTGTAAGTCGAGTAGTTTAAAAATTAAGGTACCAAAGTAGAACATCATTAATACAAATGGATTTTTCCATGCAATGCATTGTATATTATTATCAATAGTTAAAACTGTGGAAACCCAACACGTAAAATTATCAAGAAACAAAACTCATTAGCCGGTGGGCGGTTTTCAGTAGTTTCACTCACGCTCTAGCAAACCAACATGAATAGAACAGATCAGAAGGCAGCCTACATTGTAGAGTCTGTGAGTAAATACCCTGCTTCAGCCTCCAGAGTTGCCTTCTACCATCTGGATATTTTCCATCAGCGCGTACTTGTTTTCACCAATGATCCCCCTCAGATCAATGTGTGATTATGAGATCTGTTTTGGTTCTAGCTTGTGATTAAGCCAGTTTGCCCCTGGACTAAGGCACCGGCTGCAGTCTAGCTGCAGGATGGACTAGTCTGCTCATTTCTCCTTTCACCTCATCCAAGTCCTACTAAAAAGTCCCGTAAGGTTAGTGAGAGTTTCTCGACTGCCTAATATCCTCCATAGAGTAACATAGGAACCAACTGAATTCAAATATAGCATTGGTCCATTGCCTATAATTATAAAATAGTTATCTGCATTTTTTCGTTGGTTTTCTTTTTTTCACTCCTGACCTTTTATAATTTTATTTTTTATTTTAAAAGTTTTATATAGCGCTAGCTTGACCCGTGGGTATCAGAGCGCTTTACATACATACTGTAAAGAGAAAACAGACGGAAATTGCATTACGTAGTAGGCAGGCAGTAAGGAAGCAAAAACCAGGGATAAATAAAATACAGCATGGAAGATAAGGTGGTTAACACAGTCCGGTCACCAACTATCCTTGAATGACAAGAGAGAGGAGTAAACTCGGAAATTGAAGTCTAGGTCAGTTGACATTGGTCAGGAAAGTATTTGTTAAGGAGATGGATTTTCAGGTCCCTTTTGAAACAGGAGAAGGAGGGGTTGCACCTGAGGACTCTAGGGAGAGCGTTCCACAACCTGGGAGCGTTGCCAGAGACGGATCGTTTTTGTGTGGTTTTCTTTTTCAGTTTCGGAGGAATAAGAAGGAGTGAGTTGGAGCTTCTCAGCGTTCTGGATTGACCTGCTCTTACCAGTTTGTTGTTCAGGTAGTTAGGGGCCGGAGAGTGAAGGGTTTTGTGTGTGATGCAGGCCAGTTTGTAAATACACCTCCCTTCCATGGGAAGCCAGTTGAGGGAGTTGAGAGCTGGAGTGATGTGATCAAATCTCTTTACTCCAGATACGAGCTGAGCGGCCATGGACAACATTGCCCTTAGAGGGGCTAGGTGAGCTTTTGGAGTCCCTGTTAGGATGGCGTTCCCATAGTCAATTTTAGAGAGAACTAGGGATTGGACTACTGTCTTGAGGTCATCATGGGGAAGAAAAGGTTTCAATTTCTTGAGGTGTTTTAGAGAGAAAAGAGCACATTTTGCAGAGTTTTTGATGTGGGCCTCCAAAGATAAGTTCTTGTCAAGGGTGATGCCTAGAGACTTAACTGAGTCGGATAGGACGATGGGGCAGTTTAGGGCGACCAGATTCTTGAGCCACTCTTGTATTGGACGATGGGAGCTTTTTGGAAAGAATAGGATTAGTTCTGTTTTATCTGGGTTGAGCTTTAGGTGGTTAGCGTTGAAACAAGTTTGGATCTCGGTTAGATTGTCATTGAGGTGTTGGATGTCGCTGGGGGACTTGATTTTGAAATAGATTTGGGTGTCATCAGCGTAAAGGTGGTAATTCACTCCAGCTTTTTTCAAGATGATTGTGAGGGGCTCCATGAAAAGATTGAAGAGGGCCGGGGAGAGGATCGAACCTTGTGGGACCCCAAGTGTGACTTTTTTTGGCTTCGAGAGACAGGAGTTGATTTTAATTTGTTGCGAGCGGTGTTGAAGGAAGGAGGTGAACCATTTTAGTACTATGCCATCGATGCTGGAACGCTTCACCAAGGTCTCTAGAAGCGCTGGATGATTTACTGTGTCAAATGCCGCAGATAGGTCAATAAGGAGGAGTAGGCAGGCATCACCTTCATTTTTTTTTTTTTTTAAATATATTTTTATTGCAGGAATCAGAAAAATCGTTACATAATCGACCAGCATTATATAACAAGCAAGATCAATGAGACCCACCCCTCCGTCCCCCCGCCGTAAGTTTCTTACACAGCCTTTCAGCCCACAACCCTGGGGTCGGGCGGCGAAATTCAAGGGGGGCTCAGAGGTATGCCGAAGCTGGTCCTGATGATCCACTGTCCGTCATCTGCTTTTCCAAACAAGCCTATAAACCCAGAAAGAAAAACCCTCCACCCTCAAAACCACTACAAACCAAAGAGAACCCACCCAACCCCGCCATCAGCGCACGACAACAACCTCAACAGGATCTGCTAACGGACCCGTGGGGAAAGCGACAGAGCTGAAAAGTGCCATCGTCTATCGGGACTTGGGGCGAGCCGCTTCCTCACTTTCAGAATCGCTGGGGGCGCAATAATCCCTAAGGGCCTGCACTAGCGTCTCCCACTCCAGTGCTGCCTCCTGTGCCTTCTCATTACCCTGCCTACAAGCTAGCTGGTATCTTAGCGTGCTCTCCCCCGCCGCCCACTTCAAAAGTTCGCTGTGCCACCGGCTTCCCGTCGGACCAGCTCGTGCCTTCCAGTTCCTGGTCACCTCTCGTTTCGCCAGGAGCAGCCCTAGGTCAATGAACTTGCTAGATATTTTGTTCTTGGGGGTATGAGGGTAGGCAGGCATCACCTTCATCTAAAGCCTTGTGAATATCGTCAGAGATGTTGAGCATAGCTGTTACCGTGCTGCAGCCTTTCCTGAATCCTGATTGAAAGGTGTTGAGGAGGTTGAACTCATCAATGTGTTTGTTGAGTTGGTGGAGAACGCATTTCTCCAATGTTTTTGCAAGGAATGGGAGGTTGGAGATAGGTCTCAGGTTGTTGAGATCATTAGGATCAACCCCTGGTTTTTTTATATAAAAATATAATTATACTGATACCACTTTTTTAAAAACTATTTTAAATCTAACTTTCACTAGTCCTTTAACATGTACCTCTTGACTGTATTGCATTTGATTTCTGTGTCACCCAGCAGAGCTGGCAGAGTAAGATTTTAAGTTTGACTTCCTTGTCCTTTGAGATGAGCCAAGTGAACTTTATTGGAGCCTATTTGTCAACAATACGATGAGTGTGTTTTAGGAGCTCCGCTAAATAGCGTTAAGCTTCTGGTCTCTTTTTCATTCCAGCTGTTGCCTTCTTCGGTGATATGACAGTATGTTCTCTCCTGTGTTCTGGCTTTTATATTCTTTTCAGTGTTCATCTCGCTGTTCCCAGGGTAGCAGTGGATAGGAACAGCAGCCATTCTCACTTTCGTTATTCCCCAGGATCTTGACATCGCAGCGCACAAAATGGCTTCCAAGAGTTCTTTGCCACCACCATAATGTCGCTGCTTTCGGACTGAGTGATTTGAAGGACCACTGACCTTAAATGGGAGGAGCGACAAGCCTTTGCATGTTCACTTTAGGTATGAACTCTAAGTTGGTGTTGTGACCGAGAGTGCGCATCACCTTCTGTTGAGCAGGGCCATTAGAAGCTCCAGGGATATCTAAAGGACTGCCCTATCCTGCCAGACCATCCCAGTCTAGCAGACCAGAGAGCTCTGCAACCACAGATCTTGATAGCAATAGAACACCAGAGAACCCCGTATATAACCTCAGCCTTTTTACTGACCTCGTCTGAGCGGCCTCTAAAGGGTATGGATGTCCTCCTGTGCCGCCACCTCTCTAAATACTCAATAAAAATCCTAGAATGAGGCCTTACCGGTGCTCGAAATTGTAATAAGCTGGCCTGCAAGCCTGTTGTGTCTAAGAAGGTTTCATTCGAATTCTTTAGCCTAGCTTTGTGACCAGGAACCCAACCAGCGTGCAGCTTTCTCACAGTTTGACCATATTGTAGCGGGAGGGGAATTGAATGCTTTTTACAGACTTAGCTACCGCTGGGGCTTCCAAGCACAGCCACCACATCCTCATCTGTCAAATTTACAAGAAACTGGGAGACAGGTGGACAGAAGGCACCAAGAGACAGAAATCTGAGACATACCATTTAAGAAGCGGAAAGAGACTTTATGCATTCCTTTTTAGAATGGGTGTGTCAGTCTCTATTTTATATCTGCCTGGGGCAGCCTGACCAGTCCATTTGTTTGTTCTCCCCCCATTCCTACAAATATTCCATAATGTAAATAGGTTTATATGGGTATATGCAAGAGTATGTCTGGTAGTCCTAATGATACAATTCTTCCTGGTCAGTATATTGTTCAGATCTCACGGTGTGCCCTGCCTGAAAACATCTAGCTGTATTCTACACAAACTGCTTATACTGTACACTGTACTCGGGATCTATTGCTGGGTCTGGTGGCTCAGTGGACTAATGCGTCCACTTTAGGGGCCTGTGTTGACCTCATGGTCAGAGGTTCAAATTCTGGTGGGTCCACTCATCCTTATGAGGTTGATAAAATGAGTACCATTGAGTAGGCTAACAATAAACATATGTTATACAGCACCAAGATAACCTTCTGGTGGAACGTGCGCTTTACAAATACACATGTTATCACTAAAAACCTCTGCAATACAGACTCTAGACTTGAAGAGCAAGCATTGGCAAAGCCAATAGCTCATACATTTTTGACCTACTGCCTTTGCCAATGGGTTTTGCTGATGTTATGCAGTGTGTGAAGTTAAGCATTAACGATGAAGCAATAAATAAAGTGAACATCTAACATAATTATGCAAAGATTTTAAGTCACAGAGTGTCCTTCGTCGTCAACTATAGTTGCTTTCAAAAGCATATCAAATAAACACACACAACTAGTTTTAATTTGATTACAAAGGACAGTGACCAACTTTAATTACTGTAGACGTGCATCTTCAATATGCTAGCAAATTATATATTTCTTGTTGAAATGCTCACTTCTTGCTCAGTTCGTCAATAAATTAAATATCTAGATGGCAGCTGTATGCTGATTTCAGATATAAAGTAAATTTTGACGTAAAACATTCAGCCACAGTGATGGACTTCAAATGAGGTCCTGGTCTGTGGCTGCATTGTATCTACAGTGGCCATCACTGCTGGCAACCATTACTGGTTCCATTGATGAAAATCAGCAAGTGTTTGTATTTGTAATGTGAACGATGGTTGTGCATCTAAACTCCCATCGGTTAGTGCCTTTTGAAAGTGGATTCAAATTTTGTGCAATTAAGATAACATTTGAATTGTAGGTTTGTTTTTTAAATAACTCTTTTGATTAACTAATGAACTAATTGAAGACAAGCTTGTGCGGTATTTTAAGTGACGTGAAGTTGAGCCAGGGATAAAGAGGAAGCAATAAACAAAATAAAAATCTAATGTAATCACAGAAACATTCTAGGTCACAGAGTAGACTGCTGTCATATATATATGTGATTATAAATGCGTATATGTATATATATATATATATATATATATATATATATATCTATCAAATTGTTTAATATTTCCACGTTTATTTCACGATTTAAGCTATTGTTAACATTTTAAAATATGTGTGTGTGTGTGTCCGCGCGTGTGTGTGTGTGATCAAGGCCTCTATGGGTGCGTAATGGCGGCTGAGCACGATTGCTAAAATAAAAATAAAGAAATTTGCACGCAGAAATATAATATATATATATTAAAAAAAACTGGGGTGCCCCAGTGAGGACGTCACACAGCTGCAGGCAGCAACAGTTGCAGCTTCTCTCATCACCGTCAGCAATAGCCATACGCGTTTCAAGCAGTAATCGCTCTTCTTCAGTAGCTGAATGAAGACAGAAGTAGCTGCGTGTAGCGGAAGCTATTTATTACAATACAAAGTCCCGCCCATTTTAGCGCAAGGCATGTAGTCCACAGAATGGTTGCCAAGACTCTTGCTTCCATAAACAGCCCTAGTGGGTGCAGCTGTCTCGTGTAGTATATCCAAGTGGAACTGTAAAAACAATGTCTCTCCCCATGTGGGTGATGGCACAAAGAGAAACCACTGTGCTGCTGCGATTTATCATTGTAAGTCTAGAACAAGCATTGGCATAGCCAATTGGTCTTGCCTTTGGGACATTAGAAGTGTTTAGCCATGCAACACTTGATGTTGTTGCACCAAGGATATTGTGCTGGATAACTAAACACTTTTAAGGTCCCAAAGGCAAGACCTATTGGTTATGCCAATGCTTGTTAATATTTCTCCCTCAGTGGGTTTTGGTATTAGTAGTTAAATCTCTTCTGTCCACAAGGGCATACTAAAATTCTTACTAAGCATCAACTGCGTAGTCCTTAGTGGATAGAGGACGCCTATTAAGACAATACACTATCACAGTGCATGTACCAGGAAAATACTAGATGGTCAAACTCTCATCATGTAATCTCATAGAAAGCCTGGCAACTGGAGAAGCTTGTGCTAATTCTTCTTTGGAAAAAATCAAAAAACGGGGGGAGAAAGAGGGATATGCTAGGTCCACCCTCCTAATTCAATCATAAACCCTCAAAAATCCGAAATCTCGGATAAAGAACCTAGCTAGTAAAAAAGAAGAAAAGAGGTATTCCGCTCAGTCAGAGTCAGAAAAAATGTCAAGAAAGGAAAAATGTCCTTTCTTGAGTCCCCTCACTCACCAGGGTTTCCCCACGGTGAAATGCTTCATCATAGGGGCCATCCCAACCCGCTGCGGGTTGGGGCGTGCTACGACTTGCGACACTATGTATGAGCACGTATTCTGAGTGCGGTGTTGTAAGTGGAGTGGGTGAATTAAAAATATCTAACTAGTGGGCGAAATAGTTTTATTCTGGCTCCTAGTTGATATGTTAAAAACGGGGTCGGTCTCTAGGGTTCCTGTCTACAGCGGGTCAGGGGTCCCTAGTGGACGTCAACTAGTTTCGAGCTTCCCCAGTGCTCTTCTTCAGGACAAACAGGGTCCAGCCCAGTGTGTTCCACTCCTAAAGTGACCTAAAGTGAGGAAAAATGGTGGCGCTGCAACTATTAAGCAAGCGAGGTTAATACATACGATACAATGATCACGTAGTACCTGTAAATAGAAAAGAAAACAACATTATCACGTACAACCTACTCAATGTGGTGTAGGTGAATTCTTAAAACCACAATGCGACAATTCACTCATCCATTGTGGGTGTGTATCCTCAAAGCTCTCACGCGCTTAGCCATGCTAGGTTAAGATGACAATACACACTCCGTATCCAGACACATATGATTGTGACGTCGTCAACCAGTGCCTGGTACAAGTTAAAAAACGAAAAAGTCACCACGTAACATTACCCATAAAAAACATGACGACCTAACGACAGGTGTTTTTTTAGTTATGTTCTAATATCAAGTCAAGCTATCTTAGTGAAACTCAAAAACATAAAAGATGCAAGTTTTATATGCCTGTTGTAATTCCTATGGTGATATTTAGTAATGTGCTATAAATTATAGAACCGCAACTGGACGACGAAAAAAACACATATATGGAGAAAACAACATACTGGTTAAATAGCAAAATTGTGCTTCATGGTCTCTGAGAGGTTCGGTCTCGAACGCTACGGAAGAAAAAAGCAGGACAAAGCGTTGTTGAAAGCTTCGTTGATATGGGGCAAAAGACGGGGCGGGTGCGCTGTGGTTGTTTCCGCTGGCTGCCCGGTCCGTTCCTACAAAGGAAATCAACTTACTTGGAGATAATATCCTCTCGACCCTATTAACCTGCTTTCCCTCGCGACCGCATATTAGCAAGTCTTTCCAGGGTGCAGGTTTAAGTAGGAAGTGTTTCCGCCTAGTCATACGGTGAAGACTAGAGCAGAAACCTTCACAAAACGGCTGCCGCGTTTGGCTAAGAAGGACGGCCTTTTTGGGAGTATTAAAAGTGCGCGGACTTGGTGTGAAATAATGGATTGTAATTTTTAAAAAGTGATGAAAAAATATATGTTAATGAGAATTATCACATAAAGGGAAGGAAAACAATACGCACATGTAGACAAACGCGGTGTGCCTAGCAATGAGTTTTTGGATAAAGGAGGGCTTATGTTACCTCTATCATATATGGGGTACTTTGTTACAAGAAAGGTTATGAATATTCGTGAGGGCTTCTGTTACCTCTTTCATAATCTGGGGAGTGTGACAATACATGAAAGGGCCCCGTTGGTATAGCAGAGTGGGTTTATGAATCTGGTGTGCCCTGACTAAGGTGTTAATAAGAAATAGGTAACTCAGTAGTATGATGCATGTGTGGTTTCCTCTGTGGTTTCATCTTGAGAACTGGCCCCACGGAATGCTGTCGTTGAGACCTTGGCTATCGGTACGCAATTTGAAAACCCAGCGTTGCTCTTTCTCGAGTAATCTTTGCTCAAGGTTGTCATTGCTTTTGACATGTTTAAGGACCACCCATTTCATGTCGTTGGGTGTGTGTTGCCTTTCAATAAAGTGTGTTGTCATTTTTGTTGTCGCCCGCTTGCACCTGATGTTACTGCGGTGCTCGACAATGCTAGTGCTCACTTTTCTTGTGTTCATCCCTATGTAGTGAAGGTTGCAGGTGCAGGTGATCAAGTATACTACCCCTGTGGTGTTGCAATTAGTAAAACTTCGTAGTTCCCAGGTCATTTGATTGCTGAATGCCACTTTTTTGGTGGCTGACGTCAGGTGGCAAACACTGCAGTTACTGCATGGGCAATGTCCGGCAGGTAAAGTGTGCAGGGCCTTTTGCCCATCAGGTTTGGTGTTGTTTTTGGGGCGAGTATGGACAAAGTAGTTTTTTAGGTTTTCCCTTTTCTGTGGCTAAACATAGGTCTAGGTATGTCTAAGTTTGCACTGTTCAGTGGCCGCCAGTGTTTTTTGAGGATCTTGGTCACCTTGTTTGACGCAATGTTATAAGTGGGTATACAAATTGGTCTTTTGTCTTGTATGGTGTTTCCTTTTTGTCTGGGTTCAAGGAGAGCCTCTCTGTGGTTGTTTGCTGCTCTTTCTTCGGCTGTTGAGATTAGATGTTTTGGATAGTGTCTTGCTTTTAGTTTTTCTGATGGGGTTTTGCTTGGATGTTATAGTCTTCTTTCTCAGTGCAATTTCGTCTCAGATGCAAGAATTGTCCAAAAGGTAAGTTGTCTTTCAATTGCTTTGGATGGAAGCTGTCTTAGATTAGAAGACAATTCCTAGCTGTCGTTTTAAAATGCGTGGTTGTAGTCAAACCACCTTGATTTGCCAAGATGTTTAGGTCCAGGAAGACCAAATGGGACCTATTCATAGTGTAAGCAAACTTTAAAAAAAGGGTCCTGTAGGTTCAGCCAACTGATGAAATTCGTGGCCTCAGACTCATTACCTTCCTAGATCACAAGCACATCATCGATGTAGCGTTTCCAGAGCTTTAGGTTTCCGATGTGCGGATTTTGGTTGTTTAGTATCTTCTGCGTTTCAAGGTGATGGACGTAGAGTCCTGCTACACTCGGCGCAAAAGTGCTCCCGGCACTTGGCGGAACAAAGTGTCTTCGAACCTGAAGTAATTCTCCATTAGGGCCAGCCGGCAACATTCAAGGACTAGGTGTCTGGGTGTGTGGTAAACCCATGTGTTTTCAAAGAGTACTTCTTCAAGAATTTGTAAGGTTTCTTTGTGCGGTAGACTGGTGTAGAGGCTATCCACATCAAGCCCAATCAGGATGTTGGTTGTTGGATTGAATTGTAGGTCTTGTAGGAGGCACAGAACGGCTTTTGTGTCCTGTAGGTACGTACTAGTACTTTGTATGATGGGTCGTAGGAAAGCGTCGGCAAATTTTGAAAGCGGTTCCAGAATTGACCCAATGCCTGACACTATTGGTCTTCCTGGTGGTTTTTCCATTGACTTATGGATTTTTGGAATGGTGTAAAAGTAAGGAATCCCATGCTCCTGGTATGGCTCCTCGAAGTTTCCAGGGGTTGAGCTCACTGCACTTGTTGGCTTCTTCTGGATTTTCCCCTCTGTGGTCCCTTGCCTCTTCCTAAAAAAAAAAAGTTTTGTGGGTCGTTAGGCTGTACTTGATCCCAGAACGCAAGTGGCTGCTGTTGTTATGCATGTTGGTGGAAGGGCGGTGGCCCATAGAAAAAAGGTGGTGGGCCGCCATATGGTGGTGGTCCTTGGTATGTTGGCCAGCCATAGTTTTGTCTTCCTCTGTTTCTGAAGTGTCCTCTGCATGGTCATCTGTTCCTGTTTCTATTGTTTTGGTTATAGCTTCCATCAGAGTGGTCTGAGCCAGTATCAGATCTGTCGCTGTCGGTGTTGTATACCGGGTTCCTCCCTGACGGGACGTATCCTTCCTTAGTGTATGGGTAGACTTTTTCGTGTGAGAAGGACTTCAGGTCTTTCTTGAATTTAGTGTACTTAGTATCCTTCAAGGTTATTTCAAAATCCGTCATTGATTTATTCAATTCTTCAAGACATTTTTTAAGCTCAGTGACGCCTTAAAAGGTTCTTAGGCGGATTTCTAGTGTTTGGATTTCTCCTTTCATCTCTTCTGACAGTCGTGCAGCAGTCTTAATTATAAGGACCAGCCAGTCCCTGGTACAGTGCCAGGAAATGAGCGACCAATCCTTTTTAAAGGTTTTGTCTTGCTGAAATATGAAAGGCTCATTGCGTACAATTAGCCCTCGTGGAGCGGTATTAGATCTTAAATACTCGGTCATCATGATGCCATGCACCAAGGTTTTGATTTGATTCCTTTTTAGTTCAGATAGTTCGTCCCAACATTGACTAGATTTGTCTGAATCTCTATGTGATGTCCCTGCTATGGGGAGCATCGATGCAATGGTTCTTTCAACTTCCTCTTCTGAGAATGTGAGTCCGGTAATTTCAGTCATGTTTTTGGTCGTGTCACGTGTAACAACTAAATCTATTGACTCCCACAGCTGAGTGCTGTAAATCACAAAATCAAAAAACGGGGGGAGAAAGTATAGTATACTAAAAAAAGATCGATTAGTGAAAATATGCTCCGATACTTAGCTGCCGTAAACAAGTCACTGATCTTAGGAAGGGGAAATTTGTCAACTTGAATAAACGTATTTAAATTGCTTTAGTTAAGCATTTTTTGTCGTTTGCACTTCTCGCTAGAACCCGTGGAGAAACACATTCAGGTGACTCCGCTGGTTCAATAATTTCTTCATCCAAAAATTTCTTTAATTCAGATTCATTTTCTTCCCGGACTACGATGGGTACATTTGTAACCTTATGGGCAACTAATCTGGCAACAGGTTTTAAAATTATACGGTGGTAAAAACCCTGTAATCCTACAATTTTACCAGAAAAAAACTAGAAAATTCTCCAAGCATCTTTCTAGCCATCTCAACACTTTTACCTACTACAAATAGTTGATCTGGTCTATTCGGATTCAGAATTCTGTGTAAAAACTCTTGATCAACCCATCCTGACTGACTTTCATTTTTCTGCAGTATACAGCTCAACGATAGACTTACTTCTCTTGAATTCTATGGTAACTCTTCTAAAACCCAACTCTGGAATTGATTCATCAGTAAAACAATCTGCTTTAATAGCGGACGGTTGTAATGAATCACAAAGTATATTTCTCTTTCTAAACATGTTTATCTACTATTGTATAAAGTTTTGTACAAAGCAACCCAGAGTCCGTCACTAACTAGAGTTTTTTCCTCCAATTTTCATTTTGCGAAAAGGATTGCTTTTAGAAGCCTTCAGTCTTAGCACATTATCATTTTCTCTAAATTTAAACACAGCTCGTTTTAGAAGATTTGTGACTCACACAAAATGCTGTACTGTGTTACAATTAAACTCTTTGGTATACTGTGGGGCATTTCTTTCTAGTTGCTATATGGTCATTACTACCACACCTATATATATCACATTACATCAACATTAATGTTTTTCCCCTCTTTTTGTTTGCTGCACAAAGGATTTTTTTTCCTGAGACTTGTTACCAGAAACATTGCACATTATTTCATCCACTTGGCATTCTCAAGAACAGCTTTCACACATGACCAAAATAACTCAAACTTATACACAATGGTAATCACATTCTTGAGGGATACATCTCCATTCACCCACAGTCTTTTTGTGCCTTTGGATTATTCATATATATAATAATTTGTCCCCATGCAAATTTGTTCTGTATAGGTCGCCAAACCAAAAACTATTGTAATTGCTAATTTTGTTTTTGAGGTGAAACAATCATTAAATGGTTCCTTATCCTTTTTGTTTCGTCTGGAAAAACATAACTATAGGAAAATATAGGAAAATAATAAACATCAAGATCTGCCAAAGAATGTTTAAATGTATTATTTTTATCAGGGCTCCTCACTTTCTTTTCCATTTAGTTGAACTACCTTTATCCTTCTTGCCCCAAAGATTGCAACAGTTTCCATTGTTTTCTGGTGTAAAATGACCGTCTACTATAGTCATTGGCTATGGCAAGAGTAGAGCACAGTAAATGTGTGAGCTGCAAACATTGTAGTAGATGATAAATATATTCTACACAGAAAACAGGAATATAAATAAAACCTTAAAAGTTCCTATAACTCAGAACAGTAAAACAACGCTCACCAGAAGTAAAGTAAAATACCGAGTACAATGGACCCACCAAAATAATTAAGTCAATGACTATGTAATATTCCTTGAACGGAAAATAGTATGGAAGTTGTCTTGAAGTGTAACTAATTAAAGTGAACTGAATGGTCGAACTGTGTAAAGTTTGGAAAGTACCTTGAAGAGTGATGTGCCCATTACCGACTGTAGGCACAATGGTATTATTTTCCCATAATGTGGTGCCTATCACCGAACACATTGTGTATCATGTTATCAAGCTTACATAAACTTTGTTAATTCATTTTTGGATTATGCCAAAGCCTTTGTATAGGTGGTCTCATTGCTGTTTTGATATGAAAGGAACAGCTGATTGCACTTTCATCACATCTATGTGTAGCAAGATGTCTAGATAATAGAGCAATGGTTGTTAAAATATGCTGCAGGGAAATATGCTCCTGCTTAGAAAATTAAAAAAATAGTAACATTTTAATAAGGTATATATAAATAAAGAAGCAACCTTGAAACTTTTAAAACATTCTGTAAACGTGAAGGAATTTAAAAGTGGAGGCAAAAAATTTAATTAGTATGCTCAGAATGATTTGTAGGGCAGTGCAAGTGCATCAAACAGGATACAGTATAGCCGATGGGTTGCCTTAATTGAATTTAGAAAAGCTCCAACCTTCCCACTTAATTTAGAATTGTGATTTTTTTGTATTTTTGTTCGGGAATTAAATACAATATTTCATAATTTGTATATAGTTTGTGGTTCAAATCATTGAAATTGCTTGGGCCGCAGTCCCCGGATTTCGAGTGATGACTCAGTGGGGTCCCCAGATTGCAATCATTAATCAGTGGGGTCGTTGGATTCAAATTATGATTAAGTAGGGGTCCAAAGATTTAAATAGGTTAAGAACCACTGTTGTAGTACACTTAATCAAGCATATTTTTTGCAATAAAGTGGACAAATATTTAACTTTGAACTGTAGATTTACTTAAGGGCCAGCTCCTGGATTTGCAACCTTGATCCCATTTGCTACCATTGTAGCATCAGCATCAAAAGTGGACCTCCAAAGTAGTCAAGCATGGACCTCCAGAGTAGTCGAGCCTAAAGGAGGCACAGCAAAAGCTGCATTGAGTAACTGGAGTTACACCACCGCTCAGTGTCAAATGTGTAGTGTTCTTGTAGCGTTGCAAGCCCTCTAAGTAAACAAGCAACAGGAAGTCATAGGAATTGGAAACAACCATTCTTCAAAAGTAGCGATCCTGGTAGAGCTCCTGTCAGCTGAAGGGTAGGGCTCCAACTGCACCAGCTCTCGCTCAGGATTCTGAAAGTCTTTCCAAGGTCACAGATGCCCTCATGAACAAATGCCCTTGTGCTGACTGACACTACAGATGGGGAGCCACGAAGATGAGCAGAAGTGGCCCCCTTGAGGAAATGTCAGAACTGCCCTGGAGGTGATGTCCTGTAACAGCCGCAGTCAATTGAACATGTACTTAGGTAAATAAAGAAGATTTTGAGTTTTGTGATTAAAATGATCTAATTAACAAGCTACTGAAGAACAACAGTTGAAACGGAAATATACACCACAAGGTCAGGAAACACGCTGAAGTCCCTATGGATTTCTGCAGCTTAAATGACAAATAAGAATTGAAAAGGTATGCACAGATTTCTAGCATGGTCAACAGAAGCAGGCATGTTAATCATAAAAGTAAGGCACCACAAGTTGTTTGTTTACAAGGTGCAGTTCCGAAAAATCACAACTTCAGATTTTCACAGCTCAATTTTAGATAGCTTAGCAACATCCAATGACACATTTTTAGCATATAGTCATGAAAGGGTCATCTGCGTAGTATTAAAATTGAAGACCAAATGATCAAATAAGGATAGCTAGATGTTAAGAAGGGTGGAGCGGACCCCTAAGACACAACAACTGATAATTCTTGGCAACTAATGGGTATCCATGGAATGATTCTAACTCCAGGTAAACTGCTGCCCATTGCATGGTGTGGTAATTCTTGCCAACCTTCCGGCCTCCATCCAGAGAAATTAAGCCATAAAAGAGGTTTTGAGGTTAAGGTTACTGGTGTTCTTTTCCAGATCAGAATAACTGTGATGAGAATATCTCTAGGCTGCAAGTGAAAAAATTCATTCAATATGGGAAAATATATATATATATATATATATATATATATATATATATATATATATATATATAAAAAATGCATGGGAAAAACGCGTTTTGGGACCCCCCTTTTATCTCAGCCCCCGCTTGACGAATCCCCCCGAGACTTTCAGGGAAGGAGCGGAGCGTAGCGCCCCACCTATTTTGACAAATTCGCGAGGATTCGTCGACTGGCGCCAAAGTTATTCAAAATAGAATGTTGCGGATTTCCTATGGAAACGTGGTCCTAACTATAACTACCTACTGGCGACCGCCAGTAGGTAATATATATATATATATATATATATATATATTCACTTAAAAAAACATAGGTTTCACACATGTTATAGTTAGCTGGACATTTCACTTGTGAAAAACCATTGAAATTCCCCCGTTATAGTTAGTGCAGGCAACTATAACTCACGCGACCGCAATCCTCTGCTGATGACGTCAGATATTACATCACTGTATTTAGACACTTATTTACCCATGTCTTCTTCCATTAATTTTTAGCTATGCATATATTACAAATATTTTTTTTTCAGAAAGACACATATGTCATCAGTGATGTAATATCGGACGTCATCAGCAGAGGATTGCGGTCGCATGAGTTATAGTTGCCTGCACTAACTATAACGGGGTGAATTTCAATGGTTTTTTACGAGTGAAATGTCCAGCTAACTATAACATGTGTGAAACCTATGGTTTTTTAAGTGAATTTGCAAGGTTTTTTAAATGCTAATTCCTAACTATTACGTGTGTGAAACCTATGGTTTTTTCAGTGAATTTGTACGGTTTTTTAAATGCTAAGTTATGTATTTATTTTATTTTTTTAGGTTTTTCACCGTGCGCCACGGTTGGCGTGTGCTCATGACAGAACCGCTCTGTCATGGCACCCACCCATGGGGGGGGGGGGGAAGCGCTGGCTCTCCCCCCATTGGCAGCCGATCTAGCCCCCACAGAGTTTCCTCTTCACCCCCGAACCCCCCCCCCTCGTAGATCCTGTAACGTCAGCGCGCACAGCGACTTCATCATGGAAGCGCTGGATGCCTGGAAACCATTTGTTTCCAGTTGTCCAAGCGAGGAGCAGGTAAGTTTTGTGCTCCGGTAGGGCGGGGGGTGGGGGGGACATCGGTTCACACTGAAGCATCGGGGGAGAGGAAAAAGTGTTTCCTCTCCCCTGATGTCTCAATGCAGGGCATTCCTGCTGCACGATTGCGCACAGCGTCTCAATCGTGCAGCAGGAATGCCCCCACTAGACACCAGGGATGTTTTTTTGTGTAAAGGAAGCGACCCCTTGGGCTTGGGTCGCTTCCTTAGGGGGCAATATTATGTTAAGACATTTCTGCCCCCCCTTCCCCCCCTGGGGACAGATCGCCCGAATTATGGCACGTGACTGGCCCCGGGGTGGGGGGGGGGGGTCAGAAAAGCCCACTAGAGCCCGGGATATATAAAAAAAATAAAATGGAAGCGACCCCTTGGGCAAGGGTCGCTTCCAGGGGCCATATTCTTTTAAAATGCGTATTCTGCCCCTCCTGGGGGGCAGAGCAGCTCGTTTATTTGGTCTTTCACCCCACTAGACACCAGGGAGTTCTTTATTTATTTAAAGGAAGCGACCCCTTGGGCAAGGGTCCCTTTCTTAGGGGTAAATTATTTGTAAGACTTTTCTGCCCCCCCCACCCCGGAGACAGATTGCCTGCTTTTTTTGCGTTTCTGGCCCCAGGGGGGGCACAAAAGCCCACTAGAGCCAAGGATATTTAAAAAAATAAAATGTAAGCAACCCCTTGGGCAAGGGTCGCTTCCAGAGGGCATATTTTTTTTAATGTGTATTCTGCCCCCCTGGGGGCAGATCGGCCCGTTTACTTGGCATTTCTGCCCCTGGGGGGGCAGCATACTCCACTAGACACCAAGGAGGTTTTTTAAAATTTAAATGGAAACGACCCCTTTGGCAAGGGTCACTTCGTGGGGGGGGGCATTTTGTTTTTTATATGTGCATTCTGCCCCCCCCTGGGAACAGATCGGCCAGTTTTTTGGCTTTTCTGCCCTCGGGAGTGGGGGGGGGGGGGGGGGGGGGGGGCACGAAACCCCACTAGGCATCAAGGATTTTGTTTTGTGTGTAATGGAGGTTGCTTCCAAGGGGGTAAAATGTGCTTAATGTTTTTTCTGCCCCTCCTGGTGACAGATCTGCCCCTTTTTTTGCCTTTCTGCCCTAGGTGGGAGGGGGGAGGCAGAAAACCCTACTAGGCACCAGGGATTTATTTATTTTGCAAGTGGGGCACATTTCTGTCTGCTGTTTTCTGCCCCACCTGGGGGACAGATCGGCCTGGCTGACAACCTCAACCGATTGGGCAAGATCAACCCCATTTTTCTCAGCCCTATTTGAAGGCTCATCTGGTAGATTGACTATTTGGGTAGTGACATAGCGTGTTATAATGTTAATTCATTTTTTTTTTATTGCAATTGTAATGCTTAATTTCTCCCTTTTTGTTCTAGGTCAAGGCTTTTGCTCTTTAGACTGTTCCAGGTTGCCGTTTTGTTACTGGTGGCTCTGCTGTTTGTGTAGTTGCATGTGTTTGGTTAGAGACGTTTTTTTGTACAATGTAAAGGCGTTTTATTTCTCTGAATGAATGTGTTTTTTGCAAATGTTGTAATAATAGCAGTATGTTTGTCTTCTGTTGTTTGAGTGTCAAAAACTTTTTGCATTTGTGCTCGATGTGTTATTTGTTGTCTTGTGAGTAATTGGTTTTGTTTTTCTTTCTAGTGGGATATCATTGTTTCTGGAGAGTAGGTGTTGGTGAGTGTAGCTGTCTCTTGCAAGTGAATCATATAGTTTTTGAGTATATAGATCTTTGTTATAAAAGGTACACATTTGTTTTTACTTGCTTTTTTTGCAGTGTTGGTTGTTGATGACTTGTTTGTGCAGTCTCCTGTCTTAGTAAGGATAATGGCTAGCCGCAGGATTACTGCTCAGCAGGTTGTTGGTATGCTTTTTGAGTCTTCCTCTGACCATGGTTCAGAGACTGACTCTGCATCTGAGGCAGAGGAGGGAGGGGAAGATTCAGGCAGTGAGTTTTCTCTCAACATGGAATCATCAGATGATGAAGACACTCTCAGTGCGGATGAAGCTACTCAGTGCGAATAAAGTGTCTGTTTTAGAGGAGGACATTGATGTGCCGATAGTGCAGCAAGAGGCATCTGGGCTGCAAGACTTCCAGTTGGAAGTGATGACCTGCCAGACTTTACTGGTGTTCCAGGGTGTAGAATGAATACAGAAAATATTTTGCCGATAAATTATTTATCGGCAGACTAATTTGTATGCCAAACAGTTCTTGAGGGACAACAGTGCCAGCCTTAGGTCGCACTCTAGAGCTACCCGGTGGACTCCCACAAATCTGGAAGAGATGAAGAAGTTCTTGGGTTTAACTTTTTTGATGGGCTTGCTAAGGAAGCCATCAATGTCTTCATATTAGTCTACTAGTCCCTTGATGGCAACGGCTATATATCCGGCAGTCATGAGTCGTGATAGGTATTTGCTTCTGCTTCGGATGCTGCATTTTGTCGATAATGGTTTAGCGTTGCCTTGAGATCACCCTGAGTGTGACCGTCTTTTTAAGATTCGGCCGGTCATTGATCACTTTGTAGATCGATTTTCTGAGATCTATGCTCCAGGGAAAGAAATAGCAGTGGATAAGTCTTTGGTCTTGTTCAAGGGCCGCTTGGTTTTTAGGCAATACATTCCTAGTAAGAGGGCACGCTATGGAATTAAGCTGTATATGCTGTGTGACAGTAGGACTGGATAGGTCTCTAATTTCACGGTGTACACCGGTAAGGAATCCAGGATTAACCCCCCTGGTTGTCCGTCCACTTTTGGAGTGACTGAGAAAATTGTGTGGGAACGTGGTAGAGGACTTTTTAACAAAGGTCACCATTTATATGTAGATAACTTCTACAATGGTGTACGGTTGTTCAGGGAATTGGCCAAAGTGGACACTGTTGCTTGTGGCACAATCCGCTCTAACCGTAAAGGTTTCCCAAAAGAACTAGTTTGTCAAAAGCTTGTGCGGGGACAGTGCAGTGCGTTGCGTTACGAGGAATTTCTAGCTGTGAAGTTTTCAGACAGTAGAGATGTCTACATGCTGACTACCATCAATGATGAAAGCACCTCACCTGTGACTGTTTGGGGTCAGGTTGCTGAAGCGCGCAAACCTGTGTGCATTTTAGACTATAATTGGCACATGGGTTGTGTTGCTAGAGTAGATCAGAGGCTTGAACCTTACACTGCTCTTAAAAAGGCTTACATTTGGTATAAGAAGTTGGCTATCCATCTTTTCCACTTGGCAACCTTTAATGGTTTTGTTGTATTCAAGGATTCTTGTCCTGAGTCAAAGATGACGTTTGCTAAGTTTCAGGAGTCTGTAATAGGCAGCCTTATTGTAGTGGAACAGGCAAGTGTTCCTAAAGAGTGGTAGAGGATGTGGCTAGATTGAAAGATCGCCACTTTCCTGATCATATTCCTCCCACACCCTCAAAAGACTTTCCCAGTAGGAGATGTAGAGTTTGTTGGTAGAGGTACGCGGAAGGAGACTCGTATGTACTGCCCCGAGTGTCCTCCTAACCCTGGGCCGTGTGAGCCTGCTTGCTTTGGAGTGTACCACACGCAAAATAATTTTTGGGAGCATCCATGAGTGGTAAAGTGAACTGCCTGTTCTCTATTGTTTTATTTTTTGTTCAGTGTCAAGGTTTGCATTTGTGCAATGTATTTAGTTTCAGATTTTGTGTTAGTAGATTTGTATCAATTTGCAATTTGTTTGCGTTTTCTTTTTTGTATAAAAAAATCCTAAATGTGATGGCGGTGTGTGTAGGCTGGCACGTGGCTGGTGGTGTGCGTGGACTGGTGCTTGGCTGGTGATGTGTTTGGACTGGTGCTTGGCTGGCGGTGTGTGTGGACTGGTGGTGTGCGTGGACTGGTGCTTGGGTGGCGGTGTGCGTGGACTGGCGCTTGGCTGGCGGTGTGCGCGACTGCCGGTGTACGTGGACTGGCGCTTGGCTGGCGGTGTATGTGGATTGGCGCTTGGCTGGCAGTGTGTGTGGACTGGTGCTTGGCTGGCTGTGTGTGAGTGGACTGGCGCTTGGCTGGCGGTGTTTGTGGACTGGCGCTCGGCTGGCGATGTGAGACTTGCTGCTGGTCACTACACACACTGCTAGACAAACGGCACTCCACGCAATCCGTGAGCTGGTGTGGCTGATGTGTCAGGAATGTGGGCGTGTGAAAGTGATGGTGCCCTTGAATGGCGCTGTCTGCTGGTGAGAGTGTTGTAATGTGCTGGGCCCGCGGCTGGCGGTGTGAATGGTTTTGTAAGTGTCACACGTATGAAAGGTGTATGAATGGTTGGTGCCTTGTCGTGGCTTTACTGCTCACGAGCTGTGAGTCAATGGTTCAGATTCTCATCCTTTCAATTATTTACAGTGCATTTCATTTTTGTGACATCTCTGGTTAATACAATTGTATATACTGAACCATCACTCGCCCTTATGCCAAATCCGACCAGTATGTGTGTGTGCTTGAGGAATTGGTGGTTGAGAAGAAATATTTGTTTTTTCTGTCTTTCTCAGGCCGGGTGTGCCTTGTCCCTTTTTGTGAATGTTGTAATGGGTTGGTTTCGTGCCTGGTGGTGTGAATAGTCTTGTGTGTATCACGTATGAAAGGTGTGTGAATGGCCTGTAAAGCGGTTGGGGCCTTGACGTGGCTTTACAGCTCACGAGCTGCGAGTCACTGGTTCAGTTTTTTGTCCTTTCAATTATTGACAGTGCATTTCATTTTTGTGAAATCTCTTGTTAATAAAATGTTATATACTGAACCATCACTCGCCCTCGTGCCAAATCAAACCAGTATGTGTATGTGCTTGAGGAACAGATGGCTGTGCAGTAATCTATGTCTTTTTTGTCTCTCTGCTGCCAAGGTGTACATTCCATCTAAGAATAACCTACCAACTGAAGATATTGTCGTAAACTAAACACCCATGGGAGTACATGGTGATGTCTTTCTTGTGGATCCCAACAAGGTATCTTACCCACAATGTCCTGCAAACCTCAAATTGTGCCGGTTACATTTTCCTTGCATTATTGTGTCAAATTCTTCACGCTGCAGAAAGAAACAACACATTTCCTACCCCACGCGCCTTTCTCCAAGTATCCCAATAGAAATGGTACCTCACTCGTGTGGGTGGGTCAAGGACCGCGAAAGGCAAGGGCCCAAAACCTAGTTAGGCGACATCAAAATTACCCATCACAAAACAACCTGGTTTTCAAGTGGGGTCCCATGAGGTTTTGGCCCCGGGCTTGGCGGCCATCTAGGGAAACCTACCAAACCCATATATTTCTGAAAACTAGACACCCGGGGGATTGCAGGGAGGTATGGCTTTCGTGGATCCCCCAATGTTTTCTTACACAGAATCCCCTGCAAACCTTAAATGTAGCTGAAAAAAAATCACTTTTTCCACACATTTTTTTTGTGGGAAAGTTGTAGGATCACCGGGCTGACACAAATTTCCTACCACCCAGCGTTCCCCCGGCTCTCGCGATAAAAATGGTGCCTCACTCGTGTGGGAGGCCCAAGTACCCGCGACAGACAAGGGCCCAAAACGTATTGAGGCAACATCAAAATTGCCTATCACAAAATGACCTGGTTTTTCAAGGGTGGTCACCTGGGTTTTTGGCCCGTGCCAGTAGGGGTTTGGTAGGGAAAGCTACCAAACACACACATTTCTGAAAACTAGACACCCGGGGAATTCCAGGGAGGTATGGCTTGCGTGGATCCCCCAATGTTTTCTTACCCAGAATCCCCTGCAAACCTCAAATTTAGCTGAAAAATCACTTTTTCCACACATTTTTGTGTGGAAAAGCTGTGGCATCACCGGGCTGACACAAATTTCCAACCACTCTGCGTTCCCCCGGGTTTCTCAATAAAAACGGTGCCTCACTCGTGTGGGAGGTCCAAGTACCCGGGACAAGCAAGGGCCCAATACTTATTGAGGCAACATCAAAATTGCCTATCAGAAAACAACCTGGTTTTGCAAGGGGGGGGTCACCTGGGTTTTTGGGCCCGTGCTCGGCGGCCAGCTAGGGAAACCTACCAACCCTACACATTTCTGAAAACTATACACCTGGGGGATTCCAGGGAGGTATGGCTTGCATGGATTCCCAAATGTATTCTTACCCAGAATCCCCTGCAAACCTCAAATGTAGCTGAAAAAAAAAATCACTTTTTCCACGCATTGTTGTGTGGGAAAGTTGTGGCATCACCGGGCTGACACAAATTTCCTACCACCCAAGCGTTCCCCCGGGTCTCCCAATAAAAATGGTGCCTCACTCGTGTGGGAAGCCCAAGTACCCGCAACAGGCAAGGGCCCAAAACATTTTGTGATAGGCAATTTTGATGTCGCCTCAATACGTTTTTGGCCCGGAGTGAGCTAAAGAATGATGATGGATTAAACCCAGATCAGTTGACTGGGGGTGAGTGCTTGCAATGTTCAACACTCCGTCCATCATCCCCTTTGGTTTTGCTTTGTTCGCACTAAGTTGGCAGGGTATACCCAGACGTGGGTCCCTTGCTCACTTTGCCACTGGATTCAAGCTAGCCTGGCTGATGACGGCTGATTAGCCAGAAACCGGTCCCAGGATGCTTGTTTCCGGTCCAGGGAAGACATGGCTTGGCAATTCAGGCTGGACTGTTCCCATGAGGCACAGGGTCAGTCTGATTTGCATATGGCCATGTCTGAACTGGGGTGGCGGAGTGAGCTAAAGGATGATGATGGATTAAACCCAGATCAGTTGACTGGGGGCGAGTGCTTGCAATGTTCAACACTCCGTCCATCATCCCCTTTGGTTTTGCTTCCCATACGAGTGCGGCACCATTTTTATCGGGGGACCCGGGGGAACACTGGGTGGTAGGAAATTTTTGTCAGCCCGGTGATTCCACAACTTTTCCACACAAAAATGTGTGGAAAAAGTGATTTTTTCAACTAAATTTGAGGTTTGCAGAGGATTCTGGATAAGAACACGTTGGGGGATCCACGCAAGCCATACCTCCCTGGAATCCCCCGTGTGTCTAGTTTTAAAAAATGTATAGGTTTGCTAGGTTTCCCTAGGTGCCGGCAGAGGTAGGGTTCAAAAACTCCAGCTAGGCACTTTCCAAAAAAAGGGTAATTTTTCACTGTCAAAATGTGGTGTATCCACCTTGCGTTTTGGGCCGTTTCCTGTCGCGAACCTGGTGAGAGCCAGTCAAGTCACCCCATCCTGGATTCCCGAGGGTGTCTAGTTTAAAAAAAATGTATAGGTTTGCTAGGTTTCCCTAGGTGCCGGCAGAGGTAGGGTTCAAAAACTCCAGCTAGGCACTTTCCAAAAAAAGGGTAATTTTTCATTGTGAAAATGTGTTGTGTCCACGTTGCATTTTGAGCCGTTTCCTGTCGTGGGCACAAGGCCTACCCACACAAGTGAGGTACCATATTTATCGGGCGATTTAGGGTAACACAGAATTGTAGAGCAACTGTTATTACCTATTGAGTTTTGATGCATTTCTGCCTTCCAAATGAAAGACAATGTGTAAAAAAGAAGTCATTTTGAAAAATGACCAATAATTCTCTTGCTAGTATGGGTACTCCCAATTTCGGAAATGTGCAAATATCTACTGTTTCTAAACTCTATATTTTGTTACCGTTTCAGAAATACATAGGTGTCTTTCATACCGATTTTACCATGTATACATTTTCCCAAAATAATTGCTATATACCCGGTACATAATAAAAAAACATTGCATGACGCTGCTCAGTTATTGACTCTGGGTTCGTCGGGTTCTTGGTGAACCTACAAGTCCTATATATCCCCACAACCAGAAAGGTCCAGCGAATGTAACGGTATATTGCTTTCAAACAGCTGTCATAATTAGAAGTTACAGGTGAAAACGTTGACACAAATGGCTGTTTGTTTCAACACATTTTTCCTATATTTAACTGTTCGTTTCTATGAAGAAACCTTGAAGGATCTACACAAATGACCCCTTTGCTGGATTTAGGAGTTTGTCTACTTTTCTAAAATGTATAGCTTTCCAGGATCCATTATTGCTTTCATACCCATTTCTACTATTAACCGGAAGGAGGTAGAAAGCACAAAAAATAGCAAAAATAGGCTATGTCCCATTAATATCCCCAAACTGCATAAAAAGATTTGGTTTTCTGACAAAAGTCTGCTTGTCCCTGAAAGCTGGGAAGATGGTGATTTCAGCACCACAACCCCTTTTTTGATACCATTTGCAGGGAAAAAAACAGATGCTTTCATCTGGAGGTCTTTTTCCCCATTTTTCAAAAACAAAAATCATTTAGCTGTATTTTGGCTAATTTCTGGGTCCCCTCCAAGGGAATCCACAATCCCTGGGTACCTTTAGAATCCCCACGATGTTGGAAAAAAAGGACGCAAATTTGGCGAGGATACCTTATGTGGTCAAAAAGTTACAGGGGCCTAAGCGCAAACTACCCCAAATAGCCCAAAAAAGGCTTAGCACAGGGGGGGAAAAGGCCTAGTAGCGAAGGGGTTAAATGTACATACATACAAAAGCCCTGAAGAAGCGAACTTCTTCGCAAACCACGTGTTCGCTTGGCTGTATTCATGTTTTGTCAATGAAGATGTAGTATCAAGCTTAATGTTTGAAAAGATTTAATACGATTTTCTGTGAATATTTCAATCACAGAATAAAAAGATGTCTTATTGACAAATCGCAGTTGTAAGTTTGAAGTATTGAAGTGTAAATATTGGATGCTTCTTGATGGCTCTGCTCAATAAAATCTTT